>NC_058523.1:312623625-313238804 GCF_904849725.1 Hordeum vulgare subsp. vulgare
GCGAGAGCAGTATGCAATTCCATGGAGTCGTCCCAGGAAGAAAGGCCAAATCACTCGGCCAGATTGCGTTGGATGTCGTTTTCGGCTCTGATAAGAACTTCCGCAAAGAGAAGTTAACATTCGAGGTGGTAGACTTTCGGAATGCATACCATGCCATTCTGGGCCGTCCGGCATACGTACGTTTCATGGCCCGTCCATGTTAGGTATATTTGAAGCTGAAGATGCCTGGTCCCAAAGGCGTGATTACTGTCATAGGCAATCGGCAGCGGGCCGAGGAGTGCCTGCAGCAGGGGCCGAGAATTGCAGACCATCAGATGGCTGTACTCGAGTTGGATGAGTACAAGAAGATTGCTGACCCCGCCGACCTGATGCGTTCAAAGAAGCCAGCTTCCGAGTCCGCATTCCAGTCGGCGGGAGACACGAAGAAAGTAAGCATCCACCCGGCGGATGCCACCACCGCCCCAACAAACATCTCCACCACCCTTGATCCAAAATAGGAAGCCGAGCTCATCCAATTCCTCCATGAGAACTGGGACATTTTTGCATGGAAGCCTGCTGACATGCCAGGTGTACCCAGGGAGTTGGCTGAGCACCGACTACATGTGGATCCTGCCGCTCGGCCCGTCCAAGAACGCCTACGTCGGTCCATCGCGCACAAGAGAAAAGCAATCGGAGAGGAGGTAGCTAAACTTCTGGCAGCCAACTTCATTCGCGAGGTACACCACTCCGAGTGGCTCGCTAATGTTGTCATGGTGCCCAAGAAGGACAAGTCTCTCCGTATGTGCATCGATTTCAAGCACCTTAATAAGGTCTGTCCGAAAGACCACTTCCCGCTCCCCCGCATTGATCAAATCGTTGATTCGACTGCGGGTTGCGAGCGCTTATCCTTCCTTGATGCCTATTCGGGCTATCATCAGATCCGTCTGTATGGTCCAGATGAATTAAAAACATCTTTCATCACCCCATTCGGGTGCTTCTGTTACATCACTATGCCATTTGGTTTGAAAAATGCAGGAGCAACTTTTATGCAAATGATCCAAAAATGCCTTCTAGACCAGATTGGTTGAAATGTGGAGGCATATATGGACGATATCATAGTCAAGTCATGCAAAGGTTCCGACCTACTAATTGACTTGGCAGAAACATTCACCAACCTACGTAGGTACGATATCAAGCTCAACCCAGCCAAGTGTTCATTCGGCGTTCCCAGCGGGAAGTTACTAGGTTTCTTCGTTTTCGAACGAGGGATCAATGTCAACCCCGAAAAGATCGGGACCATTGTTCGAATGGAGCGACCGGTAAGAGTACATGACGTACAAAAGCTCACAGGTTGCCTAGCGGCTTTGAGCAGGTTTATCGCTCGACTCGAAGAGAAGGCGTTACCTCTGTACCGACTCATGAAGAAGTCGGATACCTTCGAGTGGACAGACGAAGCCCAAACCGCATTCGACGACCTCAAAGCCCTGCTTTCCACCCAGCCGGTTCTTACTGCCCCGCTCAGTAAAGAACCCCTTCTTCTGTATCTGATGCTCCGTTCTGACAGTCGAACGCGAAGAAGAAGGCAAAGCGTACAGGGTTCAACGGCCAGTATATTATGTTTACGAAGTCCTGACTCCTTCCAAGCAGAAGTATCCCCATTATCAGAAGCTTATTTATGGGATCTACATGACTGCAAAGAAGGTGGCTCGTTATTTCCAAGACCACTCGGTATCTGTCGTATCTGATGCTCCGTTGTCAGAAATTCTCCACAATCGGGACGCATCAGGCCGAGTGGCAAAGTAGGCAATGGAGATGCTATACTGCGACATCAAGTTCGAAGCCGAGAAAGCTATAAAGTCTCAAGTTCTTGCTGACTTCATAGCAGAATGGGTAGAACAACAGCAACCGACTCACATCTACCCGGCTCATTGGACCATGTTCTTCGATGGGTCCAAGATGTTGAATGGCTCCGGCGCCGGCGTAGTCCTCATATCTCCGAAAGGTGATAAACTCAAGTATGTGTTGCAGATCCATTTTGATTCTTCCAACAACGAAGCAGAGTACGAAGCTCTCCTTTACGGGTTGCGCATGGCCATCACACTCGGCGTCCGTCGCCTGATGGTCTATGGCGACTCAGATCTAGTGGTTAATCAAGTAATGAAGGAGTGGGATGTAAGGAACCCCACCATGACTGCATACTGCAACGCAATAACAAAGCTCGAAAAGAAGTTCGAAGGTCTGGAACTTCACCATGTTCCCCGACTGAAAAACCAAGCAGCAGATGAATTGACAAAACTTGGATCCACACGGAGACCTGTCCCGAGTGATGTCTGCCTCGAGCACCTACACCTCCCCTCGGTAAAAGAAGATTCTTTTACACAGGAACCTGTGCAACCGAAGAGCTCAACAGATCAGACTGAAGTCGAGGTTCCTGCTGTGGTTGACCTGGTCATGGAGATTCTAACTGTCATTCCCGAATGGACTGTGCCATTCATTGCGTACATCCTGAGGCAAGAGTTACCGGAAGACGAGGTCCAAGCTAGGCAGATTGTTCACAGGTCGAAGTCCTTCACCGTCGTTGATGACCAGTTATACAGAGAAAGTGTTTCATGCGTCCTTCAGCGATGTATCTCTCCTGAGGAGGGTCGGTTCATTTTGGAAGAAATTCACTCGAGAACCTGCGGCCATCACGCCTCCTCAAGGGCAATCGTCGCCAAAGCATTCAGAGCTGGTTTCTTCTGGTTGCAGGCGAATGAAATGGCAAAAGATATAGTCGACCATTGCGAAGGTTGTCAGTTTTATTCAAACAAGTCCCGAAGCCAACGACCGTGCTGAAGACAATTCCCCTTTCTTGGCCATTCGCCGCGTGGGGATTAGATACAGTCGGACCATTCAGAACAGGCCTAGGAGGATTCACCCATCTGCTGGTAGCAGTCGACAAGTTTACCAAGTGGATTGAAGCCAAGCCAATCAAGAAGCTTGATGCCCTTACGACCATCAAACTTATCAGAGACATCATCGCCAGATACGGGGTTCCACACAACATAATCACCAACAATGGCACAAACTTTAACTCGGACGAGTTCAAAGGTTTTTGCGCAGGCCAAGGTATCCAAGTGGATTTTGCATCCGTTGCGCACCCCCAAACAAATGGACAAGCAGAGCAGGCGAATGGACTCAATCTTCAAGGGTTGAAGCCTCGACTCCTGCGGGAAGTTGGACATGCCGCCGGCGCATGGGTCACCAAGCTGACTTCGGTGCTATGGGGCCTCTGAACAACTCCGCATAGATCGACAAGACGATCCCCGTTTTTCCTCGTTTATGGAGCAGAGGCAGTCCTTCCGAGTGACTTGCTTCACAACTCTCCACGAGTCGAACTCTTCTCCGAAGTTGAAGCAGAGCAAGCCAGGCAAGACGGAGTAGACCTTTTAGAAGAGGAGCGCGAGATGGCATTGATCCGTTCAACAATTTATGAGCAAGATCTACGGCGATTTCATGCGCGGCACGTCAGGAGCCGCACGTTCCAAGTAGGCGACCTGGTGCTCCGAGTGGATCAACAGAGACCACACAAGTTGGCTCCCGCCTGGGAAGGATCGTTCATCATTTCTAATGTGCTGAACAATGGAGCGTATCGACTCTACAACCTCGACAGGGAGACGGACGAGCCGCGAGCATGGAATGGAGATCTACTGAAGCGCTTCTACACATAACCGCCGATAGAGACAACGTAAAGAACAAATGTCATCGAAGTAATACAAAGCGGATTAATTTCTTGCTGATTCAAAATTCTTCCATATTTGCAGACTCCGGTCTAAAAAACTAAATCCGAGTGTGCACCAAAAGTCACACTCGAGGACATAGCACGCGACCTGGTGCTCCGAGTGGATCAACAGAGACCACACAAGTTGGCTCCCGCCTGGGAAGGATCGTTCATCATTTCTAAGGTGCTGAACAATGGAGCGTATCGACTCTACAACCTCGACAGGGAGACGGACGAGCCGAGAGCATGGAATGGAGATCTACTGAAGCGCTTCTACACATAACTGCCGACAGAGACAATGTAAAGAACAAATGTCATCGAAGTAATACAAAGCGGATTAATTTCTTGCCAGTTCAAAATTCTTCCACGTTTGCAGACTCCGGTCTAAAAAACTAAATTCGAGTGTGCACCAAAAGTCACACTCGGGGACTTAGCTGCGACCCAGAGTCACCTAAGTAAACAACTCGCTCTCAGTGTGCACCAAAAGTCACACTCGGGGACTTAGCTGCGACCCAGAATCGCCTAAGTAAACAACTCGCTCCGAGTGTGCACCAAAAGGCACACTCGGGGACTTAGCTGCGACCCAGAGTCGCCTAAGTAAACAACTCGGGGACTTAGCTGCGACCCAGAGTCGCCTAAGTAAACAACTCGTTCCGAGTGTGCACCAAAAGTCACACTCGGGGACTTAGCTGCGACCCAGAGTCACCTAAGTAAACAACTCGCTCCGAGTGTGCACCAAAAGTCACACTCGGGGACTTAGCTGCGACCCAGAGTCGCCTAAGTAAACAACTTGCTCCGAGTGTGCACCAAAAGTCACACTCGGGGACTTAGCTGCGACCCAGAGTCGCCTAAGTAAACAACTCGCTCCGAGTGTGCACCAGAAGTCACACTCGGGGACTTAGCTGCGACCCAGAGTCGCCTAAGTAAACAACTCGCTCCGAGTGTGCACCAAAAGTCACACTCGGGGACTTAGCTGCGACCCAGAGTCGCCTAAGTAAACAACTCGCTTCGAGTGTGCGCCAAAGGTCACACTCGGGGACTTAGCTGCGACCCAGAGTCGCCTAAGTAAACAACTCGCTCCGATTGTGCACCAAAAGTCAGACTCGGGGACTTAGCTGCGACCCAGAGTCGCCTAAGTAAACAACTTGCTCCGAGTGTGCACCAAAAGTCACACTCGGGGATTTAGCTGCGACCCAGAGTCGCCTAAGTAAACAACTCGTTCCGAGTGTGCACCAAAAGTCACACTCGGGGACTTAGCTGCGACCCAGATTCACCTAAGTAAACAACTCGCTCCGAGTGTGCACCAAAAGTCACACTCGGGGACTTAGCTGCGACCCAGAGTCGCCTAAGTAAACAACTTGCTCCGAGTGTGCACCAAAAGTCACACTCGGGGACTTAGCTGCGACCCAGAGTCGCCTAAGTAAACAACTCGCTCCGAGTGTGCACCAGAAGTCACACTCGCGGACTTAGCTGCGACCCAGAGTCGCCTAAGTAAACAACTCGCTCCGAGTGTGCACCAAAAGTCACACTCGGGGACTTAGCTGCGACCCAGAGTCGCCTAAGTAAACAACTCGCTTCGAGTGTGCACCAAAGGTCACACTCGGGGACTTAGCTGCGACCCAGAGTCGCCTAAGTAAACAACTCGCTCCGATTGTGCACCAAAAGTCACACTCGAGGACTTAGCTGCGACCCAGAGTCGCCTAAGTAAACAACTCGCTCCGAGTGTGCACCAAAAGTCACACTCGGGGACTTAGCTGTGACCCAGAGTCGCCTAAGTAAACAACTCGCTCGGAGTGTGCACCAAAAGTCACACTCGGGGACTTAGCTGCGACCCAGAGTCGCCTAAGTAAACAACTCGTTCCTAGTGTGCACCAAAAGTCACACTCGGGGACTTAGCTGCGACCCAGAGTCGCCAAAGTAAACAACTTGCTCCGAGTGTGCACCAAAAGTCACACTCGGGGACTTAGCTGCGACCCAGAGTCGCCTAAGTAAACAACTTGCTCCGAGTGTGCACCAAAAGTCACACTCGGGGGACTTAGCTGCGACCCAGAATCGCCTAAGTAAACAACTCGCTCCGAGTGTGCACAAAAAGTGACACTCGGGGACTTAGCTGCGACCCAGAGTCGCCTAAGTAAACAACTCGCTCCGAGTGTGCACCAAAAGTCACACTCGGAGACTTAGCTGCGACCCAGAGTCGCCTAAGTAAACAACTTGCTCCGAGTGTGCACCAAAAGTCACACTCGGGGGACTTAGCTGCGACCCAGAGTCGCCTAAGTAAACAACTCGCTCCGAGTGTGCACCAAAAGTCACACTCCGGGACTTAGCTGCGACCCAGAGTGGCCTAAGTAAAACAACTTGCTCCGAGTGTGCACCAAAAGTCACACTCGGGGACTTAGCTGCAACCCAGAGTCGCCTAAGTAAACAACTTGCTCCGAGTGTGCACCAAAAGTCACACTCGGGGATTTAGCTGCGACCCAGAGTCGCCTAAGTAAACAACTAACTCCGAGTGTGCACCAAAAGTCACACTCGGAGACTTAGCTGTGACCCAGAGTTGCCTAAGCAAACAACTTGCTCCGAGAGTGCACCAAAAGTCAAATCGGGGACTTAGCGAACCAGAGTTGCCTAAGTAATGAGCTTCCTCCGAGTGAGCACACAAGTTATACTCGGAGGCTTAGCTGAGTCGCCTAAACAAAAACCACGAGCCAAAATCGTGTCAAAAAAAACTCAGCGAAAGAAGAGCAAAAGATCCGGTTCGAATTCAAATTGATTTCAACGATCAGTCGGCTCGGTGTGAATCAAGTTTATCCACACTGAGCCACGAATGTACCGGCCAACAGGAGTGGCCAAAGTTTAATACAAACTCCACTCGGCATACCGAGGTAAATGCGCGTTCAGCATAAAGTCAATCAAGCATCGCCGGGGTTGGCAGGCTCCACGAAGGTGTCGAGGTCGATTCCATCCGCAATCCGAGTGGCCGTGTCGAGGAAGGTCTCCATGAAGTCTTCAAATCGAAGCTTCTTGGTGTTGGCGACCTGCAACGTCTTCAGCTTGTCTTCACGGGCTTCCTTATAATGCACTCGGACCAGAGACAACAGCACGTCCGCGCCACACCGAGCGGCAGACTTCTTCCATGCCTGCACTCTGCTTGGAACATCCTCCAGTCGAGTCATAAACCCCTCTATCTCATTCCGGGAGTCATCTTCAGGCCACATCTCTTTGTCAGTTCGGCCGATAACTTCTCTCAGGCGACCAACGAAAGGACCCACCTTGTTAAGGCGGGAATTGAGTCGGAACATGTACCGGTTAGCTTCATCACCGAGTGGAACATTCGGTTGCCCAAGCGCCCGTTCAATTTCGGCGGTCTCGGTTTCAACGTCCCGACAGAAATCTGCAAAGAAAAGACAGAGAGAAAATAAGCGCGGAGTGAACTCCAAAGTCAAAGAGCACCCGACAAGCTACTTACCACCAAGCAGTGCGACCATCTTCTTCGCCCAGTCGCCGACGTATTTCTCCTGCGCTTTGCATCGAGCGTTCATTGACTTCAGCTGGCCCACCCATTTAGATCTCTCCTTCTTCATATTTTCTAACTCGGCTAGCAGTGCCTTGTTAGTCTCCCGAGATTCCTCCAAAGATTTTTCTCGTTCAGCGAGAGCCTTCTTCATGCCAGCCATATCATTCGCAGCTACCTCCAAGTCGGCAGCAAGTTGAGTATTCTCGGCCATCAGAGCAGTATAGGCCGATCCCACTTCACAAGTCTTCTGTCAAAGAGACACAAAGGGAGGATCAGGCAGATTCAACAAGGAAAAAGTCTCGACATATATGACAAAACAATCAAAACTCAAGATTCTTCAGACCCCTGCCGATGCAAGCAATCGACAGCGGTCTCGGGGACTACACCCAGTGGGTTCACTGAGAGTGACCCCACCAGTATGAAGCTCGAACAGGTCGGCCCCATTGAGCTCCATAGCAAAACAACAACACTATGAGACTACTATTACTCTACCCGAGTAACACTACTCTCGGGGACTACACCCAGTGGGTGCACTCGGCATGCCCCCACTGGTACCATTCGGGAAGATCAGCTCTGATCTGTAGAGATTATGGAAAATACATATAAAGACAACTGCCGGTGCAAACACTCGGCAGAAGTCTCGGGGACTACACCCACTGGGTTCACTCGGAGTGAACCCACTGGAAAATTAACCTACTGTATCCGAGTATCTCGCCAAAACCCCCAGTGGGCACCAAGAGGAATGTAAACACTTACTAGCGCACTTACTCAGATATCATCCCGAAGCTCCAAGCTCTTCTTGTACACGGACGCAACAAAGTCATATGCTCCCTTGGCTTCGCCCACCATCAGCTCCACTTGTACCATGGCGTCCTTGGCGGCTCCTACTTGATCTTCCAGGAAGCATCGGTAGTGAACAGTCGACGGACCCGGCGTGGCAGAAGGCGCCCTAGGCATCCCGAGCTCCCTGGGCATCCCGAGCTCTGCTCCAGTCGGTTCTGCCGTGAAGGCCACCGTCTCAGTCGGCGGCACGCTCATGGCGGGGCTGGCAACAGGTTGGGTAACCCCAGGGACAGGCGCCAAAGCTGGTTCCGACCCCCTTTGGTCATCATCGTCCAGATGGATCACCTCCGAAGGAAGTCCGACTGAACAAAATAAAAATACAGAAAAAGATCAAGATCAAAGACAGCACTCGCGAAACGGTAATACAGCTCTCGGAGTCATGACAACGTACCTTGCTGGGACGTGGCGGCGTTATCAGTGTCCATGGGATCGTCACCCTGACGCGGCAGAGAGGTGGCGGAGGTAGCAACTCTGTTGAGTGAAATCCATTCGACGGGTAAACATGAATTCCCAAAAAGAAGAGTCCAATCGGATACTGAAGGAAGAGCAAAGATACTTACGCTGAGGCGACCGGAACAGCGACCCTCATCCGAGGCAAAGCTTTCCGAGGTTTAGACCCGCTGGGTTTAGCCACCTTAGACGGCTGATCCACGGGCTCGGTAGAAGAACCCCTGGTTCTCTTCACACTCCGAGCAATCGGGGCCACGGGAGGAGCTGGCGGAACAACGGGGTCATGACGGTGCTTGGTTCGGCGTTCTGGTGGTGAGGGTGACGAGCTCTGCTCTTCACTCTCCTCCTCCTCTTCTGTTTCCTCCTCCGTCTCCCTACTGTCAGAGACGTACACGGCACTACCCGCGCTACCCTCCATGCTGCCTTCTTCTTCCCCGACCGGATCCCCACCTGAGACTGCAGAATGCCAGTTCATCCACTCCTGCACAAAACACAGTCGGCAACGTCAGTCGGCGAGACAAGAAAAGCAATAAAACTGAGAAGGTTAAAAGCACTCGACAACATGTACTCACCTCATTCGAAGGAGGATTTTGGGCGTGGAAGGCCTTCACCCGCCGAGCTCCCATGGGGTTATCACATGTGCCCGTGATGCTGCAGACCCACGCACCCACGGTCTCCTCGCTCACGTCTTCAGGATGGGACCGAGTGGTATCCGAAGGCCCCGTGTAATGCCACATTGCGTGGTCTCGGGCCTGGAGCGGCTGGATGCCTCGACCCAGAAAAGTCTCCAACAGGTCCATGCCGGTGACTCCGTTCCGGACGACGGTTACCAGCGCGTCGATCAAAGGCTGGATCTGGGTTTTTTCTCCCTTAGAGAGCGCTAGCTTCCTGGGAGGGCCCGGACGGTCTAAACTAAAGGGTGGTAACCCACTCAGAGCATTCGGGCAGGCAATGTCCTGACAATAGAACCAGGACGATTGCTAGTTCCTAACCGACTCGGATAGCTGGAGGGAGGGATAACTACTTTTCGTTTTCTTCTGAAATCCTAAACCCCCGCAGAGCTGGAGGATGTGTGTCTTATCATCAGACTGGCTAAGTTTCTTAACCGTTTGAGATCTAGCAGAGAAAACATATTTGAAGAGCCCCCAGTGGGGAGGAAATCCTATGAAACACTCGCAGAGGGTGATGAATGCGGAAAGATGAGCTAACGCATTCAGAGGAAAGTGATGGAGTTGCGCCCCGAAGTAGTTCATAATACCTCGGAAGAAAGGATGGGGAGGCAGGGAGAAACCTCTGGCCACGTGGCTGAGCAGCAGGACGCGCTCCCCCTCCCTCGGCGCCGGCTCCATCTCGCCTTCCGGCAGCCTCCAAGACTTATTGACGACCATGCCGTGCTCCACCAGCTCCAGCACGTCGGTCTCCCTCACCATGGAGGGGAGGAAGTCCCCCTGGATCCAGCCCACCGGCAACGCCCGCTTCCGCTGCTGAATGGAGGCCGCCCCCTTCTTCTTCTTCTTCGCCTCGAGCTTGCTGGTCTACCCCTTCGTCATGGCGAGGGCGACGGATCCGCAGAGGAGGAGGGGAAGGAGGTGGCTAGAGGTGTGCAGGGAGTTGCGGGGAGGCGAGATCAATGGGAGGAAGACGAGCAGCACAACAGGAAGGTCCGCAAGGAAGGTTTTAAAAGGCCTCCGACTGAGTCACCTACAGGTGGGCCCAAGATCTTATCCTCCCAACCGGCTGCTGCAAGATTAGTGGAGAAGATCGCAGCACGGTAATCGAGGAGGCGAAATGTACTCGATGGCGATGACGTCATCCCCGCTGAGCGCGCGGCACCCAAAATTTGAGAATCCCGAAAAATCCGGCGCTGTCAGTATGACCGGTCACGTCGAAAGATTCCACGGAAGCAATCGGTCCCTCACGGTTCGTTTCGCTTGCATATTCACTCGGATCACTAGCCGCAAAGATAAAATGGATCGAGGCAGACAACGCTAATATCACCTCAATTCCAGTCGGCTCCAAACTCCACACATCACTTCATCGTTCCAGCCCCGATCCATTCGGGGACTAATGATGGGGTTATAGTCCCATGGTAGGGTCATAGGTCTGCCCTATAGGTCCTACCCAAGGACTACCCTTCATAGAGGACAAGGCCCTTAGACAGCTCCGACTGAACTAAGGACGCCCCCATCATGCAGTCGGCGACGATCCACTCGGAGCATATCTAACGTACCGACTGGAGTCCACTCCGTACATCGTAACCTCCCAGGAGGGCAACAATCATACGTTTTCATACACCATAACTAGCATTTAAGTCTTACGTTACCAGTAACGCCAGCGTTTACTCGCCACTACTCCACCCCTGTCCACCGGACCATTATGAAGGGCAATGCACTCTATATAAGCCGCCCTTCACCAGTGGTACAGGGGTTGGCACTTGCTGTAATCCCTTAATACATTCGACAGAAAGCTCCCAAGAGCACTGAGACGTAGGGCTTTTACCTCCACCGTAGAGGGGCCTGAAGTCATACATCCTCGCCGTAGCTAAGGCTATGCCCATATACTTTCGTACACAGTACTTCTACTGTCAGACTTATACCCACGGCAGTACGTGTAAAGTCGGTCTGGGCTGCTTCATCCCATGATGCCGCCGAATCAAGATAAGACTAGTAATGACAAGCAATTGACAAAATCAGCGCCCACAACTTTTGCGTTCTACTCGTGCATAGAATCTACTCATAGAACCTTGGCTCAGATGCCATTGTTGGGGAACATAGTAATTTAAAATTTTCCTACGCCATGCAAGGATCTATCTATGGAGAAACCAGCAACGAGCAAAGGAATAGTACACTATTTCCCTATAACTCTAGCGTCATCGAACCTTAAGTGTGTAGACCCTACGGCTTTGGGAAGCATGCACACATGACCGAGACACATCTCCGGTCAATACCCTAGAGCGAGGTTTGGATATCCATGTTGGTTCCCGCATGTTACTCGATGATCTCATCGGCTGAACCATGAGGTCGGGGATTCAATCAATCCCGTATACAATTCCCTTTGTCTATCGGTATGATGCTTGCCCGAGTTTCGATCGTTGATATTCCTATACCTTGTTCAATCTCGTGACCGACAAGTCTCTTTACTTGTTCCGTAACACATCATCCCGTGGCTAACTCCTTAGTCACACTGAGCTCAATGTGATGATGGATTACCGAGTGGGCCCAGAGATACCTCTCCATCACACGGAGTGACAAATCCTAGTCTCGATTCGTACAACCCAACAAACACTTTCAGAGATACCTGTAGTGCACCTTTATAATCACCCAGTTACGTTGTGACGTTTGATACACCCAAAGCTCTCCTATGGTATCCGGGAGTTGCACAATCTCATGGTATAAGGAAATGATACTTGACATTAAAAAAGCTTTAGCAGAAGAACAACACGACCTAGTGCTATGCTTAGGATTGGGTCTTGTCTATCACATCATTCCCCAATGATGTTATCCCTTTATCAATGACATCCAATGTCCATGATCACGAAACCATGATCATCTATTGATCAACGAGCCAGCCAACTAGAGGTTCACTAGGGACATAGTGTGATCTATATATTCACACATGTATTACGGTTTCCGGTTAATACAATTATAGCATGAATAATAGGAAATTATCATGAATTAGAAAATATAATAATAATCACTTTATTATTGCCTCTAGGGCATATTTCCAACAGTTGGCCTGTGTATGGGTTGAAGAAGATCCATGGGGCCAACCGCTGATGATCCGCCGCGCTGAAGGTCACCCCCACATTGGAAGGAGTCGCCGCCACGACTACCTCTAGAGTTACCGCCGCCGTAGTTCCTGGACCCACTAGTGTTCTTCCTCTTGCGCCAATTCCCACCATTGCGGAAGCCACCAGGGCCGTAGTTTTTGCCTCCCCGGTTGCCATCGCCATGGTTGGGTTGGAGTTGCTGGAGCTAGGGCCGTTGGAGGAGGGACCATTGTAGATGGCAGTCAGGTTGCCCACGGCGCACGAGTTGGCAAGCTGGGTCTCACGAAGAGTGATCATAGAGCGCGTTTGCGTGAACGTCGGGAGCGGGTTCTGCATGGTGACGATGGTGGTGATGTCGGAGAAGCTGGGGTTGAGGCCGCGAAGACAGTGAGGATGATGGTCTACTCCGTGACCGGAGTGCCGACGTCGGCAAGCGCGTCGGAGAGTGCCTTCACATAGTGACAATATGCGGTGATCGTGAGGTCGTCTTGCACCAGGGCACGAAATTCCGCCTCGAGGTAGATGGTGCGGGTCATCTGGTTGTCGAGGAAGAGGTTAGTGATGAGAGTCCACGCCTCTTGTGCCGTTTGGTCCTCCGCCATGATGATGCCGAGGATCTCATCGGAGATCGATCCGTAGAGCTAGGACGGGACGACGTAGACCTCAGGATTCTAGTCCCACGTATGGTCCGCATCGGTCGTGATGGTGATGATGTGGGGGGAAGGAAGTTGTACTTGCCAAGAAGTACACGGATGAGCATCCGCCACTTGGCCAAGTTGGAGGCGTGGAGGTCGAGCGTGACAAGGATGTGGGTTCGCACGCTCGCTAGTTGCACGACTCATGAGGCGGTGGCTGGTACGGTGGTGGTGGTGAGGGTGATAGATGTGGACTGGCTAGGGACGGGCAGGGAAGGCCAGGAGGAGGAGGAGTTGGTCCCAACAGTGCCAGTCATGGTGGGAGGCGGGAGGGAGAAGGCAGTGGCGGGCTAGTTGGAGAGGTAGATTGATCCTATCTGATACCAAGTAAACAAAGATGTTTAGGCTGATGCGCCACACATGGGGCGGCCTATATACTATTAATATATATGAGGCACATTCCTTGTAGGCCAAGACAGATCTCAACCACATCAAACAATATCTGGAAGGTTGAGATATTCCTATACAATAAATATATAGAGATATACAAGGAGATACTCTAATACATACCCGCATACATCCGCACTTTAAAAAATATTACACACTTAGAATAGCTGCATATCTAGTTTGCGTTTAGCTAAAAAATGTTCAAATGAAGGAGTGGTTTTAATTTAAATATTATAATTCGACAAAGTATTCAAACTATAGTAGTTCAAAACTAATTTAATTAGCACAATGTACTAGTTGTCCCCCTTTAACCATCCATGGATGCTCTATCAAATCTTGATTTAGTTGCTCATGAGTTGTTCGATGCCGAGTTTTTTAATGATTTGAACAAACTCATCAAATGTGGTCAGTACTCTCAAAGTTTGAAAGGCACACCATGTTGAAAAATTCAAGAATTGCGGCAGCATCCTCACCCTCATCTTCCACGATTATGTTGTGCATGATCACATACCATGACATCAACTCCCACAAGGTCTTCGGATCCCATTGTTTAGCATGTCCAGAAGAAGTGCAAAACAGCCTGTAGAACTACAAATGCCCTCTCAACATCCTTTGTAGTTTCTTATTGTCTTTAGACAAAGTGAAACTTTTTCTGACCAACTGGCTTAGAGATAGTCGTCACGATAGCATGAAGGATAGATACCGTCGACTAGATTGTAGTCCGTGTTGTATTCATGCCCATTGAAATTATATTTGTAAGGAGGAGTTTTCCCTTCAATCAACCTAGCAAACAATAATGATCTTTGCAACACAATGATGTTATTGTTAGACTCAGGCATGTCAAATCCAAAGATCTTGTGATGCAATTGCTTCAAGAATGATGGTGGGCTTCTTAACATGAACCTGATATTGTCCTTTAAGAGCTTTTGGAAAGTCTTTCCCTCTTCAATGCATGCAATCAAGAGACCCGAGAAAACCTGGGCACCCCCTTTCTTTAGACATTGCCATGATCGTCTCTTGTCTACGCGAGTTGGTTCACTCAGGTACTAAGGTTAAAACACCGAGACCACAACAGTAGCAAATATGACCATGGTTTCTCTGCTTGTGATGTTAGATATCCGTAGGTATTCGTCTCAAGAATCAGCGATCGTACCATATGCAAGCATCTGCAATGTGATAATGTACTTCTGGTAACCAAAGAATATAATCCTTCATACGACATCCTTCTTCAAGATGAAGTAGTCATCAAAGAACCGGACACCATGGTAGAGACGATTGAGGGAGTCTAAGGTTGGGGGGGGGGGTCCTTGGGCCGCCTACTTGCCTTCATAGGATGGACTCTCTGGCCTGTTCGTCCGTTGGCGAAAGTGTTGGAACTAAGATGGACTCTTGCAAAGATTTGACGTGTAGTTCAAGGAGATGTAGTAATCGATATATTCCTTCTCTGTTGTAACCGACCTTGTGTAAACCCTGACACCCCACGTATCTATATAAGCCGGGGGGTAGTAGCATGTAGGACACATCAAGCTCATCACGATTAGGGTTTAGTCCAGAACACCGATCTCATAGTAGATCAACCTTGTACCTTCTGCTATCTCATCACTAACAACAAGAGTAGGATGTAGGGTTTTACCTCTGTCAAGAGGGCCCAAACCTGGGTAAAATACCATCCCCATCATCTCTTGTTACCCATCGACCCTAGATCCGCAGTTCGGACCCCCTACTCGAGATCAGCCGGTTTTGACACTCACATTGGTGCTTTCACTAAGAGTTCCTCTGTAGGATCATGTATAGGATCGATGGCTCGCATCGTCATCATCAACTAAATACGTACCGGGGATATCTTTGTCCATGGGAAGATCTTCGCGTTCGGCAGCATTGTGTTGCATGCCAATCCTATGGGTCACCTGGACCAGGTCGGGGTTTTCGCCCCAAATTATGAGATTAGGTTTGGGAACCTAGAGTTTGTAACCGATCCCCGGGGAGATCTTGTTTTAGAAAATCTCCCCCAAAGATGCTTTAACATCACATGAGGTGGATTTCGTCCTTGAAACAACTATGCTCGGGCTCCGATTTTTGGGTCCCGAGCTAGATGCGCAATGCGAATCACTAGTTAGTATCATGCCTCAGGCCTAGTTCCGAATACCGAGGAGGCGAAAACGCCCCTATGAATCCTGCAGGTTCCGAACTCACGAATGCCATGGATATTAAGAAATTACATGAGCTGCTTGGCCGAATACAGGCCATAGGAGTGTCCCATGACCAACCATCGGTCTATGTCCAGATCGGAATCAAACCCGATGACATGGAAATTTATGCCTCACCCATTACTCACCCGATCTCCACCACTGAGGAACCGACGGGGGGCTCGCCCTCGTGACCACCGAAATTCAAGACTATTTGTGTCCCAATATCCAATATAACGAATTCTCTGGCGACTGAATTCTGCCCCGAATTCAATTCGGACTGCGAGTTGTCGTGTCCAGTCAGCCATACGGACCCCAAGCGCGGTGCTCTAAACTCTACAACAGTCTCTGATATGATCAGCAATACCGGAGGAATAGGTGTTGTCAAAACACCAAAGTTTTTCCCAACCACCTCCCATTATAGGAATCATTTGAGTATTAAAGAAGGACCCAACATACAAGAACTCCATCATGTTAGGCAGGCGCCAGGAGAACTATTTCAACACTTCTGGGCCATATTCCTGCTAAACATAAACCAGATAGCACACTTCAACTACTAGGACATTATAAACATATTTCAGCGTAACTTCCAAAAAGTGGGAATCTTGAATGCTCTCGCCCGTCGCCGCATCCATAGCCTCACTAATCTTTCAACTCTGATACATGAATACTGTGCCATGGAAAGTACCTGACAGCCTCAGTAGCTGCAGGTAGAGTTAACCCTCACCGAGCAACCCACACAAGCTCGGAAAAAACACACATTTCGGGAGCAACTAAGTAAATACGGGCCGTCAAAAAAGAACAAGCCCCTTGACGGTTATTAAACCGTACTGGATAGGCTATTAGATACTCCTTTCCCCATTCGCTCTGTGTTACCTCACACCGTCTCAACTCAGATGCTTCGTTGTTGGATCGTCAGGCAGGTGGCTAAAAGCGGAGAAGATATTCTCAAGGACCAGCGACAACCAGGGCACCCCCATAACAACGCCGATGTTCTCACAATTTATTAGACCTTCTAATCAAATAATCAAAGGAAAAGAGCTCTCCAAGAAGTCGATCAGGTGTTTATGGTGGTAGCAGCACACCCATGGGCAAACACACCCATCACATTTATGGAGGAAGACCACCCTGGAATATGGTCCAACCAAACACCTGTCGCATTAGTCCCCAACCCCATTATAGATGGTTTCAAACTATCTAAGGTGATAATGCATGGCGGTAGTGGCCAAAATCTCATCTATGAGGATATATTGGAGAAAATGCAATTCGATAGATCCCGCATAGAGCACAGTAGCACAAATTTTCGAGGAATCGTCCCCGGAAGAGAAGCTCGATGGATGGGTTGGGTCTCCCTCGATGTGGTCTTCGACACCCATAAGAACTACATGTCCGAGGAGCTTACCATCCACATCGTACCCTTCAAAAGTGGCTATCACGCCCTCCTCGAGCGGGAGGCCTTCACCATATTCGAGGCCATAACCCATTATGGGTATATGAAACTAAAAATGCCTAGACCTAATGGTATCATCACCTTGACAAGTGATTCGGATGTAGCCCTACGAGCCAAAAACAAAACCGCAACACTCGTCCTCAATGCACTCTCAGAAGCCCTTGCGGTCGAAAAACTCAATGAACTAAGATCAATGGTAGATAGGGACAATGTGACTCTTAGCAAGAGGCCCAAATCCACATCCTTCAAGCATGCCGACAAAATAGTCAAGTTTCAAGTACACCCGACGGACCCTGCGAAAATAATGTCCATCGGAACACGGCTTGACCATGCGATCGACGAAGCACTACACGGATTCTTGTGTGAAAACTAGGATATATTCGCCTGGCACCCTTCTGACATGTCGGTAATCACACGAAAATTGGCCGAGCATAGCTTGAACATCATAGATTGCTTCAAACCTATCAAACAAACGTTGTGTCGTTTCTCTGGACCCAAGTGTCAGGCCATGGGCATGGAACTAGAAAAGTTTCTTGAAGCCGGATTCATCCGGGACATGAAACATCCCGAGTGGATAGCAAACCTGGTCATGGTCCCATAAAAGGACAAATCGTGGCGGTTGAGTGTCAATTTCGAAGACTTCAACAAGGCATGTCCGAAGTATCCTTTTCCTTTGCCTTGCATTGACCAAATCAGTGACGCCACCGCATGACACGAATCACTCTTTTTCCTCGATGCTTACTCCGGATACCATCAGATATAGAAGAAGGAATTCGATCAGGTGGCAACCACTTTCATCACTCCTTTTGTGCCATTCTGCTCCAACACAATGCCATTTGGGTTAAAAAATGTGGGTGCCACGTATCAAGGCATGATCCGAACATGTTCAGAAACACAAATAGGCAAGACAGTTGAGGCATATGTGGACGATGTGGTCATCAGAACCAAACACGTCAGCCAGCTTGTGGACAACCTCCGATAAACTTTCAATAAACTCCGACAATACGAGATACGGCTCAACCCAGACAAGTCTGTCTTCTGTATCCCCGTAGGTAAACTACTCGGATTCATCGTCCCTCAGAGGGGAATAGAGGCCAATCCGGCGAAAATCCGAGCCCTATCCCAATTGGCGATACCAACACAGCAGAAACATGTCCAAAAATTAGCAAGCTACATGGCGGCGTTAACCTGCTTTATCTCCCGCCTCGGCGAAAAGGCACTGCCTCTCTATCGCCTACTCAAATGAACCAAAAACTTCGAGTGGACCAAAGAGGCAACAACATCCCTGGAAGAAATCAAAACATTGATGGACAACAATCCGATAGTGACAACACCTACAATAGGAGAACCAATGCTATTGTACATATCGGCCACACACCAGGTGGTCACTGCAGTACTCGTGGTCGAACGAGAGGCGGCATACCACAAATCATGGGTACAAAATCTAGTCTACTATGTGTCCGAAGTACTCACCCCATGCAAGATTCGTTACCCTCACTACCAAAATATAGCTTATACCATGTTCATGGCATCACGCAAGCTCCGACACTATTTTCAAGAGTGTTCGGTAATGGTGGCATCTGAGGTACACTTGAACGACATAATCAACAATAGGGATGCCATTAGACGCATAGCTAAACGGGCCATAGAACTATTACCCTTTGAAATTGTATACAAGCTCATCGAGCTATTAAATCTCAGGTGTTGGCTGACTTTCTAGTAGAATGGACGGAAGCCTAACTCCCTAAAGAGTATAGCACATACTCCCATTGGACGATGTACTTTGACGGCTCCAAAATGCTAGCTGGCCTCAGGGCTGGTGTTATACTTACATCTCCCACTCGTGACGATATTCTCTATGTTTTGGAAATAATGTATACTGATTCTAGTAATGCAACCAAATACGAAGCTCTGCTACATGGATTAAGAATGGCAACCTTGATGGGTGTACAAAGGTTGGAGGTATGAGAAGACTCAAACCTTGCTATCTCCAAAATCAATGGTGAATTTGATGCCAACAATCCAAAGATGTCTTCCTATCGGAATGCTGTCCTCAAAATATTGGCTCGATGTGAAGGCTTAGAGTTCCATCACGTCTGTAGAGACAAGAATCAGTCTGCCAATATCCTCGCTCGCATGGGTGCCAAACGTGACCATGTCCCCAAAAATACCTTCTTGGAGTGATTGTTTAAACCTTCCATGGTATGGAAGGACGAGCATGGGGATATCGAAATTACAAAGAAGGAGCACAATGCCCCCTACAGTTGAGCTAGATGATGACACCATTGGTGGGTCCACATTAGAGGAATCACTCTGAACTCATGAGATCATGGCCGTAATTTCACCATGGACTGAACCTTTAATAGCTTACCTCCTTTGCCAGGAACTCCCCAATGAAAAGACTGAAGCAAGACAGATAGTTTGATGATCCAAATCTTACAAGGTTCACGAAGGGAAACTCTATGGAAAAAGCATTGCTGGTGTCCCCCAACGATGCATATCTGAAGAGGAAGGTAACAACTCTTGGCTTAAATACATGTAGGTATGGGGGGCCATCACGCGACGGCTAGAGCCCTGGTAAGCAAGGCATTCCTAGCCGGTTTCTTTTGGCCAACAGCTCGAGCGGACGCTCATGCGCTTGTTCAGCATTGTGTTGGATGCCAAATCTTTGCAAACCAGTACCACATGCCTGCAATGACTCTTCGTACAATACCGATTACTTGTCCGTTCACGGTTTGGGGGCTGGATATGGTGAGGCCTTGATACGTCTCAAACGTATCTACAATTTTTGATGGTTTCATGCTATTATCTTGTCATCTTTGGATGTTTCAGGTACCTTTTATATCTTTTTTGGGACTAACTTATTAATTCAGTGCCAAGTGCGAGTTCCTGTTTTTTCTGTGTTCTTGGCTCTTTTCAGATCTGCTTTTGGAACGGAGTCCAAACGGAATAAAATCCCCGAAATAAATTTTTCCCGAACGGAAGAAGATCACGGGGCTTGAGGGCCAAGGCACGAGAGCTACAGGGGACCCACAAGCCCTCTAGCTGCCACCAGGGGGGCGGCTAGCAGGCTTGTGGCCTCCCTGGCGCCCCCCTGACCTAGCTCCTTCGCCTATATATTCCCTAAAATACAGAAAAAAAATCAGGGAATCCACGAAAACACTTTTCACCCGCCGCAAGCTTCCGTTTCCGCGAGATCTCATCTGGAGACCCTTTCCGGTGCCCTGTCGGAGGGGACTTTGGAGTTGGAGGGATTCTACATTAACATCATCACTCCTCCAATGACTCGTGAGTAGTTCACTTCAGACCTACGGGTTCGTAGTTAGTAGCTAGATGGCTTCTTCTCTCTCTTGGATCTTCAATACATTTTTCTCCATGATCTTCATGGAGATTTATCCGATGTAATCCTCTTTGGCGGTGTGTTTGTCGAGATCCGATGAATTGTGGATTTGTGATCACATTATCTATGATATATATTTGAGTCTTTGCTGATTTCTTATATGCATGATTTGATATCATTGTAAGTCTCTCCGAGTCTTGGGTTTTGTTTGGCCAACTAGATCTATGATTCTTGCAATGGGAGAATTGCTTGGTTTTGGGTTCATACCGTGTGGTGACCTTTCCCAGTGACAGTAGGGGCAGCAAGGCACACATCATGTAGTTGCCATCAAGGGTAACAAGATGGGCTTTGTCGTAGATATGAGATTGTCCATCTACATCATGTCATCTTGCTTAAGGCGTTACTCTGTTCTTTTGGACTTAATACACTAGATGCATGCTGGATAGCGGTCGACGTGTGGAGTAATAGTAGTAGATGCAGAAAGTATCGGTCTACTTGTTTTGGACGTGATGCCTATAGATATAATCATTGCCATAGATGACGTCACGACTTTGCGCAGTTCTATCAATTGCTCGACAGTAATTCGTTCACCCACCGTCTACTTGCTTTCATGAGAGAAGCCACTAGTGAACACTACGGCCCCCGGGTCTATTCACGCCTATCGTTTCCACTTTCGCTTTTACTTTACTTTGCTAGTTTGTTGCTTTCAGTTCTCACTTGGCAAACAATCTATAAGGGATTGACAACCCCTTCATAGCGTTGGGAGCAAGCTTTTTGTGTTTGTGCACGCACTTGTGATACTCCTTCACTGGATCGATACCTTGGTTCTCAAAACTAAGGGAAATACTTACCACCGCTGTGCTACAGCACCCTTTCCGCTTTGAGGGAACACCAACGCAAGGCTCCAAGGCCACGGGGGAATCCTTTGCATATTTGCCCAGGAAGTCCCTAAAGGCGTAGCCGTAGCAGAAGGATTCCTGGTGCCGTTGCTGAGGAGTATCAAGACAAGAATAGTCTCTCATCAGCACGTGTTTCTGGCACCGTTGGAAGGTCTTCTGTTGCAGTAGAAGGCCTCTGAAAGGAGGATCTAAGAAGAAGAAGTACTTATTGGTTATGGTTGATAAATTCACAAAGTGGATCGAAGCAAAACTAGTAACTTCTGCAAATTCTGGCCGGTCATTGAGTTTATATCCGACGTGGTTCACCTTTACGGTGTTCCCATAGTATAATCACGGATAATGGTCCAATTTTACGCCCCAAGAGGTTAAGGACTAGTGTGCGAATTTAGGTATCAAGCTGGAGTAAGCCTCCGTTTACCACCCACAAACAAATGGACAGGTCGAGCGGGCTAATGGTCTCATTATGAGCGGCATTAAGCCTTGTCTAATTTGTTCTCTTAAAGAGTCTGATTGCCATTGGGTAGAGGAGTACGGCTTACACACCATTTTTCATGGTGTACGGGGTACATGCAGTCCTCCCCTATGATATTATCCACGATGCACCTAGAGTGCGGATGTACGAGGAAAAAGAGGGCGAGTTAGATCAACAGGATGACTTGAACGCATTAGAAGAAGAGCGCGACATAGCCCTGGCACGTTCCACCTTGTATCAAGCTTTTTGTGTTTGTGGAGGCACTTGTGATACTCCTTCACTGGATCGATACCTTGATTCTCAAAATTGAGGGAAATACTTACCACCGCTGTGCTACATCACCCTTTCCGCTTCGAGGGAACACCAACACAAGGCTCCAAGGCCACGGGGGAATCCTTTGCATATTTGCCTAGCAAGTCCCTAAAGGCGTAGCCGTAGCAGAAGGATTCCTGGTGCCGTTGCTGAGGAGTATCAAGACAAGAATAGTCTCCCGTGAGCACGTGTTTCTGGCGCCGTTGTAAGGTCTTTTGTTGCAGTAGCAGAAGTATTTCTGGCGCCGTTGCCGGGGAAGGAGAGATCTATCTAAGTAGGTCTCACAAACTCATCTCTTGCATTTACTTTTTTGCCAGTTGCCTCTCGTTTTCCTCTGCCCCACTTCACATTTGCCGTTTTCATTTGCCTTTCTCCTTTGCTGTTTTCTTTTGCCTTTTGCCTTTTTGCCGTTTTCCTTCGCCGGTTTTCTTGCTTGCTTGTGTGCTTGTTTGTTTGTTGAAGTCATCATGGCTGAAAACACCAAACTTTGCGACTTATCGAGTACCAATAATAATGATTTTATTAGTACTCCGATTGCTCCCACCACTAGTGCGGAATCGTATGAAATCAACGCAGCTTTGCTGAATCTTGTTATGAAAGAGCAATTCTCTGGCCTTCCTAGTGAAGATGCCGCATCCCATCTCAATACCTTCATTGAGCTTTGTGATATGCAAAAGAAAAGAGATGTGGATAATGACGTGATTAAGTTGAAGCTTTTTTCCTTTCTCGTTGCGAGATCGCGAAAAACTTGGTTTTCTTCTTTGCCTAAAAATAGTATCGATTCTTGGGATAAGTGAAAAGATGCTTACAAATCCAAGTATTTTCCGCCGGCTAAGATCATCTCCTTACGTAACGATATCATGAATTTCAAGCAACTTGATCATGAACATGTTGCACAATCTTGCGAGAGGATGAAGCATATGATTAGAAATTGTCCCGCTCATGGCTTGAGTTTGTGGATGATTATACAAATCTTTTATGCTGGATTGAATTTCGCTTCTCGCAATATCTTGGACTCCGCCTCAGGTGGAACGTTCATGGAAATCACGTTAGGAGACGCTACAAAACTCCTAGACAATATCATGACCAACTACTCTTAGTGGCACACTGAAAGGTCACTTGCTAGCAAAAAGGTACACGCTATAGAAGAAATTAACTCGCTTAGTGCTAAGATGGACAAGTTGATGAATTTGGCTGGTAGTAGAAACGCTCCTTTAGATCCTAATGACGTGCCACTATCTTCCTTGATTGAGAGTAGCAACGCTAGTTTGTACGTTAATTTTGTTGGTAGGAACAATTTTGGCAACAACAATGCTTTTAGAGGAAACTATGTTCCTAGGCCTTTTCCTAGTAACTCCTCTAACAATTATGGCAATTCCTACAACAACACTTATGGAAATCACAACAAATTACCCTCTGATTTAGAGAGTAATATCAAAGAGTTCATTAACTCTCAAAAGATTTTCAATGCGTCGATAGAGGAAAAACTACTCAAAATAGACGATTTGGCTAAGAGCGTTGATAGGATGTCTTGTAATATTGGTGCTTTGAAAGTTAGATGCGCTCCTACCAAGGTCAACTTGGATGAAACTTTGAAAGCTATGCGTGTCTCCATGAATGAGAGAAAAGAAAGAACCGCCCAAATTCGCGCTAGGCATGAATGGTTTAAAAGGGTGCATTCTAGTGATGCAAATCACGAAGATCTTAAAGTGCTTGGTGTGACTCCTATTGAATCTTTGTTTTCGCCTGTCAAACCTATTGATGAAGGGGCTGGATATGAATCCACTTTGGTTGAAAAACGCCCCAATGATTCGGAGTCTACACATCTTGATGATAAATATGTGGAGAGTGGAGTAGAAGAAATCAAAATTCTGGGTAGTAATGAAACTCCCACTTCGGATTTCAAGGAATTCAATTATGATAATTGCTCCTTGTTTGAATGCATTTCTTTGATGCAATCCATCGCAAACTCTCCACATGCTTATAGCCAAAGCAAAGCCTTTACCACGCATATCGTAGATGCTATGATGAAATCTCTTGAAGATAAGCTCGAATTAGAAGTCTCTATACCTAGAAAACTTCATGATGAGTGGGAACCTACTATCAAAATCAAGATCAAAAACTATGAGTGCAATGCTTTGTGTGATTTGGGTGCTAGTGTTTCCGCGATTCCAAAGTCTTAATGTGATATTCTTGGTTTTCATGAGATTGAAGAGTGTTCTCTTAATTTGCATCTTGCGGATTCTACTGTCAAGAAACCCGTGAGAAGGATCGATGATGTTCTTATTGTTGCAAATAAGAACTATGTACCCATGGATTTCATTGTACTTGACATAGATTGCAGTCCTTCATGTCCCACTATTCTTGGTAGACCTTTCCTAAGGACTATTGGTGCTATCATCGATATGAAGGAAGGGAATATTAGATTTAAATTTCCTTTAAAGAAGGGAATGGAGCACTTTCCTAGAAAGAAAATAAGATTGCCTTATGAATCTATGATGTGGGCTACTTATGGTTTGATCACCAAAGATGACTATACGTGATTCCATCACCTTTTGCCTAGCTAAGGGCGTTAAACAAAAGCGCTTGTTGGGAGGCAACCCAACAGATCTATCCTTTTTCTTTCTGTTTTGTGTTTTCCACACTTTCATAATTCTGTTATGATTGTGTTTTTTGTGTTTCTTTTTGCGTTTGTGCCAAGCAAAACCGTTATGATTAGTCTTGGGGATGATCGTTTGGTCATGCTGGAAAAGACAGAAACTTTCTGCTCACGAAAAGAATTTTCATTTTTTTTCTGTAAGAGATTTTGAGTTGATTCTTTTTTTCTGCTGACTTCTACATAAATTCTTCAAACTTTCGAAATTCTTCAGAATTTACGAAGTACCAGAAGTATACGAAGTATACATATTGCTACAGAGTGGTCTGCTGTTAACAGATTCTGTTTTTGTTGAGTTGGTTGCTTATTTTGATGAAACTATGGATAGTATAGGGGGGTATTAGCCATGGAAGATTGAAAATACAGTAACCCAACATCAACATAAGTATAATTTAAGTTTGCTACAGTACCTAAGGAAGTGGTGGTTTGCTTTCTTATACTAATGTTATCACGAGTTTCTGTTTAAGTTTTGTGTTGTGAAGTTTTCAAGTTTTGGGTGAAGTTCTTATGGACAAAGAGATAAAGAGTGGAAAGAGCTCAAGCTTGGGGATGCCCAAGGCACCCCAAGAGATTCAAGAATGCTGTAAAAGCCTAAGCTTGGGGATGCCCCGGGAAGGCATCCCCTCTTTCGTCTTCAATCCATCGGTAACGTTACTTGGGGCTATATTTTTATTCACCACATGTTATGTGTTTTGTTTGGAGCGTCTTGTATCGTAGGAGTCCTTTATTTTTTTGTGTCACAATCATCCTTGCTGCACACCTATAGAGAGAGACATGCACTCACCGTGATTTTGTCGAGCTTCACTTATATCCTTTGGTAGACAATTCAGCTCACATGTGCTTCACTTATATCTTTTGAGCTAGTTGACTTTGCTCTGTGTGCTTCACTTATATATTTTAGAGCACAGCGGTGCGTGGTTTGGTAGTTGATCTATGCTTTGAAAGTAGTCTCAAAAGGGGTAGTTATCCAAAGGGATATGAAAACTTCCACCTTCATGTGCATTGAATAGTTAGAGAAATTTGATTCATCTCAACTAGTTTTGAGTTGTGGTTATGGTAATATTGAAGTTATATTAGTAAGGTGTTGTGGATCTAGAAATACTTGTGTTGAAGTTAGTGATTCCCGTAGCATGCACGTATGGTGAACCGCTATGTGATGAAGTATGAGCATGATTAGTCTATTGATTGTCATCCTTTGCGTGGCGGTCGGGATCGCGCGATGGTTTATACCTAGCAACCCTTCCCCTAGGAGTATGCGTTGAATGCTTTGTTTCGATTACTAATAAAACTTTTGCAACAAGTATATGAGTTCTTCATGACTAATGTTGAGTCCATGGTTTAGATGCACTTTCACCTTCCACCATCACTACCTTCTTTAGTGCCGTGCAACTTTTGCCGGTGCACAAAACCCACCATTAGCCTCCCTCAAAACAGCCACCATACCTACCTATTATGGATTTTTCAAAGTCATTCCGAGATATATTGCCATGTAACTACCACCATGACATGTGCCACCACGTCTACATTGCCATTGCGTGATCGTACGATAGCTAGCATGATGTTTCCATTAATGTCTATGCCATGCTAGATCATTGTCACGGTACACTACCGAAGGCATTCCATATAGAGTCATCGTTGCTCTATGTTTTGAGTTGAAAGTGTGATGATCATCATTGATGGAGCATTGTCCCATGTGAGGAAATAAAAGAGGCCAAAGATGCCCACCAAAACAAAAGAGGCCAAAGAGCCCACCAAAAGAAATGATGAGAGAAAAAGAGAGAAGGGACAATGCTACTATCCTTCCACACTTGTGCTTATTAAGCACCATGATCTTCATGATTGAGAGTCTCTCATTTTGTCACCACCATATAGCTAGTGGGAAATTTTCATTAATAACTTGTCTTGTATATTTCAATGATAGGCTTCCTCAAATTTGCCTTAGGTCTTCGTGAGCAAGCAAGTTGGATGCACACCCACTAGTTTTCTTTAAGAGCTTTCACATACTCTTAGCTCTAGTGCATCATTTGTATGACAATCCCTACTCATTCACATTGATATCTATTGATGAGCATCTCCACAGCTCATTGATATGCCTAGTTAATGTGATCATCTTCTCTTTTTTTTGTCTTGCAACCTCCACCACACTTCACACCACTTATAGTGCTAAAACCATGGCTCACGCTCATGTATTGCGTGAGAGTTGAAAATGTTTGAGAAAGTAAAGGTGTGAAAACAATTACTTGGCCAATACCGGGGTTGTGCATGATTTAAATTCGTTGTGCAATGATGATAGAGCATAGCCAGACTATATGCTTTTGTAGGGATAACTTTCTTTTGGCCTCGTTATTTTGAAAGTTCATGATTACCTTGCTAGTTTGCTTGAAGTATTATTGTTTCCACATCAATAGCAAACTATTGTTTTGAATCTAATGGATTTGAACATTCACGTCACATAAGAGGAGTTACAAAGGACATCTATGCTAGGTAGCATGAAAGCATCAAAGATTCATTCTTTATCACTTCCCTACTCGAGGATGAGTAGGAGTTAAGCTTGGGGATGCTTGATACGTCTCAAACGTATCTATAATTTTTGATGGTTTCATGCTGTTATCTTGTCATCTTTGGATGTTTCATGTACCTTTTATATCTTTTTTGGGACTAATTATTAATTCAGTGCCAAGTGCCCTGTTTTTTTGTGTTCTTGGCTCTTTTCAGATCTGCTTTTGGAACGGAGTCCAAACGGAATAAAATCCCCGAAATAAATTTTTCCCGAACGGAGGAAGATCACGGGGCTTGAGGGCCAAGGCACGAGAGCTACAGGGGACCCACAAGCCCTATAGCTGCCACCAGGGGGGGCGGCTAGCAGGCTTGTGGCCTCCCTGGCGCCCCCCTGACCTAGCTCCTTCGCCTATATATTCCCTAAAATACAGAAAAAAAATCAGGGAATCCACGAAAACACTTTTCACCCGCCGCAAGCTTCCGTTTCCGCGAGATCTCATCTGGAGACCCTTTCCGGTGCCCTGTCGGAGGGGACTTTGGAGTTGGAGGGATTCTACATTAACATCATCACTCCTCCAATGACTCGTGAGTAGTTCACTTCAGACCTACGGGTTCGTAGTTAGTAGCTAGATGGCTTCTTCTCTCTCTTGGATCTTCAATACATTTTTCTCCATGATCTTCATGGAGATTTATCCGATGTAATCCTCTTTGGCGGTGTGTTTGTCGAGATCCGATGAATTGTGGATTTGTGATCAGATTATCTATGATATATATTTGAGTCTTTGCTGATTTCTTATATGCATGATTTGATATCATTGTAAGTCTCTCCGAGTCTTGGGTTTTGTTTGGCCAACTAGATCTATGATTCTTGCAATGGGAGAAGTGCTTGGTTTTGGGTTCATACCGTGTGGTGACCTTTCCCAGTGACAGTAGGGGCAGCAAGGCACACATCGCGTAGTTGCCATCAAGGGTAACAAGATGGGCTTTGTCGTAGATATGAGATTGTCCATCTACATCATGTCATCTTGCTTAAGGCGTTACTCTGTTCTTTTGGACTTAATACACTAGATGCATGCTGGATAGCGGTCGACGTGTGGAGTAATAGTAGTAGATGCAGAAAGTATCGGTCTACTTGTTTTGGACGTGATGCCTATAGATATAATCATTGCCATAGATGACGTCACGACTTTGCGCAGTTCTATCAATTGCTCGACAGTAATTCGTTCACCCACCGTCTACTTGCTTTCATGAGAGAAGCCACTAGTGAACACTACGGCCCCCGGGTCTATTCACGCCTATCATTTCCACTTTCGCTTTTACTTTACTTTGCTAGTTTGTTGCTTTCAGTTCTCACTTGGCAAACAATCTATAAGGGATTGACAACCCCTTCACAGCGTTGGGAGCAAGCTTTTTGTGTTTGTGCACGCACTTGTGATACTCCTTCACTGGATCGATACCTTGGTTCTCAAAACTAAGGGAAATACTTACCACCGCTGTGCTACATCACCCTTTCCGCTTCGAGGGAACACCAACGCAAGGCTCCAAGGCCACGGGGGAATCCTTTGCATATTTGCCCAGGAAGTCCCTAAAGGCGTAGCCGTAGCAGAAGGATTCCTCGTGCCGTTGCTGAGGAGTATCAAGACAAGAATAGTCTCTCGTCAGCACGTGTTTCTGGCACCGTTGGAAGGTCTTTTGTTGCAGTAGAAGGCCTCTGAAAGGAGGATCTATGAAGAAGAAGTACTTATTGGTTATGGTTGATAAATTCACAAAGTGGATCGAAGCAAAACTAGTAACTTCTGCAAAT
This sequence comes from Hordeum vulgare subsp. vulgare, assembly GCF_904849725.1. Classification (NCBI taxonomy): domain Eukaryota; kingdom Viridiplantae; phylum Streptophyta; class Magnoliopsida; order Poales; family Poaceae; genus Hordeum; species Hordeum vulgare. Next base: position 312,652,638 of record NC_058523.1, read on the forward strand.
TCTGGCCGGTCATTGAGTTTATATCCGATGTGGTTCACCTTTACGGTGTTCCGCATAGTATAATCACGGATAATGGTCCAATTTTACGCCCCAAGAGGTTAAGGACTAGTGTGCGAATTTAGGTATCAAGCTGGAGTAAGCCTCCGTTTACCACCCACAAACAAATGGACAGGTCGAGCGGGCTAATGGTCTCATTATGAGCGGCATTAAGCCTTGTCTAATTTGTTCTCTTAAAGATTCTGATTGCCATTGGGTAGAGGAGTATGGCTTACGCACCATTTTTCATGGTGTACGGGGTACATGCAGTCCTCCCCTATGATATTATCCACGATGCACCTAGAGTGCGGATGTACGAGGAAAAAGAGGGCGAGTTAGATCAACAGGATGACTTGAACGCATTAGAAGAAGAGCGCGACATAGCCCTGGCACGTTCCACCTTCTATCAACAGTAGACTCGGTGTTATCAGAGCAGGGAAGTTCGGGCAAACACTTACAACATGGGCGAGCTTGTGCTATGCCTCCGTGAGAAGAAAAAGAACAAACTTGAACTCAAATGGAGGGCCCCTTCATCATCGATGATGTACTTACCGGTGGGGCATATCGTCTCTCTAATGCATGAGACAATCGTCTTGAACCAAACCCCTAGAATGCGGCTCGCCTTCGGTGTTTTTACAGCTAAGCTAGTGCAATTATATTTGTCAACTTCCTCGTTGTCTTTTTACAATTTTTTATTTTCTTCTTCCTCTGTCAAAGGGGCTTAGCGTATCAGACTTTATGTTCGGATTAACCGAATCGTGTCTGTGAAATATGTAATTTCTATAGGCACCCGGGGGCTTTGTAATGCTGATAATAATGCAGTAATTTACATAATGTGTCTTTTCTTCCTTCACTTAAAAGCCTCTATATGTAATGAATCCGATATAAGATTTTGCTAAGCTGGGTTGCCTAGCTCGTGTGTTTATCCTCTACGTTCCTGATTGTTCGGCTAGAAGATAAAGGGAGCACCTTTATGATTGTTATGACCGCTTAATTCAGATACGTACCTCAGACGGGCGAACCCGAAAGCAAGGGTTCTTAAATGACAAATTGGTCTGGAAAAGGAAGGTAAATAACAACAATTTGGTGGCTACCAAAAATCGACGAACATATAGTACCTCCGTATAAAACCCCGAGAAAGGAACCTATAAAGGAACTATTTTCTTGGGAAGGTGTTTCTTGCTACAGTAAAAAAGTAATATAACACTACTCCATGATAACTGTCTATGTGATAGCACCAATTGGCCGGATTGCCTGGTTCCCCGAACTATTTAATGATTTTACTATTTATACAGTAGGGAACACTTCTTGATGATTATCTGGGAAGGTTGAAGCGGATGGTCGGTTAAGATAGTATTTATAGATCGACGGAGAATTACAACAACTAAGTCGCATCTAATCATGTGTTAGGGTGCTGATCCAAGTTATCTATTAATGTATCTAGATGGCAATCTTGCTGCGACAAACCTGCGGCGGGCATCACTTGGTCATAAACCAGGTGAAGTGGCACCTCTTCACCGCCTGGCCCAGCCGGCCTGACTCGCGCGAGTTCTTTGGGTTTCAGCCTTGTAAACCTTGTCTTCACCATTGCCCATGCTTCCCAATCACCTTCTTGGCAGGCCGAAGTCTTGCATAGCTCAAATCGGCTCCAAGCCACTTTAAGGCGCTCGGCCAGTTCCAACATCCTTTCTAGGGGTGTCTCGACCGACCATAAGGCCTTTAGCATGCTTCTCATTGATTTGCGGCAATGCTCGTAGATCAGGGACAAATTCTTTAAAAGATTGGCGCTGAACAAACTGGCCTCTTCTTCAGGGTGCCCGGTCAAGAGTGTGGTGCCAAGAGAATGGGATTGCTGATCAGATTTCAAAAGTCCTATCAGTAGATTCACATAATTTGACATGTTACTTACCAAACATTCCACCTTTGAGTTTCTTGATTTTAGTAGTGGTTTGTACAAGTTGATCCTTTAAACTTTCAATGGCTTATATATTCTTGCTTTTCTTCCTTAAACTTCTTGTTCTCATTTACACTTCGAAATAAGGACTTGTAGTTGGCCTCATTCTGAGATTCGACATATCTCAACAATTCTTTCCCGTTTCCAGATCTTTTTGAAATTGGCCTATAGATTCAGATGCTACAAAATATGCTCTCATTTTTATCAAGGGGATAATAAGACAACTACGGATATGATGTTAAAACAAAAACTCTTACCATGTGCTTGTCTGGTAAAAACTTTCACTTGTTCTACCTCAACTTTCGCAGCTTCGAGCTTTGCACGGTAAGACCCGATCTCCTCGGATAGTTCTTTGGTTTTGCCCCTTGCAGCCTACAAGGCATATCAATAGATAGCGTTAGACCCTCACATGATTCATGCAACCCAATTGATGATCGGGGGCTAGTAGTTGGGAATTTATATGCAAAAATAGCAAACATCCCAATACATACCTTAAGGCTTGCCGACATACGGCTGTCTACTCCTTTGAGTCCTGCCTGGGCAGCTCCGAGGTGTGCGTCGATCGAACTCAAGGCGTTAAACTGTTGTTCGGGAAAATTAGGTTGGCGTATGGATTCTTTCCTTAGACAATGGTTCAATACACTCTCTACTTCAGAGTTTTTAACTTAAATATCGTCATGCTCTTCGGTGGCTTGACATGCAGGAGGGATTTCCCCATTTTCCACCACCATAAGGGGGGGGGCTGTGTTTGGGTCCTATCGAATAAAGTGACAGCTGTAAATACCTATCATTTATCGGGAAAAAAACAATGCTTATTCTTAAAATGACACCTCTTGGGAGCAAAGGGAGCAATGGAAGTAGCCCCTATGGGAGATCCGTGTTTGGAGGGCCGACTAGTATGCAGTATCGAATCAGCAGACCCTATAATAGTGGGTGTTTGGCGCGTGGAACGATGGCCTGTTGTAGCAGGAGGGGCCGTTGGGATAGACGAACGACCTTTTTGCGAAGGCGCTTTCTTATTGTTCTCCTTATTTGATGAAGGAGGTATCCTCGGATAGTCAACAATATGGGTGACCTCGGTGTCGTCTATACTATTCTGATAAAAGAATCTGTTTGCAAAAATTATTGATCTATCCGGATCATCATGGAATCCTAGGTCGTCATCCTTAGCATAATGCTCTGGCTGAGGAGGAGGGCAGCTGATCTTTTATACTACACGCCTTTGTTCCCGTTTGAAGAACGAACTTTTAGAAACTTAAGCAACGAAGAGACAACGTGAGGATCCAAATTAAGGGAAGTGAATTCAACTAACCTGTTCGATGGGATTGTGGTTCCAATAACCATCCTTGGTGTTCTGGCTGATAAAGCTTTCCTTCTCGCCCTTATAAAGATCGACTAGCACGATAGCTAATCTCGTCTGATCCGTTGGAGCCTCCCGCTTCTATTAGGTGGTGTCGTTTGCACCGTTGAATTTGCAGAGAGGATTGGATCTCTCTTGGATAGGCTGAACGCATCACCTTATGGCTTCCTCCATAACGTGAATCATGTCAAGGTGGTAGCATGTCAGCAACTTTACTTTGGGGACTAGCTTCTTCACTTCTGAGTCATCTTCTTTGTACGGGCTTCTTGGGCTCCAATTAAACCGCTTCTTAAGTGGGGTGGTTGAGAATTCGGGCAGAATCCATCGTACGGAGTCAAACAGAGGTACAACCTCAATATAAAACCATTTGGAGGTCCACTCTTCGGGAGCGTCCCTCGGGTTGCCTATCGGATACCCGACCCGGGTTATGCGCCATACTCCGGCTCCCCCAAATCCATAAATAGTCCCGACCTCTCTTCGGGGGATGAGGGAGAAAACCTTCTTCCACAATTCAAAATGGGCTCCACATCCTAAGAACATATCACAAAGAGCGATGAATCCCACAATCCAGGGGTGAAATGGTGAAGTTGGATGCCATAATATTCTAGGAGGCCGTGCAGAAAGGGATGGATGGGGAAGCGCAGGCCTCGTAAGAGATAGGGAACAAATGATACCCTCTCTATTGGATTGGGTGTAGGAAATCTCTCTGCAATGGCCTCACCATTGGCGGAGGTTAACCCAGGACGGGAGGGGCGAGATATGAGTCTGGTAAATACCCTTGCACTTTGAGCTTGCGCAAACGGAGGTGTGAGACAGAGCAGCTGGCCTAACCTTCACGGAGAGAGACATGACGACGTGCGGAGGGGCCAACAGTGGTCGCCAAGACTTCGCATCTCTAGAGTTCTTATCTACGTGTTGGAAGGGATGGGGAGCCTTGCTCGGGGGTATCTGTGTGTTATATTGTGCGTGATTCCTTTTGTTTAGGGAAGGAACCACCCAATTACCATTGGCGCACATGAAAGCACAATTTCTCCCTAGGGTGGTTTTGATAATTGATCACAACATATGCATCATTGGACTAATGTGTTTTCCAAGTATATTTCAGAAAAGTTCAAAAGATACTATGGCTTAAGGTTTATGTGGAGATGCCCCTGGATGCAAGAAAGGAATAATATTGTCTCAAGCTACAAGCTAGAAGACTCTTCATTTTATATTTGTGACAAATCACTTTTGAGTCCATAGGAAAGCCAATGCTATTAAAAGGGGGTGAGGTAGTAAAATGAACTGATTGCTCAAATGCTCAAAGTTAGCCACCAAAACACTGAGTCATTTTCCCCACATATCCACTCTGTCAAGTTCCACATTCACAAATTCGGTGTCACCAACATTGCCACATCGGACCCATCGAGTTTGAACCTAAGACAAAACCCTAGCCATTTCCACCAAATCGGTGCAAGAGAAACTGCATCGGTGCCACCTAGTTCAGTGTGACCAACATACCGTTGTCAAGGTACACAAAATCGGAATTTCCGAGTTTGAGCATCGATGCCACCGAGTTTGGACATCTGACCGTTAGTCACCTTTTCGGTGCCACCGAGTTCTATATATCGGTCTCACCGAGATTCAAAAGTTCACCACTTTAGTGCTAATCGGTACCACCGAGTCGTCCACTTCGGTGTCACCGAGTTTCCTCTTTTGTGTGTAACGGTTGGATTTTGGTTGTTGCCTATATATACCCCTTCACACCGCCTCTCATTAGTGGGAGAAGCACTCAGAACACACACTTCATGTCCAGATCAATTTTCTAAGAGAGAACCACCTAATCATGTGTTGAGACCAAGATATTCCAATCCAATCATTTGAAATGTTGATCTCAAGCCTTCTCAAACTACTTTCCACCAAATCAACCCCTCCTACCCATGCATATTCTGTGTGAGAGAGATTTGTGTTGAGGATACTACGTTTAGAAGCACAAGTGCAACGAGTTCATTGATCTACCCCATCTACTACCTTTTGGAGGGTGGTGCCTCCTAGATTGGTTAAGTGTCGCTTGGGAGCCTCCTACTTCGTATTATGGAGTTGAACCAAGTTGTTTGTAAGGGCAAGGAGATCGCCTACTTCGTGTAGATCTACCATGAGTAAGGCTAGTCATCCGTGGTGGGATAGAAAAGGCTGCTTCTTTGTGGAACCTCCTATTGGAATTATGCCCTAGAGGCAATAATAAATATAGTTATTATTATAATTCCTGTATCAAGATAATCGTTTATTATCCATGCTATAATTGTATTGAATGAAGACTCATTTACATGTGTGGATACATAGACAAAACACCGTCCCTAGCAAGCCTCTAGTTGGCTAGCCAGTTGATCAAAGATAGTCAGTGTCTTCTGATCATGGACAAGGTGTTGTTGCTTGATAACTGGATCATGTCATTAGGAGAATCACGTGATGGACTAGACCCGAACTAATAGACGTAGCATGTTGATCGTGTCATTTTGTTGCTACTGTTTTCTGCGTGTCAAGTATTTATTCCTATGACCATGAGATCATATAACTCACTGACACCGGAGGAATGCTTTATGTGTATCAAACGTCGCAACGTAACTGGGTGACTATAAAGATTCTCTACAGGTATCTCCGAAGGTGTTAGTTGAATTAGTATGGATCAAGACTGGGATTTGTCACTCCGTGTGACAGAGAGGTATCTCGGGGCCCACTCGGTAATACAACATCACACACAAGCCTTGCAAGCAATGTGACTTAGTGTAAGTTGCGGGATCTTGTATTACGGAACGAGTAAAGAGACTTGCCGGTAAACGAGATTGAAATAGGTATGCGGATACTGACGATCGAATCTCGGGCAAGTAACATACTGAAGGACAAAGGGAATGACATACGGGATTATATGAATCCTTGGCACTGAGGTTCAAACGATAAGATCTTCGTAGAATATGTAGGATCCAATAGAGGCATCCAGGTCCCGCTATTGGATATTGACCGAGGAGTCTCTCGGGTCATGTCTACATAGTTCTTGAACACGCAGGGTCTGCACACTTAAGGTTCGACGTTGTTTTATGCGTATTTGAGTTATATGGTTGGTTACCGAATGTTGTTCGGAGTCCCGGATGAGATCACGGACATCACGAGGGTTTCCAGAATGGTCCGGAAACGAAGATTGATATATAGGATGACCTCATTTGATTACCGGAAGGTTTTCAGAGTTACCGGGAATGTACCGGGAATGACGAATGGGTTCCGGGAGTTCACCGGGGGGGGGGGGCAACCCACCCCGGGGAAGCCCATAGGCCTTGAGGGTGGCGCACCAACCCTTAGTGGGCTGGTGGGGCAGCCCAAAAGGGCCCTATGCGCCTAGGAAAGAAAATCAAAGAGAAAGAAAAAAAAGGAGGAGGTGGGAAGGGAAGGAAGGACTCCCACCCACCAAACCAAGTCCAACTCGGTTTGGGGGGGGAGCCTTCCCCCTTGGACTCGGCCGACCCCCTTGGGGCTCCTTGAGCCCCAAGGCAAGGTCCCCTCCCTCCCACCTATATATACGGAGGTTTTAGGGCTGATTTGAGACGACTTTTCCACGGCAGCCCGACCACATACCTCCACGGTTTTTTCCTCTAGATCTCGTTTCTGCGGAGCTCGTGCGGAGCCTTGCTGAGACAAGGTCATCACCAACCTCCAAAGCGCCGTCACGCTGCCGGAGAACTCTTCTACCTCTCCGTCTCTCTTGCTGGATCAAGAAGGCCGAGATCATCGTCGAGCTGTACGTGTGCTGAACGCGGAGGTGCCGTCCGTTCGGTACTAGATCATGGGACTGATCGCGGGATTGTTCGCGGGGCAGATCGAGGGACGTGAGGACGTTCTACTACATCAACCGCGTTCACTAACGCTTCTTCTGTACGGTCTACAAGGGTACGTAGATCACTCATCCCCTCTCGTAGATGGACATCACCATGATAGGTCTTCGTGCGCGTAGGAAAATTTTTGTTTCCCATGTGACGTTCCCCAACACCTCCATGGGTGGAGCCCTCCATGGACTCTCGCAGCCGTTACCCTCCGTGGGTTGAAATCTCCACTAACATGGACGTACGATAGCACCACCTATCGGAACCATGCCAAAAATCGTCGTGTCAACCTCATGCATTTGATCTCCCTACCTTACTCCTCTATTTACACTTGCATGTTTACATTCGGCTGCTATACTATTAGAACTGCATTTGTAGGGTGTACTTGACTTGTTATAACTAGTGTAGTTGCCTCTCAAGTAAAATTGGGAAAAGGCAAAAAATTTATCTTGTCAAGTAGTCTAATCACACCCCTCTAGACATACTTTCGATCCTACAAGTTGGATTAGAGCGTTGATCTCTATTTCATAGGTTTAGCAACCTAGGAGAGTATGGCATATAGTGAGGGAAATTATCATGGTAGAGGTCCTTACTTCCATGGCACTAATTTTGCTAGTTGGAATCATAAAATGAAGATGCACATTCTTAGCTTTAGTCCTCCTGTTTGGGCTGTTATTCGTGTTGGTGTGCAAGGTAACTCCTTTAGAGAAGGGCATGAACCAGATCGTGATGCGACAACTGATGAAGTGAAGATGTTGCAACTTAATGCTCAAGCCCCTGATATCATCTTCAACTGCCTTTGCCCCGAAGAATTCAACAAAATCAGTCGTCTAGAGAATGCAAAAGAGATTTGGGATATTTTGGTTGATATGCACGATGGCACTGGTTCTGTCAGAGAATCTAATTTGGATGTGCTTCAAAGTCAACTTGACAAGTTCAAGATGAAGGATGGTGAAGGAGTCGCTGAAATGTACTCTAGGCTAGCTCTCATCACCAATGAGATTGCGTGCTTAGGAAGTGAAGAGATGACCGACAAATTCATCATCAAGAAAATATTTAGATCTCTTGATGGCAAGTATGACACAATGTGCACATTGATCCAAATGATGCCAAATTACAAAGATCTCAAGCCAACTGAAGTCATTGTTAGGATTGTTGCTCATGAGATGTCACTCAAAGACAAAGATGAGCTGCACAATAAGTCAAGCGGTGCTTATAAAGCTTCATGCGATGCTCCCGCTACTTCAAAAGACAATCTTGTCACTGATGAAGAGATAAGCCTCGTGGTCAGAAAATTCAACAAGTTCTACAAGAGTAGAGGCAAAGATAGAAGCTCATGTTCAAGACATGATGAGAAGTGTTCGTCCAGTCATGACCAAAACTGCTACAATTGTGGGAAACCCGGACACTACTCAAATGAGTGCTCGACTCCCTACAAAAGAACAGAAGAGTCACCCCGAAGACGAAGCTCAAGAGATGAGTCACCTCGCAGAGAGAGAAGGAGTAGAGAAGATTACTATGAACGAAGACACTCACAAAGAGGAAAGGAATCAGAGAAGAAGGACAAATACACCAATAGCACTTCAAGAAGAAGACACCACACTCATGTTGGTGAATGGGTTTCTGGCTCCGAATCTGATCACCACTCCGAGAGAAGCTATCACTCCCACTCCGACTATAGTTAAGATGAAGGTGTTGCCGACATTGCACTTGTTTCCACCAACTCCTACGACTTATTTGATTCACCAAATGAGGGAGTCGGGAACTACTTCATGGCTAAAGGCCCCAAGGTATCATGCCCCGAGTATCTTGATTTCAATAGTGATAAGGATGACTTGTTTTGATAAGATGTCTTGCTTCTAGATAAAACTAGTGACTGCACTGAAAATAAACTTGCTAATTATCATGCTAGTCAAGAAAAATCGAATGATGACGATAAGAAAGAGATTGAATGACTGACTCAAGAATTAAAAACTCTTAAGTTAGCTCATGAGACTAATCTAGAAGATCATAAAGAGCTTGCAAGAACCCATGAGAAGCTACGCTTCGAGAAACTCAACTTTGAGCAAGAGCATGAGTTCTTAAAAGCAATCGATGATGACCTTCGAAAGAAGAGTTCTTCTTATCTAGCCAAGCAATTACTCTTGTCTAATTTTATTCCACAAGTTAATCCTTAGAAAACTAGTAACAAAGGCAAGAAGGTTTCTTCATCTAGTAACAACAATAATGAAGCTAAATCCAATAATGTTGTTGCTAGTAACTCTATTGATTCCACTAACGATTCTCTTAGCCAAGTTACACTTGAGCAAGAAAATGATTTATTGAAAGGGATTATAGAGAGAGGTGTCTTCAAGAGTCTTTCCGGAAGTAAGCAATTCTAGGAAATTGTGTGCAAGCAAGGAGGACATCGGAAGAAACAAGGTGTTGGCTATTTCAACGTCAACAGAGATGTTTGGAAAGAAGGTCCATATCCGAGTCCAAAGTTTGTTCCCCAAGAAGAGAAGTGTGATTCCATTCGTTCCAAAGGAACGAGCTCACAAGATCGCCTTCTACCACAAGACCACAAAGGCAAGGGAAAGCTTCAAGATGACATTGACCTATTTGAACAAGAATCCCAAGCCAAGGTCATGTGGGTTCCCAAGGATACTAGTAGCTCTACCTCAACAAGTGCTACAACAACTCCAAGGATTCCCATCAATTTGATGTGGATTCCCAAGAGGAAGAACTAGAAGTTCTTGAGGGGTGACTCTGCCAATGAAATTCACTCTTATTCATTTTGGCAAGAACTACATGCAATCAACCTCAACCTTATGCATTAGTTCAAGGAGTCACACATTCCCTCAAAGGTAAGCAAGGAACTAGGTAATCATTGCATCTTTGGACATCATCCCATTTGTGCTTCAGTCCATGTCCATAGATATACCTTCATATGTTCCTTTTTCTTTGGGACTAACCCATGTAGGTGAGAAGAGTATGAAAACAACAAGGATTGCTCCCAACTCAAGATGATCTTCATCAACTTTGAGCATCCACCACTACGTCATATACTTGAAGTCTTCCACGACAAACCGAAGGTTAGTTGATCCCTCTTTGTGGGGATATCATATCAATGGGGAGCTTTACTCTAGTACTTGAGTATAAGCATCTCCTAAGTATATGAACACATCAATGCTTATGTAAAAGTAGTAACCCCACTTGTGCTTAACGATGAGTATGCCCTATGATCAAGTATTCTTGCTTGGCTCCTATGTCAATATACGCATATATAGATGACATTGTCATCGCCCAAGATCTTGATAGCTGCTAGGATGTTTTTGCATGTTCACCATATTTGTATCATCATTCTTATTGTGTGAGCATGTTGGTCTGCATGAATTCAATCATTCTAGGACATCCAATTGTTGTTATATGGCTTTTGTTTTATCTTTTGCCAATTGGATGGACAAGAATGCCTAGGACCCTTCTCTAGCTATCTATGCTATCTCATCTCAAGTTATATTCATGCTTCATCACAAAACTTGAACAAGCACTTGTCGATCCCTCTGCGTGAAGGTCTACTCGGAGTTCAGTATCGTCAGAGGCTGCCTTCCAAAACCTCTTTGAAAAACTTGGTGTGACCAACTCCACAAACTTAGAGCCATCGATTTTCCAAAGTTGATTAGGTTTTCTCATCTCAGTACCACCGGAATTGCCAACTCGGTTACACCGAGTTTCCCTATCTAGTGACAGTTGAGGAAATCGGTGACACCGACACCGCACGGGTATATATACCTGTGGACTGGAACTTTTGATTTCACTCTATCAAAACAGTTCGTTTGCCAAACCCTTGCTGCCCCCCGAGACACCAGGTCATCGCCTTGACTCCCCAAGCGCCGCCGGCACTGGGACTCGCCGTCGTTGATGTAAGTTGCTCCTTCGTCGTCGTCGTAGCCGAACCACCACCGAGCTAGGGTACGGTTCGATCCCCTTTGCATTCCCCCTCTGTTTCTTACGCATTGGATCTTTTAATACTTCTTTCCACTCTATGCAAACCTCCTGTCCACCAGATAAAATTAATAGATTAGGATAAGTAGGAAATTTTGGATCTGATCTGCCGCAGAATGCAACTCGGTGGGACCGAGTTTGTAAAATCGGTTCCACCGATTCCTGTTTTAGGGTTCCTCAGAAGCAACTCGTTGAGACCGAGCAACTATTTTGGTGCCACCGAAAATGACTGCCAAGTTTGTGTTAAGCGAGTCTATATTCTCGGTGACTCGGAAAATGCCAACTCGGTGCCACCGATTTACATCCTCCAGAAGATCATACCCTGAGTTTCAGACTTCAAATTTTCAAAAAGTATCTGAATTTTTTGATGCTCATCCAATCTGTCTTTCCTACATCCACTTCACAGGTTCTGTTGTTTGTTGCTGTGCTTGTCTGTCAGTATGTCAGGTTCAGATGACATTCAAAATGATTTCAGAGAGCAGAGTGTCGATCTGGACTCATGCACTAGTCCGGAGAAGACTGCTTCAGACCCAAGTTCTCCCAGTTCCCATGGCTTGCTCAAGGCAGCCACCAGGCAAAGGAGGAAGCTAGTTTCTGATGAGGCGGACTCAAACTTTTTGCGAGAAGAAACTTCAGCCCCTGCTAAGGCTCCTCCAAGAAAGTTGTCAGAAAGATATCTGCCAGTGTTGCTGATCTGAGAGCACCTGATTACGACAAGAAGGTCAAAGCTATTGCCAAGGAAGCACCTGCAAAGAAGGCTGGTGTGAAGAAGCCCAGGAAGAGAACTATCCATCTTGTTGGCAGATCGACTTCTATGTTTGAAGACCCATAAGAAGCTAAGGAAGAAGCTCCTGAGGAGATCCCAGTTACCCCCAAGAAGAAGAAGCTGATGGGTGATGCAATGAAGTCTGATCCAAAGCGTGCTGCTAAGATATACCTGCAGCTGCTAAGAGCAAAGGCCCTCCATCCAGTGCCCATGCTGCAGAAGAGGAAGAACATGAGAATGCTCCAGTTCTCAGGAAGCTCAGACCATACCTTCCACTCCACAATGATGCTCATCCGGTAGCAGAAGACATGAAGAAGAGGAAGGATGCCGGATTAAGAAAGTGGAGAGCTACTGATCCATATGCTATCAGAAGAAGAACTGCTGTTGATCCAAGGTTTCACACCAAGGAACAACAAGATTTTTATGAGACTGTCTGGTATGATAAGAGTCCTGCTGTCAGTGATATGTGGTATGTCGACTGAGCATACATCAAGGAGAATGAGAATTTCTTTGGACATGTTACAGATAACTTCACTCTAGTTAACATAGAAGATTTTGTTGGGAAGAAGATGACCCCATGGAATGACGAGATGATCATGCAATTCTATGCAACAGTTCATTTCTATGATGACTCTTTAGTTTGGCTGACCGATGGACACAGGTACGACGCTACAATTGCTGAATGAGTTGCTATCATTGGTGTTCCCGAGCAAGAAGAAGAATCACAACTCCATGACCAACATGTACAAGACCATTCCACATCAGTACTTGGACAGTCACAAGTTTGGCTCAGTATATTTTCTCCAAGATGGTATTCCCACGACAAACACTATTCCGCGATACACTCTCATGCCTAAGTCGGGAGATGAGAAGATGATCAGAGGATATTCAATCAACTTGCTGCACCTACTTGATACCCATACCAGATTTAGAGTGATGGACTTGATAGTTGAGACTATCCGAAGGACTGGTGCGGATCAGAAGAGATCCTATGGATATGCACCTTATATTTAGATGCTCATCAATGCCAAGCTAGGCAAGCATGCATATCAAATTGATCGTCCCCATCTACCTCTTCAGCCTGAATTTGAAGATAATGAGGTTGTGATGGATGACAATGATCCCAACTCAGCTACAACAAGATTGGCAGCAGAGGCAGTAGAGGCTGAAGCTGCTAGAAACATGTCACCTCCAGTTCCACAGCTCAGAACTCAAACTGAGAAAATGACATTTCTAGTGAGCACTGTGCAAGGCATGTAGAAGAACATTCAGGAGATCATGCAAAATCAGAAGAGCCTTGAGAGAGTTGTGGAGACAGAATTCCACAACATGGATGTGAAGGTAACTGAGTTGACCACCATTGTCAGACAGCTTCAATATGAAGTTGACTCTATGGAGATTCCACGCTCAGAGGATGAAGATGAAGATGATGGTGATGATGAGGATGAGTCTCCTCCTCCCACTACCACTAGGTTCAGCATGCAGGCTCAGTTAGTTGTTGTTTCTCTTCAGGAGTCAAGACAGACATCTTTAGCACAAGCGTGAGCACCTTCAACACCAGCTCCAACTCCATCTCCTTCGGTATCAACTCCTACGGCTCCAAGGACTTCAACAGACGTCTTCGTAGACGCTGTTTTGTCGACTCCATCATCAGCTGCCTAGAGAGACAAGTTGTTCTATACTTTTGTACCTTTTGGTAACTTGTTGCCAAAGGGGGAGAAATGTATAGATCATAGACTTTGTATGAGAGAGAGATTTTGACTTTATTTGCTCTCATTTGGCTTTAAAAACTTTGGGTTTATGATGACTTTATCCTATCTCTGTGTGTGATCATACACTTTATTCTGTGTGATGCTATGATATTATCTTTTAGCTTTCCATGTGATGATCATTCACTTATCTTGTTGGTGTCATGTGCCCTGCTATTCTTTTTACCCACCACCAAGATGTATGTGACATGGAAGAGTAACCCATGATCCTAATCGATTGTGCATTTGCATTCAAGTGCAAATTTTAAATAATACACAAATTTAGGGGGAGCTCTTGCTTTTCACATGCTTCTCAAAGCGTCGATGCTAATCATTGATTATATCTTATGTTGAAGCTTTGATCTATATGTTGTCATCAATTAACAAAAAGGGGGAGATTGAAAACACAATTGCTGCCTAGGGTTGTTTTGATAATTGATCACAACATATGCATCATTGGACTAATGTATTTTCCAAGTATATTTCCGAAAAGTTCAAAAAATGCTAGGCTTAAGGTTTATGTGGAGATGCCCCTGGATGCAAGAAAGGAATAATATTGGCTCAAGCTTCAAGCTAGAAGACTCTTCATTTTATATTTGTGAGAAATCAGTTTTGAGTCCATTGGAAAGCCAACACTATTAAAAGGGGGTGAGGTAGTAAAATGAACTGATTGCTCAAATGCTCAAAGTTAGCCACCAAAACACTGAGTCATTTCCCCCCACATATCCACTCTGTCAGATTCCACATTCACAAATTCGGTGTCGCCAACATTGCCACAGTGGATACACCGAGTTTGAACCTAATACAGAACTCTAGCCATTTCCACCAAATTGGTGCAAACGAAACTGCATTGGTGCTACCGAGTTCAATGTGACCAACATTCAGTTGCCAAGATACACAAAATCGGAATTTCCGAATTTGAGTATCGGTGCCACCGAGTTTGGCCATCTTACCGTTAGTCACTTTTTCGGTTCCACCTAGTTATATATATCGGTCTCACCGATATTCAAAAGTTCACCACGTTAGTGCTAATCGGTACCACCGAGTTGTCCACTTCGGTGTCACCGAGTTTGCTCTTTTGTGTGTAACGGTTGGATTTTGGCTGCTGCCTATATATACCCCTTCACCCACCTCTCATTCGTGGGAGAAGCACTCTGAACACACATTTCATTTCTAGATCCATTTTCTGAGAGAGAACCACCTACTGATGTGTTGAGACCAAGATATTCCAATCCCATCATTTGAAATCTTGATCTCTAGCCTCCCCAAACTGCTTTCCACCAAATCAACCTATCCTACCCATGCATATTCTGTGAGAAAGAGATTTGTGTTGAGGATACTATCTTTAGAAGCACATGAGCAAGGAGTTCATTGATCTACCCCATCTATTACCTTTTCGAGGGTGGTGCCTCCTAGATTGGTTAGGTGTCGCTTGGGAGCCTCCTACTTCGTGTTGTGGAGTTGAACCAAGATGTTTGTAAGGGCAAGGAGATCGCCTACTTCGTGAAGATCTACCGTGAGTAAGGCTAGTCCTCCGTGGACAGAAGCTGTGGTGGGATAGACAAGGTCGCTTCTTTGTGGACCCTTTGTGGGTGGAGCCCTCCGTGGACTCCCGCAACCGTTACCCTTCGCGGGTTGAAGTCTCCACTAACATGGACATACGATAGCACCACCTATCGGAACCATGCAAAAAATCGCCGTGTCAACCTCATGCGTTTGATCTCCCTACCTTACTTCTCTATTTACACTTGCATGTTTATTTTCTGCTGCTATACTATTAGAGCTGCATGGGTAGGGTGTACTTGACTTGTTATAACTGCCATAGCTGCCTCTCAAGTAAAATTGGGAAAAGGCAATGTTTTTATCTTGTCAATTAGTCTAATCACCCCCTCTAGACATACTTCCGATCCTACAACACACAAATCGAGGGGGTGGCTAACTTTGTGTAAAGAATATATGTGATCTTTGTGGGCCATGTGGCGCTTCGTCAGTTACAAATGAAGAAATGGTGCTGAAGAAAGGGTCAACTAAATACAATACGGAACTTGCCTCATGCTACGGCAACAAAAGTCCTTCCCCAGCAACGCCAGGAATTCTTCTTGCTACTTCTCTTGCTTGCGTCGGTTTTTTCCTTGAAGAGGAAAGGGTGATGCAGCACAGGAGCAGTAAGTATTTCCCTCAGTTCGAGAACCAAGGTATCAATCCAGTAGGAGAATCTCGTCAAGTCTAGAGTACCTGCGCAAACACAAAAGAGCTTGCACCCAACGCTATAAAGGGGTTGTCAATCCCTTCAAGATTGATTGCAAGTGAGATCTGAAGGTGGAAAGTGCAACGAAGAAAAAGTGTAAGGCTGAAAATATGGTGTGGAGTAGACCCGGGGGCCATAGTGTTCACTAGAGGCTTCTCTCAAAATAGCAAATATCACGGTGGGTGAACAAATTACAATTGATAGAACCGCGCAAAGTCATGACGATATCTAAGACAATGATCATACATATAGGCATCACGTCCGAGACAAGTAGACCGATACTTTCTGCATCTACTACTATCACTCCACACATTGACTGCTATCCAGCATGCATCTAGTGTATTGAGTTCATGACGAACAGAGTAACGCCTTAAGCAAGATGACATGATGTAGAGGGATAAACTCAAACCAATGATGAAAACCCCGTCTCTTTACCCTTGATGGCAACAACATGATGCGTGCCTCGCTACCCCTTCTGTCACCGGGTGAGTTCACCGCATGGTATGAACCCAAAACCAAGCACTTCTCCTATTGCAAGAATCATAGATCTAGTTGGCCAAACAAAACTCACAACTCAAAGAGAATTACAAGGATATGAAATCATGCATAAGAGAGATCAGAAGAAACTCAAATAAGATTCATAGATAATCTGATCATAAATCCACAATTCATCGGATCTCGACAAACACACCGCAAAAGAAGATTACATCGGATAGATCTCCATGAAGATCATGGAGAACTTTGTATTGAAGATCCAAGAGAGAGAAGAAGCCATCTAGTTACTAGCTATGGACCCGTAGATCTATGGTGAACTACTCACGCATCATCGGAGAGGTCATGGTGTTGATGAAGAAGCCCTCCGTATCTGAATCCCCCCACTGGCAGGGCACCTGAACATGCCCCAGATGGGATCTTGCGGAGACAGAAGCTTGCGGCAGCGGAAAAGTGATCTCTTGATTTTTTATGGGATTTTAGGGAATATATAGGCGCAAAACCTAGGGCAGAGGTGGCCCAGGGAGCCCACAAGGCAGGGAGGCGTGGGCCCCCCTGGCCGCGGCATGAGAGTTTGTCGGGTCCCTGCAGGCCCCCTGCCCTAATTCTCTGGCTTCCCGATCTTTTTCTGTTTCAGAAAAAATCTTTTTGGCAGTTTCATTCCGTTTGGACTCCGTTCAAAATCCTCCTCTGAAAGGGGTCAAAAACATGGAAAAAAACAGGAACTGGTACTTGGCACTGATTTAATAAGTTAGTCCCAAAAAAATATATAAAAGGCATGCAAAACATCCGAAGTTTGACAAGATAATAGCATGAAACCATAAAAAATTATAGATACATTGGAGACGTATCAAGCATCCCCAAGCTTAACTCCTGCTCGTCCTCGAGTAGGTAATTGATAAAGACTGAATTTTTGATGTGGAATGCTACCTAGCATAGTTGTCCTTTGCAACTTCTTTCATGTGACATGAATGTTCAGATCCGTAAGATTCGAAACAATAGTTTCCTATTGACATGAAAACAATAATACTTCAAGCAAACTAGCAAGGTAATCATGAACTTTCAAAATAACAAGGCCAAGGAAAGTTATCCCTACAAAATCATATAGTCTGGCTATGCTCCATCATCCTCATACAACTAATGTAAATCATGCACAACCCCGGTATTGGCCAAGTAATTGTTTTCGCACTCTTACTTTCTCAAACCTTTTATAACTATCACGCAATACATGAGCGTGAGCCATGGATATAGCACTATACATGAGCATGAGTCGTGTGGTGATGGTTGTGAGACAAAAAGGAGGAGATGGTCACATTGACTCAGCATATCAAAGGGCTATGGATATGGCCATTAATAGATATCAATGTGAATGAGTAGGGATTGCCATACAAGGGATTCACTAGAGCTTTAAGTATGTGAAAGCTCAAAAGGAAAACTAGTGGGTGTGCATCCAACTTGCTTGCTCACGAAGACCTAGGGCAATTTTGAGGAAGCCCATCATTGGAATATACAAGCCAAGTTATATAATGAAGATTACCACTAGCATATGGTAGTGACAAAGCAAGAAGCTCTCAATCATGAAGAACATGGTGCTATTATGAAGCACAAGTGTGGAAAAATATAGTAGCATTGTCCCTTCTCTCTTTTTCTCTTTTTTTCTATTTGGGCTCTTAGGCCTCTCTTTTTTCTATTCTATTCTTTTGGGCTCTTTGGTCTCTTTTTTTTTATTTCCTCACATGGGACAATGCTCTAATAACGATGATCAACAAAATTTTATTTACTCACAACTCAAAGCTTAGAAATGACTGTATAGGAAATGCCTCCGACAGTGTACCAGGATGTGCAACGATCTAGCTTGGCGTATGACGTTGAAACATCTCGCTAGCTATCTTACGATCATGCAATGGCAATATGAGAGTGACGGCACAAGTCATTAGACGGAACGGTGGGAGTTGCATGGCAATATATCTCGGAATGGCTATGAAAATGCCATAGTAGGTAGGTATGGTGGCTATTTTGAGGAAGGCATATGGTGGGTTTGTGCACCGGCGAGAATTGCGCGGCACTAGAGAGGCTAGCAAAGGTGGAAGGTGAAAGTGCATCTATACCATGGACTCACATTAGTCATGAAGAACTCACATACTTGTTGCGAAAGTTTTTATTAGTAATCGAAACAAAGTGCTAAACGCATACTCCTAGGGGAAGGGTTGGTAGGTGTTAACCATCGCGTGATCCCGACCTCAACACAAAGGATGACAATCAATAGATCAATTATGCTCCGACTTCCTAACATAGCGGTTCACCATACGTGCATGCTACGGGAATCACTAACTTCAACACAAGTATTTCTAGATTCACAACACCCTACTAACATAGCTCTTAATATTACCAAATCCACGTCTCATAACTAATTGAGAGGAATCAAGACTTCTCTTTCTACTCAATGCACATGAAGATGGAGGTTTTTGTACCCTATTTGTGTACCTATCACCTTTGGGACTACTTTCATAGCATAAGCCAACTACCAAGTCATGCACCGTCGTGCTCTAAAAGATATAAGTGAAGCACATAGAGCAAAATTATCTAGCTCAAAAGATATAAGTGAAGCACTATGAGCATTCTAGCAAAATCACGATGAGTGCATGTCTCTCTCTCACAAAAAGGTGTGCAGCAAGGATGATTGTGACACAACAAAAAGAAAAGACTCCTACGATACAATACGCTCCAAGCAAAACACATATCATGTGGTGAATAAAAATATAGCTCCAAGTAATATTACCGATGGATTGGAGACGAAAGAGGGGATGCCTTCCCAGGGCATCCCCAAGCTTAGGCTTTTTGGTTTACTTGAATTTGGCTTGGGATGTCTTGGGCATCCCCAAGCTTGAGCTTTTTCCACTCCTTATCTCTTTGTCCATGAGAACATCACCCAAAACTTGAAAACTTCACAACACAAAACTTAAACAGAAACTTGTGATAACATTAGCACAAGAAAACAAACTACCACTTCTTTTGGTACTGTAGAAAACTTGAATTATATATATATTGGTGTTGGGATACTGTATTCTCACTTTTCCGTGGCTAGTACCCCCCGATACTAACCATAGTTTCATCAAAACAAGCAACCAACTCAACAAAAACAGAATCTGTCAAAAACAGACCAGTCTGTAGCAATCTGTATACTTGGTATACTTCTGGTACCTCAAAAATTATGAAACATTACTACTGCCTGGGAAAAAGGCATATAAACCAGCACCAAAAAGAATAAACTCAAAAGATCTTTCTGAATAAAAATGAAAAATCATCTCGTGAGCGAAAAGTTTCTGTCTTTTTCCAGCAGGATCAAACAACCATTACCAAGACTAGTCATAAATGTTTTGCTTGGCTCAAACACAAAAAGAAACACAAAAAACACAATCAAAACAGAATTATGATGGTGTGGACGCAAAAAAACAGAAATAAAAAGATAAATTCATTGGGTTGCCTCCCAACAAGCGCTATTGTTTAACGCCCTTAGCTAGGCATAAAAGCGATAGAATCACGTATCGTCGTCTTTGGTGCTCAACCATAAGTGGCCCTCATCATGGATTCATAAGGCAATCTTATTTTCTTCCTAGGAAAGTGTTCCATGCCCTTCTTTAAATGAAATTGAAATCTAATATTCCCTTCCTTCATATCGATGATAGCACCGATAGTCATTAGGAAAGGTCTACCAAGAATAATAGGGCATGTAGGATTGCAATCAATGTCAAGCACAATGAAATCCACGGGTACATAGTTACTATTTGCAATAGTAATAACATCATTGTTCCTTCCCATGGGTTTCTTGAATGTAGAATCCGCAAGATGCAAATTAAGAGAACACTCTTCAATCTCATTAAAACCCAGAACATCACATAAAGACTTTGGAATCGCGGAAACACTAGCACCCAAATCACAAAAATCATTGCATTCATAGTTTTTCATTTTGATTTTGATGGTAGGTTCCCACTCATCATGAAGCTTTCTAGGGATAGAGACTTCCAATTCAAGTTTCTCTTCAAGAGATTTTATCATAGCTTCGACGATATGATCGGTAAAGGCCTTGTTTTGGCTATAAGCGTGTGGAGAGTTTAACATGGATTGCATCAAGGAAATGCATTCAATCAAGGTTCAACTATCATAATTGAATTCCTTGAAATCCCAGGTAGTAATTTCATTACTACTCAAAGCTTTAATATCTTCTAATCCACTATCAATGCTTTTAGCATCAAGATAGATGGACTCCGAATCATTGGGGCACTTTTCAACCAAAGTGGATTCATATCCAGCCCCATCATCATGAGGTTTGACCCAAGAAAACAAATATTCAATGGGAGTCACACCAAGAACTTTAAGATCTTCGTGATTCTTATCACGAGAACACGACTTTTTAAGCCATTCATGTCTAGCACGAATTTGGGCGGTTCTTTCTTTGCTCTCAATCATGGAAACACGCATAGCTTTCAAAGTTTCATCTATATTGATCTTGGGAGGACCACATCTAACTTTCAAAGCATCAACATCACTAGACATTCTATCAACGCTCTTAGCCAAATCGTCAATTTTGAGTAGTTTTTCCTCTATGGACGCATTGAAAATCTTTTGTGAGTTGATGAACTCTTTGATATTACTCTCTAGATCAGAGGGTAATCTATTGTAATTTCCATGAGTATTGTTGTAGGAGTTACCAAAGTTATTAGAGGACTTGCTAGGAAAAGGCCTAGGAACATAGTTTCCTCTAAAAGCATTGTTGTTGCCAAAATTATTCCTACCAACAAAATTAACGTCCAAGCTAGCGTTGCTACTCTCAATCAAGGAAGACAAGGGCATATCATTAGGATCTAAAGGAGCACTTCTACTAGCAACCAAATTCATTAACTCATCCATCTTAGCACTCAACGAGTTAATTTCTTCTATAGCATGTACCTTCTTACTAGTAGGTGACCTTTGAGTGTGCCACTGAGAGTAGTTCGTCATGATATTGTCTAGGAGCTTTGTGGCTTCCCCCAACGTGATTTCCATGAACGTTCCACCTGAGGTGGAGTCCAAGATATTTCTAGAAGCAAAATTCAAGCCAGCTTAGAAGATTTGAATAATCATCCAAAGACTCAAGCCATGAGCGGGACAATTTCTAATCATCAATTTCATTCTATCCCAAGATTGTGCAACATGTTCATGATCAAGTTGCTTGAAATTCATGATATCATTACGGAGAGAGATGATCTTAGCCGGCGGAAAATACTTGGATATATAAGCATCTTTGCACTTATCCCAAGAATCGATACTATTTTTGGGCAAAGAAGAAAACCCAGTTTTTGCACGATCTCGCAACGAGAAAGGAAAAGGCTTCAATTTAATCACATCATTATCCACATCTTTCTTCTTTTGCATATCTCAAAGCTCAATGAAGGTATTAAGATGGGATGCGACATCTTCACTGGGAAGGCCGGAGAATTGCTCTTTCATAACAAGATTCAGCAAAGCGGCATTGATTTCGTATGACTCCGCACTAGTGGCGGGAGCAATCGGAGTACTAATAAAATCATTATTATTACTATTTGGGAAGTCACAAAGTTTGGTGTTTTCATTCATGGTGACTTCGGCAAGCAAGCAAGCACACAAGCGAACAAAGAGCAAGCGGAAAAGGGACGAACGAAAAGGCAAACGGAAAAGGCAAACGAAAAAGGCAAATTGTGAAGTGGTGGAGAGGAAAATGAGAGGCAACTGGCAAACAAAGAAAATGCAAGAGATGAGTTTGCGACACCTACTTGGATGAGTTCTTGACATGATTCTCCCGGCAACGGCGCCAGAAATTCTTCTGCTACGGCAACAAAAGTCCTTCCCCGGCATCGCCAGGAATTGTTCTTGCTACTTCTCTTGCTTGCGTCGGTTTTTCCCTTGACGAGGAAAGGGTGATGCAGCACATGAGCAATAAGTATTTCCCTCAGTTTGAGAACTAAGGTATCAATCGAGTAGGAGAATCTCGTCAAGTCCTGAGTACCTGCGCAAACACAAAAGAGCTTGCACCCAACGCTATAAAGGGGTTGTCAATCCCTTCAAGATTGATTGCAAAGTGAGATCTGAAGGCGGAAAGTGCAACACAGAAAAAGTTTAAGGCTGAAAATATGGTGTGGAGTAGACCCAGGGGCCATAGGGTTCACTAGAGGCTTCTCTAAAAATAGCAAATATGACGGTGGGTGAACAAATTACTGTCGAGCAATTGATAGAACCGCGCAAAGTCATGACGATATCTAAGGCAATGAACATACATATATGCATCACGTCCGAGACAAGTAGACCGATACTTTCTGCATCTACTACTATTATTCCACACATCGACCGCTATCCAGCATGCATCTAGTGTATTGAGTTCATGACGAACAGAGTAACGCCTTAAGCAAGATGACATGATGTAGAGGGATAAACTCAAACCAATGATGAAAACCCCATCTTTTTACCCTCGATGTCAACAACACGATGCGTGCCTCGCTAGCCCTTCTATCACTGGGTGAGGTCACCGCATGGTATGAACCCAAAACCAAGAACTTCTCCTATTGTAAGAATCATAGATCTAGTTGGCCAAACAAAACCCACAACTCGAAGAGAATTACAAGGATATGAAATCATGCATAAGAGAGATCAGAAGAAACTCAAATAAGATTCATAGATAATCTGATCATAAATCCACAATTCATCAGATCTCGACAAACACACCACAAAAGAAGATTACATCGGATAGATCTCCATGAAGATCATGGAGAACTTTGTATTGAAGATCCAAGAGAGAGAAGAAGCCATCTAGTTACTAGCTATGGACCCGTAGGTCTATGGTGATCTACTCACGCATCATCGGAGAGGTCATGGTGTTGATGAAGAAGCCCTCCATATCCGAATCCCCCCTCCGGCAGGGCACCAGAATGTGCCCCAGATGGGATCTTGCGGAGACAGAAGCTTGCGGCGGCAGAAAAGTACTTTTGATGATCTCTTGATTTTTTATGGGATTTTAGGGAATATATAGGCGCAAAACCTAGGGCAGAGCTGGCCCAGGGAGCCCACAAGCCAGGGAGGCGCGGGCCCCCTGGCCGCGCCATGAGGGCTTGTGGGGTCCCTGCAGGCCCCCTGCCCTGATTCTTCGGGTTCCCGATCTTTTTCTGTTTCATAAAAAATCTTTTTGGCAGCTTCATTCCGTTTGGACTCCGTTCAAAATCCTCCTCTGAAAGGGGTCAAAAACATGGAAAAAACAGGAACTGGCACTTGGCACTGAGTTAATAAGTTAGTCCCAAAAAAAGATATAAAAGGCATGCAAAACATCGAAAGTTTGACAAGATAATTGCATGAAACCATCAAAAATTATAGATACGTTGGAGACGTATCACCTCGCAAGCCGAAGACCGAAGGAACGAGGAGGCAATGGACGTAAACTGCGGCATTGGAGGCTAGCTCGGGGGCTACTCAGGGATTCTAGGGGGTGCTTGGGTCGCCCACTTGCCTTCATGGGTCAGACTCTGTGGCCTGTTTGGCCGTTGGTGAAAGTGTTGGAACTAAGATGGACTCTTCCGAATACTTGACGTGTATTTCAAGGAAATATAGTAATCGGCATATTCCTTCTCTGTTGTAACCAACCTTGTGTAGACCCTGACACCCCATGCATCTATATAATTCAGGGGGTCGTAGCTCGTAGGTCACATCAAGATCATTACGATTAGGTTTAGACCTCAACACCGATCTCGTAGTAGATCAACCTTGTACCTTGTACTATCTCATCAATAACAACAAGAGCAAGACATACTATTTTACCTACATCAAGAGGGCCTGAACCTGGGTAAAACACCGTCCCCGTCATCTCTTGTTACCCATCGACCCTAGATCCACAGTTCGGACCCCATACTCGGGATTGGCCGGTTTTGACACCGACAACAATTAAAGACAAAAAATTCGCATCGAAAGCACCGACGCCAGTTGTCAGTGAATAGGGCATCGTGTCAAAGTATTTATTCATCATCATCAAATGGTTATGTTCCCTGTTGTGATTGAGCAATCAATGACCCTCAATCAATCTGTTGGAAACGAGAACATGCTCTTTCGCCCGCTCTGTGCGTGTAAGGACCGCCTGCACCATCATGATCTCATCCGTTTAGACATCTTTATTTGATGACTCAGCACAGTGCTTGTATATATATTCCATATCTGAATCCATTGCTTCAAAGAAGGACAGACAAAAAATTAGCACGGGGTGTGGTACATGTTTTCGTAAGCGCATCTAGTGCCCCCCTTGTTGGTTTTGGGATTCAAGACAAACATGGTTGAGGGACTAATGTGCTTGTGAGAGCTCACAGGATAACATAGATAGAAGTGCCTCAAGATTTAGTTTAACCATCGAAGACGGCCCCTAAAAATGTCCGAAGACATTGATGATGGCCGAAGCCATGGTGGTATGTGAAGATAATCTCTTGAAGATAATGAAATGAGAAGACAAAGTATTTGGGTTATTTTGTTTCTTATTTCCTGGGTCATAGGAACCACCGTGCTGTTAAGTGGGGTCGAGGTGATCGAAGTAAGAAGTTGACGTCATGCTCAACTCAAAACACCAATGTCTTCAAGTGAAGACAATGAGAGGAAATCTCTTCCAAAGTTGGTTGAGTCAACATTGCTTCTAGCCCAAGTAATGTTGCAGGAAGAATCTTTGAAATACGACCATTGTGGCACGTGTCGGTTTCCTGTTGGCTATAAATAGCCCATCCCCTCCACCATAATTCCGCAGCTGCTCAGAATTAAGATACGCTTGTTGTCATTTTGGAGCAACCCACCTCGAATACATTAAGAGAGAGCTATCCTGCAACGATAAACCAAAACACCTAGACACACAGTGTTTGAGAATCATTGAAGTCTTTTTGTTCTGAGTGGACCAAAGACTTGTTACACTTGAAGACTATGATCTTCTAGATAGTTAGGTGTCATGGTCTAGAGCATCCAAGAGTCATTGTGGATTGCAGGGTGACCGATTTTGTATGGGTTTCGAAAGTCTTACTTGAAGACTTACCTGAGTGATTGGGCGAGGTCTAAGTGACCTTGGATTAAGAGGAACAAGGTGAAGACAAGGTCTTGTGAGTTGAATCTCAGCCTCCCTAACCAAAACTTGAACTGGTCCAACAAATCCAGAGTCATTGTCAAGCAAGTGGTTCTATCTTTCCACTCCGTTACTCGTTGCTTAGTACGACAAATCCATTGCTTGATTCCTCCAGTGTGAAGACATTCATCAAATACATTCATCTCATATGCATTTGTCTTCATACTATTGTAGTTTATCTTAGATACACTTCTGTTTGTATGATGACTATGCTGTACATGTAAGAATCTCTTCATGTCACTTCATGCCATGGCTAGATCCTTGATTGTTATCCCTATCTAATCCTGATTTGCTTCCACACACTTCAAAGACAATTATTGATTGGAGGCTTATTATAAAAATCACGTATTCGCCCCCTCAAGTCGATAACTAGAGCTTTCAATTGGTATCAGAGAAAGGTACTCCCTTGTTCTGTGTTTCGGTCTACCAACCTAGAGTTTTAGCTATGTCGACTGCAAGGATAATCAAGGTCTCTGCTGCATTCCCTGTCTTCAATGGAACAGACTACCCCTAGTGGAAGAAAAAGATGCACATCCATCTCGAATCCATTGATAATGACCTCTGGCATGTTGTCATGGATGGCATTCCCAATATCGGTGAAGGTGTCACTACTGCTGATGTGAAGTGATTTTACCAATTGGACTCAACCGCCAAGATATTATCTATGGTCACCTACGACAATATGGTTGTGTGAGTGATGTGGACCTTGCAAAGCAAATCTAGGAATGGCTTTCTAAGGTTAATGAAGGTGTCTCATCTTAGCAAGACTCGTGTGTTGATGTGCTTCACAACCTATTCAACCATTCAAGAGGCTTGACAATGAAAATGTCCATCTCACATTTGATCGACTCACGAACATCTCAAATGAGTTGAATGCTCTCGGCGCCACTGATATCACCAAACATGAAGTTGTGAAGAAGCTATTAAGATCTCTTGATAGTTCCTTTGACACACTCGCTCTAATGATCCAAGAACGCCCTCACTTCAAGGAATTGGATCCTAGTGATATTCTTGAGAGGCTAAACACCCATGAGTTCCAACAAATTGAGAAGAGGGAAATCTATGATTCCAATTATGGTCGCTCTCGTGCCCTAAAACAAAAAGCAATATCTTCATCTGAAGAAGAAGAATCTAAATGCATCTCTCATGGTGCCGAAGACATTCAAAGAACTCTCTCTGCTAGTAAGGAAGTTTCAGAAGTTTCGAAGTCCAAGCGTTTTGGAAAAATCTTCAAGTCACGACTCTAAGAAGCGTGGAGAAATGTCTTCGCATGACAACAAGAAGCAAACCCGTCACCAATGCAAGAAAGTAGGCCACTTCATCACTGACTGTCCTTGATGGAAGAAGGAATCCAAGAGGAAGAGCAAGGACTATGATTCTAACGAGAAGAAGAAGAAGAAGCATCACAAGTCTTCATCTAGGTCTTCATCACACAAGAAGAGTTCATCTGGCAAAGCTCATGCTTTTATTGGCAAGGAAATGGATTCTGATGCAAAATATGAGTCTGAAGTTGAAGAAGAATCTGAGATGGAGTCTGACACTAAAGTTGTTGGTTTGGCTATGGCTTCTGCTTTCGTCGCTACGTCAGTCTTCGAACTCAAAGATAACGCCCCCCTCTTCAACACTGAATCCAGTGACGACTTTGGTCCAGCCTACTACATCATGGAAAAAGGCTCCAAGGTATCCTCAAATTCTTCACGGCATAACTCTGATAGTGAAGATGAATCTGATGATGAATTGAAACCTATCTATTCTAAGCTTGTCACGATTTCCACTAGACAACACAATGCTATGGAGAAAATGCAAAAATATTTAGAGAATAACAATGACGTGTTACACGATAAGATGAGTCTGGGAAAAACTATGGCTCAAGACATGCAAAGTCTTCATTCAAGGTTTGAGGATCTCCAAAATCGTCATGATATTCTCACAACTGGTCAGGAGAAGCTTTCTTGTGAATATCTTCAAATAAAGCAAGATCTGGAGAAGTTGACAGAAGCTCATGAGGATCTTTGGAAGGAAAATGACTCACTCCTAGAAGAACAAATCAATACTGCCGAGGATGAATTTAATGCTCTATGCTTAAATTGCCTTGCCCTAGAAGTTAGTGATTCAAATGCTTCCGAAAATGCGTTATCTTGAACCATATGTGTTGTCTCTTACCCCTCACCCGAGGAAACCAATGCTATCATTGATGGAAATGATATGTTGAAGACATTTCTTGACACATGCATGTACAAAAGTCTGAAGGGACATCACATTCTATGTGATTACCTCAAGAAGACAATCTTGAACAAAAACCCTAGGAAAGAAGTTGTTGGTTTGAAAGAAACATCAATGTTGATGGATCCTACTCGAAGCCTGAGCAGTACCCCAAAACCACATGGGTTGCTGAAAAGAGCACTTCAGCTGATCCATCCACACTATCTGGCTTTAACTATGCTAATCCTATCATTATTGATTAGTCTTTCGACTCCAATTACAAACTATTCAATCTCATAATGGTGAACAGTTTGCTAGATTCATTGGAACTAACTACAAGACCGGTTCTCCTATTAAGAGGATCTGGGTTCCCAAATGTCTTCTTGAGAATTTCGAGTGAATGTCATGTCGACATCTCTTAAGAA
Organism: Hordeum vulgare subsp. vulgare; assembly: GCF_904849725.1. Taxonomy (NCBI): domain Eukaryota; kingdom Viridiplantae; phylum Streptophyta; class Magnoliopsida; order Poales; family Poaceae; genus Hordeum; species Hordeum vulgare. The sequence continues at coordinate 312,680,852 of NC_058523.1, forward strand.
GAAGACATTCTCGAGAACTAAGTATTCGAGAAGACAAAGGTCGTCATATGATAATGCTAACAACTATGTTTCGCCGAGAAGGACTGAAAAGACTCATGAGTATGAGCACTATGGCATGAACCGTTATGTTCATTAAACTAAGAATTTCTCAGCATATTGTTTTGAGTACTCTAATCCACTTGTAAAGCATACTATTTGGGGCTTCATTGCCTAAATTATCTGATGCTTCACTAAGGATCATTGCTTCTAAGCCACCCCTTCAGATGTGGGTGGTGAAGAAGAACTAGTATCTTCATGCAGCATTGGGTCTCCAGATCGAACATGATATAACTGGAAGATTATATGTGGAGGCCCCAAAACATTCTTGTCTTGACGGAGGAAAACTTATGAAAATGGTGCTACCATTTATATCTTCGAGTGTTACTGTTAACATACACTCCAATATATTCATCAATGCATGATATTGTTGCATGCCTTGGAAAATAAAACTAATTTTCAATGCAGGAAGATAAATCCAATCCAACTAAATGGATTCTTGATAGTGGATGCACTAGTCACATGACCGGTGACCGAAGCCTATTGATGGATTCAACTATTTGTCCACTTACCACAGATGACATCGTCATTGCCGACAAAGGTAGAAGCAAAGTACTAGGAGTAGATAGAGTTCCTATCATAAGGGATCGATACATGAACAAAGTGGTGCTTGTCGAATACCTTGGTTACAACTTAATGTGTGTCTCAATGCTTTCTCATCTAGTCACGCCTGTCATATTTGGCAAATTTTGATGTGTTGTGCTTATAGCCTATGACAAAAACAAAGCCTTCGAAGGTTTTTGAAGAGGTGATCTCATGGTAGATTTCTCTGCAGGACCACAAGTTGGCATATGTCTTCTAGCAAAAGCTTTAGAATGGTGGCTATGGCATCGACGGCTAGGTCATGCTGGCATGAGGAACTTGCATACTCTTGCCAAGAAGAATCTTATCATTGGCGTCAAGGGAGTCAAGTTCGAGAAAGATCATTTATGTGGTGCATGTGAATCTCGGAAAATGAGGAGGGCCAAACATCCCTCGAAGACAATCATGACAGCCTCTCAACCCTTCGAGCTGCTCCATATGGACTTATTCGACCTTACACACTATTTCACCTTATCTACAACTGCAATTTACATGGCTTCATTATTTTTGACGATTACTCTCGATATACATGGGTGCAAATTTTACTCTATAAAAGTGAAGTGCAGGATGTCTTCACGCGCTTCGTGATTAAGTGCATCAACAACTACGACGTCAAGTTCAAGCACATCAGGAGTGACAATGGCACTGAGTTCAAAAACACTAGACTCGACACCTATCCTGACACTCTTGGTGTCACTCATGAGTTTTTTGCTCCATACACACCTCAGCAAAATGGTGTCTTGGAACACAAGAACATGACGCTTGTTGAGATGGCATGCACCATGCTTGATGAATACAATACACCACAAAGACTCTGGCTTGAAGTCATTGATACTACATGCCACATCATCAACCAGGTATATCTTCATAAGTTCTTGAAGAAAACAACAAATGAGTTACACACTAGTAAGAAACCCAATGTAGGTTATGTCAAAGTCTTCGGTGCAAGGTGCTGGATAAGGGATCCACATCATACTTCAAAATTTGCACCGAAAGCAATGTGTGTTCCATGATTGGGTATGGAAAAGATTCAGATACCCATAGGGTCTTCAACACTTATCACAACAATGTGGTCGAAACTGTATATGTGTGGTTTGTTGAAACTAATGGCTCGCAAATAGAGCACTTGCCTCCTATGCTAGATGAACTTCCACTTGAAGAAGCTATTAAGTTGATGGGCACTGGTGAAATCATGCCCGAGGAACGAGAACATGAAGAAGTCATCATTCCTCCATCTACCCATGGCGAAGACAATGCTACAACTAAATATAATGTTGCTGACATTGAAGACAATGTGTAACGCCCAAGATGCGATTATATCCTTATTTTGGCACGAGGGCCTCGACAGGGATAGAAGCGCATCTCGTCATTTCACAAGAATGGATATCGTTACAAGTACATGTACTGAAAAGATGAGTATAAGTAGTTGGCTTACACTCGTCACAAGCTACATCAGAGTCACATCAATACAACAACATAATCAATCACCATGAAGAAGAGCAGGGTCCGTCTACGAATGAAAACAAAGAACAAAAGAACGACGTCCATCCTTGCTATCCCAGGCTGCCGGCCTAGAACCCATCCTAGATCGATGATGAAAAAGAAGAAGAAACTCCAAATAGAATAATCATCGCGCTCACGTCAAAGTATCGCTTTACCTGTACCTGCAACTAGTGTTGTAGTAATTTGTGATCCACACGGACTCAGCAATCTCATTTTCAAAGGTATCAAGACTAGCAAAGCTTACTAGGTGAGGTATGGTTAAGTGGTGAGGCTGCAGCAAGCGACTAAGCATTTATTTGAGGTGGCTAACTTACGAGTACAAGAATAAAAGATGTGGATAATCTACGCACAACGGATGTGAACTACTAATGATCAAATGAATGATCCTGAACACCTACTTACGTCAGCCATAACCCCACCGTGTCCTCGATCGGAGAAGGAGCTCACGAAAAACACAATCACGGTTACGCACTCTGTTGGCAAGTTTTAATTAAGTTAATTTCAATTTATCTATAACCGTATGTTAAACAAAGTTTCCACATTGCCACATCACCGCGGGCACGGATTTCCGAAACATTTAACCCTGCAGGGGTGCTCGAACTAGTACATCACAAATTACCACAAGCCGCATAGAAAGCCTCGTCACGAAACTCGTGATATCCTCAGATTCCTTAGTGGAAAACCTCAACTTTGAGAAGACCCAAAGCGTCACCGGAATCCCAATGCACAAGATATTTCGTAAAAGGTAAAACTAACCCAGCAAGGCCGCCCGATGTGTCGACGAACCCGATAGGACCCGTGTATCTCGTTCTCAGGACACGACCAGATGGAACTAGCTACGAGTAAAACCAAACCTCGAGTTTCCTCGCGGTGGCCCCACAGGTAGTCCATTTTGGACCAACACTCATGAGAAGCATTGGCCCGGGGGTTGACTAATTATCATGAGGCGATCAAACCCTATGCAGTTCACTAGTTAATTAGGCAAATATAGTACAAAAGTTGGGCCTTGAGAGACCAGTTTTAATCTAAGACGAATTATCAAGGGGGTCCCCATAACAACCCAATCGTGTTAGGAGTGCTGAATTATGGAATTTAACACCGGTAGCCGAAACTAAGGCGACAAAGGTTGAACAAAACACTAGGCTAGAAAGCCGAGCCTTCCACCTTTTACAAAGTACATAGGTCCACTAAATTAATTATCAATTAATATGGTGATATAACAAGGAACCCATGTTATCACATGGAATGAACTGCACCTACAACTAGCAATGCTATCCAATGATTAAGCAAGCGGTAACACAGCCAATCAGTGGTTTGCTAGGTTGTACAGAGGTTGAAGGTTTCATGGCAATGTAGAGAGGCTAACATTTAACAGGTGGCAGGCAGCGAGACATAGCGAAAGAAACGAGACAACTAGCATGGCAATGATAGTAATGGTATCTAGGGAAATGATCATCTTGCCTAAGATCCCGCTTGGAAGAAGATCGACTCCGTGAAGCTGACGAACCGACGTAGTCAAACGGATCCTCACATTCCAACACGCTTGCAGAACTCTCTCGGGACGAAGAAAACCGGAAACAAGAATCAACACACAATATTCACCACGTCACATGCACGATATGATGCACAACCTAACTTGATGCTTGTCCATATCAATTATGCAAGGCATGGCTTGGCAATTCACAACAATCAAACACTACACATTAAGTGAAGCTCAATATGCAAATATGCAATGAGTTGCATATTGACGAAACTCCACATACGAATTATTTAGTTCACTCCCGTTTAGGTACACGGCAATATTAAATGTTGTTTAAACATGGAAAGTGGTGAAGCATGTGATTATACAAGTCCTTCTAGTCGGTTACACATATATAGCTCGTCTCAACAAAGTTACGTCCTAAGAGATACAGTCCACACAAGATCATATAACATAGATGCAACATGCATGCAAAAGAAAAATAAATAAACATGGTGGAAATAAAAGAGAGGCCGTAGGGATTGGATCCTAAGACCTCCCACGTGCATCACCACAAGCTGACTAATGGCCTGCGACGAGATATAGCAAAACTATGGATTTTAGGTAGAAGAATATAACGAGCGAATCTAAACAAAATACATAACCACTAAACAAAAGAAAAGACTGGGTTACCACGATTCGAACCCCGACCCCTTTGGTGTGTCCTAGCGTCTGTCACTAGTGGGCTAGCTGTGTCCTTGTGCTATAGATGTGCATTCGGTTGGTAAACATAACATTCAGAGCTAATAAATGACAACGCAAATTCGCTGGATAAAATATGTATGAGCCAGTGGGATTCAATCCCTGGTCTATTGGGTGGACATGCAACACCGTGACTAGCTGGGCTACGATGGGTTCGCGGCACATTATGAGCTCAGCTAACTCTGAAGCTTACCAGCGAGCTTATCTGAATGAAATCAGAAACAACAACAGAGGCTCCGGGCAGTGCTCCATGTGACCGTCCATGGCGACACAACGAAGCCGGGAGTAGGGAAGTCCGACTAACGATGGGGACTGGACGGGTCGGGGTTGAGGGAACCGGATCCGCTAGGGCTCGAGTTAAGGTGGCACATCGGTCGGTGAGGGATCTCCAGGCATCCATGGTGCTGCGGTTGCCTGAAGAAAGAAAGGGAAAAAGAGAATTCAGAGAAGAAATAGGAGGAGGAATAAGAAAGAGAGAAAGTGATTTGGGCATGGGGAGACAGAGAACTGCCAAGGCATTCAGGTCGCCTGTGGGCAGCTCTGGCAAGCGGCGGCGCACGGTACGAGCTGGCCGGTGCGAGTTAGGATGCGCTACTGCTGCTGTCGTCCGGCTAAGAACTCCTGCACACGAGAGAGACACATAAAATTTAGAGAGGAGATGAAGAGAGAAAGAAAACCGAGGGTGAGGGGGGGGGTTCCAGCCTAGTGGTGCTGTCGCTGCTACTTGGTGGCGTCCACGACGAGGTAGTGAAAGGAAGGGAAGATGGGGCGTTAGGTCCACCTTCGTCAGTGCTTACCGGATACCAGATGGCGGGGTTCGTCAGGCGTGGGTGCGAGAAACGAGGCGCGAGGAGGAGGGCACGAGCTCCTGGTGGGGCGAGCCAGCGGAGGAGCTGCGGCTCCGGCGAGGCGCGACAATGGCGCTTGAGGCCGGCAGACACAAAATGTGGCATGGGGGCGGTAGATGGCTGGCGGGGCTAGATGGATGGGATGGTGTCTCGGGGAGATTGGCTTGTTGCTGAAACCGAGGTAGGTTGTCGGGGCTGGATCCCGAGGGAATGTGGCTGGCGGCGCTAGGGTAGGATCCCTAGAATTTAGGTCTAGGTTAGGGATTCATCTATATATATATATACGATAAAGGACTAGTTCATGACCCTCCGAATTTAGTCGGACAATCGGGAAAATAGGTTAGGAGAATCCAATGGACAAAAAGATGATGGTTTAGGGCAAAACGGGGTTTATCCGGATCCAACGGTCACGACCGCCCGGTTCGGGTTCCGGGAGGTTTTCGGGCTAGGTTGCGTGCAGGTCGGTGCATTGTACAGAGGGGCTAGATGGGGATGAGAGGGAAAACGGGCAACCCGGCGAGAGATTTTAAAATAGCAAAACGTCCAACAATTTGACCGGCTATAGTGCCACTATAGGTTTAACGGTTTGTGTATCGAACGAACTCCAATTGCGACAAAATTTGGCAGGCGGCCTACCTACATTAAAATAGGACCGCACATCAAGTTTCGACCTAATCCGAGAAAGTTTTATACACACTTTTAAACACAATACTTTAACGATGCCGCGGGCGTGTGCGTGTGTGGTTGGTCTCTAAACGGTCAATAACAAAAACGGGGAGAGCCGGAAACTAATGACAGATGCAAGTTTTGAAAACTAGTGGCAACGGAGTGCCGATGCAATGCGGATGATGCGAATTATGCGATGATGAATGCGAAAGAGACTCTATCAACACAGAGACAGAAAAATGAAAGGGGAATCTTCTGGAGCGTCGGTCTCGGGCTCTTATAACTCTCCTACACTAACAAGAGATCTCGCCCCGAGATCTAAGAATGAAAAGGGGAACAAGATGATAAAGAGCAAGAGGTAAACTTAGTTGAATCTTGACAAACGAGTGAAACCAAAGATCCTTGTAGGTTGCAAAGGGGTGAAGAATGATATGAGAAACAATCAAGAATACACACAAAATTTTGGCAACACTTCGGTAGGAAATTAAGGACAAAATTTTGATACGATGGAAAGATCCTTACAAGATTCACAACAAACCAACGAAATTGACAAGCAAGGAAAGAACATGATCTTGACAACCCAAGATTATGGATATAAAAAGAGCAACATGACAACATCTCCGGAACAAGAGAATAGAAACTAGAGCATTGGAAAGAAAAGAATGGAGAAGAAAAATGACAACTAATATCACAATTGAATTTAAGAGGAGCCTGACAAGAATAATTGAATGGAGTTGTTGGAAAAACCAACAACGAAAAGAACAAGCTTGTAGTGGACTGATGAAAACCTTCTCAAATAATGAGGCGACAACCAACGAGTGACGGAAACAAAGATTGTTTGGGAGAAACAGATATGAAAACTTCAAATACAAAGAGGATACATTGAGAACTTGGATCGATGATAATCACCATAATAGAAACAATCCTTAGAAAAGTCTTTAGGTGAGATCCAATCAAAGAAAAGCTCAATGAAGAAACCATGGGTTAAAATAACTCACGGTCAAGGAATTGGTTCTAACACCCTCTCAAAGGATAAAGGAGGAGGAACTGCACTTTGAAATGCAAGAGAAAGAATACTCGAGGTTCTCCAACAAGAATCTTGAAGGACACCTTGGGAATGAATGAAACCTATGAAGAACCACCATGATGTACGTCCATCTACAAAAGAATGGTGCAAACATAGGAAGGATGAAAAGAATAAGATTCAAGCCCTGCGATAACTTAGATGAAGCTTCACGAAGAGACACTTGAGAAAACTTGGAACTCCGGAAAAGAAAAGATGAGCACTTGAGAAAGAATTGATATGATGAGCCACTCCGGAAGAAGAGTTGAAATCAGTTGATGAAACAAGAATAAGAATTATGTTATGCTTATCCTTCATCAAGTTAAATTGATGACAATCAACAGATTTAGCATACCACTTATTCTTCTTGAAAGGATTGGGGGGAGAGAGATATGAGCACAATCTTTGAAAGTCTTCAACGAAGCACCGGTACCAAGAATGAATGGAGATACATGAGAATGAAGAGACCATGATCCACCTGAGAGAACACTTCAACAATGCACCAGAATAATTGAGATACGAAAGAGGAGACAACAATTGAGAAGAATTGAGAGTGAAAGCTAAAAGCTGAGAATGAAGAAATCTTCTTAAATGATGGCCTTCGGAGGATCGAGAAATGAACCAACTCTGGAATGCGCCGGTTAGTTATGGAAGGAATACTCGTGACCGAGAACAATTTAGAGGATAACACGAAGCTGAAATGATAATTTTGAAAAGAACAGACAAGATTTGAGAGAAACACTCCTTGTTCTTCCAAGCTGAGAAAGATGGTAAGAATCACCATTAAGAAAACTGGGACACTCCAGAATAATGAATAATGAAAAGTTGAGCCAATGATAAAAATAATTCAGATTGCTCTTGAAGAAGGAGTACGACTTATGGAAATCATTTTTACGTCATACTTAAAAAGAATTAGCGATCTCCAGAAAATATTAGAAGAGCCAGAAAAGATCTTGGGAAAATCTGTGGGTTATGGGCCCACTCAAAAGAGATACCGTTGAAATGATTGCTCACACAAAGAGATTGCACCGGTACAAATGGAAACTTTATGAGGTGAGAAGATCAAAATAATTGATTGGATTGAAAACAAGAAACTTCTAAGATATCTTCAGCACTTCGTTTAGAATAGAGAGAGATGAAAAACAAGAAAGACTTGATATGGATTACAAACATAAGAAATAATTTAAATGATGAAAAGGATATTATGAACATTGATAGCTTCAATAGAATCCACCGGAAAAGAGAACAAAAATGAAAAAATGATGAGCTTAGAACTCCTGAGAATCTTTATAATGAATCACCGGATACGATAGAAAAGAAAAGATAGCGGAAGCAACAATGAAAGAAATACACTTGGATGATAATGAAATCACTCAAGAAAACGGCGGGTGGGCAGGAAGAACAGAGGCAACTTGGGACAGATGAGGCGAACTCTAGAAAAAGAAATGAGAGATTGATCTTGCATTTATTTGGAGATGATTGAATTGACTTGAAGAGAAGCATACCGGATGAAAAAGAATTGACATGACGACTCTGGTTGACAAGAATAGACAAGACAATTTGATTGAGAAAAAGGATTAGAATTCCCATAAAATAATAGAATACCTCTTGAAAAGTTATGAATTCACCACTTGACATCCAAGCAAATCAAATTACCAAACTACAACAAAAGAAAGGTTGTGGTTTACGAAACAAGCCAGAACAAATTCATGACAGAGATTTCGTCCGATATTTTCGTGGATAGGATCGCACAGGCTCTATCCTACAGTAGCCATCATGTACAAGGCACTGCACACGACATAGGAAGCATTCCCGACTCATAGCAAGCTACAAGGACTCATTAAGACACAACAAGAACCGTTGTAAGACGATCGTGAACAAACAAATCCATTAGATGTCGAATCCCAACCTCACATCATGCATCTGTTGGAAGATTGTCCTATAAGTAACTACTTGAATTCCCACCTAAGAACTCCCGAAATTTTCTGGTCATGCAATCAGGTCCACGGATACAAGGAGTAAAATCCATCAACCAACTCCTAGCAATAACACTCACGCGTCCAGTGTATCACATCCGTCAACACATAACCAGAGATCTCGGGAACTCATCTATCTCAAATCCTCGTAATCACAACAATACTAAGTATGGCGGTACCCCCGAACTCTCTGCACCAGTATTGGGGATGCCGGGCTTATCTCGCCACTACTAGTATTGAAGAAATTTTGAACATCAGGAGATACTTAGAAATCTGAATGATAACGATGTGCTCAAGAATCCCGTGGTGCTCAACTCCCTCGAATAAAATCAACATAGCAGGAGGCACCAAGTCAGAACTCTGTCACATCGACATCATATAGATTCCAAAAATATCTGCCTGATCCTAATTTTTTTGAATGAGAATAGGAGTAGAATTAAAATTCTTACGTCAGGATTCCTCACTAGATCATAGAAGATGAGAAAAAAGAATCCTACTCTCCGATATATAACTAGACTCAAAGTAGTTTTTCACTAGACTCGACTCGGCCAAGTTCGATCAATCAAGGGGGCTCCTAGGTCAGTATTGCTTTGATACCAACTGGTAACGCCCAAGATGCGATCCTATCCTTATTTTCGCACGAGGGCCTCGACAGGGATAGAAGCGCATCTCGTCGTTTCGCAAGAATGGATATTGTTACAAGTACATGTATTGAAAAGATGAGTATAAGGAGTTGGCTTACACTCGCCACAAGCTACATCATAGTCACATTAATACAACAACATAATCAATCACCATGAAGAAGAGCAAGGTCCATTTGCGGACGAAAACAAACAATAAAAGAACGACGTCCATCTTTGTTATGCCAGGCTGCCAGCCTGGAACCCATCCTAGATCGATGAAGAAGAAGAAGAAGAAACTCCAAATAGAACAATCATCACGCTCATGTCAAAGTATCACTTTACCTGTACCTGCAACTGGCGTTATAGTAATATGTGAGTCACACGGACTCAACCATCTCATTTCCAAAGGTATGAAGACTAGCAAAGCTTACTGGGTAAGGTATCGTTAAGTGGCGAGGCTGCAACAAGCGACTAAGCATTTATTTGAGGTGGCTAACTTACGAGTACAAGAATAAAAGAGGTGGATAATCTACGCACAGTGGACGTGAACTACTGATGATCAAATGAATGATCCTGCACACCTACATACATCAGACATAACCCCACCGTGTCCTCGACCGGAGAAGGAGCTCACGAAAAAGTCAGTCATGATTACGCACTTTGTTGCAAGTTTTAATTAAGTTAATTCCAAGTTATATAGAACCGGATGTTAAACAAAGTTTCCACGTTGCCACGTCACCGCAGGCATGAGTTTCTGAAAGATTTAACCCTGCAGGGATGCTCCAACTAGACCATCACAAATTACCACAAGCCGTATAGAAAGCCTCGATCACGAAACTCGTGATCTCCTCGGGTTCCTTAGTGGAAAACGTCAACTTTAAGAAGACCCATAGCGTCACCAGAATCTCAATGCACAAGATATTTTGTAAAAGGTAAAACTAACCCAGCAAGGCCGCCCGACGTGTCAACGAACCCGATAGAAACCATGTATCTCGTTCTCAGGACACGACCGGATGGGACTAGCTACGAGTAAAACCAAACCTTGAGTTTCCTCTCGGTGAACCCACAACGAGCCCATTTTGGACCAACACTCATGAGGAGCACTATCCCGGGGGTTGATTAATTATCCATGGGGCGATCAAACCCTATGCAGTTCATTAGTTAATTAGGCAAATATAGTACCAATGTTGGGCCTTGATAGACTAGTTTTAATGTAAGACGAATTATCAAGGGGGTCCCCATAACAACCCCGATCATGTTAGGAGCGCTCATTTATGTAATATAACACCAGTAGCCAAAACTAAGGCGACAAAGGTGGAACAGAACACTAGGCTAGAAAGCCGTGACTTCCACCTTTTACCAAGTATATAGGTCCATTAAATTAATTTTCAATTAATATGGTGATATAACAAGGAACCCATGTTATCACATGGAATTAACTGCACCTACAAATAGCAATGTTATCCAATGATTAAGCAAGCGGTAACATACCCAATCATTGGTTTGCTAGGTTGTAGAAAGGTTGAAGGTTTCATGGAAATGTAGTGAGGCTAACATTTAACACGTGGTAGGAAATGAGACATAACGAAAGAAACGAGACAACTAGCATGGAAATGGTAGTAATGGTATCTAGGGAAATAATTATCTTGCCTGAAATCCCGCTTGGAACAAGATCGACTTCATGAAGCAAATGAACTGACGTAGTCGAACGGATCCTCACATTTGGACATGCTTGCGAAAATCTATCGGTACGAAGAAAACCAGAAACAAGAATCAACACGCAATATTCACCACGGCACATGCATGATATGATGCACAACCTAACATGATGCATGTCCATATCAATTATGCAAGGCATGGCATGGCAATTCACAACAATCAAACACTACACATTAAGTGAAGCTCAATATGCAACGAGTTGCATATGGACGAAACTCCACATACGAATTATTTAGTTCACTCCCGTTTAGGTACATGACAATATTAAATGTTGTTGAAACATGGCAAGAGGTGAAGCATGTGATTATACAAGTCCTTGTAGTCGGTTACACATATATAGCTTGTCTCAACGGAGTTACAACCTAAGAGATACGGGCCACACAAGATCATATGACATAGATGCAACATGCATGCAAAAATAAATAAATAAAAAGGGTGGAAATAAAAGATAGGCCATAGGGATTGGATCCGAAGACCTCTCACGTGCATCACTCATACGTCTCTAACGTATCTATAATTTTTGTTGGTTTCATGCTGTTATCTTGTCATCTTTGGATGTTTTATATACCTTTTATATCTTTTTTGGGACTAACTTATTAATTCAGTGCCAAGTGCAAGTTCCTGTTTTTCTGTGTTTTTGGCTCTTTTCAGATCTGATTTTGGAACGGAGTCCAAACGGAAATAAAACTCCGAAATGATTTTTTTCCGAACAGAAGAAGATCAGGGGGCCTCTGGGCCAAGCCAGGTGGGCTCCAGGGAGCCCACAAGCTCCCACTCCGCCACCAGGGGGGAGGCGGCGGCGGCACGGCTTGTGGCCTCCCTGGCCGCCCCCTGACCTAGATCTTTGGCCTATGTATTCCCAAAAATTCAGCAAAAAATTAGAGGAGCCTCGAACATACTTTTCCGCCGCCGCAAGCTTCCGTTTCCGCGAGATCTCATCTGGAGACCCTTCCTCAATGGGAATATTGAGGAAGAAGTATATGTTGCTCAACCTCTAGGGTTCGAACACCCAAAAGCATGCTAACAAGGTCTACAAGCTCAACAAGGCACTGTATGGCCTCAAGCAAGCACCAAGAGCCTGGTATGACACACTCAAGGAGTTTCTCATGAAGATAGGATTAAAACCCGGTTCACTTGATACCACACTCTTTACCAAATCTAATGATCATGAGCTATTTGTATGTCAAATCTATGTGTACGACATTATCTTCGGCTGTACTGACAATCGATATAATTAGTTTAGCTTCATGATGCAAGAGCAGTATCAAATGTCTATGATGGGAGAACTGAAGTTCTTCCTATCACTTCAAATTGGACAACAACCCAGTGGCATCTTCCTATCCCAGGAGAAGTACATTAAGGACTGGCTGAAGAAGTTTGGCATGCAAGACTGCAAAGGCTTCAAGACGTCCATGCCAACCAATGGCCACTGTCGGAATCGGGGATCAGCAGACCCAAGAAAAGGTTTGAACTCTAGGGTGTGCTTGATCTTCGACCCTGTTCAACCCCCCAACTTCATGACGACTCTCCGGTGGCTCGAGCTAAAATAAGCAAACTAGAACACATGACAGTTTGCCCAGTTCGGGCCACCTTGCGGTGTAAAACCCTACTCCTGCTTGTTTTGGGATTGCTTGAGGTGGAAGACGAGTACAAAGGTGGGTTCTTGCCCTAGTAGAGACAAAGGGTAACAGATCCCCTACCGAGGAGGCTGGGCCTCTCTTTTATACTAGCCTTGGTCCACATCCCCCCCCCCCAAAATAATTCGCGGGAAGGGTTGCCACAATGGCCATTTTGAAAGGGGGCAATACCGTAGTCCTCCCTGACAAAAGTGGTCTTCCCCTGCAAAAGCTTCTCTTGATGACGCGCCGGTGGGCTCGGTGGTGACCTCCATCATGCCGAGCCCCCAACTTTATTACTCTTGCACCGATTGGGAAACCTTTGGGGGCTGCTTTGGGAACTCGCAGCTGGCCTGACACCCTTAACACCAAAGGGGGAAAGTTCCTCTGCCCATAACCGCTAGCACTGCATCGGTGTTGCCTGCATAGTCTGTACCACCCATGCATAGGCGCTGGGTTGTGGACCCTGCCATGATGCCCTTGGCGAGTCCGTTTTGCGAGGGGCTCGGGAGTAGCCCCGAGGCGCGCCCCTCTACAGCCCTTGACGACGATCCTCAGATGCTTCCCTCATGAGGCTCGGGCCCTCGCGAGGGTCTTGCTTGTTAAGCCCACCGATGGGCCAAGCTAGGCTAGGGTGGCTATACCGACCCTAGGGCCGCATGCCGATGGGCCTAGGCACCCCCGGTCCCACATGCCTGACAGTAGCCCCCGGGCATGCATTGGGCACGACTCCTCCCGACGGGAGGGGAAATGCGACATGGGCCCCAACTGCCTATAGTCCAGGCATGATGTAGCACTCGGCTAGTTGTAGGACGCCCTTGCTGCTCCCCACGACAACTCGGTAACTGCCCTGAGCTGGCATAAAGTCTGCACACGCAGTTGGCCTATCATTGCTCTCCCTTGCCTTGTGTCGCCTCCCCGCGCCTTCCTTCTCCCACAAGATTGTCTCCATCCGCCAACCGGCTGCCACCCCTTCTCTCACAGCGTCGCCGTTACTGCTCCAAGCAGGGAGGGCGAGGGAATGGCGATGGAAGAAGCGCACTATGCACCGGAACCTGCCCCGGGTAGTTCCCGAGTGCTGAATCAAGAAAGGCTCGATAAGATCCTCCGCATGGTTGCACCCGGCTCGAGCGAATGGTGGGCGACTAAGATCTTGCCGGCTTGTGCCCCCATCACCGAGATTTTAGCAACCTCCATCGCTCTTCAACTCTCGGCGCTCTTCTTAGGCGTGCTTCCCCCATTCTCAGAGTTTTTCAACACCGTTCTCGTGCATTACCAGATTCATGCACTCCACCTTGACCCGAGGTCTGTTCTCCACCTCTCGTCCTTCGCCTTACTCTACGAGGCCTTTCTTGGCGTCCCTCCTTCGGTGGCATTGCTCCGGCACTTCTTATCCCTCCAGCTGACCATGCCCGACCAACGCTCTGTGTGCGCGTCCTTCTAGGCCATGAACACGACGATGGACGAGTGCACCGATATGGAGATCGAGCAATTCGTCGGAGGTTTTAGGCGGCAATGGGTGTTCGTGGATGCAGGGTAGTATAGCCCGCTGCTGCCGACTCATCCGTTCAAGCAGCGCCGAGATCCAAGTGGGAGCACGCGTGGCTCGATGACCCGAGGTTGTCGCCAGTGCAGGGAACATTGAGGGCCTTGAGGGAAGCGGGGGTTACCGCCGCGCTGATTATGAGGGAGTTCCTAAGGCGATGGATCACTTCACTTCAACGTCACTCCCGCCCGATGTGGACCTTCTTTGGGCTAAATGACCCCATGCGTCTCCATCTGGGCCACCTGTCAGTCTACATGCTCGACGAGTGCTCCTGGCCTTGCTCCGCAAAACCGTCAGCGGCATCCCCCGCGAAGGGCACCCCTTGTACAAGTACAAGAATGGCGGAGACTTTGCCTCGGCGATGCCCCACTTAGACCCAAGGGAGCCCCCAGCCGCGGCAGTGGGGGGTACAGTCCTGCGCTTCAGGCCCGACCTGAGGGCAACGCTCGGGCCTTGCCGAGGGCGCAGAAGAGAAGGAGATCGACTGCCAATGACAAGTGAGTGCCACCCATAGTTTTCCTTGCTTCTCCTCTTCACGTGTGAGTGACCCCGTCTTCGTGTAGGCTTCCGACGAGCAATAGGGTCAGCAAGCCCCCTTCCCGGTGTGTGGCACCCCATCGTCGCTCAGGGCTGGAGAAGTGGCCCAGGCGCACCGAACTACCGTGCGAGCGATTCGCCCGGTCGTGGCGTGACCTCGTCCTCGTGTGCTGAGGCAGCGACTCCCCTGACGTCTCCCACGGGGAAACCTGCACGTGAGGATGTGATGAGGGGTTCGGAGCCCCCAGTTTCTCCCGGCGCCCCATCGGATACCGCGGGTGATCCCGAGGAGCTGACCACTGATAACCCACAAGTATAGGGGATCAATTGTAGCCTTTCTCGATAAGTAAGAGTGTCGAACCCAACGAGGAGCTAAAGGTAGGACAAATATTCCCTCAAGTTCTATTGACCACCGATACAACTCTACACGCACTTTACGTTCTCTTTACCAAGAAGAAGTATGAAAATAGAAGTACTTTGAAGAAGGGATATGATAGGCTTGCAAGAAAGTAAAGAACACGTAAATAAAACTAGGGGCTGGTTAGAAAAAGAAACAAATACGTTAGTCTAACGAGTGTGGAAAAGTGGTGTAGGAGTTGTGGAATTGTCCCTAAGCAATTGACTGCGTTACTAGATCGATACACTACTGAAATTCAGAAATTTGTCGTCTGCCAAGGCGGACGGCAAAGGGGGCAACCACGGACGGCAAAGGATTTGCCGTCTGCACCCTCATGGCAAAGTAGACGGTAAAAAAAAATCCGGTGAAGAGGCTCTTTGCCATGAGGGGGCAGACGGCAAAATAAGTGGGACGACATATATTGCAACGTCCCCGTTAAGTGTTAACGGCAGGCCTCCTCTCTTTGCCGTCTGCCTCCCCCCCTTTGCCATGTGGGGGCAGACGGCAAAGAGGGGAGAGAGAGGGGGCATATTCTCTCTTTGCCGTCTGCCTCCCCCCTTTGCCATGTGGGGGCAGACGACAAAGAGGGGAGAGAGAGGGGGCAGATTCTCTCTTTGCCGTCTGCCTCCCCCCCTTTGCCATGTGGGGGCAGACGGCAAAGAGGGGAGAGAGAGGGGGCAGATTCTCTCTTTGCCGTCTGCCTCCCCCCCTTTGCCATGTGGGGGCAGACGGCAAAGAGGGGAGAGAGAGGGGGCAGATTCCCCCTTTGCCGTCTGCCTCCACCCCTTTGCCATGTGTTGGCAGACGGCAAAGAGGGGAACCAGCCCCTTTTTTATTTATTTTCTGTTATATCCAGCATTTTTAACAATAATCAGGATATATATATATATATTTGACATAAATAAATTTCTTTCCATACTCATAACCATATTAAAATAACTCTCATCCATAGTGCATACATATTATGGAAGTTACATCCGTACCAAACCATATATTACACCAGTTTCATCCACGTGCATACAAAGTTTCATATATTCATATACTACAATAGTTTCAATACAACCCATGGTACAAGAAATCATCTTCAAGCATTCCATCAACCAAGCTTCCCGTGAAGTGAAGGTAATCTGCAAAATGACAAATAAGAAAGTTAGAAAAATAATACTAGATGAAGTAGTGTATATATAGGTTATTTCGCAGAGAAATTAGCTAAGTATAGACCATTTAGGAGCTAACTAAGCTAATTATGTCATTTAGGTGGAACCCTAGCTAACTATAGGAGAAGAGAAAGAGAAGAAGAAGTAAAAGAAGGAGGAGGAGGAGGAGAAGGAGAAGGAAGAGGAGAAGAAGAAGAAAAAGGAGGAGGAGGAGGAGGAGAAGGAGAAGGAAGAGGAGAAGAAGAAGAAGGAGAAGAAGGAGAAGAAGAAGGAGAAGAAGGAGAAGAAGAAGGAGAAGGAGCTCCCGCTCCTTCTCCTTCTTCTTCTCCTTCTTCTCCTTCTTCTTCTCCTTCTTCTCCTTCTTCTTCTTATCCTTCTGTCCCCTTCTTCTTCTCCTCCTCCCTCTCCTCCTTCTTCTTCTCCTTTTTCCTCTTCCTTCCTTTCATTTTCCTCTTTTTCTCTTCTTGTCCCCTTCTTCGGGCTAAATTGGCTAAGAATGCATTTTTGGAGCTAATTATGTCATTTCGAGGATAATTAGCTAAGTATAGGTCATTTTTTATTAAATAGGACATTTTGGAGCTAACTAAGCTAATTATGTCATTTCGTAGGATAATTAGCCAATTTAGCCTTTCTTGGATAAGTCTAAGCTACGTAGAAGAAGAGATAGAGAAGAAGAAGTAAAATAAGGAGGAGGAGGAGGAGGAGGAGGAGAAGAAGAAGGAAGAGGAGAAGAAGAAGAAAATAAGAAGGAGAAGGAGAAGAAGAAGGAGAAGGAGAAGGAGGAAGAAGGAGGAAGAAGAAGGGGAAGGAGGAGCTCCTTCTCCTTCTCCTCCTTCTTCTCCTTCTTCTTCTCCTCCTCCCTCTCCTCCTCCTTCTTCTCCTTTTTCCTCTTCCTTCCTTTCATTTTCCTCTTTTTCTCTTCTTGTCCCCTTCTTCGGGCTAAATTGGCTAAGAATGCCTTTTTGGAGCTAATTATGTCATTTCGAGGATAATTAGCTAAGTATAGGTCATTTTTTATTAAATAGGACATTTTGGAGCTAACTAAGCTAATTATGTCATTTCGTAGGATAATTAGCCAATTTAGCCTTTCTTGGATAAGTCTAAGCTACGTAGAAGAAGAGATAGAGAAGAAGAAGTAAAATAAGGATGAGGAGGAGGAGGAGGAGAAGAAGAAGGAAGAGGAGAAGAAGAAGAAAAGAAGAAGGAGAAGGAGAAGAAGAAGGAGAAGGAGAAGGAGGAAGAAGGAGGAAGAAGAAGGGGAAGGAGGAGCTCCTTCTCCTTCTCCTCCTCCTTCTCCTTCTTCTTCTCCTCCTCCCTCTCCTCCTTCTTCTCCTCATTTTTCCTCTTCCTTCCTTTCATTTTTCCTCTTTTTCTCTTCTGGCCCCCTTCTTTGGGCTAAATTGGCTAAGAATGCCTTTTTGGAGCTAATTATGTCATTTCGAGGATAATTAGCTAAGTATAGGTCATTTTTTATTAAATAGGACATTTTGGAGCTAACTAAGCTAATTATGTCATTTCGTAGGACAATTGGCTAATTTAGCCTTTCTTGGATGAGTCTAAGCTACGTAGAAGAAGAGATAGAGAAGAAGAAGTAAAATAAGGAGGAGGAGGAGGAGGAGGAGGAGAAGAAGGAAGAGGAGAAGAAGAAGAAAAGAAGAAGGAGAAGGAGAAGAAGAAGGATAAGGAGAAGGAGGAAGAAGGAGGAAGAAGAAGGGGAAGGAGGAGCTCCTTCTCCTTCTCCTCCTTCTTCTCCTTCTTCTTCTCGTTTGCAATGTGTAGTTAGCATGAGGACACTCTTAAGATCACTCCACTGAAATGAAACTCACCGTCCCCACCACGTTAATGACTGGCATCGGCGGATGGACTTGGCCGTTCTTCTCGCACATAGACTGTACATTTGGTTTCGACAAGTCAAACTTTTTATTTATTAATGAAACGGACATTCAAATGCAAGATTTGAAATAACATGAAGAAGAAACTTACCACGAAGAGCTCGTATATGGCCCTGGTAGACGCTTCATTCCGTGCCCTCTCCGCCTCCACCAATGCAGTCGTCCTCTCCTCCAGCTCCCTAATTTCCTTATCCTTCTCCGCCATAGCCGCCTGCATTGCCGCTCTCTCTTTCTGAATAGCAGCCTGCAACACAACTCATTGTTAGCAATGTAATCATATTGGTTCCAACGCACAACATAATGCGGAAAGATAGTTGAGTCCATTAAACTAACCTTGATGGCAAGCTCGACTGGCCGTGGACGACGTGTTATCTCCGGACAAGAGCTCGTTTGGCGTGCCTTTATCTGCCGGAGAGTGCTAGGACAATGTATAAGGCCGTATCCAATGGCGATCGAGCCATGGGGCCTCCCGTTGCCAGCTATCATCACCAGCTCTGGATCAATAGGCCCCTCGCTCGGGTTAAAATCCTCCCCTTTCCTCGCCTTCCCGTGATCTCTGTACTTCACGAGCTTGTCGTGGGAGGAGATGTTGGTGAAGTTTTCTGGATGCTCGAGGTCAGACTCACAGAATGCCTTGACCTTCTTGTACGAGGCAGTATGGGCCATCGCATACAGGTCGTACATCTGTGGCGCCTCCGTCTTATTGGGACGCGCCTAAAAGAGAGAGAGCAGAAAATTGTATTGGTAAAGGGCTCAAGATAGCATTAAGAATGAATTGCATGAGGCATGAAGCAAACCACATACCCAGTTCTCGCCAAATTGGATTAAGTTGACGCTCCCTTGATGGTGTGGCACGCCAACCATTTTGCCACGCCTCTCCTTGGCGTTGTTGTGGCTGGTCTCCCACGTTTCGGAGCACCACTGGTCCACCAAGGCCTCCCAACAATCCATCTTATCCACACACCATCTAGGGGGCACCTAAGTTAATAAAGAGAAATTTGAGTGCGTAAGAACCAAATCAAGGAAACTAACTACAAAGCCTTAATAATATGTAATTACCTTCATGTAATGCTCCTTCTCCATCTTAGCATCACGGCACTTCGCCTTATCAATCCTAATACGCCGCGTGGCATAGTAGTCTCGAACAGCCTGCACCCGAGCCTCGTGCCGAAAGTTTTGAAGTAGGCGGCGACATTCGGTTTCGATAACCTTTGCCGCGTCGTCCTCGTATCCCTCCTCACAACTGTAGAAGGTCTGCAAACGAGACAATACCGATTAGTACAATAAATAGCTATGGTTAATTTATAATTGTGTGAAAGAGAAATTACCCAGAAGTTTCAGATCACCATGTCCGCCCTCGTGTCACACAAAACACCGTCAATCTCCACCTCCGGCGGGGCCGGGGCACCCAAGTAGTGCTCCCAGGTCATCCCTACCTCTCGCTCCCGACCGGGCAACGTAACAAACCCTGGGAAGTTTTGACGGCAAAGAACACCGAGGACGCTGTTGGGCTTGCGGACACCCTTGGCAACAATCCAACCCCTACAGTATGACAAATTAAAGCCAAAACATTAGATATTTGAGAAAACGCGAAGGCAAAAGGTTAAATAAGAGTAAATTAACTTACTTGTCCCCATTTGGCCTAATCGAGCACCTCTGCTCGGGGGTCGCTGGCACGAGCGGGAGCCCCGAACTACCACGCTGGTAGACGGTATCCCCCTCACCCAGCTCCTCGTCGCTACCAGCATGGCCAGTTGGCTCTGGCCAGGGATCCCACTGGGTCTCTTGGGACGTACCCTCATCCCTGCTGTGCTCCGCAGTCGTGTGGAAGGAAGCCTCTGGGACACGAGTCTCGTGGGTCAAAGGCTCGTCGACCTGAGGCTCGTCGACCCGAGGCTCGTGAACCGGAGACCGTGTAGCCTCCACCTCAGATGAATCCACCCTAGAAGTCCTCCTGTGCTCAGGTGAATCAGCTTGGAGTGGTGGCGGAGACCGTGTAGCCCTACCTCTCCCGCGGCCACGTGTACCTTTAGTACAACATAAATACCAACATGAGTAATAAAATGTATATAAATACCAATATGCATACAACATGAGTACAACATAAATACCAACATGAATACAACGTGTACCTTTAGTGCCTCTCGGCTTCGCGGGTGGTCGACCTCCTCTCACGGGGGCCGCTCCTTGCATAGTAGAGAGCAACACTCTCCGAAGAGGCGAGGCAGGAATGGAAGTACCCATCCCATCACCCGCCGACGAAGAAGCAGCCGCGGCATGCTTTTGACCCTTTTCCACCATCTTTCAACACCTGTCATGACAAAGAGTAAATGAAATTAGTACAACATAAATACCAACATGACTAATAAAAATTGAATACCTAACATGAACTCAAAATTTATATATAGTATAATAGTTGAATACCTGACATGAACTAATAACAATCGTCCTCGTCTATATATGCTTCGGGGTCAATAAATGCATCATGATCATCACTATCATCAATAAATGCATCATCATCATCACTATCTAGAAGAACATGTGGAAGGCCACCATTATGTAATCGGTCAAGAAGTGACAGGTCATCCGCAGCAGTAACCTCTTCTTCTTCCAGCTCTTCCTCTTCGGGCTCAGGGGTTAAGACGGATTCACTGTCACTGTCTACTTCAATGTTCTGGGGTGAAGTAGAGCGGTTCTTGAAACGTTTCTTGGACATACATGTTTCTTGGAAGAATTCTCCTTCATATGTGTCTGGGTTAATGTGAGGTTCGTAATCCTCTTCATTGAGGGTAGGTGGTCTAAAATGTGGTGGCACTTCATAAACGACATCCCAACCTTTGAGATTTGGATCAGTTTGGCAGGCCCACGGTAGATAGAAAACTTGTGTCGCCTGTTGAGCCGTAATATAGACATCGGGAACATCTAAGTGGGTGTTTTGGTTGATTTCGACTAGTCCTATATGTTCATGAGTCCTTCTAGTCTCCCTCGGCTCAAACCAATAACATTTGAAGACTACGACGGTCGGTGGGTTTTCACCATAGAATAGAAGTTCATAAATTGCTTCAACCCTTCCATAATACTCGGTGTCTCCTTCGCCGATAGCAGAGACAGAACAATTTGTAGTCTTTAGGTCGGGCATAGATAGCTCTTTGCCAAAGGTACGAAAGTGATACCCGTTGATGTTGTATTTGTCAAATGAACGGACCTTATAGTCAAAACCATTAGCGACTTGTCTCAACTCGGCGTCCATAGACTCTGCATCAGCCTACAAGTTTAATACGAAAGAATGGATGCATTAGCCGCAAATTAGACCAATAAGTCAAATGGGCCCTTAATGGTAATTAATTACCCTTTGTTTGAACCAAGAGATGAAACCAGGATAGTCGCCTCCATGCTTTGCGAGAAGCTCATACTCTTCGACGTAATCCTTTTCGATGACCGCTCCATCCGAGAATTCGGCGACGTATGGACTATATCAAATATCCGGGAATAAGAGTGGTTCAAAGCAATTAGAAGTTGCGGAACAATAAATTACCGAGAACTTACTCGATGTACGGCCGCACTTCTGTTAGGTTGGTGAAGATATACAATGAAATGGTCCGCCATTCTTCGACATCCAACGATTTCCCTTTCGAAGCACCGGATGGTGCGAGCTTACCTTTGAATAGGCTGAGGTTGGATCGAACTTTTTCTCGATCGCCATCATTGTACCGAGGCTTCGGGTTATGCAAATGATAATTTTTGGCTTCGTAGTGTGCTGTCACGAAGTTTGCCGCCTCCTCAGTAATGAATGCCTCGGCCATCGATGCTTCAATTCTACGTTTATTTTTACACTTAGCTCGAAGCGTCTTCTGCATCCTCTCAGTTGAGTAGCACCATCGATTTTGAACGGGCCCCCCCATTCTTGCCTCGGTCGGGAGATGCAAAATCAAATGTTGCATTGGATTAAAGAAGCCCGGTGGAAAGATCTTTTCTAATTTGCAGACCAACTCCGGCGCCAACTCTTCCATTTCATCTAGCATGCCAGGCGATAGTTCTTTCGCACAAAGAGAACGGAAGAAATAGCTCAGCTCTGCCAGTACTAGCCATTCATCCTCAGGGATAAAGCCACGCAACATCACCGGCATTACCCGCTCAATCCATATGTGCCAATCATGACTCTTGAGCCCAAATATTTTCAATTTCTCAAGACTCGCTCCCCTCTTTAGATTCGCAGCATACCCATCGGGGAACATCAACCACATTTTCACCCACAATAGCATTTCCCTCATAGCTGGCCTTTCAAGATTGAACCATGCCTTTGGCTTCGCTATGCGTTTCTTTCCTTTCCGTTGTCGCAAGTTTTGCAACGGTCTATCACATAGAGCCTCCAGGTCGATTCTAGCCTTAGGATTATCTTTTGACTTCCCCTCTATGCCGAACAATGTACCAAAAATGGCCTCCGCGATATTCTTTTCAGTGTGCATCACGTCAATGTTGTGTGGGCAAAGGAGGTCTTTGAAGTAAGGGAGATCCCATAAGCATGACTTGTGAGTCCAAGCGTGTTCCTTATTATACCCTTTGAAGTATCCTGGACGCAAAGGATCGGGCTCGAGAGCGTTTAACTGATCAAGGGTCTGTTGGCCTGTCAACGCAGCTGGTGCAGTGTTTTTGACAACTCTACCTTTGATGAAATTCTTCTTGTCTTTTCTGAACTTATGGTCAGGATCCAGGAATTGTCTATGCATGTCGAAGCAAGAATACTTGCGACCAGCCTGCAGCCAACGGAACTGAAGAGCTGCCTTGCATGTGGTGCACGGGAACCTTCCATGCACACACCAGCCAGCGAATAGCGCAAACGCCGGATAATCATGCGTCGAGTACATGTACCACACATGCATTTTGAAATTTGTTTTGGTAGCCGCGTCGTAGGTCTTGATCCCATTATCCCAGGCTTCTTGCAACTCATCCTTAAGCGGCTGCATGTACACATTCATATTCTTCCCCGGATAGTTGGGCCCTGGAATTATCAACGTCGGGAAAATGTTCTTTCTTTTCATAATCTCTCCGGGTGGCAAATTCAGTGGAATGACAAATACAGGCCAACAACTGTATTGTGCTGCCGTCATACCATACACATTGAACCCATCCGTGCTGATGGCAACTCTAGGTTGCCTTGGATCTTCCGATTTATCCTTATGTAATGCATCGAAGTGCCTCCACGCAAAACCATCTGAAGTGTGTACCAGCATCTTGTTCCCATACGCATCTAGTTCGGTTCTTTTGCCCAATTTGTGCCATGTCATCTGTCTGGCCGTCTCTTCGACCATGAAAAGACGTTCAAGTCTTGGTACGATTGGCAGATATCGAAGAACACTAATGGGGATTTTGGTCTCATTCTTCTCACCCATGCCGTTGTCTACCACAATATACCTGGAAGAATTGCAAATGGGGCAATAGTTCAAGGCCGCATACTCAAGCCTAAATAAGGCACATCCAATCTCACAGGCATGTATCTTCTCATAGGGCATCTTAAGTACACGGAGGATTTTCTCTGACTGGTACAGGTTTGCAGGCAGTACATGGCCTTTGGGTAGAAAGCGTCCAAATATCGTCATCATCGCGTCGTAGCATTCTCTGCCTAGGTTGAATTGAGCCTTCAGAGCCATTACTTGCGCGATGGCATCTAGCTGACAAAGCTCAGTCTGCTCGTGGAGAGGACATTTTGAAGACTCCAGCATTTCATAGAAGGCCTTTGCAGATTCCTCCATCTCATCGTCCGAATCCCGAGCATCATCAAAGTCTTGCACCATGTCTTCAATCCCGGTACCATGCTCGTCGGTGCGACGACGAATCACCTCAGCTCTGGCACGTTGGTCAGACTCACCATGAAAAGTCCACACCGTATAATTAGGCGTAAAACCCCACTTCTGCAAGTGTTTACCCATTTCAAACTCTGTCTGCTTTTTCCAGTTGTCGCAGTTGGGACAGGGGCACCATGTTTTTTGCTGGCCATTTGCAAATGCGGCTCTCACAAACCCCCTGGTTTTTGTTAACCATTCATGGGTCATGTCTTTCTGACTAGGGTGACCAGTGTACATCCAAGCACAATCACTCATGCTGTCTAGCTACCTATGGGGGCACAAGAAATAAATACATAATTCATCATCTATATTCATACGCTAATCAAGTTTGTCAGTTTTATTACGTCCATGCAACCTACACGCTAATAGGTAAAGATAGGTCCTAATCCTGATACACTGCTAGACTGGGTTCGTTTTCCCATGCTCTGCTCCAGATGCGACGCAGAATTTCGGTAGCACCTCCCCGCTGTTCTCCTGATACACATCTCGGCAATAAGCAGAGAGGATGTGTACCCGGAGAACAACAGGGGAGGCACTGATGAAATTCCGCATCGGATCCGGAGCACAGCATACGGGAAAACAAACCCAATCTACACATACTCGGGCTGTCCATTGATAATGTTGGACAATTCGAAAGGATGGCGGTTATAAATATGCAAAGAAATGCATATTTATAGATGTCGCCCTTTCGAACGGGAGACGCATACTGGTCACGCATACTCATGATTGAAGAAACCTATAGCTAGCAAGTTTCATCGGCATGAAGACCGGGACAGAGCAAATTAAGGGGGTAGGAGGAGAAGTCATTTGTGCTCACCAACAAACGCAAGGGTGGAGCTCGTCCAACGCACGTGGAGGTCGTCGAACAACTGCACATTGAAATTCACCCGATCAACACAAATACGATGTTTTTATAATTAACATGATCGGAAAATATGTGACCTAACTCATAATTTACAAAACTATGACCCCGTGGGCCTCTGGAAGGCCGAAAAGCACCTTCTCGTTCAAAAGAAGGCAGAAGAGGTGTCGGGGGTCGGGGCTTAGTGGCGTCGGGAGTCAGTGCCGTCGAGGGTCGGTGGCATCGGGGGTCGGGGGGTTAGTGGCGTTGGTTGTGGGGGGTCAGTGGCGTCGGGGGTCCAGGGTCAGTGGCGTCGGGGGTCTAGGGTCAGTGACGTCGGGTGTCAGTGGCGTCGGGGGTCGGGGGTTGGTGGCGTCGAGCGTCGGGGGTCGGGAGTCGTGGGCCGAGGGTCTGGCTCGGGGGCAGTGGCGTCGGGGGTCGAGGGTTAGTGGCGTCGGGGGTCAGTGGCGTCGGGGGTCGGGGGTCGGGGGTCAGTGGCGTCGGAGGTCGATGGTCGGGGGTCAGTGGCGTCGGGCGTCAGGGGTCGGGGGTCGAGGGTGAGTTTCGGGGTGCCGGGGTTCCCTTTTCCTCTTCTTTCTTCTTCTCCTCTCTCCTCTTTTTCTTCTTCTTCTTCTTCTTCTTCTTCTTCTTCTTCTTTTTTCTCCTCCTACTCCCCCTCCTCTTTTTCTCCTTCTATTCTTTTTCTTCTTCTTCTTCTTCTTCTTCTTCTTCTTCTTCTTTCTCCTCCTCTTTCTCCTCCTCCTCCTCTCCTCTTCTTCTTCTTCTTCTTCTTCTTCTTCTTCTTCTTCTTCTTCTTCTTCTTCTTCTTTTTTCTCCTCCTCCTCCTCCTCTTCTTCTTCTTCTTCTTCTTCTTCTCCTGCTTTTTTTCCTTCTGCTTTTTTTCTTCTAACCTAACTAACTAACTTAATTAGCCTAATAATCTAACCAAATAAACTAACTAAATTACCCTATATATAATAAAAAAAACTAACCTAATAAACTAACTAAAGTAATTAACTTTTTTAAAAAGAAAAACAGGAAAAACTCACGGGCAGGGGGCGGCGGCGGCAGGGGGCGCGCGGCTGGGGGCTCGCCGCAGGGGGCGTCGGCGGCAGGGGCGGCGACGGCAGGGGGCGCAATGCAGGTGGCGCGCAGCAGGGGGCGGCGGCGGCAGGGGCGGCGACGGCAGGGGGCGCAATGCAGGTGGCGCGGGCGCGCGGCAGGGGGCGGCGGCGGCAGGGGGCGGCGGCAGGGGACGGCGGCGGCAGGGGGCGCGCCGCAGGGGAGGTGCCCTCTCGGGGAGGGGATCCCACGGGGAGGGGGTCGCCGGGGGGGGGGCTCGCTGGGGGGGTGGGCTCGCCGCGGGGAGGGGATCTCACGGGGAGGGGGTCGCCGCCGTGGAGAGAGAGATTGGTCGGGGTGAGAGAGAGAGAGAAAGTGAGCGAGGGGGGGGGGGGTAACGGCCGTTATAGGGCTGCCCCTTTGCCGTCCGCCCCCCGACGGCAAAGGGCCGTATGGTAGACGGCAAAGGCGCGCGGACGGCAAAGGCCCCCGGATTTCGGACACGGCAGGCATGGGACCCACGCGTCCCCTTTGCCGTCTGCCCTGGGGCTCTTTGCCGTCTGCTGGCAGACGGCAAAGGACCCACACATGGCAAATAGTATTTTTGCCATGTGTCAGTTCTTTGCCGTCTGTATTGTGTCAACTGATGGCAAAGAGGTTCTTTGCCGTCAGCCAGCAGACGGTAAAGAACTGGCTGACGGCAAATTTCTGGATTCCAGTAGTGATAGCAAGTACCATGTGGGAGAGGCCTCTACTAGCATGTTGATACGTCCATTTTGCATCATGTTTTCATGTTGATATTTATTGCTTTATGGGCTGTTTTATTACTTTGTGGTACCATATTTATGCCTTTTCTCTCTTATTTTGCAAGGTTTATTTGAAGAGGGAGAATTCAGGCAGCTAGAATTCTGGACTGGAAAAGGAGCAAATCTTAGTCCACTATGCTGCAGATCTCCAAATGCCCTAAAAAGTTACGTGGAATTTTTTTGGGATTATATAAAAAATACTGGGCGAAAGAAGTACCAGAGGGGGGCTGCCAGGGCGCCACAAGCCCTGCCACCGCCACCCCCTCGTGGCGGAAGGCAAGCTTGTGGGCTCCATGACGGCCCACTAGCCCCCCTCTTTTGCTATATGAAGGGTTTCGTTCCAGAAAAATCAATCGGGAGCTTTTTTCGTGGTTTCGCCGCCGCCACGAGGCGGAATTTGAGCAGATCCAATCTAGAGCTCTGGCAGGACGATCCTGCCGGGGAAACTTCCCTCCCGGAGGGGGAAATCATCACCATCGTCATCACCAACACTCCTCTCGTCGGAGGGGAGGCATCTTCATCAACATCTTCATCAACACCATCTCCTCTCCAATCCCTAGTTCATCTCTTGTAATCAATCTCTATCTCACGACTCCGATTGGTACTTGTAAGGTTGCTAGTAGTGTTGATTACTCTTTGTAATTGATGCTAGTTGGATTACTTGGTGGAAGAGTTTATGTTCAGATCTTTGATGCTATTCATTACACCTCTGATCATGATTATTATTATGCTTTGTGAGTAGTTACTTTTGTTCCTGAGGACATGGGATAAGTCATGCTGATAATAGTCATGTGAATTTGATATCCGTTCGGTATTTTGATATGTTGTATGTTGTCTTTTCCTCTAGTGGTGTTATGTGAACGTTGACTACATAACACTTCACCATACTTGGGCCTAGAGGAAGGCATTGGGGAGTAGTAAGTAGATGATGGGTTGCTGGAGTGACAGAAGCTTAAACCCCAGTCTATGCGTTGCTTCGTAAGGGGCTGATTTGGATCCACTAGTTTAATGTTATGGTTAGACGTTGTCTTAATTCTTCTTTTGTAGTTGCGGATGCTTGCGAGAGAGATTAATCATAAGTGGGATCCTTGTCCAAGTAAGGGTTCTATCCAAGCGCCGTTCCACCCACATATCAAACTATCAAAGTAACGAACGCGAATCATATGAACATGATGAAACTAGCATGGCAGAAATTCCTGTGTGTCCTCGGGAGCGTCTTTCCTCCTATAAGACTTTGTTCAGGCTTGTCACTTGCTACAAAAGGGATTGGGCCACTTGCTGCACCATTGCTACTACTTGTTACTTTTTGCTTGCTACGTTTCACCTCGCTACACAATCACTTGTTACCGCTACTTTCAGTGCTTGGTGTTATTACCTTGCTGGAATCCGTTTATTAGAGCCTTCTGCTCCTCTTTGGGTTCGACACTCTTACTTATCAAAAGGACTAGATCCCCTATACTTGTGGGTCATCAAGACTCTTTTCTGGCGCCCTTGCCGGGGAGTGAAGCGCCTTTGGTAAGTGGAAATTGGTAAGGAAACATTTTTATACTGTGCTGAAATTTATTGTCACTTGTCACTATGGAAACTGTTCCTTTGAGGAGTTTGTTCGAGGTATCTTCACCACGAACAGAAGCACAAGGAGTTGTTCCTCAACCTGAGGTACCTACTGAAAATATCTTTTATGAAATTCCTTCGGGTATGCTTGAGAAACCGCTGGCTAATCCTTTCACAGGAGATGGATCTTCACATCCAGACTTGCATCTGATCTATGTAGATGAGGTTTGTGGTTTATTTAAGCTTGCAGGTTTGCCCGAGGATGAGGTAAAGAAGAAAGTGTTTCCTTTATCTCTTTAGGATAAGGCGTTGACATGGTATAGGCGATGTGATGATACTGGAATTTCATCAAAAGTTCTATCCAGACTACAATCGGTTTAAATTGGAATTTCATCAAAAGTTCTATCCTATGCATTTAGTACATCGTGATCGGAACTTTATTTATAACTTTTGGCCTCGTGACAGGGAAATCATAGCTCAAGCTTGGGGGAGGCTTAAATCAATCCTATATTCATGCCCCAATCATGAGCTCTCGAGAGAAATCATCACTCAAAACTTTTATGCTCGGCTTTCTCATGAATATCGTACCATGCTTGACACTTCTTGTACCAGTTCTTTTATGAAGAAGGATATTGATCACAAGTGGAATTTATTGGAGAGAATCAAACGCAACATTGAAGATTGGAATCTAGAGGAAGGTAAGGAGTCAGGTATGAATTTGCAGTTTGATTGCGTTAAATCTTTTGTTGAGACAAACACTTTTAGAGATTTTAGCGCTAAGTATGGACTTGACTATGAGATAGTAGCTTCTCTATGTGAATCTTTTGCTGCTCATGTTGATCTTCCCAAAGAGAAGTGGTTTAAGTATCATCCTCCTGTAGAAAGCAACATAGCCAAAACCAATCTAGTTGAGGAGAAAGTCATTGCTTTTAGTGATCCTGTTGTTCCTTGTGCTTACACTGAGAAACCACCATACCCTGCTAGGATAAATGATTATTCTAAAGCTCCAACTGTGATACGTAAGGGTTACATTAGACCACTTGCACCCCCCTGAGGAGATTAGAGTTGAACCTAGTGTTGCTATTATCAAAGATCTCTTAGCCGAAGACATAGACGGGCATGTTATCAAATTTTGAGGACTCCGCTAGAATTGCTAAACCTCACGCGAAGGACAAATACAGACCTGTAGTTGGCCTACCCGTTGTTTCTGTCAAGATAGGAGATCACTGTTACCATGGTTTATGTGATATGGGAGCTAGTGTTAGTTCAATACCCTGTTCCTTATATGATGAAATCAAAGATGAGATTGCACCTGCTGAGTCAGAACCCATTGATGTCACTATTACGCTAGCTAATAGAGACACTATCTGCCCTCTGGGAATTGTGAGAGATGTAGAAGTCATGTGTGGTAAGAAGAAGTATCCTACTGATTTCCTCGTCCTTGGTACTGCACAAGATAGCTTTTGTCCCATCATATTTGGTAGACCCTTTCTCAACACTGTCAATGCTCACATTGATAGCATTAAGCAAACCGTCACAGTTAGTTTCGAGGGTGTGTCTCATGAATTTAACTTCTCCAAGTTTGGAAGACAACCCCATGAAAGAGAGTCGTCTGGTAGGGATGAAATCATTGCTCTTGCCTCTATTGCCGTACCTCCTACGGATCCTTTAGAGCAATATCTGGAGGAGAGAGATGAGGTAGATAAAATTGTCTTAGAACAATATCCTATTCTCAAGAATAATCTCCCTGTTGAACTGCTTGGGGATCCTCCCCCACCAAAGGGTGATCCTGTTTTCGAGCTTAAACAGTTGCCTGATACTCTTAAGTATGCCTATCTTGATAAGAAGGAGATATATCCTATTATTATTAGTGCTCTCCTCTCAGAGCACGAAGAGAAGAAGTTACTAAGAACTCTGAGGAAGCACCGTGCTGCTATTGGATATACTCTGGATGATCTTAAGGGTATTAGCCCCACTCTATGTCAGCACAAGATTAAAACCGATCCAGACTTTAAACCAGTTGCTGATCATCAAAGGAGATTAAATCCTAAGATGAAAGAGGTCGTTAGAAAAGAAAGATTAAAGCTTCTGGAAGAAGGAATCATTTATCCTATTGCTCATAGTGATTGGGTAAGTCCAGTACATTGCGTACCTAAGAAGGGAGGTATCACCGTCATTCCTAATGATAAGGATGAACTAATCCCACAAAGGATTATTACCGGCTATAGGATGGTGTTAGACTTCCGGAGACTGAACAAGGCAACCAGGAAAGATCATTATCCTTTGCCGTTTATCGACCAAATGCTAGAAAGGCTATCAAAACATACACACTTGTGCTTTCTAGACGGTTATTTAGGTTTCTCGCAAATACCTGTTGCACAATCTGATCAGGAGAAAACCACTTTCACCTGCCCCTTTGGTACCTTTGCTTATAGACGTATGCCTTTTGGCTTATGCAATGCACCTGCCACCTTTCAAAGATGTATGATGGCTATATTCTCTGACTTTTATGAAAAGATTGTTGAGGTTTTCATGGATGACTTCTCCGTTTAGGAGTAGATGTTTGACAAGGAAGACAACATAATGAATTGTGTTTGCTTGGTTCCAGACAATGTTATATGATTAGAGATCCCTTATCATGTGACGATTGCTTCCACATCATATTAGCCAAAACTCCCGCACCAAGTAGAGATACTACTTGTGATCCATAAACCTTCAACCCAGTTTTGCCATGAGAGTCCACCATACCTACCTACGGATTGAATAAGATCCTTCAAGTAAGTTGTCATCGGTGCAAGCAATAAAAATTGCTCTCTAATATGTATGAACTATTAGCTTGTGGAAAATAAGCTTTGTACGAACCAGTGATGAGGAAGACATAAAAGCGACAGACTGCATAATAAAGTTCTTTATCACAGGAGGCAATATAAAGTGATGTTCCTCCGCACTAAGAGAACACACATTCAAACCTCAAAAGCGCATGACAACCTCTGCTTCCCTTTGCGAAGGGCCTATCTTGTACCTTTACTTTTTGCCCTTGTAAGAGTCATGGTGATCTTCACCAATTCCCTATTTTGCTTTTGTCTTGGCTACCTTCACATGCTTGGGAAATATCTATATTCATATATCAACTTGGAGTTGAGTACTCATGCTTTATTATTGTTGACTTTACCCTTGAGGTAAATCGTTGGGAGGCAAAACTATAAGCCCCTATCTTCCTCTGTGTCCAGCTTAAACTTTGACACCATGAGTACCACATGAGTTGTAACAATTGTGGAAAACAAAAGAGATGATTGAGTATGTGGATCTGCCTTACAAGCTCTTATTTGACTCTTTCTGATGTTGTGATAAATTGCAATTGCTTCAATGACTTTGGACTGTTGTTGGTTACTTCTCAGTAAGGTTTTTGCTTCATGCTTTGCTTTGTGAAGGAATTGTTACTTTCCCATAAGAATCTTTATGATGTATTGTTGTCCTATGCGTGATCATGATGCCCTCACGTCCGTATTATGTTTTATCAACACCTTCGTCCCTCAACATGTGGACATGTTTATGGAACTTGGTTTTTGCTTGAGGACAAGCAAGGTCTAAGTTTGGGGGAGTTGATACGTCCATTTTGCATCATGCTATCATGTTGATATTTATTGCTTTATGGGTTGTTTTATTACTTTGTGGTACCATATTTATGCCTTTTCTCTCTTATTTTGCAAGGTTTATTTGAAGAGGGAGAATTAAGGCAGCTGGAATTCTTGACTGGAAAAGGAGCAAATCTTAGCCCACTATTCTGCACATCTCCAAATGCCGTGAAAAGTTACGTGGAATTTTTTTGGGATTATATAAAAAATACTAGGCGAAAGAAGTACCAAAGGGGGGCTGCCAGGGCGCCACAAGCCCTGCCACCGCCATCCCCCTGGTGGCGGAGGGCAACGTTGTGGGCTCCCTGACGGCCCACTAGCCCCCCTCTTTTGCTATATGAAGGGTTTCGTTCCAGAAAAAATCAATCGGGAGCTTTTTTCGTGGTTTCGCCGCCGCCACGAGGTGGAACTTGAGCAGATCCAATCTAGAGCTCCGGCAGGACGATCCGGCCGAGGAAACTTCCCTCCCGGAGGGGGAAATCGTCGCCATCGTCATCACCAACACTCCTCTCGTCGGAGGGGAGGCATCTTCATCAACATCTATATCAGCACCATCTCCTCTCCAATCCCTAGTTCATCTCTTGTAATCAATCTCCGTCTCATGACTCCGATTGGTACTTGTAAGATTGCTAGTAGTGTTGATTACTCTTTGTAGTTGATGCTAGT
Source organism: Hordeum vulgare subsp. vulgare (assembly GCF_904849725.1). Taxonomy (NCBI): domain Eukaryota; kingdom Viridiplantae; phylum Streptophyta; class Magnoliopsida; order Poales; family Poaceae; genus Hordeum; species Hordeum vulgare. The sequence continues at coordinate 312,713,701 of NC_058523.1, forward strand.
TGGATTACTTGGTGTAAGAGTTTATGTTCAGATCCTTGATGCTATTCATTACACCTCTGATCATGATTATGATTATGCTTTGTGAGTAGTTACTTTTGTTCCTGAGGACATGGGATAAGTCATGCCGATAATAGTCATGTGAATTTGATATCCGTTTGGTATTTTGATATGCTGTATGTTGTCTTTTCCTCTAGTGGTGTTATGTGAACGTCGACTACATACCACTTCACCATACTTGGGCCTAGAGGAAGGCATTGGGGAGTAGTAAGTAGATGATGGGTTGTTGGAGTGACAGAAGCTTAAACCCTAGTCTATGCGTTGCTTCGTAAGGGGCTGATTTTTATCCACTAGTTTAATTCTATGATTAAACGTTGTCTTAATTCTTCTTTTGTAGTTGCGGATGCTTGCGAGAGAGGTTAATCATAAGTGGGATGCTTGTCCAAGTAAGGGCATGAAAGTGCATTATATCAACTAGAGGGGGGGTGAATAGGAGATTTTTAGAATTTCATCACTGATGAAATTACTTTTGAGGAAATTCCTCACTGATGACTAACTTACAGCGGAAACAGTAAAGGATCAGAAGTGCAAAGTTTCACAACAACAGTTTTTCAGAGTGAAGAATGTGAAAATAGATTGCACTGTGAGCACGCACGCAGAATACATATGAGGATTAACTGACGTGAAGAATTTGGGGTTGAGGAAATTCAGAGAAAGTCTTCAACAAATTCTTCAAACAGTCGAAGTGAAAGTCATCAACACATAATACGAGGAAAGCAAGGAGTTGAGGAATTAGAACCCGTTTCTCAGTGAAGACAGTCGTTGATGACCCAGTTCCAACTGCTGTGACAGTCGTACATCTCGTTTGGAGCAGCTTGGTATTGAAACCAAAAGACACACAGTCCCTACCGTATTATCCTTGAGCTAAGGACACACAGTCCTCGCCCAACACTCGTGGTAAGTCTTCAGGGCAGACTTCCAAACCCTCACAAACTTGGTCACCTGGTGATCCACAATTGACTGCTGGAAAGCTCTAGACCATGACGCCTAACCGTCTGGAGGATGCACAGTCCTCAAAGGTAAAATGCTTCAGTCCCACACAGGAACAACTTCTTCAGTGATGCTCAATCACTAGGTTTGGTTTGTGTTTTCGGTGTATGGTGTATTTCCTCACTGATGAATTACTCTCGAAGGCTCTGAGGAATTGGGTTGCTCTTATGACAAGTGTTAGTTTCTAGCGGAGCAGCCAACCAGCTAGTGGTTGTGGGGGGGGGGGGTGGCTATTTATAGCCTGGGAGCATCCCGACATGATTTGACACTAATGCCCTTAAATAATATGACCGTTGGAGTGGATAAGACAAGTGACTTGGCGTGGCTATCGACACGGTCGGAACCCTCAACAGTGAGAGTCCTCATGTCACTCATATTCCTCACTTGAGGCTTTTCGTAGGATTAGGCTTGGGTTGAGCATCATGAGGAAATTCGTTCCAAAGTGTAACTTCGACCCCCTTTAACAGCACGGTGTTCCTATTACTCAAATGCGAAGAAAATAAACAGAAAGTGTAAATCTTCATGCTTCAAATTCTTCAGAGTGATTTTCTTCAGGACAGACCGGACTTCTCAATATCAGTATCTTCATGAGGAATATCAAATTCATCGCAGATTTCTCGCGATTCATTTCTTCAGCTTCAGACCAATTTCTTCAACTGAAGACATACATTTTTAGGGGTCGATATTCTTCAAATATCTCAAACTCCTCAATGACTTATAGATCCTGTGTACACTCACAAACACATTAGATACTTAACCTATAAGTCTTCAAACCACCAAAATCACTAAGGGGCACTAGATGCACTTACAATCTCCCCCTTTTTGGTGGTTGATGACAATTAGGTTAAGTCTTCAACAGGGATCAAAAATATGAAGTGTAAATACTCATTTGAGGAATTTGAAATCAAGATTCAGAGAGACTCCCCCTGAAGATGTGCATATCTTGAGGATTTTGCTTTTCACAGCAAATGCACATTGATGATTTATATCATGGAGATCTCCCCCTGAGTCTTGTAAATCATGCATATATATAACATATCATATGAAGAAAATGAATATGTATGATGACAAATGGTATCTGACGAATTCCACCATGCGTGCATTAATACTTGAGGAATAAGCATGCGAAGAAAAACGTTCAAAAGCGTCAGAGTACCATCGGGCTTAAGTTACAACTCATTACATAAAAACTTCAGAAGAGCCAAGAGTTTGTAACTTAAATATAGTTCATAAGCCCCAAAAATATCCCGCTTGAAGACTAACTCTCATGTTTCTCCCCCTTTGTCATCAAGTGACAAAAAGGGACAAACTGAGGACTAACGTCCGTGAAGACTTCACTTCGTGGCAGTTGATGAAGAGCCGTGATGCTTCTTGGGAGTAGTCTTCTTCCTTGGACCGGTAGCAGTGTCGAGCTGTTCTTCATCAGTTTCAGCAGTGTGGAATGAAGAAAAGGAGCTGTCTTCAAGGTCTGGCACTGGAATAGGCCTGAACTTCTTCTTGGGAGGCCACGACCATTCAAAGTCTCGCTCGAAGTCCATTTCTTCAAGCTCAGTCTGAGTCTTCAGATGTGCAAGTGTAGCCCATGTGCGATCAAAAACCTCATGCAGATAGTGATGGTTGAGCTTCACAGAGTTCTGTGTTTCAGTGAGGGTTTTCACAATGGCACCAAATTGGCGTTTGACCCATTTGTGGTTGCGATCCACCTTCTGGTGAAGACCGAGGAGCTCTCTGGTATTCATCACGCGAGGAGGAACGGGGCTTGCCGGACGAGTCTCACTATCATCCCATGAAGAATAAGCTTTGGCTCTCTGAACTGGCCATCAAGGGGCCTACTGCCTTCTTCAATCACAGGTTTGCCTTTTCCTTCAATGGACTCGAAAGTCTTCTTGTTGACCCGGATAGGAGGCATATAACCAACATGGTTTTGGAAATCAGCGTGCAAGTTGATGCCTGTCTTTGTCCTGATGAATCTCATGATCCATGGGGCATATATCTTGTGATCAAAAGGGCACATAGCATTGTCGGCCAAAGTCCTCAAGAAGAAATCATGTATGTTGATAGGAATACCATGAATGATGTTGAATAGGATATTCTTCATGAGGCCTACAACATCTTCTTCATCATCATGGCCTTTGATCGGCGCGAGCACACTGCAGAGGATTCTGTAAACTGATCTGGGTGTGTACTTGAGCTCGTGAACGAGGAAGGTTGTTCTCGAAGATTTTCCTTCAGCCAAAGGCTTCATGAGGACTTCCATCATCCCATTTGGCATCTCATGCTCACCATAAAGCTTCACAGCCTCATCTGAGGGAATTGGTACAGGAAGTTCACGGAGAAGCTCAGTAGCAGGCGCCTTGTAGTGAGTGTTTTGTGACATCTAGTCAAACACCCAAGTGTTAGTGTCTTCAGGGTTGCCGGATATGTGAAGAGTGGCATAGAACTGAAGAATTAGCTCGCTGTTCCAGTCAGAGATGTCAGAGCACATAGGTAGTAAACCAGCATCATGGAGTACACTGAGGACTGGCGCCACACACGTTATTGCTTCAAGTTCAACATGTGGAATATGCCTGTCCTGGAATATCTTGTTTCATCCGCATAGCACAGAGGCATAGTAGTTCATCTGAGTCCTAGTCCAAAACTTCAGATGCCTCATTTGAGGCTTGTCATAGGGGTTCTCTCCAATGAAGTACATGCGTTCTTCAAAGAAATTTTCCTTTTGAAACTTGGGACGCTTGGAGAATGGCTGACGCTGAACTGGCTTCAGATTTTGCTGAGGAACAGGAGGGAGACAATAATGGCAGTCTCTGGGTTGAGCAGGACGAATGCATTTTCTTGGTCAGGTGCATTTTCCTCAGCATTTTCCTCAGGGTGAGGAATTTTAGCAGCTGGTACTTCAGGCTGAGGAGATGGTGCTTGCTGGGCGTCAGACTGAGGGGCTTGCTCTGGTTGTGCTTCAGGCTGAGGAATTACTTTTTCTTGCTCAGTTGAAGGAGTTGGATCAGCCTGCTCCTCATCTTGAGGATTCTGCTCAGAGCGTTGAATTTCATCAGCTTGAGGATTTTCAGTTTGTTCTTCCTCAGCTGGCTTGGTGGCAGAGGTAGTTTCATCAGCTGGTGTAGCTGATGCTTGAACAGTGTCTTTCTGAGGAATGAAAGGATGAGGACTGTCGTCTATATGAATTTCCTCGTCAGTGTGTTCCTCAGAGGCGACATCTTCCATTTCCACATCTGCCTTTTTCGCTGGATCATCAATGATGACCATTTCATAGGAAGGAGCGACATTCAGGGGCACAGGGTCCAGAGGAGCAGTTTCTTCAAGTGCTTTGAGGCGCTTTGCCTCTGTTTCTTCTTCTGCTGAGGAGGCCTTTCTCTTTTTGGCTTCCTTCTCAGCGGCCCTGGTTTTCTTCACGTCTGATGCAGACGGAGTCATCTTCTTCACCGTTGAAGCTTTTGGTGAAGGGGTTCTCTTGACAGATTCTTCAGCTGGTATTGAGGAACCAGCTGGAACAGAGTCATCAGCTTGCTTTGGCAAAGCAGCTGGGTCAGGGGCAGTCTCATCAGCTACAGCAAATTCATCAACTGGAGTTTCCATGATGATTTCTTCAATAGCCGGTTCATCCACACGACGTTCTTGGTGTACTTCCTCAGCTTGAGGATTTTCCTCATCATGAGGAGATTCATCTGCTGGCTCCTCAATCAGGGGCTGAGAAGTTGGTGCTGGGGGTGCGGCCTTCTTGTTGTAATCATCAACAACACTAGTGGCCAGCTTGATGAAATTGCTCTTCAGACTTTTACGATCTGACAGCTTGGAGTACTTGTCAGTCAATTTCTTCAGCTCTGCGTGTGTTGACACCAGTGCATCAGGAGTCAATTTAAGGAGATTCTGCTTGAGGAATTTCTCCTTTTTAATCTTTGCAACTTTGGTCTGCCTGGCCTGCTGTTCTTTCCACTTGGCTTCATTGATGAAAGTGGTCACCATATGGCTGATGCCAGGGGGAAGCTTCAAATCATCAACTGGAGTGTTTGGGTTCTCATACCAGATGTTGATGTAGTCCAGGAGGACCTTGGGGTCCATTGCTAGAGGAATGGCACTGCCCGATGCTTGAGCTACTCTTTCCTGCTTGTTTCTGATGATGGCTTGCAGGGTTTCATCGTCAAATTCATCACTTCCCTCTGATGCAGACGGGACCGTGATGATTTTGCTGGGGCTTGGCAGACTTGCACGTTCAGCAGTTAGCAAAGTCTTCGCAGGAGGTGCTGAAGACTTAGTCTCCGAGCTGGTTGCAGCTGTGAGTGAGGAGCTGGAGCTGGCGGTCATAGGCTTCATGACTTGCTTCTGTACTGGTTTCTCTTGAGGCTTTGGAGGTGGAGCTGATGATCTTGGAGCTGAGGAGATTGGTATTGAGGGCTTTGGCGCTGATGGTTTTGGTGTTGAAGGTCTTGGTGCTGAGGGTTTTGTGACTGAAGCCTGAGCAGACTTCTCTTGAGGCTTTGGAGCCCTTGGCTTTGATGGCACAGACTGCATTTGAGGAATTTCTGAGCCAGAGGTTTCTGCGGCAGAGTAAGTAGCAGCAGATGAGGTAGCAGCTGAGGATTCATTGAATTTCCTCACTGCAGCTTCTGCCTGCTTCTTGAGCTTAGCCAGATGCTTTTCCTTCTCATCTGGATAGTCATCAATGGTCATGAGGCTTGAGGGATGTGCTACTTGATGATCCTCAAGTGGGGTCCTTCTGCCAGGGGGCTTTAGAGCGAATTTCTTCGCATATTTGGGAGTCACAAACCTATATTCCTTCCATTCCTTCGCCCATCGGCGTTCTATCTTCTGCAGCCGTATCTTTGTCTTGGCCATTGTCTCATTTTCACCAGGCGTGCAATAGTCCAAGTAAATATCCTCAGGGATATCCACAGTTGTGTTTTGCTCAAGTTTCTTTCCCCCCTTCTGTTTTCTGTCATCCTCCATTTTCTTCAGCTGGGGATTTTGCTGATGGGATTAAACTCTTGAGGATTCTGATGAGACTTGAAGATTTTCTTCCAGAAACGATGCAAATGAGTTAATGTGATGAGAACCGAGAGATTCATCAGCTGACATGTGTGTACATGTGAACAGAGTATAGTTGCGAGGAATTTGGAGAGGTCATATGCGTTCTCAGATTTGAAGAAAATGAAAAAGTTTGACAGTTTGAGGAATATAACCAGTGGTTGAGGAATTTGCCTAAGCATACTGTTCTTGGGTTCCAGAGTTGTGCAGATCCGAAAATTCACACAATTGAGGAATCTCGTGAAAATCTTAGATGCTTAGCATGGTTCATCAATGATGTGGTGATAGGAAGTGTTTGAGGAATCAAGTGCTTATCGTTTCTTGAGGAAAAACAGATTTCACATAGAAGATGTAAAATTTTAGATCTAACTTGCTGTAAAAATGGGATTTATTTACCCTGGAAGGTGCGCACGAAGAACACAGGAAGGTGTGTGTGGAGAAGCTCTTCGGTTGCGTGTCCAATGCACCTTAACCCGGCGACAGAGGACGTCTACGACGGAGGCGGACGAAGATGGTCCGACTCCGGCGTGGTTCCGGCGATGGAGAAGTCGAGGCAGTGAAGCTCTTCCTCACCGGCGACGAGACTTCCAGCGATGGCGCTAGGGTTCGGTGGTGTTTGTTGTGGCAGAAGAGCGATGGAGCGAACAAGTGTATGTCGAGGGGGATAAGGACATATTTATAGCCAAAAGTTACTGTTGGCGCGAAAAATTCGGACCAAACAACCCCTGCCCCTACGTCTCCGCAGGACACGTGTAGCTCCCGAACATTGCGGTGGAGATAGTGTAGATCGTAGTTATCCGATCGTGGGAAGTGGGGTTCCGTTACTGTGTATTAAAGAAACAGTTTTTGAAGATTTGAGGATTTTCGTTACAAAATCATCAGCTGACAAGGACGCAGTGAGGATTTTGAACGAAGTTTCAAGTAGAACGCATATGAAGAATTGAATAGACTGGATGAGTATAGCATAGAGGGAAAGTAGGGTCCGATCACATTCACTTAGCAGAAATATCAACTTGAAGAAATAGCAATAAGTGAATGTTGTTGAGGACATGAAATCATAGTCTATCTAGTCAAATGAAAGTCATCAAGTGTTTTTGAAGATTTTGTGATAAATCATCACAATGAAGAACAACTATTTTGAAGAAAAAACACATTTTGAGGAAATAGAACATTTGAATAAAATCAACTTGAGGAATTTCACATTGGGCGGTGGCGTGACCCACCATATAAGAATGTTGATTACAGACGCCGCGTACAATTGTCGTAGGGCCCTGAGAATCAATTTCTTCGTTAATTTCTTCACATTCAGAGTGACATTCTTCATTAGTTGAAGAAAATCGATTCATCATGTGTTGCACATCTAAGTCATCAACTTTGCATAAGTGTTAGGATGTGTGCATGTTTTTACAAAACATTTGAAGATTCTAAGATATTTAGCTCACACCGCAACTTGCAAAACCTTTTCTCATCCAAGGGCTTAGTGAATATATCTGCCAGTTGATCATCAGTCTTCACATGTTCGATGAGGATATTGCCCTTGAGGACATGGTCCCGAAGAAAATGATGACGAATCTGGATGTGCTTGGTCTTCGAGTGCTGTACTGGGTTGTATGCAATCTTGATAGCACTCTCATTGTCACAGTAGAGAGGCACATTCTTCATGTTGATGCCGTAGTCCTTGAGGGTTTGCTTCATCCATAGTAATTGAGCACAACAAGAACCAGCAGCAATGTACTCAACTTCAGAAGTGGAGAGTGATACGCAGTTCTGCTTCTTTGAGGACCAGCAAACTAGTGATCTTCCGAGGAAATGGCATGTGCCAGACGTTGACTTGCGATCCACATGGTCACCAGCATAGTCAGAATCAGAATACCCTACCAGATGAAGATTTGAGCCCTTGGGATACCATAAACCTAGTGTTGGTGTGTGAGCTAAGTATCGAAGAATATGTTTCACAGCCTTATGGTGTGATTCCTTTGGTTTTTCTTGAAAACGTGCACACATGCAAACACTAAGCATTATATCTGGCCTAGATGCACATAGATACAATAAAGAACCAATCATAGAACAATATTGTTGGGGAACGTCGCATGGGAAACACAAATTTTCCTACACGCACGAAGACCTATCATGGTGATGTCCATCTACGAGAGGGGATGTGTGATCTACGTACCCTTGTAGACCGTACAGCAGAAGCGTTAGTGAACGCGGTTGATGTAGTGGAACGTCCTCACGTCCCTCGATCCGCCCCGCGAACCGTCCCGCGATCAGTCCCACGATCTAGTGCCGAACGGACGGCACCTCCGCGTTCAGCAGACGTACAGCTCGACGATGATCTCGGCCTTCTTGATCCAGCAAGAGAGACGGAGAGGTAGAAGAGTTCTCCGGCAGCGTGACGATGCTCCGGAGGTTGTTGATGATATCGTCTCAGCAGGGCTCCGCCCGAGCTCCGCAGAAACGCGATCTAGAGGTAAAACCATGGAGATATGTGGTCGGGCTGCCGTGGCAAAGTTGTGGCAAATCAGCCCTAAAATCTCCGTATATATAGGGGGAAGAGGGGGAGTCTTGCCTTGCGATCCAAGGACACCTAAGGGCTTCGGCCGAGCCAAGGGGGGGAGTTGTCCCCTTCCAAACCGAGTCCAACTAGGTTTGGAAGGAGGAGTCCTTCCCCCTTTTCCCACCTCCTCTTTTTTTTCTTTTCTCTTTGATTTTTCTTCCTATGGCGCATAGGGCTCTTTTGGGCTGTCCCACCAGTCCACTAAGGGCTGGTGCGCCACCCCCAATGCCTATGGGTTTCCCCGGGGTGGGTTGCCCCCCCGGTGAACTCCCGGAACCCATTCGTCATTCCCGGTACATTCCCGGTTACTCCGAAAACCTTCCGGTAATCAAATGAGGTCATCCTATATATCAATCTTCATTTCCGGACTATTTCGGAAACCCTCGTGACGTCCGTGATCTCATCCGGGACGCCGAACAACATTCGGTAACCAACCATATAACTCAAATACGCATAAAACAACGTCGAACCTTAAGTGTGCAGACCCTGCGGGTTCGAGAACTATGTAGACATGACCCGAGAGACTCCTCGGTCAATATCCAATAGCGGGACCTGGATGCCCATATTGGATCCTACATATTCTCCGAAGATCTTATCGGTTGAACCTCAGTGCCAAGGATTCATATAATCCCGTATGTCATTCCCTTTGGCCTTCGGTATGTTACTTGCCCGAGATTCGATCATCAGTATCCGTATACCTATTTCAATCTCGTTCACCGGCAAGTCTCTTTACTCGTTCCGTAATACAAGATCCCGCAACTTACACTAAGTCACATTGCTTGCAAGGCTTGTGTGTGATGTTGTATTACCGAGTGGGCCCCGAGATACCTCTCCGTCACACGGAGTGACAAATCCCAGTCTCGATCCATACTAACTCAACGAACACCTTCGGAGATACGTGTAGAGCATCTTTATAGTCACCCAGTTATGTTGCGACGTTTGATACACACAAAGTATTCCTCCGGTGTTAGTGAGTTATATGATCTCATGGTCATAGGAATAAATACTTGACACGCAGAAAAGAGTAGCAATAAAATGACACGATCAACATGCTACGTTTATTAGTTTGGGTCTAGTCCATCACGTGATTCTCCTAATGGCGTGATCCAGTTATCAAGCAACAACACCTTGTTCATAATCAGAAGACACTGACTATCTTTGATCAACTGGCTAGCCAACTAGAGGCTTGCAGGGACAGTGTTTTGTCTATGTATCCACACATGTATATAAGTCTTCATTCAATACAATTATAGCATGGATAATAAACGATTATCTTGATACAGGAATTATAATAATAACTATATTTATTCTTGCCTCTAGGGCATAATTCCAACAATCTCCCACTTGCACTAGAGTCAATAATCTAGCCCTCACATCATCATGCAAATTACATTGTAATAAATCTAACACCCATACAGTTCTGGTGTTGATCATGCTTTGCCCGTGGAAGAGGTTTAGTCAGCGGGTCTGCTACATTCAGATCCGTGTGCACTTTGCATATATTTACGTCCTCCCCTTCGACGTAGTCGCGGATGAGGTTGAAGCGTCGTTTGATGTGTCTGGACTTCTTGTGAAACCGTGGTTCCTTTGCTAGGGCAATGGCACCCGTGTTGTCACAGAACAATGTTATTGGATTCAGTGCGCTTGGCACCACTCCAAGATCCGTCATGAACTGCTTCATCAAGACACCCTCCTTAGCCGCCTCCAAGGCAGCCATGTACTCCGTTTCACATGTAGAATCTGCTACGACGCTTTGCTTGGAACTGCACCAGCTTACCGCACCCCCATTAAGAATAAATACGTATCCGGTTTGCGACTTAGAGTCGTCCGGATCTGTGTCAAAGCTTGCATTGACGTAACCTTTTACGGCGAGCTCTTCGTCACCTCCATACACGAGAAACATCTCCTTAGTCCTTTTCAGGTACTTCAGGATATTCTTGACCGCCCTCCAGTGATCCACTCCTGGATTACTCTGGAACCTACCTGCCATACTTATGGCCAGGCTAACGTCCGGTCTAGTGCACAGCATTGCATACATGATAGAACCTATGGCTGAAGCATAGGGGACGGTGCGCATATGCTCTCTATCCTCATCAGTTGCTGGGCACTGAGTCTTACTCAATCTCGTACCTTGTAAAACTGGCAAGAACCCTTTCTTGGACTATTTCATTTTGAACCTCTTCAAAACTTTATGAAGGTATGTGCTTTGTGAAAGTCCTATCAGGCGTTTTGATCTATCCCTGTAGATCTTAATGCCTAGAATGTAAGCAACTTCTCCTAGGTCCTTCATAGAGAAACTTTTATACAAGTAATCCTTTATGCTCTCCAAAAACTATACGTTGTTTCCAATCAGCAATATGTCATCCACATATAATATTAGAAACGCCACAGAGCTCCCACTCACTTTCTTGTAAATACAAGATTCTCCAACCACTTGTATAAACCCAAATGCTTTGATCACCTCATCAAAGCGTTTGTTCCAACTCTGAGATGCTTGCACCAGCCCATAAATGGATCGCTCGAGCTTGCACACCTTGTTAGCATTCTTAGGATCGACAAAACCTTCGGGTTGCATCATATACAACTCTTCCTTAAGGAAACCGTTAAGGAACGCCGTTTCGACATCCATCTGCCAGATTTCATAATCAAAAAATGCAGCTATTGCTAACATGATTCTGACGGACTTAAGCATCGATACGGGTGAGAATGTCTCATCGTAGTCAACTCCTTGAAATTGTGAAAAACCCTTTGCCACAAGTCGAGCTTTACAAACGGTCACATTGCCGTCAGCATCCTTCTTCCTCTTAAAGATCCATTTGTTCTGAATAGCCTTGCGGCCCTCATGCAGTACTTCCAAAGTCCACACTTCGTTCTCATACATGGATCCTACCTCGGACTTCATGGCTTCTAGCCATTTGTTGGAATATGGGCCCACCATTGCTTCTTTATAATTTGCAGGTTCATTGTTGTCCAACAACATGATTGATAAGACGGGATTACCGTACCACTCTGGAGCAGCACGTGGTCTGGTTGACCTGCGTGGTTCGACAGAAACTTGAACCGGAGTTTCATGATCATCATCATTAACTTCCTCCTCAACCGGCGTCGCAACGACACAGGTTTCCCCTTGCCCTGCGCCACCATCCAGAGGGATGAGAGGTTCGACAACCTCGTCAAGTTCTATCTTCCTCCCACTCAATTCTCTTGAGAGAAACTCCTTCTCGAGAAAAGCTCCGTTTTTAGCAACAAACACTTTGCCCTCGGATTTGAGATAGAAGGTGTACCGAACTGTCTCTTTTGGGTAACCTATGAAGATGCACTTTTCCGCTTTGGGTTCCAGCTTTTCAGGCTGAAGCTTTTTGACATAAGCATCACATCCCCAAACTTTAAGAAACGACAACTTTGGCCTTTTTCCATACCACAGTTCGTATGGTGTCGTCTCAACGGATTTTGATGGTGCCCTATTTAAAGTGAATGCAGCTGTTTCTAATGCATAACCCCAAAATGATAATGGCAAATCGGTAAGAGACATCATAGATCGCACCATATCTAATAAAGTACGATTACGACGTTCGGACACACCATTACGTTGTGGTGTCCCAGGCGGTGTCAACTGTGAAACAATTCCATATTGTCTTAAGAGAGAACCAAACTCGAAACTCAGATATTCACCCCCACGATCAGACCGTAGGAATTTGATCTTCTTGTTACGATGATTTTCAACTTCACTCTGAAATTGCTTGAACTTTTCAAAAGTTTTAGACTTATGCTTCAGTAAGTAGACATAACCATATCTACTCAAATCGTCAATGAAGGTTAGAAAATAACGATATCCGCCGCATGCGTCTACGCTCATCGGACCACACACATCGGTATGTATGATTTCCAACAAGTCACTTGCACGCTCCATTGTTCCGGAGAATGGAGTTTTAGTCATCTTGCCCATGAGGCATGGTTCGCACGTGTCAAGTGAATCAAAGTCAAGTGACTCCAAAATTCCATCGGCATGGAGTTTCTTCATGCGCTTTACACCAATATGACCTAAGCGGCAGTGCCACAAAAATATGGCGCTATCATTATTAACTCTAACTCTTTTGGTCTCAGTGTTATGTATGTCTGTATCACTATCAAGATTCAATATGAACAATCCTCTCACATTGGGTGCATGACCATAAAAGATGTTACTCATAGAAATAGAACAACCATTATTCTCTGACTTAAAAGAGTAACCGTCTGGCAATAAACAAGATCCAGATATAATGTTCATGCTCAACGCAGGCACTAAATAACAATGATTCAAGTTCATAACTAATCCTGATGGTAACTGAAGTGAAACTGTGCGGACGGCAATTGCATCAACCTTGGAACCATTTCCTACGCGCATCGTCACTTCATCTTTCGCCAGCCTTCGTCTATTCCGCAGTTCCTGTTTCGAGTTGCAAATATGAGCAACAAAACCGGTATCGAATACCCAGGCACTACTACGAGAGCCGTTTAAGTACACATCAATAACATGTATATCAAATATACCTGATTTTTCTTTGGCCGCCTTCTTATCAGCCAGATACTTGGGCAATTGCGCTTCCAGTGACCCATACCCTTGCAATAGTAACACTTTGTTTCAGGCTTAGGTCCAGCTTTGGGTTTCTTCGTCGGATTGGCAACAGGCTTGCTGCTCTTCTTTGAATTACCCTTCTTGCCTTTGCCGTTTCTCTTGAAACTAGTGGTCTTGTTCACCATCAACACTTGATGCTCTTTACGGAGTTCAGACTCTGCAACTTTCAGCATCGCAAACAACTCGCCGGGAGACTTGTTCATCCCTTGCATGTTGTAGTTCAACACAAAGCCTTTATAGCTTGGCAGCAGTGATTGAAGGATTCTGTCAGTGATAGCTTCTTGCGGGAGTTCAATCCCCAGCTCAGCTAGACGGTTTGAGTACCCAGACATTTTGAGCACATGTTCATTGACAGACGAGTTCTCCTCCATCTTGCAAGCATAGAATTTATCGGAGGTCTCATACCTCTCGATCCGGGCGTTCTTCTAAAAGATAAACTTCAACTCCTGGAACATCTCAAATGCTCCATGACGCTCAAAACGACGTTGAAGTCCCGGTTCTAAGCCATACAAGACTGCACATTGAACTACTGAGTAGTCCTCCTTATGTGCTAACCAAGCGTTCTTAACATCCTGATCAGCCGTAGCGGGTGGTTCATCTCCTAGCACGGCATTAAGGACATAATCCTTCTTCCCAGCTTGTAAGATTAGCTTAAGATTACGAGCCCAATCTACAAAGTTGCTTCCATCATCTTTCAACTTAGCTTTCTCTAGGAACGTATTAAAATTCAGGGTGACTGTCGCGTGAGCCATGATCTACAACACAAATATATTCAAAGTGGACTTAGACTATGTTCAAGATAATTAGAGTTTAACTTAATCAAATTACTCGCTAAACTCCCACTCAAAAAGTACATCTCTCTAGTCATTTGAGTGGTTCATGATCCACTTACACTAGCTCAAGTCCGATCATCACGTGAGTTGAGCATAGTTTCAGTGGTAAGCATCCCCATGCTAATCATATCATCTATATGATTCATGATCGACCTTTCGGTCTCATGTGTTTCGAGGCCATGTCTGCACATGCTAGGCTCGTCAAGCTTAACCCGAGTGTTCCGCGTGCGCAACTGTTTTGCACCCGTTGTATGTGAAAGTTGAGTCTATCACACCCGATCATCACGTGGTGTCTCGAAACGACGAACTGTAGCAACAGTGCACAGTCGGGGAGAACACAATTTCGTCTTGAAATTTTAGTGAGAGATCACCTCATAATGCTACCCTCGTTCTAAGAAAAATAAGGTGCATAAAGGATTAACATCACATGCAATTCATAAGTCACATGATATGGCCATCTACATGTGCTCCTTGATCTCCATCAGCAAAGCACCGGCACGTTCTTCTTGTCACCGGCGCCACACCATGATCTCCATCAACGTGTCGCCATGGGGGTTGTCGTGCTACTCATGCTATTACTACTAAAGCTACATCCTAGCAAAATAGTAAACGCATCTGCAAGCACAAACGTTAGTTATAAAGACAACCCTATGGCCCCTGCCGGTTGCTGTACCATCGACGTGCAAGTCGATATTATCTATTACAACATGATCATCTCATACATCCAATATATCACATCACATCGTTGGCCATATCACATCACAAGCATACCCTGCAAAAACAAGTTAGACGTCCTCTAATTTTGTTGTTGCATGTTTTACGTGGTGACCATGGGTATCTAGTAGGATCGCATCTTACTTACGCAAACACCACAACGGAGATATATGAGTTGCTATTTAACCTCATCCAAGGAGCTCCTCGGTCAAATCCGATTCAACTAATGTTGGAGAAACTGACACCCGCCAGTCATCTTTGAGCAACGGAGTTACTCGTAGCGATGAAACCAGTCTCTCGTAAGCGTACGAGTAATGTCAGTCCGAGCCGCTTCGATCCAACAATACCTCTGAATCAAGAAAAGACTAAGGAGGGCAGAAAAACACACATCACCACCCACAAAAACTTTTGTGTTCTACTCGAGAAGACATCTACGGATGAACCTAGCTCATGATGCCACTGTTGGGGAACGTCGCATGGGAAACAAAAATTTTCCTACGCGCACGAAGACCTATCATGGTGATGTCCATCTACGAGAGGGGATGTGTGATCTATGTACCCTTGTAGACCATACAGCAGAAGCGTTAGTGAACGCGGTTGATGTAGTGGAACGTCCTCACGTCCCTCGATCCGCTCCGCGAACCGTCCCGCGATCAGTCCCACGATCTAGTGCCGAACGGACGGCACCTCCGCGTTCAGCACACATACAGCTCGACGATGATCTCGGCCTTCTTGATCCAGCAAGAGAGACGGAGAGGTAGAAGAGTTCTCCGGCAGCGTGACGGCGCTCTGGAGGTTGGTGATGATCTCGTCTCAGCAGGGCTCCGCCCGAGCTCCGCAGAAACGCGATCTAGAGGTAAAACCGTGGAGATATGTGGTCGGGGTGCCGTGGCAAAGTTGTGTCAAATCAGCCCTAAAACCTCCGTATATATAGGGGGAAGAGGGGGAGCCTTGTCTTGGGATCCAAGGACCCCTAAGGGCTTCGGCCGAGCCAAGGGGAGGAGTTCTCCCCTTCCAAACCGAGTCCAACTAGGTTTGGAAGGAGGAGTCCTTCCCCCTTTTCCCACCTCCTCTTTTTTTTCTCTTTGATTTTTCTTCCTATGGCGCATAGGGCTCTTTTGGGCTGTCCCACCAGCCCACTAAGGGCTGGTGCGCCACCCCCAATGCCTATGGGCTTCCCCGGGGTGGGTTGCCCCCCCGCTGAACTCCCGGAATCCATTCGTCATTCCTGGTACATTCCCGGTAACTCCGAAAACCTTCCGGTAATCAAATGAGGTCATCCTATATATCGATCTTCGTTTCCGGACTATTTCGGAAACCCTCGTGACGTCCGTGATCTCATCCTGGACTCCGAACAACATTCGGTAACCAACCATATAACTCAAATACGCATAAAACAATGTCGAACTTTAAGTGTGCAGACCCTATGGGTTCGAGAACTATGTAGACATGACCCGAGAGACTCCTCGGTCAATATCCAATAGCGGGACCTGGATGCCCATATTGGATCGTACATATTCTATGAAGATCTTATCGTTTGAACCTTAGTGCCAAGGATTCATATAATCCCGTATGTCATTCCCTTTGTCCTTCGGTATGTTACTTGCCCGAGATTCGATCGTCAGTATCCGTATACCTATTTAAATCTCGTTCACCGGCAAGTCTCTTTACTCGTTCCGTAATACAAGATCCCTTAACTTACACTAAGTCACATTGCTTGCAAGACTTGTGTGTGATGTTGTATTACCGAGTGGGCCCCGAGATACCTCTCCGTCACACGGAGTGACAAATCCCAGTCTCGATCCATACTAACTCAACGAACACATTCGGAGATACCTGTAGAGCATTTTTATAGTCACCCAGTTACGTTGTGACGTTTGATACACACAAAGTATTCCTCCGGTGTTAGTGAGTTATATGATCTCATGGTCATAGGAACAAATACTTGACACATAGAAAACAGTAGCAATAAAATGACACGATCAACATGCTACGTCTATTAGTTTTGGTCTAGTCCATCACGTGATTCTCCTAATGACGTGATCCAGTTATCAAGCAACAACACCTCGTTCATAATCAGAAGACACTGACTATCTTTGATCAACTCGCTAGCCAACTAGAGGCTTGCTAGGGACAGTGTTTTGTCTATGTATCCACACATGTATATAAGTCTTCATTCAATACAATTATAGCATGGATAATAAACGATTATCTTGATACATGAATTATAATAATAACTATATTTATTATTGTCTCTAGGGCATAATTCCAACAGATATACCTGCTGATCAAAATCTTTACCATTTTCATCAGTGCCGAGGTGGCCGTTGGTAGGCATTGGAGTCTTGGCACCTTTGCATTCATGCATGTCGAATTTCCTCAGAACATCCTTGAGGTATTTCTCCTGATATGTGAAGATTCCATTGGTTTGTTGACGAATTTGAAGACCTAAGAAGAATTTGAGCTCCCCCATTATGGACATCTGATATTCTTCACTCATCATGTAGGGAAATTCATCACTGTATCGTTTGTCAGTACAGCCAAATATGATATCATCGACATATATTTGGCACACAAATAGCTCATTATCATAGGATTTAGTGAAAAGTGTTGGATCGAGTGAACCAGGTTTGAAGCCTTTCTTCATGAGGAATTCCTTCAATGTATCATACCATGCCCGAGGGGCTTGCTTGAGACCATAAAGAGCCTTTTTGAGTCTGAAGAATTTGTCTGGATTCTTTGGATCCTCAAAACCTGGGGGCTGAGCAACATATACTTCTTCCTCAAGCTTACCATTGAGGAATGCACTTTTCACATCCATTTGATATAAGATGATGTTATGATGATTCGCATAAGCAAGTAGTATTCGAATAGCTTCAAGTCTAGCAACAGGTGCAAAAGTTTCATCGAAATCTATTCCTTCAACCTGGGTGTAGCCTTGGGCTACAAGTCGTGCCTTGTTCCTCACCACTTGACCGTCCTCATCTTGCTTGTTTCGGAAAATCCACTTGGTGCCGATGATGTTGTGCTTGCGAGGTTCTGGTCGTTTCACGAGCTCCCATACGTCATTCAGCTTGAATTGAAGAAGTTCGTCTTGCATAGCTTGGATCCACTCCGGTTCGAGAAAAGCCTCAGCAACTTTTGAGGGTTCTATGATGGATACAAAGGAAACATGCCCACAAAAGATAACTAAGTGTGAAGCTTTTGAGAGAGTGAGAGGACCTGGCGCATTGATGTCGTTGAGGATTTTGTCAAGTTCTACTTCGTTTGCAATCCTTGGATGAGCTGGTTGAGGATTTTGTCTAGGCTGAGGAAGTGGTACTGGTGCCATTTCCTCAGGAGCATCTACTTGATTTTCATCAGTGATGGGGATCGTTTCTTCACCAATTTCCTCAGTGGGGACAATGTCTTCAGTAGGCTTGAGCTTTATTGCTTCCTCAGGAGACAACTTATCTGGATCAGAAGGCAATTGCTCTCTTTGCGAGCTATTAGTTTCATCAAACCGCACATCTACAGTCTCAACAACTTTGTTGTCATAGTTGTTGAAGACTCTGTAAGTGTGCGAGTCCTTTCCATAACCGAGCATAAAAGATCATGTGCCTTAGGTGCAAATTTTGAGCTATGGTGAGGATCTCTAATCCAGCATTTTGCACCGAAGACTTTGAAATAACTTACATTGGGTTTCTTGTCAGTGAGGAGTTCATATGAGGTTTTCTTGAGGAATTTGTGAAGATATACCCTGTTGATGATATGGCATGCAGTGTTGATTGCTTTAGGCCAAAAGCGAAGAGGAGTCTCATATTCTTCAAGCATAGTTCTTGCCATTTCAACGAGAGTCCTGTTCTTCCTTTCGACGACACCATTTTGCTGAGGAGTATAAGGAGCAGATAAATCGTGAGTAATACCAAGTTCATCAAGATAATCATCAAGACCAGTGTTTTTGAACTCGGTTCCATTATCACTCCTGATATGTTTGATCTTGATTCCAAAGTTCGTCGAGGCCCTTGAACAAAATCGTTTGAAGATTTCCTACACTTCAGTTTTATACACTATGATATGCACCCAAGTATATCTGGAATAATCATCAACTATGACGAAGCCATATAAAGATGCTACATTGGTTAGTGTGGCATAGTGTGTAGGTCCAAATAAATCCATATGAAGCAATTCGAATGGTCGTGTAGTGGTCATGATAGTCTTCGAGGGATGCTTGGATCTGGTCATTTTCCCAGATTCACAAGCACCGCAGAGATGATCCTTGAGGAATTTGACCGATTCGATGCCGATGACATGCTTCTTCTTCACGAGCGTGTGCAAATTCCTCATGCCTGCATGACCTAGTCTTCGGTGCCACAGCCATCCTTCTGAGGTTTTTGCTAGTAAGCAAGTGGGTGGTTGAGGACCTGTAGAGAAATCAACAATGTACAAATCCCGTCTTCTTACACCTTCGAAGACTTTGGATCTGTCAGATTCCATGATGACTACACATCTATATCTACCAAACATAACAATCATATCAAGATCACAAAGCATCAAGACAGACATGAGGTTAAAACCGAGGGATTCAACAAGCATCACTTTATCCATATGCCTATCCTTGGAAATAGCCACTTTGCCAAGTCCCAATACCTTGCTTTTACCTTTGTCAGCATATGTGATTTGCTTCAGAGGTGATGGAGTTAGTGGCATATTCATCAGTAAGATTTTATCACCAGTCATGTGATGTGTACAACCACTATCAAGAACCCACTCCGTATTCTTGGGTTTGTCATCCTGCAGATGAATTAGTACAGCTTACCATCTCATATGCTTCAGGTTCGAAGAATATGATACTAATTTCATCGGATCATTAATTTCATAATAGCAGAGATGTAAGGACGTGTGAAATATTTCCATTTCATCAATCATTAGCTTACGTCCTATCAAGCATTTCTTCAGGTCTCCAGCACATTCTTCAGACGATGATTTTCATCTAGAGACCTGACCTGCAGAAGTGATTAGTTCGATTTCTTCACCACCCACATCTGAAGGGATGGCAAAGCATTCATCATCCTGCGAGCACCATATGAGAACGGTGGCATTGAGGCCAATGCACTTTCTTAACAGTAGGGGGATTAAACTACTCATATGAATATGCAGAGAACTGGTTTGAGGATTTATGAACATAATGATTTGAGGAGTAACGCTCATATTCATATTCCTTGTAGTTTCCCTGCATGTTAGATGCATTAGCACGGGTACGAGCATAGTTTTGACGGGTTGAGGATTTTGATCCTCTTGAAGACTTTGGTCCTCCTGAGGAATTTGATCTGGGGTTCCGATTCTTCAGTGGTGGTGTCATGAGGACATTCACCTGAAGATTTTCAAGACAGCTTTTGGGAACCCAGATTTTCCTCAAGGGAGGGCCATTCCTGCAGTTAGTTCCAACATATCGAGCAAATACTTCACCAGATTGATTTTTGAACAGTTTATAGTTGGAGTCAAATAACTCATTTGAGGAATAGGATAATTCACATGAAAAGCCAGTTAGATTAGATGGATCAAAAGGAGGCCCAGTAGCAGCAACCCATGAGCTTTTGGGATACTGCTCAGGTTTCCAATAAGATCCATCAGCATTTAATTTCCTCTCAAAGGCAATTCCTTCCTTCCTCGAGTTCCTGTTCAAGATCTTCTTTTTGAGCACATCACAAAGGGTTTGATGTCCTTTGAGGCTTTTGTACATGCTTGTCACGTACAATTCCTTCAACCCTGCATTTTCATCTGTAACATTTGTGTTTTCCTCAAGTGAGGAAATAGTCACAGCAGGTGCAGTTGAAGAATTTGTAGCAATGGTAGCATTTGATGATTCTGGTGAGGAATTAGCAGTTTCGGGTTCAATGCATTTAAGACATGGAGGAATAAATTCAACTTGACCAGCGCTGATCTGTTGAGCTAGTAATGAATCATTTTCCATACGAAGATCATCATGAGACATTCTCAACTTCTCAAGATCAAGCTTCCTTTGAAGAAATTCATAGGAAAGCTTCTCATGGTCAGTGAGGAGTGTATCATAACGATCCTGAAGATTATCAAATCTAGACTAAAGACTTTTCACATCATCAGTGAGGATTTGGGTAAGGTTCATTTCATCATTAAACAGATCATCACTTTTATCTAGCAGTTTGTGAAGTTTTTCCAGGGCAGTTTGTTGTTTAGTGACAATGATAGCAAGTTTACTGTAACTGGGTTTCTTATAATCATTAGGTTCACAGTCATTTGAATCAGAGGAGGAGGCATTATTTGGTACCTTTGAACCTTTTGCCATGAAGTAATAGGTTGGAGCGAAGTCATCAACATAGTCCTCAGTATGGATGGTGCAATCATTTTCTTCAAGATTGAAGATTGACTTGCTGACGAAAGTGGTTGCCAGTGCAAGACTAGCCTGTCCGGATTCTGAGTCTTCATCAGAACCCTCTTCTTCATCACATTCCTCTGATTCTGCCTCGGAGTCCATTTCCTTGCGAATAAGTGCCCGATCCTTTCTGAAACTAGTCTTCTTGTGTGATGAGGGCTTTGAAGATGAGGATTTTGAAGATTTCTTCTTCTTCTTCGAGTCATCAGAACTGTCATCCTTGTATTTCTTCTTCTTTGATTCCTTTCCCCAACGGGGACAATCAGCAATGTAATGACCTAATTTCTTGCACTTGTGACAGGTTCGTTTCTTGTAGTCCTCAGATGAAGATTCTGATTTCCTCATGCCTCTTCTTGAAGATTTACCGAACTGGCCACGTCGTGTAAATCTCTGGAATTTCCTCACGAGCATTGCAAGCTCCTGTCCAAATTCTTCAGGGTCACAAATGATGTCATCTGTGTCTTCTTCTTTAGATGAGGAAATTGCTCTAGCCTTCAGTGCACGTGGTCTGGAATAGCTTGGTCCATATAGATCTCTCTTTTCTTCTAGCTGGAATTCATGAGTATTTAGCCTTTCAAGCTTATCAGCTGGATCAAGCATCTTGTAGTCTGGTCTTTCTTGAATCATCAGATCTAAAGTATCAAATGAAGAATCCAAAGATCTCAGCAGTTTCTTCACAACTTCGTGATCAGTGATGTCTTGAGCTCCCAGTGCTTGCAGTTCATTTGATATGTCAGTGAGGCGATCAAAGGTGTCTTGGCAGCTTTCATTGTCATGTCTCTTGAAGCGATTGAAGAGATTGCGAAGAATATCAACACGAGAGTCACGCTGGGTTGATACTCCTTCATTTACCTTGCACAGTCTCTCCCAGATCAGTGTTGCAGAGCCCAACGCACTTAATCTTCCAAACTGGCCTGGGCTAAGATGGCCACAGATGATGTTCTTCGCTTGAGAATCGAGTTGCTTGAATTTCTTCACATCAGCAGCAGAGACACTGGCAGAGATGATGGGGACGCCATGTTCCACAATATACCAGAGATCACTATCAATAGCTTGTAGATGCATTTGCATTTTGTTCTTCCAGAAGGGAAAGTTCTTTCCTTCGTAGGTAGGACATGCTGCAGTCACCTTAAACATGCCTGCAGTCGACATAAGTAAAACTCCAGGTGGTTAAACCAAAATCACACAGAACAAGGGAGTACCTTGCTCTGATACCAATTGAAAGTGCGTTATATCGACTAGAGGGGGGGTGAATAGGAGAGTTTTAGAATTTCATCACTGAGGAAATTTCTTTTGAGGAAATACCTCACTGATGACTAACTTACAGCGGAAACAGTAAAGGATCAGAAGTGCAAAGTTTCACAACAGCAGTTTTTCAGAGTGAAGAATGTGAAAACAGATTGCACTGTGAGCACGCACGCAGAATACATATGAGGATTAACCGACGTGAAGAATTTGGGGTTGAGGAAATTCAGAGAAAGTCTTCAAAAAATTCTTCAAACAGTCGCAGTGAAAGTCATCAACACATAATACGAGGAAAGCATGGAGTTGAGGAATTAGAACCCGTTTCTCAGTGAAGACAGTCGTTAATGACCCAGTTCCAACTGCTGTGATAGTCGTACATCTGGTTTGGAGCGGCTTGGTATTGAAACCAAAAGACACACAGTCCCGGGACACACAGTCCCTACCGTATTCTCCTTGAGCTAAGGACACACAGTCCTCGCCCAACACTCGTGGTAAGTCTTCAGGGCAGACTTCCAAACCCTCATAAACTTGGTCACCCGGCGATCCACAATTGACTGCTGGAAAGCTCTAGACCATGACGCCTAACCGTCTGGAGGATGCACAGTCCTCAAAGGTAAAAGGCTTCAGTCCCACACAGGAACAACTTCTTCAGTGATGCTCAATCACTAGGTTTGCTTTGTGGTTTCGGTGTATGGTGTATTTCCTCACTGATGAATTACTCTCGAAGGCTCTAAGGAATTGGGTTGCTCTTATGACAAATGTCAGTTTCTAGCGGAGCAGCCAACCAGCTAGTGGTTGTGGGGGTGGCTATTTATAGCCTGGGAGCATCCCGACATGATTTGACACTAATGCCCTTGAATAATATGATCGTTGGAGTGGATAAGACCAGTGACTTGGCGTGGCTATCGACACAGTCGGAACCCTCAACTGTGAGAGTCCTCATGTCACTCATATTCCTCACTTGAGGCTTTTGGTAGGATTAGGCTTGGGTTGAGCATCTTGAGGAAATTCATTCCAAAGTGTAACTTCGACCCCCTTTAACAGTACGGTGTTCCTATTACTCAAATGCGAAGAAAATAAAACAGAAAGTGTAAATCTTCATGCTTCAAATTCTTCAGAGTGATTTTCTTCAGGACACACCGGACTTCTCAATATCAGTATCTTCATGAGGAATATCAATTTCATCGCAGATTCCTCGCGATTCATTTCTTCAGCTTCAGACCAATTTCTTCAACTTTAGACATACATTTGAGGGGTCGATATTCTTCAAATATCTCAAACTCCTCAATGACTTATAGATCCTGTGTACACTCACAAAAACATTAGATACTTAACCTATAAGTCTTCAAACCACAAAAATCACTAAGGGGCACTAGATGCAGTTACAGGGCAGTACCCAAGCGCAGGTCCACCCACATATTAAACTATCAAAGTAACAAACGCGAATCATATGAACATGATGAAACTAGCATGACAGAAATTCCCGTGTGTCCTCGGGAGCTTCTTTCCTCCTATAAGACTTTGTTCAGGCCTGTCCCTTGCTACAAAAGGGATTGGGCCACTTGCTGCACCGTTGCTACTACTTGTTACTTGTTCCTTTTTGTTTGCTACGTTTCACCTTGCTACACAATCACTTGTTACCGCTACTTTCAGTGCTTGCAGTTATTACCTTGCTAAAATCCGTTTATCAGAGCCTTCTACTCCTCGTTGGGTTCGACACTCTTACTTATCGAAAGGACTACGATTGATCCCCTATACTTGTGGGTCATCACATGTCATCCCTTACATGGAATTCTATGCACTTATGGTTGGAACTATTAGCAAGCGTCTGCAACTACTAACGTTCATTAAGGTAAAACCCAACCATAGCAATAAGATATATTGGTTCCCCTTCAATCCCATATGCATCAATTTCTATGGTAGGTTTGAAGCTTCTATCACTCTAGCCTGCCAATACATAGTCCTATAAACATACAACTAACCCTATGGTGTGACCCGCGCGCGCGATCATATGATGGGCACCAAACGACAGCAACATAACCACAAGCAAATTAAACCAATCATAGCAATTCATCAATCACCGATAGGACAACGATAATCTACTTAGACATCATAGGATAGCAACACATCATTGGTTAATAATATGTAGCATAAAGCACCATGTTCAAGTAGAGGGTACAGCAGGTTGCGTAGAGTGAACCGCTGAATATAGATGGGGGAAGATGATGGAGATGTTGGTGAAGATGACGGAGGTGTTGGTGTAGATCGCCGTCACACGATGATGTCCCGGGCGGCGTTCCGGCGCCGCCGGGAGAGAGGGGGAGAGAGCCCCCCTCCTTGTTCTTCTTCCTTGACCTCCTGCCTAGATGGGAGAAGGGTTTCCCCTCTAGTCCATGGTCTCCCTGGCGGCGGAGGGGTGAGAGCCCCTCCGAGATTGGATCTCTCTCTCTGTGTCCTTTGTTTCTTCTCTCTCAGATTCTCCGTTTCACCGTTTCTTAAATTCCCGGAGATCCGTAACTCCGATTGGGATGAAATTTTAACACGATTTTCTTCCGGATATTACCTTTCTAGCGGAGAAAGAAGGGCTCCAACCTCCTTAAGGAGTGGCAACAAGCTTGCCAGCCGCCGCCGTACCTCCTGGTGGCGGCTACATGGCTTGTGGGCCCTCCGTGCATCGCCTCGCGTTGATTCTTCTTCCTAAAAATCATAAATATTCCAAAAAAATCCCCATAAGTTTTTGTTACGTTTGGACTTCGTTTGGTATGAATATTCTGCGAAACAAAAAACATGCAACAAATAGGAACTGGCATTGGATCAATATGTTAGTCCCAAAAATAGTATAAAAGGTTGCCAAAAGTATATGAAAGTTGTAGAATATTGGCATGAAACAATCAAAAATTATAGATACGACGGAGACGTATCAGCATCCCCAAGATTAATTCCTGCTCGTCCTCGAGTAGGTAAATGATAAAAAAGATAATTTTTGATGTGGAATGGTGCCTAGCATAATCTTGATCATATAATCTAATCATGGCATGAATACTAAAACACGAGTGATTCGAAGCAATAGTCTATCATTTGACATAAAGACAATAATATTTCAAGCATACTAACAAAGCAATCATGTCTTCTCAAAATATCATGGCCAAATAAAGTTATCCCTACAAAATCATATAGTCTGGCTATGCTCCATCTTCCCCACACAACGTATTTAAATCATGCACAACCCCGGTTTTAGCCAAGCAATTGTTTCATACTTTAGTATTCTCAAACTTTTTCAACTTTCACGCAATACATGAGCGTGAGCCATGGACATAACACTATAGGTGGAATAGAATATGGTGGTTGTGGAGAAGACAAAAAGGAGGAGATAGTCTCACATCAACTAGGTGTATCAACGGGCTATGGAGATGCCCATCAATAGATATCAATGTGAGTGAGTAGGGATTCCCAAGCAACGGATGCACTAGAGCTTATAAGTGTATGAAAGCTCACAAAAGAAACTAGTGGGTGTGCACCCAACTTGCTTGCTCACGAAGACCTAGGGCAATTTTGAGGAAGCCCATCATTGGAATATACAAGCCAAGTTATATAATGAAAATTTCCCACTAGTATTTGGAAGTGACAACATAGGAGACTCTCTGTCATGAAGATCATAGTGCTATTTGAAGCACAAGTGTGGAAAGAGGATAGTAGCAATTGTCCCTTCTCTCTTTTCTCTCATTTTTTGTGGCCTCTTTGGCCTCTTTTTTTATTTTTATATTTTGGTGGGCATCCTTGGCCTCTTTTTTATAAATGGGCTTCGCTGGCCTCTTTTATTTCCTCACATGGGACAATGCTCTATTAATGATGATCATCACACTTACAACTCAATACTTAAAGCAATGATGACTCTATATGAAATGCCATTGGTATTGAACCGTGACAATGATCTAGCATAGCAATGACATCAAAAAATGGACAAGCCATGGAAACATCATGCTAGCTATCTTACGATCATGCAATGGCAATATGGAAGTGATCGCACATGTCATGAGACGGAACGGTGGTAGTTGCATGGCAATATATCTCGGAATGGCTATGAAAATGCCATAATAGGTAGGTATGGTGACTGTTTTGAGGGAGGCTATATGGTGGGTGTAATGCACCGGCGAAAGTTGTGCGGTACTAGAGAGGCTAACAACGGTGGAAGGGTGAGAGTGCGTATAATCCATGGACTCAACATTAGTCATAAAGAACTCACATACTTATTACAAAAGTCTATTAGTCATCGAAACAAGGTACTACACGCATGCTCCTAGGGGAAAGGTTGGTAGGAATTAACCATCGCGCGATCCCGACCTCCACACAAAGGATGACAATCAATAAATAAATCATGCTCCGACTTCATCACATAACGGTTCACCATACTTGCATGCTACAGGAATCACAAACCTTAACACAAGTATTTCTAAAAATACACAATTAGTCACTAGCATGACTCTAATATCACATATTTATGTCGCAAAACTATTGCAAGGAATCAAACATATCATATTCAGTGATCTACAAGTTTTATGTAGGATTTTATGACTAACCATGGGAATGACCAACTCCTGTTAACTCTCTAAATAGGTATAAGTGAAGCATGAGAGTTTAATTCTTTCTACAAAAGATATGCCCCGCTCTAACAAATATAAGTGAAGCAAAAGAGCATTCTACAAATGGCGGTTTTCTATGTGTAGGGAAACAAGCAATCCAAACTTCAAAAGATATAAGTGAAGCACAAGAAGCATTCTATAAAGCCAACCAAAGGCTATCTCATACCAGCATGTTGCATAAAATAAAAAGGAAAAAAACACAAAAGACGCTCCAAGCATTTGCACATATCATGTGACGAATTAAAATATAGCTCCGAGTAAAATTACCGATAGATTGTAGACGAAAGAGGGGATGCCTTCCAGGGCATCCCTAAGCTTAGACGCTTGAGTCTTCCTTGAATATTACCTTGGGGTGCCTCGGGAATCCCCAAGCTTAGGCTCTTGCCTCTCCTTATTCCTTCATCCATCGTGCTCTCACCCAAAGTTTGAAAACTTCAATCACACAAAACACAACAAAACTTCATGGGATCCATTAGTATAATAAAATAAATCACCACTTCAAGTACTATTGTGAACTCATTCTAAATTTATGTTAGCATTATATATACTGTAATCCAACTTCACCATGGTTCATACCCCCCGATACTACCCATAGATTCATCAAAGCAAGAGAACAATGCATAGAAAACAGAATCTGTCAAAACAGAACAGTCTGTAGAAATCTGTATATTCCGTATACTTACGATATCTCAAAAAATCTGAACAATTACGAACGTCTGTAAAATTTGCATATAAATCATAAGAAAAAAGAATCAACTCAAAATCTCTTCTAGAATAAAAATGAAAATTAATTTCGTGAGCAGAAAGTTTCTGTCTTTTCTCAGCGTGATCAAACAACTATCACCCAAACTAATCGTAAAGGCCTTGCTTGGCACATTATTTTTAAAAACACAAAGGAATTGTACAAGGGGATAATTATTTTTGTGAGAAACTTCCATGAAAAATTCTACATTGTTTCCATGAGCACGAACACAGGTGTTCAAGGTTGACCCTCACTTCCACAATGCATCACCTTTCAATCACTTCTCTTTTTGAAAAAAGTTTGAAGTTCCCCTCTATTTTTTTGTTTTGTTTTTAAATTAAATAAAAGCACTCAACAAAAATAAATGACTCTCTAAAACTTGCGGGTTATCTCCTAGGCAACTCTTTCTTTAAAGCCATTAAGCTAGGCATAAAGTGCTCAAGTAATGGATCCACCCAGATCCCAAGGTATATCAAAGCCAATTTTAATTAGCAATGATTTGACTTTTAGTAGTGAGCACAATGTAACATATATCAAGCAATGACAAAGTCTAACTCTCTTCCTATGCATTGGCATGTCATAAAAGAACAATTCATGCACACCAAGTAAAGGCCAATACATAGCATAAGCAGTTTCTTGCAATTTTATCGTATTGGAAACATAGAGAGGTGGAGATGTACTTCCTCTCTCATAATAATTGCAAGTAGGAGGAGCAAGCACATGCAAATTATATTCATCAAAATCATCATGTGTAACATAAGGAACTATATCTAGCTCATCTTCATAAGCATCATTCATGTTGGCATCATGGCCACAAGCATAGCAAGCATCAAGTTCATCAAAAAGGGATATTTCAAACGAATCCAAGGGATCATAGCATTCATCCTTCGGTAAGAACGAAGGGAAATTAAATAATGTATGAGTTGAAGAGTTACTCTCATTAGAAGGTGGACACGGGTACCTAGTCCGCTCTTCCTCCTTTTGTTCTTCGCTCTCCTCTTCATCTTTTTCATCTAATGAGCTCACAATTTCAGCATTTTCTTCTTCCATAGTTTCCTGCAAAATAATAGTCTCTTCTTGGGCAGCATAGGATTTCTCCTTAAATCGTTCAATATGGGCATTATATTCATAATTAGTATAACAATAACAAAGCATAGCCAAATTTTCAGATCGGTAAGGAGCATCATCATTATCATCACACCTTTTAAACAGAGCCTCAATTTCATAAGCACCCATAAAAGCAACAAACTCTTCTATTTGATCCACATCATAGTAATCATATATACCATTGGCATAAGAAGCCAAGGTTCTATGATCATTGAACTCACAAGAAAAGGGAAGGTGTGGAGCCTTCATCCTAGAGCAACAAGTAACACCATATCTCTTGCATAGTTCCCAAGCATACCATTTCAACAAATGGATTTGATCCCATAAAAGCTCCCCTTTTTGAGTCAGGAGATAATCCCTAAAGTATTCACGTTGATCCAACGTGTATCCCATTATATAATTGAATGGGGCTTTCTCCGGATTATTAAAGAAGTGCATAATATTTTCCACACAACGAGCATCGAGGGTTTTAGGAGGTTCCCCATCTCCATGAGTAGCAAGTACACCTAATTTTTTTGGTATTTCGTGTTCCATATCCATAATTAAAGATAGAGAACAACTTAGAACAGCAAATAAATCTACTTAGTGATAAATCACACAAGCACACACGAGAATATTCACCCCACGCTATCTCTCCCCGGCAACGGCGCCAGAAAAAGGTCTTGATAACCCACAAGTATAGGGGATCAATTGTAGACTTTCTCTATAAGTAAGAGTGTCGAACCCAACGAGGAGCTAAAGGTAGGAAAAATATTCCCTCAAGTTCTATCGACCACCGATACAACTCTACGCACACTTTACATTTGCTTTACCTAGAACAAGTATGAAACTAGAAGTACTTTGAAGGAGGGATAGGATAGGCTTGCAAGAAAGTAAAGAACACGTAAATAAAACTAGGGGCTGGTTAGAAAAAGAAACAAATACGTTAGAATAACGAGTGTGGAAAAGTGGTGGTAGGAGTTGTGGAATTGTCCCTAAGCAATTGACTACGTTACTAGATCGATAACAAGTATCATGTGGGAGAGGCCTCTGCTAGCATGTCATCCCTTACTTGGAATTCTATGCACTTATGATTGGAACTGTTAGCAAGCGTCCGCAACTACTAACGTTCATTAAGGTAAAACCCAACTATAGCAATAAGATATATTGGTCCCCCTTCAATCCTATATGCATCAATTTCTATGCTAGGTTTGAAGCTTCTGTCACTCTAGCCTGCCAATACATAATCCTATCAACATACAACTAACCCTATGGTGTGATCCACGCGCGCGATCATATGATGGGCACCAAAGGACATCAACATAACCACAAGCAAATTAAACCAATCATAGCAATTCATAAATCACCGATAGGACACCGATAATCTACTCAGACATCATAGGATAGCAATAGATCATTGGATAATAATATGTAGCATAAAGCACCATGTTCAAGTAGAGGGTACAGCAGGTTGCAGGAGAGTGAACCGCTGAATATAGATGGGGGAAGATGATGGAGATGTCGGTGAAGATGACGGAGGTGTTGGTGTAGATCGCCGTCACATGACGATGTCCCGGGCGGCGTTCCGGCGCCGCCGGGAGAGAGGGGGAGAGAGCCCCCCTCCTTCTTCTTCTTCCTTAACCTCCTCCCTAGATGGGAGAAGGGTTTCCCCTCTGGTCCATGGTCTCCATGGCGGCGGAGGGGCGATATCCCCTCCGAGATTGGATATCTCTCTCTGTGTCCTTCTGTTTCTGCACTCTCAGATTATATGTTTCACCGTTTCTTAAATTCCTGGAGATCCGTAACTCCGATTGGGCTGAAATGTTAACACGATTTTCTTCCAGATATTATCTTTCTTGTGGCGAAAGAAGGGCTCCAACTTCCTTAAGGAGTGGCCACAAGCCTGCCAGTCGCCGCCGTACCTCCTGGTGGCGGCTACAGGGCTTGTGGGCCCTCCGTGCATCGCCTCGCGTTGATTCTTTTTCCCAAAAATCATAAATATTCCAAAAAAAATCCCCGTAAGTTTTTATTACGTTTGAACTTCGTTTGGTATGGATATTCTGTGAAACAAAAAACATGCAACAAACAGGAATTGGCACTGGGCACTGGATCATTATGTTAGTCCCAAAATAGTATAAAAAGTTGCCAAAAGTATATGAAAGTTGTAGAATATAGGCATGAAACAATCAAAAATTATAGATACGACGAAGACGTATCAACTACCCGGATGGGGCCTCGAGCCCCTACGCACGACGCCCAACCCTGGTGGGGTGGAGCGAGCATCAACCACCTCCCAACCCCCAGTAGGCGGAGCCGGAACCTCTGGGGCCCCGTCCGGGAGCACAAGTGTTGGGTCCGAGCCGTACTAGGTCCTGGAGCTTGTTGCCTCTTGGACCTCGGTCCACCACGACCTCCTCAAGAACACCTTGAGCATGGTGAGGCAGCTTGGGGCAAAGCTTCAGGATGTAGATGTATGCTTCGCCGACGAACGCATGTGGCTGTCTCGTGGGTGGCGTCAACTTGGTGGGACTGTCAAGCTGAGCCGGCGCCAACATGAAGAGGGGTGTGCAAAGGCCGAAGAGTGCATCACTGGGTGAGGTAGTCGTGCAAGCACGCCTTCGACGAGGCCGACGAAGCGGCCGAGTGCCGTGAGGCAGCCGAGGCCCGCGAGCACGAACTTTGTGCTTTCGACGCCGCTTTGGAACAACAGCTTCAGGGGCGAAGGGTCGAGGCGGAGGAAGTGCGCGAGCTCGCCCATCGCGAGTCAGACCTTTGGGCCCTTGAACAGTAGATCGCCCCTTGTGTCGTCAAAGCTCGACTAGGAGCGTGAGCGGCTCGAGGCGCTGGACCAAGATGTTGCCAACACGGAGGCCACCTACAACTAACAAGTAGAAAATATCCAAGGGGACACCGATGCAGGTTAAGTGGGCCCATGAGGATTACAGAAACAAGCTGCAACTTCAGGATAGCCGCTTCATGGCTCGGCGCACAGAGACGCAGCGCAAGATAGATGGCCTCAAGGAGGCCCTTACCCTTGCAGGAAACAGGGAGGAGGCCGCATTTCAGGCTGAGGCTATTGCCACGGCCGAGCTAGCGGTGCTTTAGGGGAAATTGAGCAGCGCCGCTTCCCTCGTGGAGCGGGTGACTAACGAAGTGAGAGAGGCCCGGGGGCTTCAGCTCCAGTGATCGAACCTGTTCAAAGGCCTCAAGCAGCGGGCGTGCCGAGCCTTGGGTTTCATCTGCAGGTGAAGCGTCCCCAGCCCTCTTGTGCCCGACGAAGCCGGTTACCTTGACTTCTTCACCAATGTCATGTAACGGTTTGAGGTGGGCGCCCACGAAGTGGGGGCCCCGATCGAGGAAGTAAAAGTGTAGAGCTGAAAATATGATGTGAAGTAGACCCGGGGGCCATAGTGTTCACTAGAGGCTTCTCTCATGATATCAAGTATTACGGTGGGTGAACGAATTACTGTCGAGCAATTGATAGAACCGCGCAAAGTCATGATGATATCTAAGGCAATGATCATACATATAGGCATCACGTCCGAGACAAGTAGACCGATACTTTCTGCATATACTACTATTACTCCACACATCGACCACTATCCAGCTTGCATCTAGTGTATTAAGTTCATAACAAATGGAGTAACGCCTTAATAAAGATGACATGATGTAGAGGGATAAATTCATGCAATAGATATAAACCCCATCTTTTTACCCTTGATGGCAACAACACGATACGTGCCTCGCTACCCTTTATGTCACTAGGTGAGGATACCGCACGGTATGAACCGAAAACCAAGAACTTCTCCCATTGCAAGAATTATAGATCACGTTGGCCAAACAAAACCCACAACTCGAAGAGAATTACAAGGATACGAAATCATGCATATAAGAGATCAGACGAGACCCAAATAATATTCATAGATAATCTGATCATAAATCCACAATTCATCAGATCTCGACAACCACACCACAAAAGAAGATTACATCGGATAGATCTCCATGAAGATCATGGAGAACTTTGTATTGAAG
Source organism: Hordeum vulgare subsp. vulgare (assembly GCF_904849725.1). Lineage (NCBI taxonomy): Eukaryota > Viridiplantae > Streptophyta > Magnoliopsida > Poales > Poaceae > Hordeum > Hordeum vulgare. Next base: position 312,746,640 of record NC_058523.1, read on the forward strand.
ATCCAAGAGAGAGAAGAAGCCATCTAGCTACTAGCTATGGACCCGAAGGTCTGTGGTGAACTACTCACGCATCATCAGAGAGGCAATGGTCTTGATGGAGAAGCCCTTCGTGTCCGAATCCCCCCTCCGACAGGGCACCAGAACGTGCCCCAAATGGGATCTTGCGGAGACAGATGCTTGCGGCGGCGGAAAAGTATTTTCGTGGCTCTCTGTGATAGTGTTAGATTTTTGGAGAATTTATAGGTGGAGGAAGTAGGGCAGGGGAGCCACAGGTGTCCCACAAGCCTGCTAGGCCCGCCCCCTAGGCCGGGCCTGGGTGGTTTGTGACCTCCTCCGAGGTCCCCTGCCCTGGTTCTCAAGTTTCTTGTGTGTCTTCTGTTATGGAAAAAATCATTCTGCAGGTTTTATTCTGTTTGGACTCCGTTTAATATTCTCCTCTGAAAATGGTCAAAAATACGGAAAAAAACAGGAACTGGCACTTGGCACTGAGTTAATAGGTTAGTCCCAAAAAAGATATAAAATAGCATATTCATGCATACAAAACATCCAAAGTTGACAAGATAATAACATGGAACCATCCAAAATTATAGATACGTTGGAGACGTATCAAGCATCGCCAAGCTTAACTCCTGCTCGTCCTCGAGTAGGGAAGTGATAAAGACCAAAATTTTGATGTGGAATGCTACCTAACATATTTGTCCTTTGTAAGTTCTTTCTTGTGGCATGAATGTTCAGATCCGTAAGATTCAAAACAATAGTTTTCTATTGACATGCAAACAATAATACTTCAAGCAAACTAGCAAAGTGATCATGAACTTTTGAAATAACAAGGCCAAAGAAAGTTATCCCTACAAAATCATATAGTCTGGCTATTCTCCATCATCCCCACACAACGAATTTAAATCATGCACAACCCCGGTATTGGCCAAGTAATTGTTTTCGCACTCTTACTTTCTCAAACTTTTTCAACTCTCACGCAATACATGAGCGTGAGCCATGGATATAGCACTATAGGTGGAATAGAGTGTGGTGAAGGTTGTGAGGCAAAAAGGAGGAGATGGTCACATCGACTCGGCGTATCAAAGGGCTATGGAGATGCCCATTAATAGATATCAATGTGAATGAGTAGGGATTACCATGCAACGGATGCCCGAGAGTTATAAGTGTGTGAAGGCTCAAAAGGAGAACTAGTGGGTGTGCACCCAACTTGCTTGCTCACAAAGAACTAGGGCAATTTTGAGGAAGCCCATCATTGGAATATACAAGCCAAGTTATATAATGAAAATTCCCACTAGTATATGGAAGTGTCAAATCAAGAGACTCTCTATCATGAAGAACATGGTGCTATTTTGAAGCACAAGTGTGGAAAAAGATAGTAGCATTGTCCCTTCTCTCTTTTTCTCTATCTTTTTTTGTTTGGCCTCTTTGGCCTCTTTTCATTTTTTTGGTGGGTAATTTGGCCTCTTTTTTTATTTCCTCACATGGGACAATGCTCTAATAATGATGATCATCACACTTTTATTTATTCACAACTCAATACTTAGAGCAATGATGACTCTATAGGTAATGTCTCCGGTAGTGTACCGGTATGTGCAACGATCTAGCTTAGCGTATGACGTTGAAACATCTCGCTAGCTATCTTACGATCATGAAAAGGCAATATGAAAGTGACGGCACAACTCGTGAGAAGGAACGGTGGGAGTTGCATGGCAATATATCTCGGAATGGCTATGAAAATGCCATAATAGGTAGGTATGGTGGCTGTTTTGAGGAAGGTATATGGTGGGTTTGGGCACCGATGAAAGTTGCGCGACACTAGAGACGCTAGCAATGGTGCAACGTGAAAGTGCATCTATACCATGGACTCATATTAGTCATGAAGAACTCATATACTTATTTCCAAAGTTCTATTAGTAATCGAAACAAAGTGCTAAACGCATAGTCCTAGGGGAAGGGTTGGTAGGTGTTAACCATCGCGCGATCCCGACCACCACACAAAGGATGACAATCAATAAATCAATTATGCTCCGACTTCCTAACATAGCGGTTCACCATACGTGCATGTTACGGGAATCACTAACTTCAACACAAGTATTTCTAGATTCACAACACCCTACTAATATAACTCTAATATTACCATATCCATGTCTCAAAACTAATTGATAGGAATCAAACTTCTCTTTACTAATCGATGCACAAGAATATAGAAGTTTTTATTGTATCCTCTTTGGATGCCTTTCATCTTTAGGACTACTCTCATAGCACAAGCCAACTACCAAGTTACTCAGAGAGAGCACTCTCAAAAAGATATAAGTGAAGATCGAGAGTTCTTATGTTTCCAAAATATGACACTGCCGTGCTCTAAAAAGATCTAAGTGAAACACTAGAGCAAAGTAATCTAGCTCAAAAGATATAAGCGAAGCTCAATGAGTATTCTAGAAAAATCACGATGAGTGCATGTGTCTCTCAAAAAGGTGTGCATCAAGGATGATTGCGACACAACAAAAATAAAAGACTCCTATAATACACGACGCTCCAAGCAAAATACATATGATGTGGTGAATAAAAATATAGCTCCAAGTAACGTTACCGATGGATTGAAGACGAAAGAGGGGATGCCTTCCCGGGGCATCCCCAAGCTTAGGATTTTTGGTGTCCTTGAATTTGGCTTGGGATGCCCTTGGGCATCCCCAATCTTGAGCTCTTTCCACTCTTTATTCCATTGTCCATGAGAACATCACCCAAAACTTGAAAACTTCACAACACAAAACTTTAAACAGAAACTCATGATATCATTAGCACAAGAAAACAAACTACCAACTCTTTAGGTACTGTAGAAAACTTGATTTCTATTTAAATTGATGTTATATTACTGTATTCTCACTTTCCATGGCTAGTACCTCCCGATACTATCCATAGTTTCATCAAAATAAGCAATCAACACAACAAAAACAGAATCTGTCAAAAACAAACCAGTCTGTAGCAATCTGTATACTTCGTATACTTCCGTTATCTCAACAATTCTTAGAAATTATGACAATTAGGGAAATTTGCATATAAACCAGCATAAAAAAGAATCAACTCAAAAGCTCTATCTGGATAGGAATTAAAAATAATTTCGTGAGCACAAAGTTTCTGTCTTTTTCCAGCAAGATCAAACAACCATCACCAAAACTAGTCATAAAGGTTTTACTTGGCACAAACACAAAAAACACAATCATAACAGAATTATGATGGTGTGGACACAACAAAACAGAAATCAAAAAGCAAAGATAAATTCATTGGGTTGCCTCCCAACAAGCGCTATTGTTTAACGCCCTTAGCTAGGCATTGATAATTCAATGATGCTCACATAAAATACAAGAATTGAAGCACAACAAGAGCACCATAAAGCATGTGAAAATCACATCTAAGTCCAACATACTTCCTATGCATAGGCATTTTATAGGAAAAGAAATTATCAAGACAACAAATAGCTACCATATGCAAGGAAGAAGAAAGAGACAATATCAATCTCAACATAGCGAGAGGTAATTTAGTGATATGAAAATTTCTACCACAATATTTTCCTCTCTCAATACAATTACATGTGAGATCATATTCGAATTCAACAATATAGCTATCACATAGGATATTCTTTTCATGATCCACATGCATGCAAAGTTGACGCTCTTCAAAAATAGTGCGATTATCATCAACTAAAGTCATGACTTCTCCAATCCCACTTTCAATATTATCGCAAACATCATAATCATCATGAGGCTTAAATTGTTTTTCTAGATCATAAGAAAAATCATTACCCCAATCATGATCATTGCAACAAGTAGTGGACATAGAAAAACTAGCATCCCCAAGCTTAGGGTTTTGCATATTTTTAGCATGATTGACACTAATAAGATTTATAGTGAAACCATGGCAATCATGCTTTTCGTTCAAGGAGCCCTCATGAATGACTTCATAAATTTCTTCAGCACAATTTTCAGATTCACGCATCTCAAGCAAAACTCCATAAAGATAGTCAAGTGCACTCAACTCACTAGCAATTGGATCAACATAATCGGATCTCTTAAGGAGATTAGCAATTGGATGAGGATCCATATCAATAGATTTTCAGCAAGCAAAGATGCAAGCATATTGAAGGCACATAGCACACAAGAAAGGGAAAGGCAAACGAAAAAGGCAAATATTTTTGAAATTTTTGTTTTTCACAAGTGGTGGAGAGGAAAACGAGAGGCAAAAAAAGTAAATGCAAGAGATGAGTTTGCGACAGTTACTTGGATAAGCTTCACTTATAATAGTCCCCGGTGCCAGAAATTGACACGTTGAAGGAAGACTATTCTTGACTTGATACTCCTCGGCAACGGCGCCAGAAATTGGCACGTTGACGGGAGACTATTTTTGACTTGATCCTCCCTGGCAACGGCGCCAGAAATTCTTCTTGCTACCTCTTGAGCTCGCGTTGGTTTTTCCCTTGAAGAGAAAAAGGTGATGCAGCACAGTAGGAGTAAGTATTTCCCTTAGTTTGAGAACCAAGGTATCAATCCAGTAGGAGTATCAAGGCAAGTCTCCAAAGTACCTGCGCAAAAACAAACAAACTTGCACCCAACGCTATAAAGGTGTTGTCAATCCCTTCACGATTAAATGCAAGGTGAGATCTGAAGGTGGAAAGTGCAACAAAGTAAAAGTGTAGAGCTGCAAATATGATGTGAAGTAGACCCGGGGGCCATAGTGTTCACTAGAGGCTTCTCTCATGATAGCAAGTATTACGGTGGGTGAACGGATTACTGTCAAGGAATTTATAGAACTGCGCAAAGTCATGATGATATCTAAGGCAATGATCATACATATAGGCATCACGTCCAAGACAAGTAGACTGATACTTTCTGCATCTACTACTATTACTCCACACATCGACTGCTATCCGGCATGCATCTAGTGTATTAAGTTCATAACAAACGGAGTAACGCCTTAAGCAAGATGACATGATGTAGAGGGATAAATTCATGCAATAGATATAAACCCCATATTTTTACCCTTGATGGCAACAACACGATACGTTCCTCGCTACCCCTTCTGTCACTGGGTGAGGAAACTGCACAGTATGAACCCAAAACCAAGCACTTCTCCCATTGCCAGAATTATAGATCAAGTTGGCCAAACAGAACCCACAACTCGAAGAGAATTACAAGGATAGGAAATCATGCACATAAGAGATCGGAGGAGACTCAAATAATATTCATAGATAATCTGATCATAAATCCACAATTCATCGGATCTCGAAAACCACACCGCAAAAGAAGATTACATCGGATAGATCTCCATGAAGATCATGGAGAACTTTGTATTGAAGATCCAAGAGAGAGAAGAAGCCATCTAGCTACTAGATATGGACCCGAAGGTCTGTGGTGAACTACTCACGCATCATCGGAGAGGTAATGGTGCTGATGGAGAAGCCCTCCGTGTCCGAATTCCCCCTCCGGCAGGGCACCAGAACGTGCCCCAGATGGTATCTTGCAGAGACAGAAGATTGCGGCGGCGGAAAAGTATTTTTGTGGCTCTTTGTGGCAGTTTCAGATTTTTGGAGAATTTATAGGCGGAAGAAGTAGGGTAGGGGAGCCACAGGGGGCCCACAAGCCTGCTAGGCCCGCCCCCCTAGGCCGGGCCTGGGTGGCTTGTGACCTCCTCCGAGGTCCCTTGTCTTGGTTCTCAAGTTTCATGCGTGTCTTCTGTTATGGAAAAAATCATTCCGCAGGTTTTATTCCGTTTGGACTCCGTTTAATATTCTCCTATGAAAAAGGTCAAAAACACGGAAAAAGCAGGAACTGGCACTTGGCACCGAGTTAATAGGTTAGTCCCAAAAAAGATATAAAATAACATATTCATGCATACAAAACATCCAAAGTTGACAAGATAATAGCATCGAACCATGAAAAATTATAGATACGTTGGAGACGTATCAGTGATGAAGCCGAAGCGCACGGGGACGACTATGACGGTGATGAGAATTGCACGTCCCTCTAGGCCTCTCCACCCCATGGCCTTGTCGTCTTGTAATCCTGTCGGGGCGCGAAGCTAGTAGATTTTGCTTGAACCTCCTGCTCCTACCATGGATGTTAGTTTTTGTATGGATTCTGATGCCTCGGTTATTATTGCATACCTTGTGTCGTCCAATGTGTAACCCTCATGTGGGGCTTTGCTGCTAGCTGGTAACCAAGCCGCGGTCACGTGTGTAGGGCCAAGCAACAAGGATGTCCGGGGCAGGCATGTGCCCTTCCAAGGTGTAAGCCTGATAAGATGTCCGCTAGGTGTCGCACCTTCACGCAGGGTGTCTTGCTTCGGGGGCACAACATACGCTTGTCGACTCACTTTGGTGCAACGCATGAGAAAGTTAGGCGCTAAGGCCTTGGCGAGGTGGTACGCACGAGAACACGCTCGTAGACGGAGCCTGACAGGTTTGTGGACGAAGCCCGTATCTCGGGTGTGGGCACCGTGCCCCCGCTCTCACTTGTGTGATGTACAAGAGGAAGGTGGAGAGCGCATGTGGTGAGAAGAGAGAAAACCAACGTAACCCCGTGAAAACCGGAAGGGCCAGATCTTTTTTTAAAACCAGAGGCAAACTCGTTTACAAGCCCAAAAAGGGGAGGTGTGTTTTTTCGTGTCTAGCACAAGTCAGCCTGGTGAGCTTGCTTGCAAGTCAAAAAGGGGAAGAAGGAAAATCAGTTGTCGTACCCATGCACAAGTCAACCTAGAAATAAAGGGCGGTTGTCGTATCCAGCACGGGTCAACCTAAAATAAGTGTTAGGTCCGGCTCGTGAGACGTCTTGTTCGATCGATCCGAGGCGCGATGCAAGGGCTTCGACTATGCCGTGGCATAGTCGTGGTTCAACAGTCATTCCGCTAGCGGTATGCATTGGGAGTTCCACTTGGGCACGGGAGGGCCCCTCCACCGTGGCCACGACGTGGCTTGTCATGGGGTTACACATAGGAGGCCCCGGGCGTATACAACCCACTCGTTATTATGTGAGAGTGTCATGGGCAGACTCCAAAGATGCGGAATGTTCCACGCATTGGCCATCATGCTCCCACCCTCAATGTCCAGGTGCACGATGTGAGGCCTCGAGACATGGGCGATCCTGAAGGGCCCCTCCCACATGGGGGAGAGCTTGTGAAGGCCCTCCCCGGAGAGGACCCGCCTCAGGACAATGTCTCCAACTTCGAGGGTGCGGGGGGCGGACATGACGGATGTGGTAGGACCGCATGGCCTCGTGGTATCTTGCGGTGCGAAGGACGGCACGGTATCGGGATTCCTTGAGGAGCAGGATGTCGGCTTTTCACGAGTCAGCTTGATGTGCATCATCAAACGCCAACACCAGCGGGGAACCATACGTGAGCTCCACGGGGAGGACGGCCTCCGCCCCATAGACGAGGAAGAAGCGGTCTTCCCGGTGGGCTTGGTGGTGGTGGTGCGGATGAACCACAACATGGGTTGTAGGTCGTCAAGCTAGCCCTGTCCGCAAGCCTCAAGTTTCTTCTTGAAGCTCCTGGACTTGAGTCCCGTGAGGACCTCGCCATTGGCACGCTCATCCTGGACGTTGCTGCGTGGGTGCGCCACAGAGGCATAGCATACGTGCGTTCCAAAGTTAGCAAAATATGATTTAAAAACACCGCTCGTGAATTGGGAGCCATTGTCGGTGATGATGCGGTTGGGGAGACGTCGAAGCGGCCTACGAGTCCCTTGATGAACTTGATGGCCGAGCCAGCCAGGATGGTACAGACGGCCTCGACTTCGGTCCACTTGGTGAACTTGTCGACGGCGATGTAGAGGTAGCGGTATCCGCCGGCCGTGCGGGGGAAGGGGCCCAGGATGTCCATCCCCCACACCATGAAGGGCGAGGAGAGTGGAATGGTTTGGAATAACTATGAGGGTTGGTGGATCTGCTTGGCGTGGTGTTGGCACGCCTCGCAGGACCGGACCAACTCAGCGTCGTCGCGATGCTCTGTGAGCCGGTAGAAGCCTCTACGGAACGCCTTGACAACGAGGGCGCGCCACGAGTAGTGGTGCCCGCAGTCCCCTTCGTGGATGTAGGCAAGCAACTCACGTCCTTTCTACTCCGAGATGCACCGCATCGAGACGCCATTGGGCCACGTGCAATACAGCTCCCTGCCCTGCACGTGGTAAACGGTGGCCTGTTAGACGACGTGCTCTGCCCCCTCGTCCTCCGTGGGGAGGACACCACCTATCAGGTAAGCCTTCAGCTTGATGGTCCAGTCGCCCTCTTGAGGCTCAAGTGCCAGCAGTAGTCGATCCCTTGAGGGCGGGCCACAGTCCGACGCGCTCGTCCTCGGTGCGGGCGGCAGCTCCTGAGGCAGCAGCACTGTGCTGACGATAGGCTCTCACACACTGTTTTCACCTAACTTTCATTGTGGTTTCAAAATTCGTGTTTATTAAAAAATTCAAGAACAAATGCTATGAGTGCCATGGTTGTCATTGTATCCTTCTATGCTTGATTGAGTAGTATCAAAAACCATATTTTTCATAACATAAATATTCCCAAAACTCTTTTTCATATTTTTGACTATTTCAAAACCTTGCTTTGGGTTGCACTACAAGTCCTTGATAGGAAGGGAGTGCTCTAACCCAAAGATGGTGATCTGGTTTTAAAAACTATTTTAACTCTCGAAAACCATAAAATAATTATTTTATAAATTATTTTCCTATTTTATATGCATGTCCATTTGTGAGGCCAGAAATGATAATCCTAAATGGAAAATTACTTTTCTGCCTTAGAAAAATGTGAGAAAATTTGGAGATACTCGCAGGACATATATTTTCCATACATAAGATTTTCCACCCCTATTTATACTCAAAATATTTGAACAAAACCTTGAAAACCTATTATGTCTGTTTTGATATTTTGGAATATTTCCAACGGAAATATTTCCAATAAAATCCTAGAAAATTCCAGCAACATTCCCAAGCAATATTTGGTGGCCACACTAAGTTTCACGTCATTCCAAGGTGAGTTGGTTCACTAAATAATCCTAAGACCCTCTCTGTCCAGAACCAAGTTGTAACATCTCTACATTGCAAAGTTTATCCAAATGGGTTGAAACTTCGCAAGAGTGTTCAACACCCGAAATAAGGAGTCTGTGCCAAAATGGGATTTGCAGGAGGTATTCTACCCACATTACCTTTGGAAGGGACATATCTGCCCATTTGAGGGTGATTTCAAGTTTGCATTGCCAGTGGTGAGGTGTTGCTATCCCAAACACCTGTCGAAAACCTTCTGTCATATTAGAAAATCAGCTCCTACCCCACTCCACACCTAAGCTCTTCCCTCCAAACTCTTTGACCAAGCAGCCAGCACCACTCCCTAACTACTTGAGAGTGGCCCATCCTTGAATCCAAGCAGAAGATCCCCAAAACCCCATTCTAAGTTCTGGTTCAAAGTTGGTATCACTTCTTTCATCACACCCCATGGCCAAGAGAGAGTCCCTTGGCTCCCAAATGACTAGGCATCACCAGACCTAGCCCCAGGACACCCCAGACACGGCCAAAGTGCCCCAGAACGCTCCAGCATGCCGTGGCATGCCAAAAATGCGCTCTAGGCATGCTGCTGGGCGCACCCGAAGCAAAGGTGGCCAGCCCCGGCTGGTTCGAGCCTCCCCCTATTGCCCATTCGTGTCCCCGACAATCTCTCTATATGAGGGCAGCCCAGGGCCCCTCCACCCTTGCTCTGTTGAACCAAGCGACGCGTGCCCGCATGCACGAGAGCCAGCCAGAAGACCACGGCCACGCGCGCACGCTCCTCCTCACTCTCTCTCCCTCTCAATGGGTCACACGGGTCCTAAACCATGTCCGCATACCGTGGTTTCGACCCCGATCACTCACTGCCACTCCTGCGAGCTGCGGTAAAACCACCGGCGCCACCGGCTCGGTGCACCTTCGGGGGCCTATAAATAGGCCTTCCCCCTCGCTCCAGCACCCCTATCCCACTCCTCCAGTGCCTAAATTCCACCCCCAGCCACTCCATTTGAGCACAGTGAGCTCGTGTGCTCGAGATCGACCGAGGCTCTGCCGCTTCGAAGCTTCGTTGATCTCGGGCTACGGGCCAGCTCCGACGCTCCTCTCACCTTCTCCATGACCCTACCAGCCTCACGGAGCTTCCCCATCACCTTCCCGAGCTAATACACGCCTGTAGCACCTAGTTCATCGACCTCCCGAAACAGCTCCGCCACAACCACCTCGTCGCCGGTCAACCAGGGCCTCACCATCGACCCCTCCACCACGAACAGGTAGGCGACGGTCAGCTGGTTCCATTTCTGCCTTCGATTGGGCTCGAGGATGTCGGTAGCGTCGCGGGCGTGCATCATCGACCTCCCGAGTTGGAAGGCGACCCTGACAGGTGGGGCACACATGTCGGTGGCTATTTTCTCTCCCCCTCTCTCGTCTCTGTCGCTGACCACACGGGCCCGCGCGTCAGGTTTGAACCTGGCCGCGCGCGTGCCTGGGCAGGCAAGTTGGCTGGCTGGCCAGCTAGGCCGACCCAAGCCATAGGCCGAGCCAGGCCTGAGCCTTAGCCCCTTTTATCTTTTTCTGTCTAATTCAGTTTTAAAGGATTTTTATAAAAATTGTTATCCAATATATTTTTATTATTTTTCCACCATAATTCTTCTAAAAATGAGTAGAATTTAACAAAGTCTTTGCACTAATTTTAAGACAACCTTTCTGTTTTATAATAATTAAAAAGGTATTTGGAATATTTTTTCTTGTGTCAAAATGATTTTTAAAATAATCCTTTCACTAAAACCAGAGACAAATATTTTAAGAATAACAATATGGATTTATTGGAATATGGCAACATTGTAAAGTAAGTTTGTGATCTGTTTTTGAGTGAGCTACTTATTACTTCTTTATTTATTACGACGATAGAAACCACGTTTGACGAAGGAGTTTGAGTTGAAGACACCGAAGACCCCAGATACTTAGCTGATCAAGGCAAGCATCCCTTTGACCATGTTTGAGAAAAATATTATTTGCATGCTAAGTAGAGCAATTATTCCAGTTACATATGATATTTGGTAAATCATCGGTATGATGTTTCCGATAGCTCCTCCGGAGCACTTGCATTTTGAGCTTGATCCTACCACCTATGAGGGTCACACTAATATCATGTTGACAAGTAGAGCTAAGCATAGTAGAAGCATGAGCATGATGATGGTAAAAATTAAAGGTTTATGAAAACCCCGTCCGGTGCCACTAATGCCCGAGGGTGATGACGAGGTAGGTGGCCACTTTTGGAGAAGTGGTGCGCCGGGTGTATTTTGGTGTGAGTGGTTTCGGAAATGGGATTAGATTTACGATGTGTCGACCGTCCCAACCTTACATGTGCGACCACATTACCCCTTTATGGGACGAGGCTTTGTTGATTACTCTGGTCGGTGCTAGCAAAGAGCCACATTACTAGTGGCGGGAGTGATGTGTGGTCACTCCCGTGACGGGGTCGTGCCAGGTAGGACGACTATGCCATTTTTACGTGTTCCTGGCACACCGTTGGTCCCCTCATGGATGATACTGTCTAGAGTCGGTGCTCGTAAGACGAACATCATGTGGGCTGGGTACCAATCGAGTGGACCTCTTTGTCGGGTATCGTAAGGGGAAATACATTGATCTGGTACTTACCTCGGGTATGTTATGTACGGCGAGTCATGGATGACACGAAAGTTTCCCGGATCTCGTGGGTACATCGTACAACCTCTGCCGAGTGTAAAACTATTCGAATAGCCGTGTCCACGGTCAAGGACTGTTGGGTAATCCTTCTTAAACTACGTCCAGTCGTTTCTGCAGAAACCAAGTGTGTGTGTGTGTGTTTAATGGTGTTATTTGAGAAAGAGTTGATATGACTAAGTTTGGTGACTTGGCATATCGGGTGAATCGGAGTGTTCAGCCCATAAAAGATATGTTGATATCTATAACCTGTTCTTCTAAATACCATCTAGCTCAAGTTGCATTTCCATCTATGATCATGTTTATTTACAATTAAGTTGCTATCCACCAATATTACATATTACATGTTATCCTACCAAATGCATTATCCATATCATGGGTTGTTTGCGAGTACATTCAAAGTACTCACTGGCTTGCCACTTGTTATATTATTGACCAGATATGGAAGGAATGCAGTTTGGAGAAGAGTACGTCATCGGAGACGGACTTGTGAACTAGGATGCTTCCCAGTCAGAATGTCTATTGATGAAGGCTGATGGCATGGGCACCCGCTTAGCCCCGAGATTTCCGGTATTAGTGGTATCAGTGTGTTTTTGCCCTACCTATGTGAACTTGACCTTGGTGGTCACGTGTTTTAATATTTCAATATGTTGGGTGTAAGACTCTTAATATTCAGCATATGTGTGTTTGGTGAGCATTGATCTCTGGGACCACTGAGCACGTTCATTCGGCGATCTCAACTCGTAAGTCGGGTCCCCACATAGGAGGCATGGACGACGGGTTGAGGAGTTGCTCCTCAAAGACGCCGGGTCCTCGGGACTCCCGGCGGGATGCCCTCTTTGCGATGTCATCAGCCTCCTGGTTGGAGTTGGGAGGAATGTGCTCCAATTCCACACCAAGGAACCGTTTCTCAAGTGTACGTTCCTCTTCCAGGTAGGCCGCCATGTGCTCATTGATACGTCTCCAACGTATCTATAATTTTTGATGGTTCCATGCTATTATCTTGTCAACTTTGGATGTTTTATATGCATGAATATGCTATTTTATATCTTTTTTGGGACTAATCTATTAACTCAGTGCCAAGTGCCAGTTTCTGTTTTTTTCCGTGTTTTTGGCCCATTTTCAGAGGGATTCCAAATGGAATGAAACTTTCCGATGATTTTTTTTGGACCAAAAGAGACCCCCGAAGCTTTGGGAGAAGGCCAGATGGGCCACGAGGGAGTCACAAGCACTCACGCGGCCACCACCCCCCCGGTGATAGCGCGCAGGCTTGTGACCTCCTCGTGGGCCCAACTGACGCAATTCCACCGCCATAAATTCCTATAAATTCAAAAATCCCCAGAAAGAATCCTAGATGGGGAGTTCCGCCGCTGCAAGCCTTTGTAGCCACCAAAAACCAATCTAGAGCCCGTTCCGGCACCTTGCCGGAGGGTGAATCCATCTCTGGGGGCCATCTTCTTCATCCCGGCGATCCCCATGACGAGGAGGGAGTAGTTCGCCCTCGGGGCTGAGGGTATGTACCAGTAGCTATGTATTTGATCTCTATCTCGTGTTCTTGAGATGTCTTGATCTCGATGTACCATGGGCTTTGCTACTATAGTTGGATCTTATGATGTTCTTCCCCCTCTGCTTCTTGTAATGAATTGAGTTTCCCCTTTGGAGTTATCTTATCGGATTGAGTCTTTGAGAACACTTGATGTATGTCTTGCACGTGTCTATCTGCTGTGATCAACTTACGGGTTTGTGACAATTGGGAACCTATGCATATGGGTTGGCACACGTGGATTCATGTGAGTACTTGATGTATGTTTTGGTGATCAACTTGCGGGTTCGTGACATAGGGAACCTATGCACATGGGTTGGCACACGTTTTAATTCTCTGGTAGAAACTTTGGTGCACTCTTTGAAGTTCTATTTGTTGGTTGAATAGATGATTCTGAGATTGTGTGATGCATATCATATAATCATGCCCACGGATACTTGAGGTGACAATGGAGTATCTAGGTGACATTAGGGTCTTGGTTGATATGTATCTTAAGGTGTTATTCTAGTACGAACTCTATGATGGATCGATCAGAAAGAATAATTTTGTGGTGGTTTCGTACCCGACAATAATCTCTTCGTTTGTTCCCCTCTATTAGTGACTTTGGAGTGACTCTTTGTTGCTTGTTGAGGGCTAGTTATATGATCCAATTATGTTATCATTGTTGAGAGAACTTCGCTAGTGAAAGTATGAACCCTAGGCCTTGTTTCCACGCATTGCAATACCGTTCGTGCTCACTTTTTTTACTTGTTACCTTGCTGTTTTTGTAATTTCAGATTACAAAACCTATATCTACCATCCATATTGCACTGGCTTCACCATCTCTTCGCCGAACTAGTGCACCTATACAACTTACCATTGTATTTGGTGTGTTGGGGACACAAGAGACTCTTTGTTATTTAGTTGCAGGGTTGCTTGAGAGAGACCATCTTCATCCTACGCCTCTTGCAGATTGATAAACCTTAGGTCACCCACTTGAGGGAAAATTTCTACTGTCCTACAAACCTCTGCGCTTGGAGGCCCAACAACGTCTACAAGGAGAAGGTTGCGTAGTAGACATCAAGCTCTTTTCTGGCGCCGTTGCCGGGGAGGTTAGCGCTTGAAGGTATATCTTTAGATCTTGCAATCGAATCTTTTTGTTTCTTGTTCTTTCGCTAGAAAACTACAAAGAAAATGGAATTGATGAGGCCTCATATGCTCCATCTTTTCAATATCTTTCGTGAGCATGATGGGAAGGAAAATTGTGTTCAAGTGCTGAAAGGAGAATTATATAGAATGCTTGGCATAGAATATGTGAATGATGAGCATGATTGCAATGTTGTTAGCATGAATTCTATGAATACCCATGATGCTAATGATATGCAAAGCCACAAGCTTGGGGATGCTATATTTGATGAAGATGATCTTTTTAGTTCTTCCACTTTGAATGATCAAAATCATTTTGATGAAAGCATGCCCCCTATCTATGATGATTATTGTGAGTATACTTATGCTTTGAAGAAGAGGGATGATAAAACTTGTCATACTCTCGAGAACCCCTTTGCTAAACCTTGCTTTTTCATTGGGGACACAATTTGTAGTGCTCAAGTCTTTTACGATACTCCCACTACTATGCTTGAGAATAGATTTCCTTATGTGGAGAGTAGTAAAATTTCTATGCTTGTAGATCATGAAAAGAAAGCCTTAGGTGCTGGTTATATTATTTAATTCATTCATGATGCTACTGAAAATTACTATGAGAGAGGATCATATGCTTCTACTTATTGCAATAGTATCAAGCTTCCTCTCCATATGTTGAAATTTTTGAAGCTATGTTTGTTTTGCCTTCCTATGCTAGTTGATTCTTGCTCAAATAAATTGTTTGATCACAAAATCCCTATGCATAGGAAGTGGGTTCGACTTAAATGTGCTAGCCATTTGCTCCATGATGCTCTCCTTGTGTTTCAATCCTTACCTTTTATGTGAGCATCATTGAAATCAATGCCTAGTTAAGGGCGTTAAACGATAGCGCTTGTTGGGAGGCAACCCAATGAATAAATTTTTCTTTGCTTTTTGCTTCCTGTTTTGTTTTCTTCACACCATCATAATTCTATTATGATTTTGTCTTTTGTGTTTCTTTTTGCGTTTGTGCCAAGCAAAACCGTTATTATTAGTCTTGGGGATGATCGTTTGGTCATGCTGGAAAAGACACAAACTTACTGCTCACGAAAAGAATTTTCCTTTTTTTTTGTAAGAGATTTTGAGTTGATTCGTTTTGCTACTGATTGCTACGCAAATTCTTCAGACTGTCGTAATTTGTCAGATTTCTTGAAGTACGAGAAGTATACGAAGTATACAGATTGCTACAGACTGGTCTGTTTTTAACAGATTCTGTTTTTGTTGAGTTGGTTGCTTATTTTGATGAAACTATGGATAGTATCGGAGGGTATTAGACATGGAAGATTGAAAATATAGTAACCCAACATGAGCATAAGTAGAATTTAAGTTTTCTAGAGTACCTAAGGAAGTGGTGGTTTGCTTTCTCATACTAATGATATCACGAGTTTCTGTTTAAGTTTTGTGTTGTGAAGTTTTCAAGTTCTGGGTGAAGTGCTTATGAACAAAGAGATAAAGAGTGGCAAGAGCTCAAGCTTGGGGATGCCCAGGGCACCCCAAGTTGATTCAAGGATGCCGAAAAAGCCTGAGCTTGGGGATGCCCCGGGAAGGCATCCCCTCTTTCGTCTTCAATCCATCAGTAATGTTACTTGGAGCTATATTTTTATTCACCACATAATATGTGTTTTGCTTGGAGCGTCTTGTATCATAGGAGTCTTTTATTTTTGTTGTACCACAATCTTCCTTGCTGCACACCTAGAGAGAGAGACATGCACTCACCGTGATTTTGTCGAGCTTCACTTATATCCTTTGGTAGACAATTCAGCTCACATGTGCTTCACTTATATCTTTTGAGCTAGATACTTTTTCTCTATGTGCTTCACTTATATCTTTTTGAGCGCAGCGGTGCGTGGCTTGGTAGTTGATCTATGCTTTGAAAGTAGTCTCAAAAGGGGTAGTTATCTAAAGGGATACGAAAACTTCCACCTTCATGTGCATTGAATAGCTAGAGAAGTTTTATTCATCTCAATTAGTTTTGAGTTGTGGTTTTGGTAATATTGAAGTCATGCTAGTAAGGTGTTGTGGATCTAGAAATACTTGTGTTGAAGTTAGTGATTCCCGTAGCATGCACGTATGGTGAACCGCTATGTGATGAAGTCTGAGCACGATTAGTCTTTTGATTGTCATCCTTTGCGTGGCGGTCGGGATCGCGCGATTTTTTATACCTACCAACCCTTCCCTAGGAGTATGCATTGAATGCTTTGTTTCGATTACAAATAAAACTTTTGCAACAAGTATATGAGTTTTTCTTGACTAATGTTGAGTCCATGGTTTAGATGCACTTTCACCTTCCACCATCACTATATTCTTTAGTACCGTGCAACTTTCGTCGGTGCATAAACCTACCATATAGCCTCCCTCAAAACAGCCACCATACCTACCTACTATGGCATTTTCAAAGCCATTCTGAGATATATTGCCATGCAACTACCACCATGACATGTGCCACCACATCTACATTCCCATTGCATGATCGTAAGATAGCTAGCATGATGTTTCGATTAATGTCTATGCCATGCTAGATCGTTGTCACGGTACACTACCGAAGGCATTCCGTATAGAGTCATCGTTGCTCTAAGTTTTGAGTTGAAAGTGTGATGATCATCATTGATGGAGCATTGTCCCATGTGAGGAAATAAAAGAGGCCAAAGATGCCTACCAGAAAAAAGAGGCCAAAGAGCCCACCAAAAATAATATGAGAGAAAAAGAGAGAAGGGACAATGCTACCACCTTTCCACACTTGTGCATATTAAGCACCATGATCTTCATGATTGTGAGTCTCTCGTTTTGTCACCACCATATAGCTAGTGGGAAATTTTCATTATATAACTTGGATTGTATATTCCTATGATGGGCTTCCTCAAAATTTCCTTAGGTCTTCGTGAGCAAGCAAGTTGGATGCACACCCACTAGTTTTCTTTAAGAGCTTTCACATACTCCTAGCTATAGTGCATCATTTGTAAGGCAATCCCTACTCATTCACGTTGATATCTATTTTTGAGCATCTCCATAGCTCATTGATATGCCTAGTCAATGTGACCATCTTCTCCTTGTTTGCCTTGCAACCTCCACCACAGTACACACCACTTATAGTGCTAAAACCATGGCTCACGCTCATGTATTGCATGAGAGTTGAAAAGGTTTGAGAAAGTAAAGGTGTAAAACAATTACTTGGCCAATACCGGGGTTGTGCATGATTTAAATTCGTTGTGCAATGATGATAGAGCATAGCCAGACTATATGATTTTGTAGGGATAACTTTCTTTTTGGCCTTGTTATTTTGAAAGTTCATGATTACCTTGCTAGTTTGCTTGAATTATTATTGTTTCCACGTCAATAGCAAACTATTGTTCTGAATCTAATGGATCTGAACATTCATGTCACGTGAGAGAAGTTACAAAGGACAACTATGCTAGGTAGCATGCAACATCAAAAATTCATTCTTTATCACTTCCCTACTCGAGGACGAGCAGGAGTTAAGCTTGGGGATGCTTGATACGTCTCCAATGTATCTATAATTTTTGATGGTTCCATGCTATTATCTTGTCAACTTTGGTTGTTTTATATGCATGAATATGCTATTTTATATCTTTTTTGGGACTAACCTATTAACTCAGTGCCAAGTGCCAGTTTCTGTTTTTTCCGTGTTGTTGGCCCATTTTCAGACGGAGTCCAAATGGAATGAAACTTTACGATGATTTTTTGGACCAAAAGAGACCCCCGAAGCTTTGGGAGAAGGCCAGATGGGCCACGAGGGAGTCACAAGCCCTCACGCCACCACCACCCCCCCCCTCCGTTGGTGGCACGCAGGATTGTGACCTCCTCGTGGGCCCAACTGACGCAATTCCACCACCATAAATTCCTATAAATTCAGAAACCCCCAGAAAGAAACCTAGATCGGGAGTTCCGCCGCCGCAAGCCTCTGTAGCCACCAAAAACCAATCTGGAGCACGTTCCGGCACCCTGTCGAAGGGGGAATCCATCTCCTGTGGCCATCTTCATCATCCCGACGATCTCCATGACGAGGAGGGAGAAGTTCTCCCTCGGGGCTGAGGGTATGTACCAGTAGCTATGTGCTTGATCTCTCTCTCTCTCGTGTTCTTGAGATGTCTTGATCTCGATGTACCATCGGCTTTGCTACTATAGTTGGATCTTATGATGTTCTTCCCCCTCTCCTTCTTGTAATGAATTGAGTTTCACCTTTGGAGTTATCTTATCGGATTGAGTCTTTGAGAACAATTGATGTATGTCTCGCACGTGTCTATCTGCTGTGATCAACTTGCGGGTTTGTGACAATTGGGAACCTATGCATATGGGTTGGCACACGTGGATTCATGTGAGTAGTTGATGTATGTTTTGGTGATCAACTTGCGGGTTCGTGACATAGGGAACCTATGCACAGGGGTTGGCACACGTTTTGACTCTCCGGTAGAAACTTTGGGGCACTCTTTGAATTTCTATGTGTTGGTTGAATAGATGATTCATAGATTGTGTGATGCATATCGTATAATCATGCCCACAGATACTTGAGGTGACAATGGAGTATCTAGGTGACATTAGGGTCTTGGTTTATATGTATCTTAAGGTGTTATTCTAGTACGAACTCTATGATGGATCGATCAGAAAGAATAACTTTGTGGTGGTTTCGTACCCAACAATAATCTCTTCGTTTGTTCCCCGCTATTAGTTACTTTGGAGTGACTCTTTGTTGCATGTTGAGGGCTAGTTATATGATCCAATTATGTTATCATTGTTGAGAGAACTTCGCTAGTGAAAGTATGAACCCTAGGCCTTGTTTCCACGCATTGCAATACCGTTCGTGCTCACTTTTGTTACTTGTTACCTTGCTGTTTTTGTAATTTCAGATTACAAAAACCTATATCTACCATCCATATTGCACTTGTTTCACCATCTCTTCGCCGAACTAGTGCACCTATACAACTTACCATTGTATTGGGTGTGTTGGGGACACAAGAGACTCTTTGTTATTTGGTTGCAGGGTTGCTTGAGAGAGACCATCTTCATCCTACGCCTCCTGCGGATTGATAAACTTTAGGTCACCCACTTGAGGGAAAATTGCTACTGTCCTACAAACCTTTGCTCTTGGAGGCCCAACAACGTCTACAAGGAGAAGGTTGCGTAGTAGACATCACTCATCCTTGGGTGTGTACTTCTTGTTGGAGAAGTTGATGAGGAGCTGAGAGTAGCCCTTCACAATGAGGAGCTTGACGCCAAGAGCCGAGGCAACCTTGAGGCCGGCGATCAGGCCTTCGTACTCAACAATGTTGTTGGAAACCTTCATGTTGTGCTTGCAGCACAACTGGACTGCGTAGTAGAGCTTGTCGCCTTTCGGCAAAGTGAGCACCACGCCAGCCCCCGCGCCCTGCATGGAGAAGGCGTGATCGAAGCGCATGACTCTACCACAAGGCGCCTCGTCCCCATGCATGGTGGATTCGCACTCGCGAGGCTCCTCTTCTCTTGGGTCCGTCCACTCCGCGATGAACTCCACCAGGGACGCACCCTTGATGACCCTGGTGGTGCAAAACTCAAACTAGAAGGCTTGCAACTTGATGTTCCACTCGGCGACCCTGCCAGCGGTGTTAGGTTTGTGCATGATTGCCTCCAAGGGGTATGCAGAGATAACATTGATTGGGTGCCCCTGGAAGTAATGGAGCAGCTTCCTGGAGGCGACGGGGAGCACGAGGAGGAGCTTTTGCTGCATGGGATAACGCTCGCGGGCATCCCTTAGTACTGTACTCACATAGTACACAGGGTGTTCCACGTGCCTTGTGACCGTGGTGCCCTCGTCGCACTGATCGTGGGACTCGTGGGGTGAAGCCGCGCGGACTTCCGATGGGCGGCGTCACGGGTCTCGCGAGTCCCCTGTGGTGAGGCAACCTCATGAGGTGAGGCGCCCCTCAGGGGGAGGCCTGGCGGATCCCGCGCAAGCAACTGTAGAGCTTGCCCGGTGGACGCCGACTTCTTACTGGGGCGAGCAGGGCCTTCCTGCTCCACCACGAGGGCTTCACTGGTCGTCCGAGGGGTGGCGGCCAGGTACAGCAGCAGGGGTCGTGAGGCTACAGAGCGACCATGACCGCAGGGCTCGTGAGGTACCACCTGATGTCCGCGAAGGTCGCGTTAGCCTCCGGAGTGCATGAGATTGGGCCCGACCTCTTCATCAGCTTGAAGAACGGCATTGCCCGCTTGCCGAACTTGGAGATGAAGCGCGCGAGGGAGGCTGGCCACCCTGCCAGCTTTTGCATTTCCTTGAGGGTTCGGGGGGCACATCTACTCAATGGCCTTAACCTCCTCTAGGTTTGTTTCTATCCCTCGATGCGACACGAGGAAGCCTAGGAGCTTACGAGAGTGAACCCCGAAGACACACTTGTCGAGGTTGAGATTCAGGTTGACCTTTCGCAAATTGATGAAAGTTTCCTCCATGTCCTCGATGAGTGTTGTGGCCACACGTGTCTTGACCACGATGTCATTGACATAAGCCTCGGTGTTCCTCCCAAAACGGGGCCCGGACACAATCTACATTAGCCGTTGGAAGGTGGTACCAACACACTTCACGCTCAAAGGCATCCTCACAGAGCAATACACTCTGCAGGGGGAGACGAAGGCTGTCTTTTCCACATCTTTCCCTGCCATCTTGATCTGATGGTAACCCGAGAAGGCATCTAGGAAGCAGAAAAAGTTGTAGAAGGCGGTAGATTCCGTGATCTGGTCGATGCGTTAGAGCGCGAAAGGTTCTAGTGGACCTGCCTTGTTGAGGTTGGTGAAGCCGACACACATCTACTCCTTGCCGCCTTCTAGGGGACGATGATGGGTTACCAAGCCACAACGGTCGGCGTACCTCGTGGATGGCCCAAGGCTTCTTGCAGCTTGTACACTTCCTACACGATGAAGTGCTGCTTTTTCGGTGCTTGGCACCACACCTTCTGCTTGATGGGGCGTGCGTTGGGGCTCACCTCCATGTGATGCTTGATCACGTGCCTCGGCACCGTGGTTAGATCAGTCTCCTTCCACGCGAACACATCCGAGTTGGCCCTGAGGAAGGCAAGGAGCGCGCCCTCTTGTTCCGGAGAGAGGTCGACACTAATGGTGAAGGTGGGGCTCGAGTCGCTGTAATTCAGCGGCACCTTCTTCGTCTTGGTCTGGTCTTGCCCGAACGTCATCTTCTTCCTTATGGGTGCCGCTTCGAGTAGGCTCTAGGGACGCACCACCTTGCCCCCGTCAGCTGCACACACAGCCTTTAGGGCTTCGCGCGCTTGCTTGAGGCATCTCACCACGTCCCAGCTGCCGGGGATCTTGATGATGTTGTACCCCGGATAAGTAGCCGCCATGAATCTGGCGAGTGCAGGGTACCCCAGGATGGCATTGTACGAGAGGCATATTTGTGCCACACGGAAGTAGACGAGCTCGATGTGGTAGTTGGAGCAAATGCCAAGGTGACGGGCAGGCGGATGTGGTCGAGAGGGGCTGCAATCTCGCCGACTATCCGAGAAAGAGGCTTGGTAGGCTTCAAGTCACCGTAAGGTGTTGGAAATATGCCCTAGAGGCAATAATAAAATGGTTATTATCATATTTCCTTGTTCATGATAATCGTCTATTGTTCATGCTATAATTGTATTAACAGGAAACAGTAATACATGTGTGAATAAATAGATCACAATGTGTCCCTAGCAAGCCTCTAGTTGGCTAGCTCGTTAGTCAATAGATGATCATGGTTTCCTGGTCATGGGCATTAGATGTCATTGATAACGGGATCACATCATCGGGATAATGATGTGATGGACAAGACCCAATCCTAAGCGTAGCACTAGATCATATTGTTCGTATGCTAAAGCTTTTCTAATGTCAAGTGTCTTTTCCTTCGACCGTGAGATTGTGCAACTCCTGGATACCGTAGGAGTGCTTTGGGTGTATCAAACGTCACAACGTAATTGGGTGACTATAAAGGCGCACTACGGGTACCTCTGAAAGTGTTTGTTGGGTTGGTACGAATCAAGATCGGGATTTGTCACTCCGCGTGACGGAGAGGTATCTCTGAGCCCACTCGGTAGAACATCATCATGAGCTCAATGTGACTAAGGAGATAGTCACACGATGAAGTGCTACGGAACGAGTAAAGAGACTTACCAGTAACGAGATTGAACAAGGTATAGGTATACCGATGATTGAATCTCGGGCAAGTTCTAAACCGAAAGACAAAGGGAATTGTATACGGGATTGATTGAATCCTTGACATCGTAGTTCATCCGATGAGATCATCGTGGAGCAAGTGGGCGCCACCATGGGTATCCAGACCCAGCTGATGGTTATTGGCCGGAGAGGTGTCTCGGTCATGTCGGCGTGCCTCCCGAACCCATAGGGTCTACACACTTAAGGTTCGATGACGGTAGGGTTATAGGGAATTGTTATACGATGTTATCGAAAGTTGTTCGGAGTCCCGGATGAGATCCCAGACATCACGAGGAGCTCCGGAATGGTCCGGAGGTAAAGATTGATATATAGGACGGATGGTTTGGGTCACTGTAAGTGTTTCGGGCGTCGCCGGTAACGTACCGGGACCACCGGGACCACCGGAGGTGGCCCCGGGGGTCCACCGGAAGGGGGCCACGACCCCAGGAGGCTACATGGGCCAAGTGCGGGAGGGAACCAGCCCCTAGGTGGGCTGGTGCGCCCCCACACTCAGGCCATGGCGCAAGAAGAGGGGAAGGGGGGGGGGGAACCCTAGCGCAGGTGGGCCTAAGGCCCACCAGAAGGGTGCGCCGCCCCTCCTCCCCTCCTAGCCTCCGCACCTCCTCCCCATCTAGGGCTACTGCCCCTCCCAGGAGAGGGAAACCCTCAAGGGGGCGCAGCCCCTCCCTCCCCCTATATATAGTGGGCACTTTGGGCTGTTGGAGACACAAATCTTCCTCTCCCTCGGTGCAGCCCTGCTCTTCCTTCTCCTCCTCTCTGCCGGTGCTTGGCGAAGCCCTGCCGGGAGACCTCGTCTCTCCATCGACACCACACCGTCGTGCTGCCAGAGATCTTCCCCAACCTCTCCCTCCTCCTTGTTGGATCAAGGTGCGGGAGACGTCACCGGGCTGCACATGTGTTGAACGCGGAGGTGCCGTGGTTCGGCACTAGATCGGAATCACACTGCGATCTGAATCGCCGCGAGTATGACTCCATCAACCATGTTCTAGCAACGCTTCCGCTTAGCGATCTTCAAAGGTATGAAGATGCACTCACCCCTCTCTCGTTGCTGGTCTCTCCATAGGAAGATCTGAATATGCGTAGGAAATTTTTTGAGTTTATGCTACGTTACCCAACAGTGGCATCCAAGCCAGGTTTTCTATGCGTAGATTCTATGCACGAGTAGAACACAAAAGGTTGTGGGCGATGATTTGTCAATTTCTTGCCGCTACTAGTCTTATTCTTTTCCGGCGGTATTGTGGGATGAAGCGGCCCGGACCGACTTTACATGTACGCTTACGTGAGACTGGTTCCACCGACAAACATGCACACCGTGCATATAGGTGGCTAGCGGGTGTCTGTCTCTCCCACTCTAGTCGGATTGGATTTGATGAAAAGGGTCCTTATGAAGGGTAAATAGCTTTGGCATATCATCGTTGTGGCTGTCACGTAGGTAAGAAGGCCTTCTTGCTAGAAACCCAAATCAGCCACGTAAAACTTGCAACCACAATTAGAGGACGTGTAACTTGTTTTTGCAGGGTTTGGCATGTGATGTGATATGGCCAAAGTTGTGATGTTGCATGTATGATGTATGAGATGATCATGTTATTGTAATAGGTTTCACGACTTGCATGTCAATGAGTATGACAACCGGCAGGAGCCATAGGAGTTGTCTTAATTTATTGTATGAGATGCAACGCCATGTGCTTACTACTTTTACTTCATTGCTAACGGTTAGCTATAGTAGTAGTGATAGTAGTAGTTGGCGTGACGACTTCATGGAGACACGATGATGGAGATCATGGTTTCACGCCGGTGACAATGTTGATCAGGTGATGCCTGAAGATGGAGATCGAAAGAGCAAAGATGATAATGGCCATATCATGTCACTATATGATTGCATTGTGATTTTTATCATGTTTTTCATCTTACTTAGAACGACGGTAGCATAATAAGATGATCCCTCTTAAAATTTCGAGAACGTATTCCCCTAAGTGTGCACCGTTGCGAAGGATCGTTGTCTCGAAGCACCACGTGATGATCGGGTGTGATAGATTCTAAAGTTCGCATACAACGGGTGTAAGCCAAATTTACACACGCGAAACACCTAGGTAGACTCGACGAGCTTAGCATGTATAGACATGAGCTCGAATACAAGAGACCAAAAGGTTGAATATGAGTCGTATGGTTGAATACGATCAGCATGAAGTTGCTCACCATGGTGACTAGTCCGTCTCACGTGATGATCGGACACGGGTTAGTCAACATGGATCATGTATCACTTAGATGACTAGAGGGATGTCGATTTAAGTGGGAGTTCATACTTAATTTGATTAAATGAACTTAATTGTCATGAACTTAGTTTAAAAGTTGTCTTTATAAATATTGTAGATGGCCAACGTCAACCTCAATTTCAACGCATTCCTAGAGAAAAACAAGCTGAAAGATGATGGTAGCAACCATGCGGACTGGGTTCGCAACTTGAAGCTCATCCTTGAAGCCGCTAAAAAGGCTTATGTCCTTGATGTGCCGCTAGGTGACCCTCCCACTCCCGCAGCAGCCCAGGACATTCTGAACGTCTGCCACGCGGAGTGATGACTACTCTCTGGTTAGGTGTGGCATGTTATATAGTTTAGAAACGGGGCTCCAAAGGCGTTTTGAGCAACACGGTGCATATGAGATGTTCCAAGAGCTGAAGCTAGTTTTTCAAGCTCATGCACGTGTCAAGAGATATGAAGTCTCCGACAAGTTCTTTAGTTGTAAGATGGAGGAGAACAATTCTGTCAGTGAGCACATACTCAAAATGTTTGGGTTACACGGTCGTCTGACTTCACTTGGAGTCGAACTTCCGGATGATGCTATAATTGACAGAATCCTCCAGTCTCTCCCACCAAGCTACAAAGGTTTTGTGCTGAACTACAACATGCAAGGGATGGAGAAGACCATTCACGAGTTGTACTCGATGCTCAAGTCTGTAGAAGTAGAAATCAAGAAAGAGCATCAAGTGTTGATAGTCAACAAGACCACTAGTTTCAAGAAGGGCAAGGGTAAGAAGAACTTCAAGAAAGACGGCAAAGACGTTGCCGCGCCTGGTAAGCCAGATGCCGGGAAGAATAAAAAGAATGGACCCAAGCCTGAGACTGAGTGCTTCTATTGCAAGGGAAAGGGTCACTGGAAGCGGAACTGCCCCAAATACTTAGCGGACAAGAAGGCCGACAACGTTAAAGGTATATGTGATATACATGTTATTGATGTGTACCTTACTAGCGCTTGTAGTAGCTCCTGGGTATTTGATACCGGTGTTGTTGCTCACATTTGCAACTCAAAGCAGGAACTACGGAATAAGCGGAGACTGGCCAAGGACGAGGTGACAATGCGCGTCGGGAATGGCTCCAAGGTCGATGTGATCACCGTCGGCACGCTACCCCTACATCTACCGTCGGGGTTAGTTTTACACCTTAATAATTGTTATTTAGTACCAGCTTTGAGCATGAATATTGTATCAGGGTCTTGCTTAATGCGAGATGGCTACTCATTTAAGTCAGAGAATAATGGTTGTTCTATTTATATGAGTGATATGTTTTATGGTCATGCTCCGCTGGTGAATGGTTTATTCTTGATGAATCTCGATCGTGATGTTACGCATATTCATAGTGTGAGTACCAAAAGATGTAAAGTTGATAATGATAGGCCCACATACTTGTGGCACCGTCGCCTTGGTCATATCGGCGTTAAGCGCATGAAGAAGCTCCATACTGATGGACTATTAGAGTCTCTTGACTTCGAATCATTTGACACATGCGAACCGTGCCGCATGGGCAAGATGACTAAGACTCCATTCTCAGGAATAATGGAGAGAGCAACCGACTTATTGGAAATAATACATACTCATGTGTGTGGTCGAATGAACGTTGAAGCTCGCGGTGGCTATCGTTATGTTCTCACTCTCATCGATGATTTGAGTAGGTATGGGTATATCTACTTGATGAAGCACAAATCTGAGACATTTGAAAAGTTCAAGGAATTTCAGAGTGAGGTTGAGAATCAACGTGACAGAAAAATTAAGTGTCTACGATCTGATCATGCAGGAGAATATTTGGGTCACGAGTTTGGCACACACCTAAGGAAGTGTGGAATCGTTTCACAACTGACGCTGCCTGGCACACCGCAATGCAACGGAGTGTCTGAACATCGTAATCGCACTTTATTAGATATGGTACAATCTATGATGTCTCTTACCGTCTGACTGCTATCATTTTAGGGATACACATTAGAAACTGCAGCATTCACTTTAAATAGGGCACCGTCTAAATCCGTTGAGATGACACCGTATGACCTATGGTTTGGCAAGAAACCTAAGTTGTCGTTTCTTAAAGTTTGGGGCTGCGATGCTTATGTGAAGAAACTTCAACCAGAAAAGCTCGAACCCAAAGCGGAGAAATCCGTATTCATAGGATACCCTGAGGAAACTATTGGGTATACCTTCTATCTTAGATCCGAAGGTAAAGCCTTTGTTGCCAAGAACGGATCCTTTCTAGAGAAAGAGTTTCTCTCGAAAGAAGTAAGTGGGAGGAAGGCAGAACTTGATGAGGTAATTACACCCCCTCTCGAACAGGATAGTAGTGCAGCGCAGGAAGTTGTTCCTATGGCGCCTACACCAACTGAAGAGGAAGTCAATGATAATGATCATGAAGCTTCTAATCAAGGTACTACTGAGCCGCGGAGGTCCACAAGCGTACGATCCGCACCAGAGTGGTACGGCAACCTTGTAGTGGAAATCATGTTGTTAGACAACGGTGAACCTTCGAACAATGAAGAAGCGATGGTGGGCCTGGATTCCAACAAATGGCTTGAAGTTATGAAATCCGAGATAGAATCCATGTATGAGAACAAAGTATGGACTTTGGTGGACTTGCCCGATGACCGGCGAGCCATAGAAAATAAATGGATCTTCAAGAAGAAGACTGATGCAAACGGTAATGTAACCGTTTATAAAGCTCGACTTGTCGCAAAGGGTTTTCGGCAAATTCAAGGAATTGACTACGAAGAGACTTTCTCTCCCGCAGCGAAGCTGAAATCAGTCCGAATCATGTTAGCAATTGCCGCCTTTTATGATTATGAAATTTGGCAAATGGACGTCAAAACAGCGTTCCTTAACGGGAACCTGAAGGAAGAGTTGTATATGATGCAACCAAAAGGTTTTGTCGACCCTAAGGGTGCTAACAAAGTGTGCAAGCTCCAACGCTCCATCTATGGGCTGGTGCAATCATCTCGGAGTTGGAACATTCGCTTTAATGAGGTGATTAAAGCGTTTGGGTTCATACAGGTTTACGGAGAAGCCTGTCTGTACAAGAAAGTGAGTGGGAGGTCTGTAGCATTCCTCATACTGTATGTGGATGACATATGATTGATGGGGAGTAATATAGAGATGTTGGAGAGCATAAAGGCCTATTTGAACAAGAGTTTTTCAATGAAGGACCTTGGAGAAGCTGCATACATATTAGGCATCAAGATCTATAGAGATAGATCGAGACGCCTCATAGGTCTTTCGCAAAATACATACCTTGACAAGATATTGAAGAAGTTTAATATGGAAAACTCAAAGAAAGGGTTCTTTCCAGTTTTGCAAGGTATGAGATTGAGTAAGACTCAGTCACCGACCACGGCAGCAGATACAGATAAGATGAGTTCTGTCCCGTACGCTTCAGCCGTAGGCTCTCTTATGTATGCCATGCTATGTACCAGACCTGGTATAAACCTTGCCATAAGTTTGGTAGGGAGGTACCAAAGTAATACCGGTATGGAACACTAGACAGCGGTCAAGAATATCCTTAAGTACGTGAAAAGGACTAAGGAAATGTTTCTCTTTTATGGAGGTGACGAAGAGCTCGTCGTAAAGGGTTACGTCGACGCTAGCTTCGACACAGATCCGGATGACTCTAAGTCACAGACCGGATACGTATATGTGTTGAATGGTGGGGCAGTGAGATGGTGCAGCAGCAAGCTAGAAGTCGTGGCAGCATCTACATGTGAAGCAGAGTACGTAGCAGCTTCAGAAGCAGCTCATGAAGGAATTTGGATGAATGATCTCATCACCGACCTTGGAGTCGTTCCAAGCTCGTCGGGTCCAATGGCACTCTTCTGTGATAACACTGGGGCCGTTGCCATAGCCAAGGAGCCCAGGTTTCATCGGAAGACGAAGCACATCAAACGCCGCTACAACTCCATCCAGGACCATGTCCAGAGTGGAGTAATAGAGATTTGTAAAGTACACACGGATCTGAATGTTGCAGACCCGTTGACTAAACCTTTTCCACGAGCAAAACATGATCAACAACATGATTCTATGGGTGTTCGATACATCACAATGTAACTAGATTATTGACTCTAGTGCAAGTGAGAGACTATTGGAAATATGCCCTAGAGGCAATAATAAAATGGTTATTATCATATTTCCTTGTTCATGATAATCGTCTATTGTTCATGCTATAATTGTATTAACATGAAACAGTAATACATGTGTGAATAAATAGATCACAATGTGTCCCTAGCAAGCCTCTAGTTGGCTAGCTCGTTAGTCAATAGATGATCATGGTTTCCTGGTCATGTGCATTAGATGTCATTGATAACGGGATCACATCATTGGGAGAATGATGTGATGGACAAGACCGAATCCTAAGCGTAGCACTAGATAATATTGTTCGTATGCTAAAGCTTTTCTAATGTCAAGTGTCTTTTCCTTCGACCATGAGATTGTGCAACTCCGGATACCGTAGGAGTGCTTTGGGTGTATCAAACGTCACAACGTAACTGGGTGACTATAAAGGCGCACTACGGGTACCTCTGAAAGTGTCTGTTGGGTTGGTATGAATCGACATCTGGATTTGTCACTCCGCGTGACGGAGAGGTATCTCTGGGCCCACTCGGTAGAACATCATCATGAGCTCAATGTGACTAAGGAGTTAGTCACACGATGAAGTGCTACGGAACGAGTAAAGAGACTTACCGGTAACGAGATTGAACAAGGTATAGGTGTACCGACGATTGAATCTCGGGCAAGTTCTATACCGACAGACAAAGGGAATGGTATACGGGATTGATTGAATCCTTGACATCGTGATTCATCCGATGAGATCATCATGGAGCAAGTGGGAGCCAGCATGGGTATCCAGACCCCGCTGATGGTTACTGGCCGGAGAGGTGTCTCGGTCATGTCTGCCTGCCTCCCGAACCCGTAGGGTCTACACACTTAAGGTTCGATGATGCTAGGGTTATAGGGAATTGTTATTCAAGGTTATCGAAAGTTGTTCGAAGTCCCGAATGAGATCCCGGATGTCACGAGGAGCTCCGAAATGGTCCGTAGGTAAAGATTGATATATAGGACGGATGGTTTGGGACACTGAAAGTGTTTCGGGCGTCGCCGGTAACGTACCGGGACCATCGGAGGTGGCCTGGGGGTCCACGACCCCGGGAGGCTAGATGGGCCAAGTGCGGGAGGGAACCAGCCCCTAGGTGGGCTGGTGCGCCCCCACACTCAGCCTTTGGCGCAAGAAGAGGCGAAGGGCGGGGGACCCTAGCGCAGGTGGGCCTAAGGCCCACCAGAAGGGTGCGCCACCCCTCCTACCCTCGTGGCCGTTGCACCTCCTCCCCATCTAAGGCTGCAGCCCCTCTGAGGAGAGGGAAACCCTCAAGGATGCGTAGCCCCTCCCTCCCCCTATATATAGTGGGCAATGTGGGCTGTTGGAGACACCAATCTTCCTCTCCCTCGGCGCAGCCCTGCTCTTCCTTCTCCTCCTCTCTGCCGGTGCTTGGCAAAGCCCTGCCGGGAGACCTCGTCTCTCCATGGACACCACGCCGTCGTGCTGCCGGATATCTTCCCCAACCTCTCCCTCGTCCTTGCTGGATCAAGGTGCGGGAGACGTCACCGGGCTGCACGTGTGTTGAACGCGGAGGTGCCGTGGTTCGGCACTAGATCGGAATCACACCGCGATCTGAATCGCCGCGAGTTCGACTCCATCAACCGTGTTCTAGCAACACTTCCGCTTAGCGATCTTCAAAGGTACGAAGATGCACTCACCCCTCTCTCGTTGCTGGTCTTTCCATAGGAAGCTCTGAATATGCGTAGGATTTTTTTTGAATTTATGCTACGTTACCCAACATAAGGCACCTGGAGCGCCTGGAAAACCACGACGGATATGATGTTGATCCCGACGCCCCTGTCAATGAGGGTCTTGGTGATGGCGATCCCGTCGATGGTGGGGGTGCACACCATGGGGAGAGCGCCCGAGGCCAGAAAAGATCCGAGGCGGTCCTATGGGCCGAAGATGATGTCCTTCAGCGCCTGAGCAGGCCCGGGGGCGGTCCCCGGGGGCCCCACGTCCTGTTGACCCTTGAGGGCTGCGCCCACCCTGTGAAAGTATGTCGTGGAGTGCTGGCCATCGCATGGTATCTGGGCTCCACCCATGATGCACGCGACCTCGCGCCGCCCCCGATGCAACGCGGTGCCACCATTAGCGAGTGGTGCGTCGTACCGACGTGCGCCTGGGCCGATGCCCCGGGATCCATGTTTCGTACCTCCCACATGTAGCAACAGGGGGCAAGGTGGTAGAGGAAGGGACATGGCCCCTCCGAGAACGGTGGTGAGCCCGATGCGTCGGCCCTGCCAGGCGACGGGCCCTGCGCCCACTATATGAGGACGGAAGAGCCCCCTACACAGTGAGGCATGGGCGCCCGCCTATCCACGGGCGACGGGCCCGGCGAGGGAGCCAGTGTTGACACCTCAAGTGGCCGCCTATTTGACGCGCAAATGGCGGGCATCTTCCATGGAGTCAGTGTAGCTCGAGTGGAAACCCGAGTCGGAGAACAGCTAATCACGCCTACCTGGAGTGCCAAATGTCAGAATCGGGGCTCCGCACACCCAAGAAAAGGTTCGACCTCTAGGGTGCCCGCGCTCTCCTGCCCTGTTCTACCCCCAACATCACGCCGACTCTCCGGTGACTCGAGCTAAGATAAGCGAACTAGAACACACATCAGTTTACCCAGGTTCGGGCCACCTTGCGGTGTAAAACCCTACTCCTACTTGTTTTGGAATTGCTTGAGGTGGAAGATGAGTACAAATGTGTGTTCTTGCTGCAGTGGAGATAAAGGGGACTAGATCCCCTATTGAGGATGCCGGACCTATCTTTTATACTGGCCTTGGTGCTCTCCCCCCTGAAAATATTGGCAGGAAGGTTTGCCACAACAGCCATTTTGAAAGGTGATAGGACCGCAGTCATCCCTAAAAAAGTGGTATTCGCGTGCAAAAGTTTCTCTTCATGATGTGCCGGTGGGCTCGGGGGTGACCTCAATCTTGCCGATCCCCCAGCCTTAGTCCTCTTGCAGCAGTTGGCAAACCTTTGGGTGGTTACTTTGGGAACCAGCAGCTGGCCTGACACCCTTAGCACCAAAGGCGAAAGCTCCTCCGCCCATGCCCGCTGGCACTGCCTCGGTATCGCCTGCATAGCCTGCACCACCAACGTGGAGGCGCAGAGCCGTGGGGCCCTGCCATGATGCCCTTGGCAAGTCCACCTCACGAGGTCCTCGGGGGTAGCCCTAAGGCGTGCCCCAGAGTGCGCGCCGTTCTGCAGCCCTTGATGACGACCCTCAGATGCTTCCCTCGCGAGGGTCTTCCTTGTTAAGCCCAAAGATGGGCCGAGCCAGGATAGGACGGCCGTACCACGCATGGGGCCGCAGGCCGACGGGCCTGGGCACCCCCGTTCCTAGGGGCCCGACAACCACCTCTATGTTGACAAAAATGCCAAATATTTTGATGAGAAGGTATATCGCTACATGATTGGTTCTTTGTTGTACCTATGTCCATCTAGGTCAGATATAATACTTAGTGTTTCCATGTGTGCCCGATTCCAAGTGGGACCAAAGGAATCGCACCACCTTGAAGTGAAGCGAATTCGTTGATATTTAGCTCACACCCCAACGCTAGGATTATGGTATCCAAAGGGCTCATGGTTTGATCTAATTGGCTACTAAAATTTTCATATGCTTAAGACAGAGTTGATCGCAAGTCTATATCAGGCAAATGTCACTTTTTGCGTCGATCTCTTGTCTGTTGGTCTTCAAAGAAGTAGAACTACATCTCACTCTCCACTGCCAAAGTCGAATATAGTTCTGTTGGTGCCTGCTGTACACAACTCCTCTGGATGAACGAAACCTTCATGGACTACGAAATCAACAAGAATAAAGTACCACTCTACTACGACAATGAGAGTGCCATCAAGATCTCCCACAACCCAGTACAACACCAGAAGACAAAGCACATTCAGATATGCCGTCATTTCCTTCGTGGTCATGTGTTGAAGGAAGACATCATCATTGAGCATGTGAAGATAGAAGAGCAATTGGGTGAAATATTCACGAAGCCTCTGGATAAGAAGAGGTTTTGCAAGTTGCGGTGTGAGCTAAATATCTTAGAATCCTCAGATGTACAACGAATGGACACACATCCTAACGCTTATGCCCTTTGATGACTTTGACGCACAACACACGAAGTAACGTATGCCTTCAAATCATGAAGATATATACTCTAAGGGTGAATATATTTACAAAGAATATTATTGACACTGTGGGAACCAGGGTACGTTGGTCCGTCTGCTGTTGTCCTAGAGGACGACACTTGGGCCGGCCAAGGAAGATGACCTTGCCCTAGACGCTCCAAAGAGAGTTGCCTCACGAGGTCCCTTGCCACCAGGCTGAGCCCTATTGAGATCTCTAAGCGCCAGGTCACCTCGCGAGGCTTCCTCACGAACCTTAGCATAGGGCGCCTGCCAAAGGGCCCTATTCCCATCAAGCGGGTGATGCACCTGTGCATGGAAGGAAGATAGACGCCATGCCAGCCGGCATTGATAGGGAGGGTTTCCTCTTCGGTGATTAAAGTACATCCCCCGCTGTCCCTCCAAAAGCAGGTTCAGAAAGCTTGCCATTCCATTGAAAATAGATCAGGGCAGATCGGTGCACCAGGATGGAGGTCACCGCCGAGCCCACCCACGCGTCACGAAGACAACTTTAGCAGGCCGAGACTGCCTTTTGTCAGGATGATTTTTAGTTCCTATCCCTCCTTGAATTGCCACACTATTGCCACCCTTTCTCACTCATGTTTTTGGAGAAGAGGACCAAGGAACTACAAGGGGGAATGGGCCACTTCCATGTAAGGGGATCGAGCCATTCTCTCCCCCACACCCTGTGTACTTGAGCCATGAGTTCTCCTTCACAAAGGAATTCAACACAGGAAGGAGTAGGGTTTTAGACCGCACGGTGGCCCAAACCTAGGTAGCTCGTGCATCCCCAAAGTTCCTGGTGAGAAGGAGTGAGCTCGCCGTCGATCTTGCTGTGGGTTGCAGGTTGCTAAGACAAGACCTCCTAGTGTTCGTACCATAGTTCTTGGACGCTGACCCCACACTCCAAAATTTAGTGTGCTAGGTAGGGGGGCATGCCGCCTTTGCTCCATCGACCTCGACATAAACATTTACATGGACAAAGTAGCCGCTCATCGGGAACGTGTTGGATGATGAGCTGTCACTAGGACCGCCGCGACGCCCACTACCCGAGGTGCCTCGGGTTGGAACCATCGCGCCTTCATCAAGCCTGTCTGGGAGCGGGTGCCTCCTTCGTCCACCCATCGGTGAATGACCTGGCGCGTGGCTGCTCTGCCGCCATCTCCTCACTCGTTCGATGTGACCTTACGTCCCGTCGTGCTGCTCATGGCGTAGGAGCTCATGCGCTATCAGCCTGTCAGTGACGGCTACGATGCGTGGCTAGAGCGCATTACTGAGCTCGTCGACACCGCGCGCGATGCTCCAAGTCACCATGGTCAACCACCCTCCTACTCCTTTCTTGCTCCCCCATTGCATGCCGACTGGGCTAAGAACGATGGTCCACCTCCTCCTCCTCTGGCCCACAACACGGTCGAGCGGTGCCTTGTGGCACGTGCTTCGGAGCCGTCGCACGGGGCGTTAGCGCCCGCCGGTGGCGCCTATAGCTGCTAGATCATCCAGCATGCACAACCGAACATGTAGGTGACCCTAGAGAAGGCGCGCAACCGCCAAGACTGTATTCTCCAAGGCGTTTCCATGGCCAGCCTTGAACCACGCGTCCCTCAATGGAGGTCCCTTCACCATCGGGGGCTACCTGGCCCTCGCTCCCGAGATACACCGCGTGGTGTGTCCTGACAAGTTCAACACAGAGCTTCCTCCTAACTACGAAAGTCGTGCCAACCTCAAGGAGTTCCTCCTTCATTACACCGTCAGCGTCCAGGTTGCGAGGGAGGATGACCGGTTCATGGCGAACTAGTTCCCAATGGCCCTCAAGGACGTCGCGCATGTGTCGCTCATTAACCTCCCCGAAGCGTCCATCACTTCATGGGAGGACCTGCGCAAGCAGTTCATCGCCAAATTCACGGGCACGAGCGATCGTCCCCTCATGCTCAACAACTTGCAGGCCATGAACCAGTGCCCTGAGGAGCCCCTTCGCAAGTTTATTCAAGGCTTCAACCACGTGCGCAATAGGATCCCTAGGGCCTACGACGATGCGATCGTCTGTGCCTTCATCAATGGCGTCACCGACGTGAAGATGCAAGAGAATCTCTCCATCAGGGATGAGCTCAACTTCACAGTAGAGCTGTTCATCCTCGTCGACCATTCCACCAAGGCCGAAGAGGGACGCCTTTTCCTACACAACGACCCTGACACCAAGGCCGACACATCAAAGTCCAAGGGCAAGGATCCCATGCACAAGGGCCCTTCCGTCCTTGTAGCAGAGCCTTAGAAGAAGTGTGGGTGCGACCGCGACGAAGCACCTAAGAAGCCCTTCTGCGCCTACCACAACATGAACTCCCACATCACCAAAGACTGCTACAAGCTTAGGCAGAGTCGCGAGGGCTGCACCGATTGGCACAACAGCCATAAGGAGCATGGTAGGGGTGATGACCCACAATTATAGGTGATCAATTGCAGTCATTCCAATAAGTAAGAATGTCGAACCCAACGAGGAGCAGAAGGAAATGCTAAGCAATTTTCAGCAAGAAATTCTCTGCAAGTGTTGTAAGTAACACTGATAGATAGTTCTGTAACAAGATAATTCATAACAAGTGAAAAGTAACAAGAGCAGCAAATGTGTAGCAAGGTAGCCCAATCCTTTTATTGCAAAGGACATGCCTGAAAGTTCTCTTATATAAAACAAGTGCTCCCGATGACACATAGGAATTTATGTCTAGTCATGTTCATCATATTAAGTTGATTCACGTTTTCTACTTTGATGATTTGATATGTGGGTGGACCGGTGCTAAGGTGTTGTTCTTACTTGAACTAACAACCTACTTATGATTACCGCCTCTCACAAGCATCCACAACTAGGAAAGAAGAAATAAGATAAATCTAACCATAGAATGAAACTTGTGGACCCAAATCTGCCCCTAGTGAAGCAATGCATAAACTAGGGTTTAAGCTTTTGTCACCCTCGCAACCCATCATCTACTTGTTACTCCACAAAGCCTTCCCTTAGGCCCGTAACATGGTGAAGTGTCATGTAGTCAACGTTCACATGACACTACTAAGAGAAGTAACATCATCCATATTAGCAAAATATCGAACGAATACCAATTTTATATGATTATTTATAACATTACTTCTCCCATGTCGTTAGGAACAATAAATACTGCTCACATATCATCAACATGTTCAATATGAGAGGTGCAGTAATAATGATTAAGGATCTGAACATAATATCTTCCACCAAGTAATCCAACAAGAATCAACTACAAGGTGTAATCACCACAACTAGTAACCCACATGTAGGAATCTGAAGTTTTGTGACAAAGATTGAATACACATGATGAACTAGGGTTGGAGATGAGATGGTGCTAGTGAAAATGTTGATGAAGATTGGTCCACACATGAAGGAGGAAGCGTTGTTGATGACGATGGCTTCGATTTTCCCCTCCCGGAGGGAAGTTTGCCCGGCAGAATCTCTTTGTTGGGGAGGAAAAGTGCCTGTGCCTAGGTTTCCGCCTTGAGACACGGGAGCTTCGTCCCAAAAGACGACTTATGATTTTTTCTAGGGTAAAACACACCATATAGGAGGAGATGGTTGCTAGAGGGCCATCTGGGGCGCGAGAATCCATCAGGGCGTGGCCAAGGGGGTCGCGCCCTATTGGCATGTGCCCAGCTGGTGGCCCATCTCCGGTATATTTTTGCTATAAATTCTGAAATACTCCAGTAAAATTAACCATAAAGTTTCAAGTTATTTGGAGAAAGTTGATGTTTCTACATTTTTCTAGGTTTCCCAGTCCAAAATTCGAGTTTCCACATATTTCCCTCTCATTGATATACCTTCCATATTTACAGAGAAAGAGCATACAAATTGTATGATAGTACGGGATAATTGGTGGGATCAACACAAATATAAATAGTAATTCACGATGAAAAATGATTGTATCAACTCCCCCTCTTAGACCACACTTGTCCTCAAGCGGAATAGAAGATAAAAAATAATGACCACGTGATTTGAGAGAGAGGTGTCAATCAAACAGAATACAAGCATGAGAGTATCATTAATACCATCATAGCAGCAAGTATTTTATCATATATATTTTCATAAACAAGTAACAATCCATTCACAACTATTGGAGTATGAAGCATAAACCTGATTGATAATCAACAAACTATCTTCTCAGCCATTAGGGCAATCATAATTCAGAGGATAGTCTATGTCAGAGCTTTCTTTTTGGCAAATTCACATACTCAACTATCGTTTAATCTTCTATTATTGCTCACGCTCAAGGAAAATTTTTGGAGCTCATGTTTCCATGGACACATAGGAAGATAGGGGATTGAATGATTTTCCACCTAACTTATTTACTTCAAGGATAATGTCAACAATAATAAATCATGATCATTTACATTCACTTGGATATATAAATATGAATCTTTCCTCGACAGATCGTGCTTTCCACTATAATATTAACAAGTTGGAAGACGGATAAACTTTATTGACTCAAGCACAAGATTGAACTCCTGAAAGTAAAAGATAGGCCCTTCACAGAGGGAGGCAAAGGTTGTAATGCACTTTTAATTGGTTGCATGTGTGAACTCTTAAAGCAAAGTAACTGTCACACCCTGTTTTTACCTTACTTCAACTGTAGCCTCTTCAAAAATTTGAGTTTATTAAAAAAATTTAAGCAAGTGCTATGTGTGCCATGATTGCCATTGTTTGTATGTAGGCTTGAGTGAGTGGATCCAAGAACAATATTTTTATAACCTGATATTTCCAAAAAGGTATGTTTCTCATTTTTTACCATTTCTTAACCTTGCTTTGGGTTTGCACTACAAGTACCTGATTTCAAGGGAGTGCCTTCACCCAAAGATTGTATTATGGTTTTGGCACTATTATAACACTCCAATATCATAAAATAAATAATTTATAATATATTCTACTATTTTATTTGCTTGTCCTTTTCTGAGGCTAGAAATGATATTTATGAATGGAAAATTATTTTTCTGCCTTAGAAAAATCAGAGAAAATTTGGGAATACTCACAGGACATATATTTTCCATACATAAGATTTTCAACACCTATTTATGTTCAAATTATTTGAGAAAATCCTTGAAATCCTATTTTGTTTGTTTTGACCTTTTGAAAATTCTAGCATGCTTTCAAATCTATATTTGGGAGCCATGCCAAACTTCACCTCATTCCAAGGTGGTTTGGTTCACCAAATAATCCTAAAACCCTGTGTGTCTACAATCAAGTTGAAGCAACTATACATAGAACAGTTTGTCCAAATGGCTTGAAAGTTTGCAGGAGTGCTCAACACCCCAAATGAGGAGACCTGCCAAAAATTGGATTTGTGGGGATTAATTTACCCACATTCCCTTTTTAAAGGATTGAACTGCCCATTTGGGATGATTTCAAGTTTGCACTGCCAAACTTGTCCAATGGAGCTCAAATTTGGTGGAGCATTCTATTTTTGCATCAAACTCAATCCTGTTAACTTTCAGCATCAGTGGTGAAGGTTAACTACCCCAAACACCTGTCGAACACCTTCCGCCAGCTTGGTAAAACAACACTTGTCTCACTCTACCCCCAATCCCTTTTCATTAAACTCGTAGAGCAAGCTGCCAGCACCACTCCTCAACTGCAAACGAGTGGCCCCTCTCTGGTTCCAAGCAAGTAAGCCAAAATCTTCATTTTAGTCTCTGGTTCAAAGCTGACAACTCATCTTTAATAACCTCCTTTGACCAACAGTGAGACCCTTCGCTCTCAAACGGCTTAGGAGCATCCAACCCAACCCCCGAACAAGCCAGACAAAGCCAAAACACCCGAGAGCACGCCAGCATGCCGTGGCAAGCCAAAACTGCACTTTGGGCGCACTAGAGGGCGCTCCCGAGGCAAAGGTGGCCAGCCCCGGCCGGTTCTCACCTCCCCTCGGTGTCTCTCAGCGTCTCCGACAACCCACCTGAATCAGGGCAGCCTCAGGGCCCCTCCTCCCCCTCTCTGCTGACAAGGGCGACGCGTGCCCACGCGCGCCAGATTCGGCCAAAAGAACGCGACCACGTAGCACGCGCGCACCTCGTACCCTCTCTGTCTCGTTGAGTCTCCGGGGTCCTAAACCACATCAACGAGACTGTGGTTTCGACCCCGAGCTCTCTCTGCCTCTCCTGCAAGCCACGGTGAAACCACCAGCGCTCCCCGCTCGGTGCACCATTGCTGACCTATAAATAGGCTCCCCCCTTCATTCCAGCACCTCACACCACTCCTCCAGAGCCTCAATCGAGCCCTAGCCACCCCATTAGAGCACAACAAGCTACGGTGCTCGAGATCGACCGAGGCGCCGCCGCTTGGGAGCTCCGTCGATCTCGAGCTACAAGCCAGCTCTCGCGCTCTTCTCACCTCCTCCGTGACTGTAGTGAGCTCAGGGAGGTTCCCCACCTCTTCCCCGAGCGAATCCCCGTCTGTAGCACCCTTCTCCTCCACCTCCCGAATCTGCTCCGACGTGGCCTCATCATCGCTGGTGACCCACGTCCTCCCCGTCGCTCCTTCGACCACTTGCATCTAGGTGGCGATGCGCTAGTTCCATTCCTGTTGTCGTTGGGGCATGAGGGCGTCGGTATCACCACCGGTGTGCCTCCCCTCCCCTATGTCCAGAGGAGGAAGACGACACCGACAGGCATGCCACACCTGTCGGTGGCCAGTCTCTCTCCCTCTCTCCTCTCTCTTTCGCTGATCGCACAAGCCCGCGCATCAGGTTTGAACCTGACGGTGCGTGGGCCTGGGCTACTGGCTGGCTAACTAGCCGATTGGCCAGATGGGCCGGCCCAGCCACTGGCCAAGCCAGGCCAAGGCTGAGCCCCCTTTTCTTCTAGTTTTTAATCTATTTTTAAAATATTTTTGTAGAGATCATTGTTTAATAAAAAAATTAATTATTTTTCAACCACAATTCTTCTAAAAATGTGTAGAATTTAATAGACCTGTTATAATAATATGAAAACTTTTCTGCATAGTTATAATTAAAAGGCTTATTTTGAATACTTTAGCTCGTGTTAATTTGACTTTAAAAATAATCTTTTCATCAAAACCAGAAACAAATATTTTTAAAACTAAAATATAGATTTATCAGAATAGGATAACATTCTTAAAGTAAGTTTGTGCTCTATTTTTGAGTGAGCTACTTACTTTATTACTAGTACTACGACGATAGATTCTGCGTTTGACGAAGGAATTGGACTCGAAGACCCTGAAGACCCCGGATACTTAGTTGATCACGGGAAGCAGCCCTTTGATCATGTTTGAGCAAAATATTATTTCATGCCATGTAGAGAAATTATTTCCGTTGCATACGATCATGAGTATTCGGTAAATCATCGATAGGGTGTTACCGATAGCTCCTCTGGAGCTCTTTGATTTTGAGCATGATCCTACCACCTATGAGGATCACGTTGATATTATGTTGACAAGTAGATAGTAGAGCTACGCATAGTAGAAGCCTATGGTGGTAAAGTTAATATCAAAGGATTACGAAAACCCCGTCGGGTGCCACTAAGGCCCGAGGGTGATGATGAAGAAGTGGTGCACCAGGTATATTTGGTGTGAGTGGTTTCGGAAATGGGATTAGATTTATGATGTGTCGACCGTCCCAACCTTACATGTGCGACCATGTTATCCCTTTATGGGACGGGGCCTTGTTGATTACTTTGGTCGGTGCTAGCAAAGAGCCACATTACTAGTGGTGGGAGTGATATGTGGTCACTCTCGTGACGGGGTCGTACCTGGTAGGTTGACTATGCCGTTTTTGCATGTTCCGGGCACAAGTTGGTCCCCGCATGGATGATACGGTCTAGAATTGGTGCTCGTAAGACGTACATCATGTGGGCTATGTACCAATCGAGTGGAACTCTTCGTCTAGTATCGTCAGAGGAATGGCAATGATCGGGTACTTACCTCGGGTATGTTACATATCGCAAGTTGTGGATGACACGGAAGTTTCCCGGATCTCATGGGTACAGCGTACAACCTCTGCAGGGTGTAAAACTATTCGAATTGCCGTGTCCATGGTCAAGGACAGTTGGGCGGTGCTGCTTAAACTACGTCGAGTCGTTTCCGCATAAACCAAGTGTGTGTGGGTGTGTGTTCAAGGAGTTATCTGAAAGAATTGATATGACCAAGTTTGGTGACTTGGCATATCGGGTGAACCCGAAGTGTTCAGCCCTCAGCAGATATGTTGATATCTGTAACCCGTTCTTCTGAATACCATCTAGCCTATGATGCATATCCATACCCATCTATGATCACGTTTATTTACATTCAAAGCTTGCTTTCCGCAAATACTGCATATCACTTATTATCATACCAACTATCCATATCATGGAACGTTTGCGAGTACATTCAAAGTACTCACTGGCTTGCCACTGGTTATGTTATTGACCAGACATGGAAGTACCGGAGTTTGGATAAGAATTCGTCATCGAAGACGGACACGCGAATTAGGATGCTTCCCATGTTGGCGACATGGAAGTACCATTTAATGCCTGTTGGTGAAGGCTGATGGCATGGGCTCCCGTTTATTCCCAAGATTTCCGCTAGTAGTTGTATCGATGTATTTGGCCTTCTAGGCCCTACCTATGTTTGACTTGACCATGATGGTCATATGTTGTATTAAATGGTATGTTGGATGTTAGACTCTTAATATTCAGTATTTGTGTATTTTGTGAGCATTGATCTCGGGGATCACTGAGCACATTCATTCGGCGATCTTGATTCGTAAGTCGGGGTCACCATAGAGCTGGTATCAGAGCCATCCTGACTGTAGGAAGCCTTAGGTAGCAGGGACGATAGTCGAGATGATTAGAACACTCAGCCCATGCACTTGAGCTTTCTACACCTTACTACTATTTCCTACCACCCAAAAAGTTCTAACCCTCTCCTAAAAACCTTGTAGATGGCCGTCGTACCCGAGACACTTCTGGAAATCGACTTTCCCTTGCTTTTGGGAGACAACCTGGAAAAGTGTCAAGTACGCTGCACGCCCATTTTCCTCTACCACGATCACCGGGTCAACACCGACACAAAGGAATATCACGTAGACGTGATAGTGAAGCCAAACGACTCCCCAACTAGCTGGTTCTTTGAAGGACCACAGATGGAGAACCTAGTGATGGCAGTGGAGACGGCAACACGAGAGGCGCTCATGCATCTCCGTGATATCCTCCCCGAGATGGCCAATGAGCCGGCTACTCGTCACCCGCCTTTTGTTAAGGACGAGCTTGACTGGAGCTGGACACTCAACCCATCCCCGAAGGACAGGACACCACTCAGGTTTCAGACCTACTATAGCCTCTCCGCCGACACCTTGACTCATCTTCTGATCAAGGAATCCGTGACGCTTCACCAAGAGCTACACGAAGTCATGGACCTACTTCACCTGGAAAAGATGAAGACCCGCAAGGTCAAGAAGGAAGGAGCACCCGGAGGGCAGTCGGCCATTGCCTTCCGAGGAGGGATAATACTGCTCCAGGCTATTCCTATGCAGAGTCACCATCTGACAGCGGAAGAGTACACTGAGCTTCTCACCGCTTCACCAACAAAGAGACGCTGTGATGGACCTCTTACATCTCCCACAGCTCTGAAGGAAGAAGGCACCGACGAGGGTGAAGACGAAGACCACGTAGAACCTGCATACAAGACCGAGCATTCCACCGCTTAGAGGAACGTCTTAGATAAATTAGGATTCTCCCGAGCAAAGTCAAGTCCGTGTATCGGTTCATGAGAACCACGAGTGTTGTGTGCTTCATGTTCATGTTTTGATGCCAGCCGCATTTCTGGCTTAGGCAGCTTGTAAGCGACTGCATCACTTGTTTTAATTTATTCCATTAGTTTCCTCAAACCTTTTTGTTTGTCTCACACACTTGCACAACACCAAATCCCCTTATCTAGGAGCGTCATCCCTTATGATCCCCCACCAATTCGGAATATTAACCTATCTGCTCCCAAACAGGATGGTGATTTCAACTCGCACCAGCACCTTCGGCAACCCTAGCACTGCCACTTCTGGCCAGCAGCAGGGAACCGGTGGGTCTGCCCAAGCTGGAGATCACCTCGAGCAGTAGCAAGGAGGCATTCCTCCGCCGCCACCTCCTCTGGAGAGCATGACCATGGCTCAGCTCCTCCAAGCTCTCCAAGAGGAACGTCAAGCCAACAATGCCGCCATCCAACAGCTGGCTCAAGTCTTAGTGAACAATCCGCCGCAAAAGGGAAATGGCAACAGTCGCTCCGCTAAGTCTGAGTTTATGAGGACTATGCCTCCCATATTCACGGAGACAACTGAACCGTTGGATGCCGATGACTGGATCCGCACTGTAGAAGACCTCCTCACGCTGGTCAGATGCACCAATGACCGCGAGAAAGTGCTGTATGCTTGTCACTGTCTCGGAGGCACGACCAGAGCTTGGTGGGATGGGTTCGAAATGATGTGGGAAGGGCAAGCTATTACTTGGGCTGTACTGAAGGAAGGATTCCGTGCCGCTCACATCCCCGTGGGATGATGACCATTAAGAAGAGGGAATTCCTAGCTTTGAGGCAAGGCAGTGGAACCATCAAGGAGTACCTGCAAAATTTTAACCTTTTGTCATGATATGCATCGGAAGACGTCAACACTAAAGCTGGGAAGGTGGAACGCTTCATGGAAAGACTCCAGCAGTCGCTTCAGTATCAGCTTGTTGTCTGCGAATGCTTAACCTTCTACGACCTGGTGAACAAGGCCATTATGTTAGAAATTAAGCGTCGTGCGATGGATGACACCTGTAAGCGCAAGCTGATGGGTAATGGGGGTCCCAGTAACCAGAAGTCACGTTCGTGGCAATCAGCCCTGGCAAGACCCAGCTATCAGTCACAACAGTATAAGGCACCAACGTTCCGCCAGAACTACCAGCCCCAACAACAAGCCAAACCCAAGCCAGCAATCAATCCACCCAGTAGTAGTTGAGTCAAGCCCAACATTTCAGGGCAGGTTACCTGCTTCGGATGTGGGCAGACTGGGCACTACTCGAGGCAGTGCCCCAACAAGAAGCCCGATACACCGCGCCCCAATGCGCCTAATCAAGGACAAGGTCATGGAGCCCCAAGAAGGAACGAGGATCCCCACAACCAGCAGTACCACAACAGGGGACGAGTGAATCACATCTTCGCAGAGGAAGTCGAGGAGGACCCGGACTATATTCTGGGTACGTTCCTCGTCAACTCCACCCCAGCAACAACATTGTTTGATTGTGGTGCTTCGCATTCCTTTGTCACGCAAAATTTTGCGAAAAAATGTGGGTTGAATCCTACCCTCCTTAATGGGCAAATGGCAGTATATATCCCAGGAGCAGTGCTAAGAACCAACCAAGGATGTAGATGAGTCCGGATCAACATCAATGGGATAAGGATCAATGCAGATCTCATCGTTCTTAAGTCACAAGTCTTGGACATGATCCTTGGTATGGATTGGTTGGCCAGGCACCAAAGCATACTAGACTGTGCAAATAGGACAATTACCATGACAAGTGACCAAGGGGTCAAAGTCAAGTATGTCCCTCAACCTACCTCCACTCAAGTTTCTCAGGTTAATTGCCTTTCGGAAGAAGAGTTGGATCGAGTACCAATAGTCTGTGAGTACCTGGACGTCTTTCCAGATGAGTTGCCTGGGATGCCTCCCGACCGAGATATCGAGTTCATTATTGAGATCATGCCCGGATCAAGGCCTATCTAGAAGAAGACTTATAGGATGGGATCCGAAGAGCTAGCAGAATTGAAGAAGCACTTGGATGAGCAACTCGGGAA
Source organism: Hordeum vulgare subsp. vulgare (assembly GCF_904849725.1). NCBI lineage: Eukaryota > Viridiplantae > Streptophyta > Magnoliopsida > Poales > Poaceae > Hordeum > Hordeum vulgare. The sequence goes on from NC_058523.1 coordinate 312,791,612, forward strand.
GGGATTCATCCGTCCGAGTGCATCACCTTGGGGATCACCTGTTCTATTTGTGTCCAAGAAGGATGGGACTATCAGGCTCTGCATCGATTACCGTACCCTCAATGCAGTCACGATAAGGAACAAGTACCCACTCCCCAAGATCGAAGACCTATTTGACAAGTTAAATGGTGCCAAGGTATTTTGCAAGATCGACCTCAGATCTGGATATTACCAACTGAAGATCCGACCCAAGGACATACCTAAGACGACATTCGTGACCCGGTACGGTCTATACGAGTGCACAGTCATGTTATTTGGTTTGACGAATGCCCCATCATACTTCAGATACCTCATGAACAAAGTCTTCAAGGAATACCTGGATAAGTTTGTCGTAGTCTTCATCGATGACATATTAATCTTCTCCATGTCCGAAGAAGAATATGAGCAACACTTGAGGCTAGTGTTCGAAAAGCTTCGAGAGCACCAACCTTATGCCAAGTTTAGCGAATGCAAATTTTGGCTGCACGAAGTTGGATTCTTGGGGCATACCATGATGGCAAATGGATTGGCGGTCGATCCTTCCAAGATTACCACAGTAACCAAGTAGGAGTCGCCAATCGATGTAAAGGAAGTCAGAAGCTTCCTCGGGCTCGTGAGATACTACCGCAAGTTCGTGGAAGGATTCTCCCGCATCGCCCGACCAATGACTCAGCTCTTGGAGATGGGCAAGAAGTTTGAATGGACGCCGGAGTGCAAAGAAAGCTTCCAGGAACTAAAGAAGAGACTGACTACCACCCCGGTGCTGGCTACTCCGGATATCAGCAAGCAGTTTGTGATATACTATGATCCCTCAAGAACCGGGCTCGGTGGCGTCCTAATGCAAGACCACAGGGTCGTGGCTTACCCCTCACGGCAACAGCGCCCACACAAGGAGAACTACGCCAAACATGACCTCGAGTTGGCAGCCGTAGTGCATGCCCTGAAGACATGGTGACATTACCTTCTGGGGAAGCGATGTGAAATATACACTGACCACAAGAGTCTGAAGTATAGTTTTACTCAAAGGGAATTGAATATGAGGTAGCGGGGATGGTTGGAGCTAATCAAAGACTACGATCTCAGCATTCAATACCACCCCGGTAAGGCCAATGTGGTGGCCGATGCCTTAAGCCGGAAGGCCTGCACCTTGACTGCTATGCTCAAGGAAAGGCTACCCGCCTTATATGATGAGCTGGAGAGCTTCGGGTTGGAGGTAGTTGAACCGAGATTCCTAGCTAACCTCGAAATCAAACCCACTCTGGCAGACGACATTAAAGAGGCCCAGAAGGGACACAAGAACGTTGAAGGCATCAAGAAGAAGATCCAGGAAGGCAAGGCCCCAAAATTCTCAGTGGATGAGCAAGGAGTCATGAGGTTTGGGAAATGCTTATGCATAGACAAAAAGGTTGAACTCAAGAATTTAATCTTGCAAGAAGCCCATGACACACCCTACTCAATTCACTCCTGTGGCACCAAGATGTATCAAGACCTCTGGGAAAGGTTCTGGTGGCATGACATGAAGAGGGAAATACCTTCCTATATCGCCAAGTGCGACGTGTGCCAGCGAGTCAAGGTTGTGCACCAACGACCTACTGGATTGCTACAACCTCTCCAAGTGCCCGAATGGAAGTGGGATAGAGTCAGCATGGACTTCATCACTTGTCTACCCAAGTCAGGCAAAGGGCACGACTCCATATGGGTCATTGTCGACTAACTAACCAAAGTGGCCCATTTTATTCCAGCCAACACCACTTATGATGGTAGCCAATTGGCCAGCCTATATATCCATATTATTGTGAGCCTCCATGGAGTTCCTAAGGAAATTGTATCTGACCGAGACACCCAGTTCACCTCAAGATTCTGGAAGAAGTTCCAAGAAGCTCTCAGAACCTATCTCTCTTTCAGCACTGCCTTCCACCCACAGACGGGCAGACAGACGGAGCTAGTGAACTAGATACTTGAGGATATGCTCCGCGCTTGTGTCTTAGCGCATGGGACTAAATGGGAAGACTCTGTGCCATTCGTTGAGTTCTCTTATAACAACAGCTACCAGTCTAGTCTCCAGATGGCCCCATTTGAAGTGTTATACGGACGGAAGTGCCGCACTCCGCTCAACTGGTCTGAAACTGGTGAAGGATTGATTTTCAGGCCAGAAATTCTTCGTGAAGCAGAAGACAAGGTGCAACATGTCAGGGAAAACCTGAAAGAAGCCAAGTCGCTACAGAAGAGCTATGCGGATTCCCACCACAGAGAAGTGGAGTTCAACCCCGAAGACTAGGTGTACCTTCGCATCACACCTCTTAAGGGAACCAAGCGTTTCCACGTCAAGGGGAAACTTGCTCCAAGGTTCATTGGACCTTTTAAGATCACGACAAGGCGTGGAGAAGTTGCTTACCAGTTGGACCTACTTATAGAAATTCGGGTCTGCACAACGTCTTCCACGTGTCACAACTCCGGAAGTGCCTTCAAGCGCCGAACCGTCTAGATCTTTATAAGGACATCGACCATCAAGCCATTGACCTTCAACCAGACCTCACCTATCGCGAGAGGCCGATCCGCATCCTGGACGAAGCCAAGCGTTGTACCATAAGCCGCAACATCAAGTACTTCAAGGTTCAGTGGAGACACCACACCGAAATAGAAGAAACATAGGAGCGTGAAGACTTTCTCCGATCCGAATTTCCGTACCTTTTTAGCACCTAGCTTAGGAATCTCGGGGACGAGATTCTTGTAAGGGGATAGGTCTGTCACACCCTGTTTTTACCTTACTTCAACTGTAGCCTCTTCAAAAATCTGAGTTTATTAAAACTTTATAAGCAAGTGCTATGAGTGCCATGATTGCCATTGTTTGTATGTATGATTTAGTTAGTGGATCCAAGAACATTATTTTTATAACCTGATATTTCCAAAAAGGTCCTTTTCTCATTTTTGACTATTTCAAAACCTTGCTTTGGGTTTGCACTTCAAGTCCTTGATTTCAAGGGAGGGCCTTCACCCAAAGATTGTATTCTGGTTTTGGCCCTACTATAACTCACCAATATCATAAAATAATTATTTTAGAAAATATTTTCCTATTTTATTTGCATATCCTTTTCTGAGGCCAGAAATGATATTTCTGTATGGAATATTATTTTTCTTCCATAGAAAAACATGAGATAATTTGGGAATACTCAGAGAACATATATTTGCATACATAAGATTTTCAACCCCTATTTATGTTCAAATTATTTGAGCAAATCATTGAAAACCTATTCTCTCTGTTTTGACATTTTGAAATATTTCGAAAGGAAATATTTCCAACAAATTCCCAGAAAATTCTAGGATGATTTCCAAGCTATATTTGGTAGCCATGCCAAACTTCACCTCATTCCCACGTGGTTTGGTTCACCAAATAATCCTAAACCCCTCTTTGTCCAGAATCAAGTTGAAGCAACTCTACATAGAAAAGTTATTCCAAATGGGTTGAAACTTTGCACGAGTGCTCAACACCCCAAATGAGGAGACCCTGCCAAAAAATGGATTTGTGGGGATTGATTTACCCACATTCCCTTTTTAAACGACATAACTACCCATTTGGGGGTGATTTCAAGTTTGCACTGCCAAACTTGTCCAATGGAGCTCAAATTTGGTGGATCATCCTATTTTGGCATCAAACTCAATCCTGTTAAGTTTTAGCATCAGTGGTGAAGGTTAACTACCCCAAACAGCTGTCGAACACATTGTGCCAGCTTGGTAAAACAACACTTGTCTCACTCCACCCCCACTCCCTTTTCATTAAACTCTTAGAGCAAGCTGTGAACACCACTCCTCAACTACAGACGAGTGGCCCCTCTCTGGTTCCAAGCAAGTAAGCCCAAATCTAGTCTTTGCTTCAAAGCTGACAGCTCCTCTTTAATCACCTCCTTTGACCAACAGTGAGACCCTTGGCTCTCCACCGGCTAAGGAGCATCCAACCCAACCCCCGGACACGCCATACACAACCAAAGCACCCCATAGCGCTCCAACATGCCGTGGCAGGCCAAAATTGCGCTCTGAGCACGCTACAGGGCGCACCCGAGGCAAAGGTGGCCAGCCCTAGCTGGTTCTCACCTCCCCTTGGTGTCTCTCCGCGTCTTCGACAACCCACCTGAATCAGGGTAGCCTCAGGGCCCCTCCTCCCCCTCTCTGCTGACCAGGGTGACGCGTGCCCACGCACGCCATGTTTTGGCAGAAGAACGCGGCCATGCAGCACGCGCGCACCTCGTCTCCTCTCTCTCTTTGAGTTTCTGGTGTCCTAAACCATGTCCAAGACCGTGGTTTCGACCCCGAGCTCTCTCTGCCTCTCCTGGAAGCACCAGTGAAACCACCATCGCTCCTCGCTCGGTGCACCATTGCTGGCTTATAAATAGGCCTCCCCTCTTTGTTCCAACACCTCACACCACTCCTCCAGAGACTCAATCGAGCCCTAGCCACCTCATTCGAGCACAACAAGCTCTGGTGCTCGAGATCGACAAAGGACCCGCCGCTTCAGAGCTCCGTCGATCTCAGGCTACAGGCCAGCTCTAGTGCTCCTCTCACCTCCTCTATGACCATAGTGAGCTCAGGGAGCTTCCCCACCTCTTCCCCGAGCGAATCTCTGTCCGTAGCACCCTTCTCCTCAACCTCTCGAATTGGCTCCACCGTGGCCTCATCATCGCCGGTGACCCAGGGCCTCCCCGTCGCTCCTTCGACCACCAGCAGGTAGGCGGTGATGCGCTGGTTCCATTCATGCCATCGTTGGGGCATGAGGGCGTCGGTATCGCCGCCGGCATGCCTCGCGTCCCCTCTATCCAGAGGTGGAAGACGACCCCGATAGGCATGCCCCACCTGTCGGTGGCCCGTCTCTCACTCTCTCTCCTCTCTCTACCGCTGACCACAGGGGCCCGCGCGTTAGGTTTGAACCTGACGGCGCTCGCGCCTGGCCTGCTGGGTGCCTAACAGGCCGGTTGACCAGTTGGGCCGGCCCAGCCACTCGCCGAGCCAAGCCAAGGCTGAGCCCCCTTTTCTTTTTGTTTATAATCTATTTTGAAAATATTTTTGCAGAGATCATTATTTGATAAAACTTTAATTATTCTGCCACCATAATTCTTCTAAAAATGTGTAGAATTTAATAGACTTGTTATACTATTTTTTATGAAAACTTTTCTGCATAGTTATAATTAAAAGGCTTATTTTGAATACTTTAGCTCCTGTTAATTTGACTTTGAAAATAATTTTTTCATCAAAACTAGAAACAAATATTTTTAAAACTATAATATAGATTTATCAGAATAGGATACCGTTTTTAAAGTAAGTTTGTGCACTGTTTTAGAGTGAGCTACTTATTTTATTACTATTACTACGATGATAGATTCCGTGTTTGACGAAGGAGCTGGACTCGAAGACCCCGAAGACCCCAAATACTTAGCTGATCAAGGCAAGCAGCCCTTTGACCGTGTTTGAGTAAAATATTATTGCATGCCATGTAGAGAAATTATTTCCGTTGCATACGATCATGAGTATTTGGTAAATTTTCGATAGGGTGTTACCGATGGATCCTCTGGAGCTCTTGCATTTTGAGCATGATCCTACCACCTATGAGGATCATGCTGATATTATGTTGACAAGTAGACAATAGAGCTACGCATAGTAGAAGCCTATGCGTGATGATAGTAAAGTTAATATCAAAGGTTTACGAAAACCCTGTCTGGTGCCACTAATGCCCGAGGGTGATGATGTTGAGTTGGTGGCCACTTATGAAGAAGTGTTGCACCGGCTATATTTGGTGTGAGTGGTTTCGGAAATGGGATTAGATTTATGATGCGTCGACTGTCCCAACCTTACATGTGCGACCACGTTATCCCTTTATGGGACGGGGTTTTGTTGATTACTCTGGTCGGTGCTAGGAAAGAGCCACATTACTAGTGGCGGGAGCGATATGTGGTCACTCTCATGATGGGGTCGTACTAGGTAGGTCAATATGCCGTTTTTACGTGTTCTGGGCACACCGTTGGTCCCCACATGGATGATACGGTCTAGAGTCGGTGCTCGTAAGACATACATCATGTGGGCTGGGTACCAATCGAGTGTAATTCCTTGTCTAGTATCGTCAGGGGAAAGGAAATGATCGGGGTATTTACCTCGGGTATGTTACATACCGCGAGTCGTGGATGACATGGAAGTTTCCTGGATCTCGTGGGTACAACGTACAACTTCAGTAGAGTGTAAAACTATTCGAATTGCCGTGTCCGCGATCAAGGACAGTTGGGTGGTGCTGCTTAAACTGCGTCAAGTCATTTCCGCATAAACCAAATGTGTGTGTGCGTTCAAGGAGTTATCTGAAAGAAAAATATATGACCAAGTTTGTTGACTTGGCATATCGGGTGAACCCAAAGTGTTCAGCCCTCAGCAGATATGTTGATATCTGTAACCCGTTCTTTTGAATACCATCTAGCCTATGATGCACATCCATACTCGTCTATTATCATGTTTATTTAGATTAAAAGCTTGCTTTCCGCAAATACTTCATATCACTTATTATCATACCAACTGCATTATCCATATCATGGGCTGTTTGCGAGTACATTCAAAGTACTCACTGGCTTGCCACCGGTTATGTTATTGACCAGACATGGAAGAACGAGAGTTTGGAGAAGAATTCGTCATCGGAGATGGAAAAGCGAACTAGGACGCTGCCTAGTCAGAATGTATGTTGGTGAAGGCTGATGGCATGGGCTCCCGTTTATTCCCAAGATTTTCGCTAGTAGTTGTATCGGTGTGTTTAGTCTTCTAGGCCCTACCTATGTGAGAATTGACCATGATGGTCATATGTTGTATTAAACAATATGTTGGATGTAAGACTCTTAATATTCATTATTTGTGTGTTCGGTGAGCATTGATCTCTGGGATCATTGAGCACGTTCATTCGGCGATCTAGACTCGTAAGTCGGGGTCCCCACAGTAATGTCACTTTATATTGCCCCTTACGATAGCAAACTTTATTATGCACTCTGTTGCTTTTATTTATTTGTCATCACAAGACCGTACAAAGGTTATTTTATCTTGCAATAAAACATCATACATATTTAGGAGGAATTTTTATTTCTTGATGCATCGATGACAACTTACTTCATAGATCTTACTCAATCCATAGGAAAATTTTGTGGACTCTCATGTCAAGAAACTAGGTTCGTGGGTTATGGATGCACAAGTAGTATTCCTACTTAGTGCGGAATGTTTGGGCTAGCAAAATATCCGAAGCAAGCATCACATGTTAAAGGATCCAAGACCATATAACTTCTATGTAAATATAAACTACCGTGATCATTCTGTTGTCTTCCATGTCCAACATCAACACTTGATCATTATATAATATTTGATCAAGGCTCACAATCAGAAAAGGTGTCCGAGATAGTGTATTTATGTGTGAGTCTCCTCTCCTCTACCTTAATATTTCTTAGGTTGCAACAATGACTAATACTATGTCTATTTACTATCAACAACTTTTATCACTTACACCCTTTTTGTGTGAAGTCATTACTTCTGATGAGATAAGCATATGATCTTTATCTTTCTCTTTATTGCCATGCTATGATGATGGGTGCCCACGGGTAAACCACGAAACTCAACTAATCTTTATTACTCCCTCCATTTTTATATACAAGGCCACTATCAAAATTACAATTTGCATAAATACAAGGCCACAAACACTAATCGATGCAATATTAATGGTGTTTGCCTCATAGTACTAATAAATGAGGACATTAATTATCCCTTGCATGCATGTGGGAGTGATATAATTGGCTTAATGTGCATGAGAGAGAAAAATACACATTAATTTACACGGCAAACAAGAAGGCATTAACTTTTGCCTTGGTACCTGTAATATGGGTTTGTGGCCTTGTATATAAAAATGGAAGGAGTATATAACTCGCATACTCGATTACAAGGATAGATGGAACTCAAAAGAAAATTCTAAGAAAATAAAATATGAAATTTATTTCTCTAAATCATAGAAAAACTAAGGATCGAACTAAGATAGATAGTAATGGTGGTGATACAATACAGGGGCACCTCCCTCAAGCTTGAGGCAAGCCAAGGGTGGGGCCCATACCCTTGTACTCAAGCTTCCTTCTCAAGTGATGGTGGTGGTGTAGTAGCAGGATTCTTCTTCTCCATCTTACGTTGGAGGATAAAATTCTCCTCCCTCAAGTCATCATGTTCTTACTCAAGCTTGAATAAACGTGACGGCATAAACTGATCCTTAGATTTATTTACCCTATGTGGGGGACTTGATTTCTTGGATTCCACATGCACATCTTGAGGCTAGGGTAGTGGAACTTCGTCCTCATCTGAGCTGGCCTCCTTTGTTTCTTCGAAATAATTGTCCTCCTCCTCGTCTGTGGACGAAAGGTAGGGAATGATATCCCCAGAGATCTTTGAGTCCGGAATATACTGAGAGAAATAGCTCTCTCCATCTGAATCTTAAGACGACATATTCTCGCGCCTGCGAGAAAAACACCTCGAAACAAGAATAGAGGAAAATCTTGCGATGTGGTGGTCAAAACACACGGGAGTATATATAATGATTTCTTCGAGGTAAGAATGTGTGGTAAGGAGTAATTCAGAGTCCTGGACGCGCACGAGGGCCCCACAAGCCATCACGATGCGGCCTAGGGTGGCGCCGTGTTGGCTTGTGCCTCCCTCATGGGTCCCCTGGACTCCGTTTTATTTTTGTATTTGTTCAGAAATACCAAAACCAGTAAAAAATATTTTTTAGAATATTTCTAGTCGGTTTACTTACCGTACCACGTACCAACCCCTTTTTCATGTTTCTGGAGTGTTCCGGAAGACTTCCCTTATGTACTCCTCCGGTGTTATGACTTGGATGGCATTACTTTCCTCATTAATGGTTGTACGTGAAATATAATGCTTGATTCTTTTCCCATTCAACACTCTCTGGTTATTACCTTCGAACTTATTATTTTTATAGCACCAGAGTCATAAACCTCCTCTCGCTGAGAATGTCGGGAGCTACGAGGAGCCCCGCGGGGTGGCATGCATCCCTGGTGAGGCCCAGATCCCTCTATTGAAGCGCCACTTCAAGAAGTTCTCTCGGGAGGTGAATGCAGCCCTGTCAACACTTGAGTCCGCCAACCGCCTCAAGTGGTTTGAGATTCCCATCGCCTTTGACGCCAGTAACCATCCCAAGTCCACTAATGTCGTGGTTGCCATCCCCTTTTTATGCACTCCCACTATCAACAACATGGATGTCACCAAGATCCTCATTGATGGTGGGGAAGGGCTGAATGTACTCTCTGTGGAGACATTCGGGACACTCCAAGTTCTCTACGAGGGCCTAGTGCCCACCAGGCCCTTCTCGGGTGTCACCGATGACTCCACTATCCCGCTGGGGCAAGTGCAACTTCCCGCGACCTTCGGCACCCGTAGGGACTATCACAATGAGTTGATCGACTTTGATGTGGATCACATTGGCCTGCCCAATAATGCCATCTTGGGATACTCGACGCTCTCCTTGTTCATGCTCGTGACTCACCACATCTACGGCCACGTCATGATGCCCGGCTGTGGTGGCACCATCATCATCCCCTGCAAGGAGAAGGACGTGGTGCACACCCTCGAGCATGCCTAAAGGGCTGCTGCCACCACCTAACCGGCCGATGAAGATGCCCCAAGGCTTGTGGAAGAGTTGCACGTGAAGAAGAAGCCCCTACTCTCCCAGGAGCAGGAGGAGTTCAAGAAGGCATTGCTGGATGAGTGCGACATAGGCCCCACCCTCACCGTCGGCACTGACCCCTCCCCCAAATAGGGAGGCGCGCTCGTAGCCTCCCTGTGGGAAAGCTTAATTGCGTTGGCTTGCACCTCATCAGTCATGCCCTCCCTGCCGAGCGAAGCGATCGAGTACTACTCATCCGCGGCCCAGAGCACGCGGCCCGTCAAGCACAAGGAGTGGCATTAGGTGCCTCAGAAGTGGAATTGAGCAAGCTCTAAGATGCAGGACTTGCCACTAAATCTCTCCACCCCAAGTGGATGGACAACCGCACCCTCGTCTCCAAGATGCGCTGTGGTAGGAGCATGTGCATCGACTTCATCGCCATCAACCATTCTCGCCCCGCGAGGCCCTGTTCTCCTCCACCTGCGCTCATGTGTATGACTTTCGGCCTGGAAGGTATCGCACCCACATTCACGAGGATCATGTCCATGAGCATGGATTCCCGCACCACGGGCATGGTTCATGACCACCTACCGGCCCTGAGCGGTGCCACTCATGACAATGGAGTTGTTCTGGTACAAAACACATGGAACGCCCGTCATCACTAAGTTCTATCCGCGGTCCAGGATACAAGCGAGATGGATATGTTCACGCTCTCGGGCTCTCTCTCTACCCATGTGATACGTCTCCAACGTATCTATAATTTTCGATGGTTCCATGATATTGTCTTGTCAAACTTTGGATGTTTTGTATGCCTTTTCTATCTTTTTTGGGACTAACTTATTAACTCAGTGCCAAGTGCCAGTTCCTATTTTTTCCGTGTTTTTGACCCTTTTGAGAGGAGGATTTTAAACGGTGTCCAAACGGAATAAAACTTCCGAAAAGTTTTTTTTCCGGAACAGAAGATACGCACGGGACTTGAGAACCAAGGCAAGGGCCACCAGGGGTCCCCACAAGCCCCCTAGGCGCGGCCAGGGGGCGCGCCTAGCAGGCTTGTGGGCCCCCTGTGGCTCGTCGGCCCTACCTCTTCCACCTATAAATTCAGAAAAATTCGAAAACTGCACAAGAGATCCATGAAAATACTTTTCCGCCTCCGCAAGCTTCTGCCTCCGCAAGATCCCATATGGGGAACGTTCTGGTGCCCTGCCGGAGGGGGATTCAGATACGGAGGGCTTCTTCATCAACACCATGACCTCTCCGATGATGCGTGAGTAGTTCATCATAGTTCTCCGGGTCCATAGCTAGTAGCTAGATGGCTTCTTATCTCTCTTGGATCTTCAATACAAAGTTATCCATGATCTTCGTGGAGATCTATTAGATGTAATCTTCTTTTGCCGTGTGTTTGTCGAGATCCGATGAATTGTGGATTTTATGATCAGATTATCTATGAATCTTATTTGAGTTTCTTCTGATCTCTTATATGCATGATTTCATATCCTTGTAATTCTCTTCGAGTTGTGGGTTTTGTTTGGCCAACTTGATCTATGATTCTTGCAATGGGAGAAGTTCTTGGCTTTGGCTTCATACCGTGCGGTGACCTCACCGAGTGACAGAAGGGATAGCGAGGCACGCATCGTGTTGTTGCCATCAAGGGTAAAAATATGGGGTTTTCATCATTGGTTTGAGTTTATCCCTCTACATCATGTCATCTTGCTTAAAGCGTTACTCTGTTCGTCATGAACTCAATACACTAGATGCATGCTGGATAGCGGTCCATGTGTGGAGTAATAGTAGTAGATGCAGAAAGTATCGGTCTACTTGTCTCGGACGTGATGCCTATATGTGTGATCATTGCCTTAGATATCGTCATGACTTTGCACGGTTCTATCAATTGCTCGACAGTAATTTGTTCACCCATCGTATTATTTTCTATTTTGAGAGAAGCCTCTAGTGAACACTATGGCCCCCGGGTCTACTTCACACCATATTTTCAGCCTTACAATTTTACTTTTGCACTTTCCGCCTTCAGATCTCACTTTGCAATCAATCTTGAAGGGAGTGACAACCCCTTTATAGCGTTGGGTGCAAGCTCTTTTTTGTTTGCGCACGTACTTTGGACTTGGCACGATTCTCCTACTGGATTGATACCTTGGTTCTCAAACTGAGGGAAATACTTACTGCTCCTCTGCTCCATCGCCCTTTCCTCTTCAAGGGAAAAACCAACACAAGCTCAAGAGGGAGCAGAAGGATTTCTTTAGCCATAGCACAATGTTGCCTCCATCACACGAGATACCCTTCCCACTCTCATGGAAGTCCCATGCTCAGAGCTCGAGGATGCCCCATGCTCAGTCATGGCGGACCTTTTGACAATGTGGGCACTTTTCAGATGCATCAACCTTAGCCTCACCCGTGTCCGTATGTGCAACATTTATGTCATGTTTTGAGGGGCGCCTCTTGGCGACAGCCTCAAGCTAAAAAATTCCAAACACGGCAGCATGTATCTTTGTGTTATGTAATGAAATTACTTCATGCAATGGTTAAGCTTATTTCCTTAAGCATCCTCGTGTACTTGTAGTTGAGTATGCCTCGGGAAGGGAGCGCGCTCACTGTCTCCCCTATGTCTGTCACGCAAGCGGGGGCCTTAACATGTTAAGACGTCCTAGGTAGCCTCCCGAAGCAGGCTCCACCCCTCCTCCAAGCACCACCGCTCCACCGTGCAAACCTCCGCCTCCTTCCTGAGCTCGCTCTCTAGGGTGTCGAGGGTCGTACTAACGCCACTAGGGTCCCCACCCCAGGAGCGGTGCTGGTGACCCCCAACGCTATGACGCGGCTCGCCCGGGCCTCCTCTTAAGTCGCGGTGCCATCATGTGGGAGGGCACGATCTCAAGCCCCTTCATTGGCTCCGCCTAGTTTCCCCAGCAAGGGTCACGCGTGTAATCTGGCGTGTAGGACTCATGATTACTGTCCCAAGCACCGCCAGCGTTGCATCGTCCCTTGGGGTTACCAAGGGTGCCTCAAGGGCTGGCTATCCGGGACCAGAATCAGTTCCCATGGTCCATGGAGGCTGTGGGGTCCTCCGACGCGGCGAGTGCGGTGTTCTCAGAGGGGTCCGCCCTAGAAGGATTTGCCACTATAGGCCTGGGATGCGTCACCTCGCTCCGGGGGATTGCCTCTGCGCGCCCCTGGGAAGCCCTTCCATACCGTCGATAGCCCCGCCCTCGACCTTGGGCTAGAGCTCGCCCTCCGCATGGCCACCTGCCGATTGCTCCACCAAGTGTGCATACACGGCGGGTGGAGCGGCCCTCAAGTGAGGAGAGGTCCCCTCGACCATGGTCTTCTTCTTCTTGATCTTCTCCTTCGTGGTCGCCAGCTCGGGACTCCTGCGCGGGCAGATATCATTAGTGGCCATGTGGTGGCGATCGAAGGACGGGGGTGGGGAGGCTTACTCATCCTTGGGGTTCCAACACCCCTCTTCAGCTCCCCTACGACACCATTGATATTGTCGTCCCCGCTGCGAGGTGCACCGGGTGGCCAAGCGAGGGCGTGGCGGTCCCATCGACACAATGAGCGCGATGGTCCTCTCCGCCCACGCCGATAGAGGTTCGCCGTCCTCCTGAGCTTCTCCTCACCTTTGCCTCTTGCCCGCTGGCTTGGCAGGCATGATGCGAAACTCGTTCCGCTTCGCCATCACCATTATCTCCTAACATGAGCTGGTGGCACGCCGACGGTGATAACAGGGACAGCTGTCTACTACTCTCCTCCTCGAGGGAGAGGCATCCCAGTCACCCGAAGTAGACTCCATCTCTGAGGATTCCTCGCGAAGGTCCTCGGAGCCGTCGAGATCTGTCTGGATCAGCCCCCAATAGTCAAACCAAGGCATCGCCGTGATGAGCTTGTCCTTGTTGGACCAACGATATAGTAGGTGCACACGGTCGGAAATCTCTTCTGCCTTCCTTGGGTGCAAGACTTCCCACGCTGCGGATCTCTCTTTGTGTGACATGCACTGTTGTACCAACCGGATCTGGTCTGTGTAATCTCCCACACCTTGCACGAGCGCTTCTACAGGGGCGCGATGCGGCGGTTGAGGAACTCATTGGCGACCATGCCCATTGTGAGCATGGTCTCACACAGCTCCGCCAACCACGCGAGGATCGGCCTCAGGGTTGTGCCACCGAGCTTATTGTGCTCCCAGCGAGGTGTCTTCATGACCGGCTCAGTAGGGATCGCCAGGAGGGAGCTGGTCCCTTCAGCATCAACGTAAACCGAGCGCATCCTGAATTTCTCCACCTTCTTTGAAATCTTCATGTTCATGAAGGTCCCGCACATATGGTCATCAATATGGAAGGAGATACCTCCAAAGCGCTGATTTCCCGTGGAAAAAGCATGCATGCTATCAAAAGTTGAGAAGAGTTCCATGGATGGCATCACTCCCAGGAAGGCCTCGTAGAGGTTCGCAAACAGAGCAACGACAAGAATAGAGTTGTGGTGTAGGTGGACAAGGAGAATCTCATAGTGTCCTAGTATGGCGAGGACGCAATCACAGAAGGGTGGTACCTGTTGGGGAACATTGCATGGGAAACAAAAAAATTCCTACGCACACGAAGACCTATCATGGTGCTGATCATCTAGGAGAGGGACATTGGATCCACATACCCTTGTAGATTGCTAAGCGGGAAACATTAAGAAATGTGGTTGATGTAGTGGAACGTCTTTGCGATCCAAATCGCCGCCGTCCTATGATCCGTCCTGATCTAGCGCCGAATGGACGACACCTCCGCGTTCAGCACATGTACAGCTCGATGATGATCTCCTCCTTCTATATCCAGAAAGAGGGGGCGGAGAGGTAGATGAGTTCTCCGGCAGCGCGATGGCGTGACGGCGATGGTGGTGTAGCTAGTCCAGCGGGGCTTCGCCTAAGCACCGCTGAAAACTAGACTAGAGGAGAAACAGGTCTAGAGAGAGGGGAACACGTGGCTGATTATTGTGTCTCAAGAACCCTCAAAACCTCTAGTGTATATAGGAGGAGAGGAGAGGAGCCTGCCTTGGTCCCTCCTCCAAGGAGAGGGGTCGGCCGAACCAACGGAGGAGTCCACCTCCTTGTGGGAAGGTGGACTACTTTGGGAGGACTCCTCCTTTCCCTTCCTTTTAAAAGTTCTTTGCCTTTTATCTCTTCTCCTAGCTGCATGGGCCCTTGAGAGAGGATTTGGCCAGCCACCATGGGCTGGTCCACCTCTTCTCACATCCCACAAGGCTCATGGGTCATCACACCCCTCCCGGTGGTCCCCCGACACCCTCCCAGCACTCCCGGTACACAACCGACGAGCCTAAAACTTTTCCGGTGAACAAAACAGGACTTACTATATATTAATCTTTGCATTCGGACCATTTCGGAGATCCTCGTGAAGTCCAGGATCTCATCCAGGACTCCGAACAACCTTCGGTCATTAACACCTATGACTCAACTATACTGAAACGTCATCGAACCTTAAGTGTGCAGACCCTGCAGGTTCGATAACTATGTAGACATGACCGAGACACTCTCTGGTCAATATCCCATAGCGGGACCTGGACGTCCATATTTGATCCTACATATTCTATGAAGATCTTATCGGTTGTACCTCTGTGAGATTTCAGGCTCCGCAAAACCCTTAAGATTCAAACTCAGGGGCGTGGACGGAGATCTTTCACGACCAAACCACGCCTAGCACGCTACTCGATGGGGACGACGAGGAACTTACTCGATGGTGAGGGAAACACAGAACACAACCGTTTACCCAGGTTCGGGCCGCTACGAAGCGTAAAACCCTACTCCTGCTTTCATGGATTGCCTCTCGTAGAGGTTGGTGGATGAACTAGTAAAGTGTTCTACGGCCTCCTGAGGCTAGGCGGCCTTAGTGGTGCGAAGATGGGTGAATGAATGGTTCGAAGTCGGCCCCTTTTTATGAAGCAACCTATCCTCTATTTATAGTAGCGGCCCCAGTCCTGTTCCCTTATCGTCTCTGCGGGAAGGGATCCCACAACGGCCAATTACGAAGGGGGACAAGGGAATATGCTTCCCCTGCCCAAAAGTGGTCTTCGCCTGCAAAATAGGTGCCAGCGCTGCAGGGGCTGACTCCGGGATGAAGTCCGTCCTGTCGGCGGGCGGCCAGGGTTTTGTCGCACGAGAATGGAAACCGTTAAAAGATGCCTTGGGAACCTGCATTCGTCCTTGCCCCCTTTGCACCAAAGGAGAAACTGCTCCGTCCTGCTGTTCGCTGCCCGCCTGTCCTTCCTCTGTGTCAGCTTTCACTCCTCAGGTCGAGCCTTACCTCGGAATATCCGCCGCTCTGTTGGGGTCCTGAGGAGGCACCCTGCGGGTCCTGATGTCGTTCCTCCTTGTGAGGCTTGGCCCCTCACGAGGGCCTTGCCTTGGGTGGTGCCGGGCCCGTTGGTTTTAGGTCAATGAAGTGGGCCAGCCCTGGGCCGCAAGCAGGCAGGTCTGGGTACCCCCATTCCGAGAATGCCGACAGTAGCCCCCAGGCCCAAGGCGTACGTGGGTTGGCTTCTCGGCGAAGCCTTGAGGGCGAACCGAAGCGTCGCGGGCCCTAGTTGCTTGCGGTCTGGCGGCACACGTGTCCTGATACGTCTCCATCGTATCTACTTTTCCAAACTCTTTTGCCCTTGTTTTGGACTCTAATTTCCATGATTTGAATGGAACTAACCTGGACTGACGCTTTTTTCAGCAGAATTGCCTTGGTGTTATTTTTGTGCTGAAATGAAAGTTCTCAGAACATCCTGAATATTTACGGAGAATATTTCTAGAAAATATGAAAAATACCTGCATAAAGATCCACCGGAGGGGATGGGCCAATGGGCCACAAGCCCGATAGCCGCCACCCCCTGGTGGCAGCTAGCAAGCTTGTGGGGCCCACGTGGCACTACCGCCCCAAAAAAAATCAACAGAGAAGATTTCGTCGCGTTTGCAATACGTAGGCGCCGCCACATCCTGTTCTTCATCTGGAGGGCAGATCCGGAGTCCGTTTTGGGCTCCGGAGAGGGGAAATCATCGCCATCGTCATCATCAACCTTCTTCCCTCTCCAATTCCATGAAGCTCTTCGTCGTTCGTGAGTAATCTATTCGTAGGCTCTCTGGGCGGTGATGAGTAGGATGAGATCTATCATGTAATCGAGTTAGTTTTGACGGGGATTGATCCCTAGTATCCACTATGTTCTGAGATTGATATTGCTACTACGTTGCCATGCTTAATGCTTGTCACTAGGGCCCGAGTGCCATGATTTAAGATCTGAAATTATTATGTTGTCACGAATATATGTGTGTTTTAGATCCGATCTTGCAAGTTGTAGTTACCTACTATATGTTATGACCCGGCAACCCCGGAGTGACAATAACCGGAACCACTCCCGGTGATGACCATAGTTTGAGGAGGACATGTGTTCACCAAGTGCTAATGCGTTGGTCCGATTCTTTATTAAAAGGAGAGCCTTAATATCCCGTAGTTTCCTTTTGGACCCCACTTCCACGGGAGGGATGGACAATAGACGTCATGCAAGTTCTTTTCCCTAAGCACGTATGACGACACACAGAATGCATGCCTACATCGCATTGACGAACGGGAGCTAGCCATATATCTCTCCGTGTTATAACAGTTAAATGATGAATATCATCCAAACGAATCACCGACCCATTGCCTACGAGTTTGTCCCACTGCTCCTGTTACTTGCTACTATTGCTACTTGCTACTGTTGTTACTTGCTACCGTTGCTGTAGTTGTTACTTGCTCTGCTGCTACTTTTCTGTTGATACTTTGCTTGCAGATATTAATCTTTCAGGTGTGGTTGAATCTGACACATTCAACTGCTAATACTTGAGAGTATCCTCTCACTTCCTATTGGCGAATCAACAAATTTGGGTTGAATACTCTACCCTCAAAAACTGCCTCGATCCCACACGTTGGTGGGTTATTGCAAGACAATTTCTAATTGTTGAGCAATTGAGAATAGCAGTCGTCCAGCCATTGCTAGAGATTGCCAATCAGCATTTTTCTGGCACCGTTGCCGGGGAGGTATTGCTATATTCTCTGAGTCACTTGGGATTTATATCTGCTGACCATTATGAAGAATCTGAAGGATCCGAAAACCAAAGTCTTGCCCTCAACTACGAGGGGAGGTAAGGAACTGCCATCTAGCTCTGCACTTGATTCACCTTCAGTTATGAGTAAGTTTGCGACATCACCTTCTGCTAGAAATCTTGATATGTCGCTTGTGCTTGATGATGCTTATGATGCTGTTGTGCCTGATACTGCTTTGCCTGATACTGCTAGAGATGCGTTGTCTGATACTTCTAGAGATGCTATGCCTGATACTGCTTTTCCTGATGATGCTATGCTTGATACTGCTAGAGATACTACTTTGCGTGATGTTCCACTAGGGGTATTCCTTGATGCTCATATTGCTAGAGTTACTCTCAATGCTCGAGATGCTTCTGAAACTGCCGATACTATTGAGATAGAACCTGCTTTTGCTCCTGCTAGATCTAGCTCTCCTAGATATGAATAGCCTGATATACCTGAGGGTTACATTATGGAGGGAGAGATAGCTGAGGATTTTCTTGCGTGTAAGGATGCCTATGACGCTGAGAAATTACTTCTCAAGTGAAAGGAAAATCTCGGAAAGCTAGGATGAAATACGACCCGAAGTTTGCCACTTCACCTATCTTTATCACCGATAAGGATTATGAATTCTCTATCGATCCTGAGATAATCTCTCCAGTCGAATCTGATCCTTTCCACGGTTATGAGTGTGAGATGGTCGTAGCCCATCTTACCAAACTACACGATATGGCCACCCTTTTCACTAGTGAGGAGAAGATCCGCCACTACTATATCCTTAAGCTGTTTCCTTTCTCTTTAAAGGATGACGCTAAAGCCTGGTTCACCTCTCTTGCTCCTGGATGTGTGAGTAGTCCCCAGGATATGGCCTATTACTTCTGTGAGAAATATTTCCCCGCCCATAAGAAGCAAGCTGCCTTGCAGGAGATATACAACTTTGCTCAACTCAAAGAAGAGAGTCTCCCACAAGCATGGGGGAGGCTCGTCCAGCTACAGAATGCTTTGCCTGATCACCCTCTTAAGAAGAACGAGATACTTGATATCTTCTATAACGGACTTACCGATGCCTCTATAGACCACCTAGATAGTTGTGCCGGCTGTGTTTTTAGGGAACGAACTATTGAACAAGGTGAGATCCTACTGAATAATATCTTCATCAATCTAATGCTTGGACTATTCCCGAACCACCTCCTAAGCCAACTCCAAAGAAAAGAGGTATTCTATTCCTCAGTCCCGAAGATATGCAAGAAACCAAGAAATCTATGCAAGAGAAAGGCATTAGATCTGAAGATCTCAAAAATCTACCACCTATCGAAGAATTCCATGGTCTCGATAACCCGATACAGGTAGTAGATGTAAATTCTCTGCGTAGGTATGATGAGAGTGATATTCCTTTTGATAAACCTGCTCGCCTATGCTTTGATGAATTTGACAACTTGGTTGCCAAACAACAGAGTTTCAATGATTATGTTAGCAGACATTTGGAACAAAGTACTCGTATGCTTAGTCATTTAAGTTCTTGTGTAGACAGAAATGTCAATGATCTTAAGCTTCTGAGTAAACATGCCTCTATGATTACTACTCAGGTAGAACAAGTACTTAAAGCTCAGAATGACCTGCTCAATGAATTAAATGACAAGTCTGTCAGAGTCATTACTAGAGGAGGCAAAATGACTGAGGAACCTTTGTATCCTGAAGGTCATCCTAAGAGAATCGATCAAGATTCTCAAGGAATTAATGCTGATACACCCAGTCATCCTAAGGAGAAGAAGAAGGATGATAGAAACCTGCATGTCAGTTCACCTAATACTGTCACACCTGAAGAACCTAATGATATTTCTGCGTCTGATGCAGAAACACAATCTGGTGATGAACATGAACCTAGTGACAATATGGACAGTGATGTTCATAATAATGCTCACAATGATGAGGATGTGGAGATTGAACCTACGGTTAATCCTGATAACCCACAACCTAGGAGATACGATAAGAATGACTTCGCTGCTAGGAAGCATGGTAAAGAAAGGGAGCCATGGGTTCAGAGATCTATGCCCTTTCCTCCTAAGCCATCCAAGAAAAAGGATGATGAGTATTTTGAGCGCTTCGTTGAGATGATAAGACCCATCTTTCTCCAGATGCGGTTAACTGATATGCTCAAAATGTCTCCGTATGCCAAGTACATGAAAGATATCGTGACTAATAAACGAAAGATACCAGATCTTGAGATCTCCACCATGCTTGCCAATTACACTTTCAAAGGTGGAACTCTTAAGAAGCTTGGTGACCCCGGAGTGCCCACTATACCTTGCTCCATTAAAGGAAACTACGTAAGAACTGCCTTATGTGACCTTGAAGCCAGTGTTAGTGTTATGTCGCTCTCTCTTTATCGTAGACTTGAATTGGATAACTTGACACCCACTGAAATTTCTCTGCAAATGGCCGACAAATGAACTGCTTTCCCTATCGGCATTTGCGAGGATGTGCCTGTTGTGGTTGCTAACACCACTATCTTAACAGACTTTGTTATCTTGGATATTCCCGATGACGATGCCATGGCTGTCATCCTCGGAAGGCCATTTTTAAACATTGCAGGGGCTGTTATAGATTGCAACAAAGGCTATGTCACTCTCCATGTCAACATTAATGAGCACACAGTGCACTTTCCGAAGAAACGGTATCAAGTACATTGCATCAATGCTATCGAAAAGACTTCATCGATTCTTATTGGGAGTTTTGAATGCCCTATTTCTTGTGTCAAGATGAAGTATGATTTGCTTGTTGGGGAGATACATATCCCCATTGAGGTGACTTAGTGGCTATTCAAAAATTCTCTGTTCTCTCTTGCGATTCGAGAAGGTTTTGTCATGAGGACTTGATCAACCCCATTGACGGATTTCTTTCGATGACCATGAAATGGATGAATCAAAGAGTCACATACCTCTTGAAAAGACCTCGATGACGCCTAGAGGGCGAGTGAATAGGCTATTTAAAAACTTCTTCGGATTTGGCTTGAACCTAATGCGGAAATAAACTAAGAGGGTACTTGACAAGCACAAATCCTAAATGCACTAGGCACTGCAACGTGTATCAACAACACGATCTACCAAGATGGACACAATACAGTTACTAACAAGCACAAGTAAGTTACACAAACTTACTTGAGCTATATCACTCGAGAAGTAGGTGAACAACGCAAGATACTAGATCACACTATATCAACACAATATATCAAGGGCTGCAAGTATGAACGTCTGGATATAGAGGGTATGCTTGAATGATTAATCTTGTACAAGAAATAGACAACACAATATAATGAGCACAACCAATATGCAATGTATGTATGCTCAAATAACACAAGTAAACCACAAGTAAGGAGTTAGGGTTAAGGATAACCAAGGTCACTGAGACGAAGATGTATCCCGATGTTCACTTCCTTGGAGGGAAGCTAGTCACCGTTAGAGAGGGGGATGTTACCACGAAGGCACACCAACGTCACGAAGGCTCACCCTATTCTCCCTTTGAGATAACACCACGAAGGCGTTTCTCAACCACTAGTGGTAAGCCTTTGAGGTGGCTTCCAAACCCTCACAAACTTTTCCGGGGGAAATCACACAAATTGATTCCTCTCCGAAGAACTCCTACCGCCTAGGAGTCTCCAACCTCCAAGAGTAACAAGATCGCGGGGAATGCTCAAAACTTTCTCAAATCACAAATAGCTTGTGCTGAGAGAACGAGAGGGAGACGATCTATCTTTTGATTGGAACAACTCTCAAAGGGGCTCACAAATGCACTTGGGATCTAAGATTTGGAGTGAGCAAATGTGTGTGAGGTGGAAATGTGTTCTTATTAGGATAAGGCTGTGTTAGGCAACCCTCTCACGAATTGGGAGGGGGGTATTTATAGTGGGGAGAGAAAAAGAGCCGTTGGGGACACTTTAAGTCACACAGGGTCCGGACGTCCGACAGTTGCCGGAAGTCTGGGCGTCCGCGAGGGGTCGGTAGTTCGAGGCCTGTAGATACGACTGAAACTATTTTGAATTAAACAGCGATCGGACGTCCGACAGGGGTCGGTCGTCCGAGGCCTGTAGATACGACTGAACCTATGTTGAATTTATCAGCCACCGGACGTTCGGAGAGGACCGGAAATCCGAGTTATACAGCTCAACTTCTACTGCTGGTAGGTTCCGGATTTCCGACGGGTGTCGGATGTCCGGCACTCGGACGTCCGGAGGGAGCCGGATGTCCGAGATATAGAACTCAACTTCTACTGGTGCAGGCTTCCGGATTTCCGGGACTTGGTCGGACATCCGGGCCTCGGACGTCCGGAGGGAGCCGGAAGTCCGAGTTATATGGCTCTGATTTCTCTGGTATAGGATTCCAGATTTCTGAACTAGTCGGTCGTCCGATCCTCGGACGTCCGGAGAAAGCCGGATGTCCGAGGCACTGGTTCTGTTTTCAGATAACAACAAAACAGTGGAGATGTGGTCTGAGCAGAAAGTGATGATGTAGTTTGAGAAAGTTCATCGCAAAACATGTGATCCCCTATTAATAGTGCGGGATCCCTAAGGACTCAAGAATCATAAAAGAGTACTGATGATCCATACTCGAGTGTATACTTTTATTCGCTGATCATCACTCCGCACAACTAACGTCAAAGGAACTGATACCTTTGAGTTAGCCCTTTCACCTGAGCTTGATGTTGTTGTTCCTTCTTGGCTCAAGTTGAAAGCAAGACATGATGAAGTCTTCAAGTAGCTTTCCCATACACAATGCGGAAAGCCTAGCTTATGTATTCATCTTCATTTGTCCATCATGTGAACATCCACAAGAATCAAGCATGTAGTGCTCAGGAATGCTTATCTTGATCTTGTCCTTGTTAGCACATGAGGTTGTCCTTATCAGCACATGATCATTGACAATAGTTTCAATGATATATTCGTGCTGATCCACTTGAACTTGCACACCACAATCTTGATGACGATCACCACTTGACGTCATCCTTCATGGGTTGTATGAGATCTTCCTTTTGACGCAAGCCCAATGGAAGCACACCTAACCCCCACACAGGAGTCTCACAAAGACCATGGGTTAGTACACAAACACGTAATGGACAATGCTTACCATACCATGGGATCACTTGATCCCTCTCGGTACATCTTATACGTTTTGTGTGTTGATCATCTTGATTTACTATTTGTCTGAGATCTTGATCAACCTAGTGTTTCTATGACCATTCTTTGGATAATACCTTGAGTAACATCTTGGTCATCATATAAACTCCTTGAACCCGACAGATGGACTTCAAGAAGTTCCTATGGACAAATCCTATAAATATAACTTAAGGCAACCATTAGTCCATAGGAATTGTCATCAATTACCAAAACCACATATGGAGATACATGCTCTAACACCTCTGTTTTGAGCTTTCATTTTCTTTTTCTTAGAAGAAAAATGATAGATTTAGTTTAGCTTTTCCTCTTTTCTGTTTTAGCGTCCGGAGAAAAATACCCCGAAAACAAAAGTTCTCCGATGGTCCTGAAAATTTAGTATGATTTTTTCTAGAATATTTGAAAAATACTGGGCCTGAGAGCTGGCTTGGGGGCCAGACCAGTGGGCCACAAGCCCTGCAGCCACCGCCCCCCTGGTGGCGGCTAGCAAGCTTTTGGGATCCACAGGGACCCCCTCCACTCATTCCACCTCCCATCCTCTTCTTCCACCTCCAGAGAAAAATGTTTCGCGGCTCAAACCCGTGTTCTTGCTCATTTGGCTGTGATTTTCGATCTCCTTGCTCAAAGCACCATTCTCCGAGCCGTTTTGGGGAAATTACTCCTTCGTAAGTGACTCCTCCATTGGTCCAATTATTTTTTGCTCTAGTGCTTTATCCTTCGCGTATTCTTGCTACCTTGGTGACCCTGTTCTTGCGCTAGAAATGTTGATTTTAGCTGGTCCCAAGTAGTTTTAGCGCGTGATACGGTCTTTAGGCACTAGTAGGAGTAGTTGCTACAAGGTGTGATTGGTCTTCATTCGCTTTTCTCTTGAACTTCATAAATTTCAGCAAAAGGAAATTATGTTCAGGAGGAAGTTGATGGTGCTTCCTGATGTAAGAAGGGTCCCCGTCTTTCTTTTCGGGAGCCCGAACCTTACCAACTAAGGGACGCACCGGTACAACCATGTGAATGGCCTTCCGATGAGTTCATGATCGAAGCAGGTTTCAAGGATGAGTTTGATACACTTGTCCACAATGCCGGGTTAGAAGAATTCCCCTCAGATAAATGTGAAAAGTATGTTATGCTCACTGCCTCTTTCGTGCGTAGATTCAAATTTTCAGTTGGCCGTGACTCATCCTACTGTTTGATCTGTATGATAAATCCTATGCCATGGATTTGGAGGATTTCAATAGGATTTGCAAGATACCCGATGGGGGTAGTATTAATGATCCTTTTAAGTCTTCGGTCGGAGACTTTGTCTCCAGTATAACTGTTTGAGAAACTAGAGATATCACGCAAGCCACCATAGGAAGCATCCATTTCCCTGCCTTGCAGTACTTTGCCCTCTTCATAGGTAGGTGCATTAACGACAAGGGTGCACATTGTCACCTATGCGCTTCTGACCTTAGTATCCTTAAGAGCGCAGCAACAGGTGACAGGAGCTTCAATATGGGAGCTATAATAGCAAGGAGGCTGAATAATAATGCCATTGAGGGTGATTTCTTTGGTGGAATTTATGCTACATGCTTAGCAAATTTTCTTGGAGTATCCATCCGTTCAGAAGACCCTCCTCTTCGTACAGCCTACCTTGATCGTGTCGCTCTTACACGATACCAGTTCCTTGAGAGGGATCATGGATCCCTCCTATACCGCTTGATATTTAACCGGTAGCGTGTTTTCCATATTACCCTTCCTGCTCCTGCTTTCTTTGACTTTCAGGTAAAACGAAGATACTACATAACCATAGGAGAGGCAGAGGAGTATGAGAGGGAGGCGACGATTTCTCGACTACGTGAGGCAGCTATTCAGGTAGTGGCTGCAGCACTCCCGTATAACACCCATTATGATTTTGGGTTTCGCCAGGACCATCCATGGGAGTAGACCAAGCTAGGCAAAAAGCCTAAGCTTGGGGGAGTACGTGTTCTCACCGACCTTACATTCATGCTTATGCTTTCACTTTGTTAGCCGGTGTTTACACTTTGCCACTGTATTATCCATGCTAATTTATTTTTGTTTTCTTGTTTTGTGTCCTTTTGAGAAAACCCAAAAAGATTTTTCTTTCTTCTTTTGCTTGTTGGGAGCTTTCCCGTGTAAATAGTTTTCTTTTTCTTTGGGTCAAGGTAGAAGATATTGGTTACAATGTTAAGTGGCTCTTGCATGCATACCTGTTTAGCTTTCAAAGAGCGATATTACTTTTCTTCTCCTTTGTGTTTGCCTGCAGATTCAGCTTAGTCCAATGCACGAGCGCTCTTATTATTGTTCACATCGTTAGATCATGCAAATGAAAGGCAATAATGATGATATATGATGAAGTGACTGAGACTGGAAAAGCTGGTATGAACTCTATCTATTTTGTTTTTGTAAATATGACTAGCTTGTCATGCCTGATTCAGCTTTGTTGTGAGAGAACCATGTTTCCAATGACAACTTAAAGATCATAGTTTCTGATGCCATGCTTAACTAGCTACGAGCTTATAATGGTTTGTCTTGAATGTCAACATAGATTTTGAGATGACTATGGTGTAGTATGATAGGATGGTATTCTCCTTTGAATGATTCAAGTGGCTTGACTTGGCGCATGTTCATGCATGTAGGTGAAACAAAATCAACATAGCCTCTATGATGTTCGTGTTCATGGTGATTTATATCTTGTTCATGCTTGCATTCAATGTTAGTCAAACTCATTGCATCATGATGACTGTTGTCGCTCTCTAGTTGGTCGCTTCCTAGTCTTTTGCTAGCCTTCACTTGTACTAAGCGGAATACTACTTGTGCATCCACTTCCCTAAACCCAAAAGTTTTTCCATGAGAGTCCACCATACCTACCTATTTGCGGTATCTACCTGCCGTTCCGAGTAAATTTGCATGTGCCACTCTGTAAACCTTCAAGAAATAATCTGTTTTGCATGCCCGAACCGCTCATGTGGTGACAGGGGGCTATTGGTATCTTCCATGCTAGGAGTGTGATCCTCGACATGTGTTTATTCACTGTCATTCACGAGAAAGGGACCGGTAATTGGAATGCCCAGTTCCACGCTTAAATCGAAAACATAATTGTAAAACAAGACTCCCCCCGGATTGATGTTAGTATGGACGGTACCCGAGGATTCGGCTAGCCGTGGAGTGTGATTGATTGGTGGGGGGAGTTAAAACTTTACTTTTCTGTTTGGGAACTGCCTATAGTATGAGTAGCATGGAAGATATTGAGAACTCTTGGTCATTGCGTTGACAATGCAAGCATGCCACCCAAAATTATTATCTCTGTTTTCAAAGCTTGAGCTCTAGCACCTCTGCAAATCAATGCTTCCCTCTGCGAAGGGCCTGTCTATTTATTTTCCTGTTGAGTCATCCTCTTCTTTTATAAGCACCAATTAGAGAGCACCTCTTTCATTTTTATGCTTTGCTTTTGATTGATATTGAGTATGACTATGACTAGATCTTCGTTGCCATGAATTACAATGTTTAGTCAACCCTTGATCTTTGAAAGTGGTCTGCATTTATGTTTTGTGGTCTCAGAAAGAGCTAGCGAGATACCACCTATTCATATTGCTTCATGCTTGTGTTTGATTAAAGTGTTGGTATTTAAAACTCATTATTATTGGCTCGTTAGCTGATTATGCCATTGATATTAGTTTACCGTGAGACCTTTGTGTCACTTGCTTATGTGGTTAACTTGTGATCTGGCTGAAATTCTGGTTATGCGTTAGACATAGTTGCAACAACAAGATCAAACAGAGTTTGTCAAAGTTTTTCTTTCTCTCTCAGTTTGTCAACTGAGTTGCTTGAGGACAAGCAAGGTTTTAAGCTTGGGAGAGTTGATACGTCTCCATCGTATCTACTTTTCCAAACTCTTTTGCCCTTGTTTTGGACTCTAATTTGCATGATTTGAATGGAACTAACCTGGACTGACGATGTTTTCAGTAGAATTGCCTTGGTGTTGTTTTTTGCAGAAATGAAATTTCTTAGAACGTCCTAAAAATTTACGGAGAATATTTCTGGAAAATATGAAAAATACCTACGCAAAGATCCACCGGAGGGGATGGGCCAGTGGGCCACAAGCCGTGTAGCCGCCACCCCCTGGTGGTGGCTAGCAAGCTTGTGGGGCCCACGTGGCTCTACCGCCCCCAATCTAAGCTCTATAAATTCACTTTCGTCCTAGAAAAAATCAAGAGAGAGATTTTGTCGTGTTTGCGATACGGAGGCGCCGCCACATCCTGTTCTTCATCTCGAGGGCAGATCTGGGGTCCGTTTTGGGCTCCGGAGAGGAGAAATCGTCGCCATCGTTATCATCAACCTTCTTCCCTCTCCAATCCATGAAGCTCTTCGTCTTCGTGAGTAATCTATTCATAGGCTCGCTCGGCGGTGATGAGTAGGATGAGATCTATCATGTAATCGAGTTAGTTTTGACGGGGATTGATCCCTAGTATCCACTATGTTCTGAGATTGATGTTGCTACTACTTTTCCATGCTTAATGCTTGTCACTAGGGCCCGAGTGCCATGATTTAAGATCTGAAATTATTATGTTGTCACCAATATATGTGTGTTTTAGGTTCGATCTTGCAAGTTGTAGTTACCTACTATGTGTTATGACCCGACAACCCCGGAGTGACAATAACCGGAACCACTCCCGGTGATGACCATAGTTTGAGGAGTTCATGTGTTCACCAACTGCTAATGCATTGGTCTGGTTCTTTATTAAAAGGAGAACCTTAATATCATGTAGTTTCCTTTTGGACCCCGCTGCCACGGGAGGGATGCACAATAGATGTCATGCAAGTTCTTTTCCCTAAGCACTTATGACGACACACGGAATGCATGCTTACATCACATTGACGAACGGGAGCTAGCCACATATCTCTCCGTGTTATAACTGTTGCATGATGAATATCATCCAAACAAATCACCGACCCATTGCCTACGAGTTTGTCCCACTGCTGTTGTTAATTGCTACTGTTGCTACTTGCTACTGCTGTTACTTGCTACCGTTGCTGCTGCTGTTACTTGCTCTGCTGCTACTTTGCTATTGATACTTTGCTTGCAGATATTAATCTTTCAGGTGTGGTTGAATCTGACACATTCAGCTGCTAATACTTGAGAGTATCCTCTCACTTCCTATTGGCGAATCAAAAAATTTGTGTTGAATACTCTATCCTCGAAAACTGCCTCGATCCCACGCGCTGGTGGGTTATTGCAAGACAATTTCTAATTGTTGAGCAATCGAGAATAGCAGTCCTCTAGCCATTGCCAGAGATTGCCAATCGTGTCCTGCGACCATGTGGTGACGCTCTCTCTCCTCGAGGCATTTAGGGTGCCCCAGGCCACAACGACACGATCTCCACGAACTGCGCAGGCTATCATTGTTCTCATTGAATGGCGTCGGTGCGGCCTGACCACACCCAACGTCCCTTCGCGGACGTGACCGCTCGATGGACAGGTGAAGAGACGTGAGCAGAAACGCTCCAGTCGGCCCACCTCGCGACCCTTGTGGGGCGCGCGACGCTCATGCTCCCATGACGGTTGGTGGCCGTGGTTCGCCTATAAATCTGCCCCACCCCCGCCAAGGGGGAGGCACGACAACCTTGAGCTCCTTCTCTGCTTCCTCTGCTTCGCCGTGAAATTTTTTCTTCTTCCCTTCGTTCCTTGTCCACATGGCGTCTCCCGGAGGCGAGCTTAGCCGGAAGAAGCGCGCGGCACCTGCCGCGCCTTTGTCCATCCCCGAGGGCAGCGGTGGAGGGACCTCCGAGTCGCCGCGCGTCCGCCAACGTTGGGCCCTGAGCGACGAGTAAGTCCCTCGTCTGCACCTCCTTTCCTTTGGGCCTCCTATGCTGCTTGTTGGTTGATCTGTCCTTTACCCCAGAGCGCCCTCGGCCAAGAAGCTGAAATTAGGCGAGCTTCAGGAGGAGGTGGAGGGGCTGCGGGCTGAGCTCGCGAGTGCTGAGGCTGCCCTCGAGGCCGTCCGCGAGGGCGAAGCGGAGGCCAAGGCCGAGCTGACGTCGCTATAGAAGAAGGTCCACGAGGCCACCGATGACGTCTTGGCCGCCAAGGACGAGGCGTCATTTGCCCGGATGATGGCGTCCCAAGAGGCTAAGCAGTTCGCAGGCATCGCCGGCCGGGCGGTTGACGCGACGCGCTGACTTGCGGGGGAGGCCCTGGCGCTGCCAAACATGAGGAGCGACGGGGGCTACCTCGCCTTCTTCGAGAAGGTCGTCGAGGTGCTGGAGGCCGGCGTCTCCCAAGTGGAGGAGGAGAGCGCGTCCGATGCGTGCAAACTTCTGGGCCTTGCCTTGACCCTTGTCTTCTCTAACCTGCGTCGCCTTGTCCCGGAGCTCGATCTCCAGAGCGTCGTCGAGCGGGTGCCCGCTGAGCCCGACGCCTTCTCCGGGACGAAGTGCACCCGCATGTGGACGCCCTGGTGGAGCGGTACGTCCGGGCACCTTTCTCCTGTGAGCAGGAGGCCTCCGACGCCGAGCTCACGCGCGCCAAGGGCGGCATCGGCGACCTTTCCCCCTAGGCCTCTCCCAGCTTCCGTTTCCTTCCCCTGTAACGTCAGACCAAGAACTCTGCCTTTTTGGGCGTTAAACTTTTGTCCGTTACCTTTGTCGTTTTTCGTTCTTCATTTCGCTCATGGGTCGATTGCTTGCTTTTCGGTAGTCGTCGTAGCTCGGCTTCTTTGCATAGGGCTCGTCGCTGCCCCTGCCATCGCTCGGGAGAAATGGTGGCCGGTGCCCTCACGAGGTCTCATCCTCCCGAGGTACCTCTCGTGTCACCGCACGCTTGGACGGTGACCTCCTTCCTTGCCGCAGCTGAATCCTTAGGCCCTGCACCCCTTCGTTAGTGCATATATTTTTAATTCATCGTTAGTTTGATGTGAAAACTGGATGGTCCCGGTCTGGGTCTGTGGGGTAGTTAGCTCATGGGTTTGCGCCGCCTCTTGCGTATCTCCTCCTGAGTAGCTCCTATTTTGTAGGTGAGACGTGGTGAAGACCCTTTCGGCACTCTATGTCTGCATGTCCCTGTCCCGCACATTTCCCTGCCTCCATAAGGCGCAACGTGTTACCAAGGTTGTTCCTCATGGGGCAAAGCCCCAGCGCCCCAGGTGCCGACGTGGTTGACACCTGGGTGGCCAAGTGGCCTTGTGACCAGCAAGGCTCCCGAAGCGTGATGCTCAGGAGCCCCCCTTGACACTCAAGCCGCTCTACGTTGATAGGCCACGGTCCCACACATTTCCCCCTAATGTTAGGTTCGCACTTCACAGCGCGGGGACCCGCCACTCCTGACGCCGACCGGAGCTCCGGGATGGCACCAGCAGTGGCAAGTGGCATTATGACCGGTAAGGCTCCTGAGGCAGTGCCCAGGAGCCCCCCTTTTGGTGATCGAGCGATTTCGCACTCCATTCCTTTGGGCATCGCCCCAGGGTGCCCTCAGGCCACCCGAGACTCTTTATGGTGGTATCAGGTATCAGTCCGGACCCCCGAGCGGGGGTTGACAAGTGAAAAGTGTTTGCCCCTGGGGCGGCAAGTCCTTGCTTTCATGCTACTTGACTCCTAGGGGCGGTGCGGAGCGTTCATCTCCAAATATGTCATCCGGAAAGGGAGGCTTTGAAGCCAACGAAACGGTAAAGCACAAGAGAAAGTTTTCCCCCCTTTTTGTTTTTCAAACGTCGGTTAGTGAGAGTTAAAAACCAACTTTTGAAATCGGCAAGTTTAAGTTCAGCGGAAGATAGTTCAACACCCAAGAAAAAGCAAGCAAAACACCGTGTCCAGCACCTAAGATGGCACAATCATTGGTGGACTGAGTTGGTTCATTTACCAGCTGGGGGCATAGTCAATGGTGGACTGGATTGGGTGCCCCCATCCCCATCACTGAGCATAGGGCTTCCACTCGGCGTGGGGTGGACCCCTTCCGCATCGTCGGGGAGCCTGGGCGTATACAGCCTCGGTTCGTTATTACGTGAGTGTCACGGTGGGGGTTATATGGGGGTCACAAGAACACTTTAGCCTCACGAGTGTCCCTACCCCCGAGGCATTAGGTGCCTGATTGTGGAAGCCATTGGTGGACTGTGTTGATTATCGCCGTCTTCTCCCCAGCGCTGAGCATAGGGCTACCACTAGGCATGGGGTGGACCCCTTCCGCGTCCTCGGGGGGACCTGGCGTATACAGCCTCGACTCGTTATCACGTGAGAGTGTCACGGGATGAAGTAGGTTCCGGGCGGATTGAAGGACGATGCAGAGTCGTCGTGAGTTGGTGCAGGTCCCGCGCGCTCGGTCTCCTGAGACCGGTTGAGGGCTTTTCTATTCGTCTACGTTGGCAGGATCCAGTCCCGCACATTTCCGTGCCACCATGAGGCGGCTCACGAGGCAAGGCCCTGACCCGGAGGTCTAGTGGCTTTGTGAGTGGTAAGGCTCCTGAGGCGCGATGCTCAGAAGCCCCCTTTGACATTCGAGCGGCTCTTCGTCGCTAAGATCCAGTCCCGCACATTTCCCGACCACCGTTGCATGGGACCAAATGACCGAATGTAGACACGGGGTCAAGCCCTGCCACCCCTGATAACGACCGAATGTACGTGGATGATATCAAGGGTGGCGGCTGGACTTATGACCGGTAAGACCCTTAAAACGCGATGCCTAGGAGCCCCCTTTTGACGCTCAAGCAGCCCACATCTTGTCCTGTTGATTGTGGCCCTCGGGGAGCCGCGAGGACTCCCCGGGTCCCGTGATGGGGCGTCGTGCACCGGACGGAGCCCCCGAGCGGGGGGGGGGGATCACCCAAAGATGCAAGCAAGGTAAGATGTCAGGTCACCTAGTGGATGCAGCAGAAATTATGGAAGCTTGTGAAAACGATACGATGTGTAGAGCATGCCGTGAATATTTGAAGTCCCTGCGGTCAGCAGATGCTTCCTAAGGCAGTAAATCCAAAAAATTACCTCAAATAGCTTCCTAGTGCCTGAGGAGCGCCTATCGAGGCCTGGCCCTCGGCGCCCACGCCTGCATCATGGTTGCCGCGGGTGGCCCGTGCCACTTGTGTCTCGTCGCTGCATCTGACTCCTCATCCTGAGGCCTGGGGTTTGGCCCTTCGTAGTTCCTCTGGAGGGGAGGCGGCTGGCACCATGCCCCGCGGCCCGGGGGCGCCTCCGTGCCCGCACCTCCTGGGCCCGGCTCAATGAGGGGCCCCAAAGCGTTATTCACTCCTGAGGAAGATAGGCGCCCTTGGGGGACGCTTGAGGCTCTTCCTCGTCGAGAGGGTCAGGTGATGTCGCATACTCCGATCGTCCTCCTAAGCCGCTCAGTAGCGCGACGGTGGCGGTCCCTCCCGGCGGTGGAGGGGGTCCCCCGGTCGTGCTGCTCGAAGATCTTCCTGTGATAAGCCTCCGCGCGAAGTCGCTTGTTCCTGTTTCTGCCGTTGGTTGGTCCCGGTGCCGCTCGGTGCTGGCTCCCCCCTTGGTGCCCCTTTGTGCCTCCATTGTTGTAGTTCGGCCGCGCCGACGCCTTCGCCTTCTGTTGGCTGCGTCGGAGGGAGCGCTCGTATCTGGATGCCCCGGACTGTCGGAGGCCGGCCTCGTCTTGGTGATGCACAATGGTATGTGCATCGATCATTCCATCGTTATCTTCGCGCCCCTCATGGTTGTCAGCGTGATTCACCTTGGGGCCGGCCGCTGGAACCTGGAGGAGGAGGAGGCCTGCACGAGGTGCGTCTCCCTCGGCCCTGCCCAGCATAGGAGGGCCCCCATTTCTTGCATACCCGGGGGCCGGCATCAGATGCGAGCCCCCGGCGCCCGACGCTTGCGGCCTTGAAGAAGAGCGGGGTTGGATGTCCTTCCGGGCGATGGCGATCAGCTCCATGATGTGGTCCTCCTAGGCGTCAAAGCCACCTTGCATGGGTCGTTGGCGGAGCATCTCGTTCGCCATGTGCAACGCGTCATGCGCGCCGAGATCCCCCAAAAGTTGATGCGGCACATCATGGGTGCCGGGATGCCGCCCAGCCGCCGTGCGCCTTGGTGGCGCGGGTGGTTGTGACGGTGAAGACGATGTTGACGACCTGGTACGAGCCGCCTGATACCACAACGCCGGTACACGTGCTTCTGGACGCTGCGATGTGGCAGTTGGAGGCCAACTCGACGAGGCTCGAAGAGACTGGTTGGGCGCCGGCCATCGGAGCAGCAGGCCTAGGGAAGATGAAGCTCGGAGAAGACCTTCCACGCCCAATATCCGACGCGCCAAATGTTGGATTTCGGGCTCCACAAAACCCTTAAGATTCGAACTCAGGCGCGTGTATGTATATCTCTCACGGTGAAACTTCCCCTAGCACGCTACGCGATGGGGATGACGAGGAACTCACTCGATGATGAGGGAAACACAAAACTTTACCCAGGTTCGGGTCACTGCGAAGCGTAAAACCCTACTCCTGCTTTGGTGGATTGCCTCTCGTGGAGGTTGGTGGATGAACTAGTACAGTGCTCTTCGGCCTCCTGAGGTGGCCTTAGTGGTGCGAAGATGGGTGAATGAATGGTTCAAAGTCGTCCCCTTTCTACAAATAAACCTAAACTCTATTTGTAGTGGCGGCCCCGGTCCTCTTCCCTTATCGTTTCGGCAGGAAGGGATCCCACAACGGAAAATTTTGAAGGTGGCAAGGGAACATGCTTGCCCTACCCAAAAGTGGTCTTCGCCTGCAAAGTAGCTTCTAGCGCTGTAGGGACTGGCTCAGGGATGACGTCCGTCCTACCGGTGGGCGGCCAGGGTCTTGTTGCACCAGAATGGAAACCTTTAGAAGATGCCTTGGGAACCTGCGTTGGTCGCTTCCCCCTTTGCACCAAAGGGGAAACTGCTCCGTCCTGCTGTCCGCTGCCTTCCCGTCCTTCCTCTGTGTCAGCTTTGACTCCTAAGGCCGAGCCTTACCTCGGAATATCCGCCGCTCCGGAGGGGTCCTGTGGAGGCCCCCTGCGGGTACTGATGCCATTCCTCCTCGTGAGGCTTGGCCCCTTACGAGGGCCTTGCCTTGGGTGATGCGAGGCCTGTTTGTTTTAGGTCGATGAAGTGGGCCCGCCCTGGGCCGCAGGCAGGCAGGTCTAGGTATTCCCATTCCCAGAACACCAACAACCTCTATGTCAAGGATTCACACAATCCCGTATATCATTGCCTTTGTCCTTAGGTATGTTACTTGCCTGAGATTCGATCATTGGTATTGACATACCTATTTCAATCTCGTTATCGGCAAGTCTCTTTACTCGTTCCGTAATACAAGATCCTGTGCTAACTCTTTAGTCACATTGCTTGCAAGGCTTGTTTGTGATGTCGTACTAATGAGTGGGACCCGAGATACGTCTCCGTCACACGGAGTGACAAATCCCAGTCTTGATCCATGCCAACTCAACAGACACCTTCGGAGATACCTGTAGAGCACCATTATAGTCACACAGTAATGTTGTAATGTTTGATGCCGGGCTTCCGCCTGAGCTTCCAAGGATAAAGGCAGATGAACAGCCATTTGATCTCCATCAAAGTCTGCGTACAAGCTTCTTCCAAAGCATATGACTTTCTAGATGTATATGACGATCTCTAGACAGATGGATCTTATATGAATCATATGATGACGTACCACATGAGTGGATATATAGGAAAGGAATCCAAATCTGCCGAATCAACTAAGCCCTCTCGAGGGATTTCGTAAGAATAAGAAAGAAGAATCTTATGGAAATAGCTAGGTGTTGTGCGACTCGACCCGTGCAGAGATGTAGCTAACGCGTTAAGTATCCCGCCTGGGGAGTACGTTCGCGAGAATGAAACTCAAAGGAATTGACGGGGGGCCGCACGGACAAATTGATAAGTCTGGCATTCCCAGCCCACCAAGCAAACCCGGTGGTTTCTTGGTCACGACCAGCTAAAACGAAAGTTCCATTAAAGAGCGTTCGAAATACCTCGACTTTTTCAGAACAGGTCCGAGTCAAATAGCAATGATTCGAAGCACTTCTTTTTGCATTACACTATTTCGGAAACCTAAGGACTCGATCGTCGTTTTCATTTACCATCTCATGGAAAACCCCTTTTCGTTCCACTTAGCCTATCGGGTATTTTAGTGATAGGTTCTATAGGAACTGTACGAGCCTATTTGGTCAAAACACAAGGCATTCCTCTGGTGTCAGTGTGTTACATGATCTCATGGTCATAGGAATGTATACTTGACATGCAGAAAACAATAGCAACAAAATGACACGATGATATGCTACATTTATAGTTAGGGTCTTGTCCATCACATCATTCTCCTAATGATGTGATCCCGTCATCAAGTGGCAACACTTGTCTATGGCTAGGAAAACTTAACCATCCATGATCAACAATCTAGTCAGCTAGAGGCTCACTAGGGACAACGTTTTGTCTATATATCCACACATGCATTTATGTTACCATTCAATACAATTATAGCATGGATAATAAATGATTATCTTGAAACAGGAAATATAATGATAACTATTTTATTATTGCCTCTAGGGCGTATTTCCAACAGTCCCACTTACACTAGAGTCAATAATCTAGCTTCACATCTCTATGTGATTTACAATGTACTGAATCTAACACCCATATAGTTCTGGTGTTGATCATGCTTTGCTCATGGAAGAGGCTTAGTCAGCGGATCTGCAACATTCACATCCGTGAGCACTTTGAAAATATTTATATCCTACTCCTTGATGCAATCGCAGATGGCATTGAAGCATCGCTTTATGTGTTTGGTCCTCTTGTGAAACCATGGTTCCTTGGCTAGAACAATGGCACTAGTGTTGTCACAGAACATATTGACTGGGTCCAGTGCACTTGGCACTACTCCAAGATCTGACATGAACTGCTTCATCCAGACACCCTCCTTAGCCGCCTCTGAGGCAGCTATGTACTCCGCTTCACATGTAGAATCAGCTACGATGCTTTGATTGGAACTGCGCCAGCTTACCGCACCCCCGTTAACAATAAATATGTATCCAATTTGTGATTAGAGTCATCCGGATTAGTGTCAAAGCTTGCATCAATGTAACCCTTTATGACGAGCTCTTTGTCACCTCCATAAACGAGAAACATTTCCTTAGTCATTTTCAGGTACTTCAGAATATTCTTGAACGCCGCCCAGTGCTCCACTCTTGGATCACTCTGAAACCTGCCTGCCATACCTACGGCCAGGTTGACATCCGGTCTAGTGCACATCATTGCATACAAGATAGACCCTATGGTTGAAGCATAGGGGACGACACTCATCTTTTCTCTATCTTCTGCAGTTACTGGACATTGACTCTTACTCAACTTTATACCTTTTAACACAGGCAAGAACCCCTTCTTGGATTATTCCATTTTGAACTTCTTCAAACCTTTATCAAGGTATGTGCTTTGTGAAAGTGTTATCAAGTGCCTTGACCTATCTCTATAGATCTGTATGCCCAATATGTAAGCAACTTCTCCAAGGTCCTTCATTGAAAATCTTTTATTCAAGTAATCCTTTACGCTTTCCAAAAACTCTACATTGTTTTCAATCAGCAATATGTCATCAACATATAATATTAGAAACGCTATAGAGCTCCCACTCACTTTCTTGTAAATACAAGATTCTCCAAAAACTTGTATAAACCCAAACACATTCCAACTCCGAGATGCTTGCACCAGTCCATAAATGGATCGCTGGAGCTTGCACACTTTGTCAACATTCTCTGGATCGACAAACCTTTGGGTTTCATCATATACAACTCTTCCTTAAGAAACCCGTTAACGAACGCCGTTTTGACATCCATCTGCCAGATTTCATAATCGAAAAATGCAGCTATTGCTAACATGATTCGGACGGACTTAAGCATCGCTACGGGTGAGAATGTCTCATTATAGTCAACTCCTTGAACTTGTGAAAAACCCTTTGCCACAAGTCTAGCTCTATAAACGATCAAATTACCGTCTGTGTCCGTTTTCTTCTTAAAGATCTATTTCTTCTGAATAGCCTTTCAACCTTCAAGTAATACTTACAAAGTCCATACTTTGTTTTCATACATA
This sequence comes from Hordeum vulgare subsp. vulgare, assembly GCF_904849725.1. Lineage (NCBI taxonomy): Eukaryota > Viridiplantae > Streptophyta > Magnoliopsida > Poales > Poaceae > Hordeum > Hordeum vulgare. The sequence continues at coordinate 312,828,631 of NC_058523.1, forward strand.
GATCCTATCTTGGATCTCATGGCTTCTAACCATCTGTTGGAATCTGGGCCCACCATTGCTTCTCCATAATTCACACGCTCATTGTCCTCCAACAACATGATTGATAAGACATGATTCTCGTACCACTCAGGAGCAGTATGTGCTCTTGTCAACCTGCTAGGTCCGATAGCAACTTGATATGAAGCTTCATGATCACCATCATTAGCTTCCTCTTCAACTGGTGTTGCCTCAACAGGAAAAACATTCTTCCCTCACCACCATCTTGTTGAAGTAGAGGTTCCACAACCTCATCAAGTTCTATTTTCCTCCCACTCAATTCTTTCGAGAGAAACTCTTTCTCAAGAAAATATTTGTTCTTAGCGGCAAACACTTTGCCCTCGGATCTAAGATAGAAGGTATACCCAACCGGCTCTTTTGGATAACCTATGAAGAGGCACTTTTCCGCTTTGGGTTCCAGCTTTTCAGGCTGAAGCTTATTGACATAAGCATCACATCCCCAAACTATAAGAAACGTCACCTTTGGCTTCTTGCCATACCACAACTCATATGGTGTCATCTCAATGGATTTTGATGGTGCCCTATTTTAAGTGAATGCAACTGTCACCAATGCATAGCCCCAAAATGATAATGACAAATCAGTAAGATACATCGTTGAACGCACCATATCTAATAAAGTACGATTACGACGTTTGGACACACCATTGCATTGTAGTTTTCCAGGCGGTGTCAATGGGGAAACAATTCCACATTGTCTTAAGTGAGCACCAAACTCGTAACTCAGATATTCACCTCCTCGATCAGATCGTAGGAACTTGATCTTCTTGTTAAGAAGATTTTCAACTTCACTCTGAAACTTCTTGAACTTTTCAAATGTTTTCTAGATAAAACCATCAAGTAGATATAACCATACCTACTCAACTTGTCAGTGAAGTTGAGAAAATAACCATACCTACTCAACTTGTCAGTGAAGTTGAGAAAATAACAATATCCACCGCGCGCCTCTATGCTCATCGGTCCGCACACATCAGCATGCATGATCTCCAACAAGGCACTTGCACGCTCCACTGTTTCGGAGAACGGAGTCTTAGTCATCTTGCCCATGAGACATGGTTCGCATGTGTCAAGTGATTCAAAATCAAGTGACTCCAAAAGTCCGTCAGCATGGAGTTTCTTCATGAGCTTTACACCAATATGACCTAACCGGCAGTGCCACAAGAAAGTGGCGCTATCATTATTAACTCTACATCTTTTGGTCTCAATGTTATGGACATGAGTGTCATCAAAATCGAGATTCAATATGAACAAACCCCTCACATTGGGCTCATGACCATAAAATATATTACTCATATAAATAGAACAACCATTATTCTCTGACTTAAATGAGTAACCGCCTCGCAATAAACAAGATCCAGTTGTAATGTTCACGCTCAACGCAGGCACTAAATAACAATTATTTAAGCTCATCACTAATCCCGATGGTAACTGAAGTGAGAGCATGCCGACGGCGATCCCATCAACCTTGGAACCATTTCCCATGCGCATCGTCACTTCATCCTTCACCAGCCTTCGTTTATTCCGCAGTTCCTGTTTTGAGTTGCAAATGTGAGCAATTGAACCGGTATCAAATACCCAGGCACTAAAACGAGACCTGGTGAGGTACACATCAATAACATGTATATCAAATATACCTTGTTTGGCGTTAGCCGCCTTCTTATCGGCCAGATACTTGGGGCAGTTTCACTTCCATCGACTAGTTCCCTTGAAATAATAACACTCTATTTCCAGCTTAGGTCCAACCTTGGGTTTCTTCGTTGGAGGGGCAACCAATTTGCCACTCTTCTTGGAGTTATCTTTCTTTCCTTTGCCATTTTTCTTGAAACTGGTGGTATTATTGACCATCTACACTTGATGCTCTTTTTGGATTTCCAACTCTATGACTTTCATCATCGCAAACAGCTCGGCGAGTGGCTTATTCATCCCTTGCATGTGATAGTTCAACACGAAGCTCTTATAGCTAGGTGGCAATGATTAAAGAACTATGTCAGTGATAGCCTCTTGCGGGAGTTCAATCCCCAGCTCAGCTAGACCGTGAGAGTACCCAGACATTCTTAGTATGTGTTCACTGACACACCCGTTCTCCTCCATTTTGCAAGCATAGAACTTATCAGAGGTATCATAATCCGGACATTCTTCTCGAAGAAGAACTTGAACTTCTGGAACATCTCATATGATCCATGACGTTCAAAACCTCTTTGAAGTCCCTGTTCTAAGCCATACAAAATTGCACATTGAACCAATGAGTAGTCATCCTTACGGAACTGCCAAGCATTCAAAACATCTTGGGTCGCTGTAGCGGGTGGTGCATCACCTAGCGCATGATCAAGGACATATTGCTTTTGGCCATCCATGAGTATAAACCTCAGATTACGAGCCCAGTCAACAAAGTTGCTTCCATCATCTTTCAGCTTAGCTTTCTCTAGGAACGTATTAAAATTCATGGTTGCTACTGCGCGAGGCATCGATGTACAACATAAGATTTTGCAAAGATTACTTTGACTATGTTTAAGACAATTGAGTTCAGATAATCATATTACTGATAAAATCCCACTCAAATAGACATCCCTCTAGTTATTCTAGTGTCGCATGATCCAAATCCACTAACTCAAGTCCGATCATCACATGAGTTGAGATCAGTTTCAATGGTGAACATCTCCATGTTGATCATATCAACTATATGATTCATGCTCGACCTTTTGGTCTCTTGTGTTCCGAGGCCATGTCTGTACATGATAGGCTCGTCAAGTTTAACCCGAGTGTTCCGCGTGTGCAACTGTTTTGCACCCATTGTATGTGAACATTGAGTCTATCACATCCGATCATCACGTGGTGTCTCGAAATGACAAACTGTCGCAATGGTGCATAGTCGGGGAGAACACAATTTTCTCTTGAAATTTTAGTGAGGGATCACCTTATAATGCTACCGTTGTCCTGAGCAAAATAAGGTGCATAAATGGATTAACACCACATGCAACTCAAAGTGAAATGATATGGCCATGAACTAGTGCTTCTTGATCTCCATCACCAAAGCACCCGCATGATCTCCATCGCCACTGGCGCCACACCATGATCTCCATCATCATGATCACCATCATTGTGCTACCATCGAGGTTGTCGCGCTATCATTGTTGTTACTACAAAAGCTACTGCCTAGCCATATAGCAAGAGCATCTGCAAGCGCAAAATAAATTTAAAGACAACACTATGGCTCCTGCCGGTTGCCATAGCATCGACGTGAAAGTCGATATTTAACTATTACAACATGATCAGCTCATAGAACCAATATATCATATCATGTCATTGGCCATATCACATCACAAGCATACCTTGCAAAAACAAGTTAGACGTCCTCTAATTTGTTGTTGCCTGTTTTACGTGGCTGCTATGGGTATCTAGTACGATCGCATCTTACTTACGCAAAGCCACACCAGCGATATGCAATTTGCTATTTAACCTTCTCCAAGGACCACCTCGGTCAAATCTAATTCAACTAAAGTTTAAGAAACAGACACCCGCCAGTCATCTTTATGCAACAAGTTGCAGGTCAGTCGATGAAACTGGTCTCTCATAAGCGTACGAGTAACGTTGGTTTGGGCCGCTTCAATCCAACAATGTCGTTGAATCAAGAAAGGACTAAGGAGGGCAGAAAATTGAACATCAACGCCCACAAACTCTTTTGTGTTCTACTCGAGATATCATCTACGCATGAACCTAGCTCATGATGCCACTATTGGGGAACACTGCATGGGAAACAAAAAATTTCCTACGCACAGAAGACCTATCATGGTGATGATCATCTACGAGAGGGCGATCAGATCCACATACCCTTGTACATCTCTAAGCGAGAAGCGTTAATAAATGCGGTTGATGTAGTCGAACGTATTCGCGATCCAAATCGTCGCCGTCCCACGATCCGTTTCGATCTAGCACCGAACGGACACACCTCCGTGTTCAGCACACGTATAGCTCGACGATGATCTTCGCCTTCTAGATGCAACAAGAGGGGGCGGAGAGGTAGATGAGTTCTCCGACAACATGACAGTGTGACGGCGATGGTGGTGGAGCTAGTCCTGCAGGGCTTCACCTAAGCACCGCTGGAAACTAGACTAGAGGAGAAAGGGATCTAGAGAGAGGGCAGCACGTGGCTGATTATTGTGTCTCAAAAACCCTCAGAACCTCTAGTATATATAGGAGGAGAGGATAGGAGGTTTCCCTAGCCCCTCCTCCAAGGAGAGGGGTTGGTCGAACCAAAGGAGGAGTCCACCTCTTTGTGGGAACGTGGACTACTTTGGGAGGACTCCTCATTTCCCTTCCTTTTAAAAGTTCTTTGCCTTTTATCTCTCCCCCTAGTCGCATGGGACCTGGAGAGAGGCTTTGGCCAGCCCACCAGGGGTTGGTCCACCTCTTCTCACAGCACACAAGGCTCTCGGGTCGCCACAGCCATCCCGGTGGTCCCCCGGCACCCTCCCGGCACTCCCTGTATATCAATATTTACCTTCGGACCATTCTGGAGCTCCTCGTGACGTCTAAGATATCATCCGCGACTCTGAACAACCTTCAGTCATCAACACCTATTGCTCAACTATACCAAAACTTCATCGAACCTTAAGTGGGCAGACCCTGCAGGTTCGAGAACTATGCAAACATGACCGAGACACTCTTCGGTGAATATCCAATAGAGGGACCTGGACGTCCATATTGGATCCTACATATTCTACGAATATCTTATGGGTTGAACCTCTATGTCAAGGATTCACACAGTCACGTATATCTTTCCCTTTGTCCTTCGGTATGTTACTTACCCTAGATTTGATCGTCGGTATCGACATACCTACTTCAATCTCGTTACCAGCAAGTCCCTTTACTTGTTCCGTAATACAAGATATCGTGGCTAACTCTTTAGGCACATTGCTTGCAAGGCTTGTTTGTGATGTTGTATTATCGAGTGGGCCCCGAGATACCTCTCCGTCACATGAAGTGACAAATCCTAGCATTGATCCATGCTAACTCCACGGACACCTTCAGAGATACCTATAGAGCACATTTATAGTCACCCCGTAACGTTGCAGCATTGGATACACAGAAGGCATTCCTCTGGTGTCAGTGAGTTACATGATCGCATGCTCATAGGAATGTATACTTGACATGCAGAAAACAATAGCAACAAAATGACACGATCATATGCTACGTTTAGAGTTTGGAACTTGTCCATCAAATTATTCTCCTAATGATGTGATCCCGTCATCAAGTGGCAACACTTGTCTATGGCTAGGAAAACTTAACCATCCTTGATCAACGAGCTAGTCAACTAGAGGCTCACTAGGGACATTGTTTTGTGTATATATCCACACATGCATTTATATTTCCATTCAATACAATTATAGCAAGGATAATAAACGATTGTCTTGAAACAGGAAATATAATAATAACTATTTTAGTATTGCCTCTAGGGCACATTTCCAAAAGTACCAGCCCTCCAAAGAGCGAGTTGAAGAAGACAAGGAACGTCGTGGGCCTGAGGTTGGGTCGCTCGTGTTCGCCCAACTAGATCTTGGGGGCGCCCCTCTCTTAGTACTCGGAGTCCCGTAGGGGTAGAGCCTTAGCCATCCCACTCTTGCTGATAATGTTGGATCGTAGCAGGGCTGGACCAAGCTCTACCGCCGAGACATTATTGCTAGAGTAGGCCTCGTCGACCAAAAGTTTCTTGCCGAGGCCCATGGCGGTGGAACGATGAGAAGTTATTGGAGAGGGGACAGAGGGGCTACTCGCTTGCAAGACCGATGCCGAGATGAGGATGGAGGTGCAATGATCTCACTATGCTCCGTGCAGCCATGTTTTGTCGCCAGGACAGCGGTTCCGAGGTGTCATGGGGAGTGTGGTTGTCCTGCTCCGTGGAATCCATCACAGGTCGCCTCTTGACCCGACAACTCTATGGGCCAGCGTCATTTCGTCCATAATGGGCGGAAGATGCGCACAGCGGGTCAGGGGGGATACTATCGATGCACTTGGAACCAGGGTACCAAGGCGAGCCACCCGCTCGCGAGGATGACACTTTGGCCAGCCAAGGAAGATGACCCTACCCCAGCCACTCTGAAGGGAGTTGCCTCATAAGGGGCAGGCCTCGCAAGGTCCTTTGCCGCCAGGTCAAGCCCTGCTAAGATCGACAGCGCCAGGTTGCCTTGCGAGGCCCCTCTCGCAAGATTGACTCAGAACCCTTAGTGTACGATGCTAGCCGCGGTGTCCCTTGCCCATCATGTGGGTGACGCACCCGCGTGGAGAAGGACGACACAGGTCGCACTAGGCGGCTCAGACATGGAGGATTTCATATTTCGTGATTAAAGTACAAACCCCATTGTCCCTCTAAAAGGAGGTTCCCAAAGATTTCTATTCTAGTGAAATAAGATCAAGACGAATCGGCGAGCCAGGACGGAGGTCATTGCTAAGCACACCACGCGTCACGAAGACTACTTTATCAAGCAAAGACCGCCTTTTGTGAGGTAGAGTCTGAGCTCCAGCCCCCCTTCGAACTGTCTCCCTATGGCCACCCTTTGTAGCTCATGTTTTACAGGAAGAGGACCAAGGCACTACAAGGGGGAACATGCCACTTCCATATAAGGGGATCAATGAATTCTCTTCCCCACAACCCATGTACTTGAGCCATGAGCTTTCCTTCACAAAGCAATTCAACACATGCAGGAGTAGGGTTTTACACCGCATAGTGGCCCGAACTTGGGTACCTCGCGCGTCCCCAAAGTTCCCGATGAGAAGGAGTGATCACACCATTGATCCTGTTGTGTTTACCGTCGGGTTGCAGGTTTCCAAGCAAAGTCCCCAAGTGTTTGAACCCTCATTCTTGGATGCACAACACACATTCTAACAAATATGACTTCAGAGCGCGAACATAATTGGGCATCGTGTCTCGGTCTAACATTCTTATATAGTGGGAAACACCACCTATCCCTCTTGAAGACGTTATGTTTATGTTCGCACTTTTATCTATGTCTTCAAGAAACTAAGTTTATGTTTGAGTTGAATGTTTGAATTTGAAATTTAACACTTGCCATTTGAATATATCATATAAAGTACTTCGGAGTTTGGTCCTCTACAGCATCTTGCCTATAGCTATGTCTTCAAATTTTATCTAGGAAAATGTGATTGAACCCAAAAACCTCATTTATGCTTATCTCTCCTAACATTGTTAAACTCCACTCATCTGCATTCTACTTTACACATGTTCGTTGTCTTCATAGTATCCTTGGCTGTCGAAGACAAATCCAAGCAAACATTTAAATTTTCATTCTTATCCATTTATGACCCTTATCGCAATAGTTCCCGCACTCATCTCTACAGTTTAGAGGTAGTGGGCAACCAGACGTAGTGCATGCTTGTGACGTGTCCCACTAAGCCAAAGGGTGATGGGCATATCCATCCAAAAATATTGGATCATTTCACTTCTTACCATCCTTATAAATACTCGACCCCTCGCTTATTTATTACTTTTACCTCTCTCAATATCGAACTCGAGCTCCAAACCCTAGCACCGCCGCACGATTCCATTATGCCCAAGGAGACGCACTTGACTGGATTCGCTCATCCGCCGCCGTTGTTACCTGCCACCACCAGGTTAGGGTGTGGCACATTGAACTGCTTGGCCTCTCAGCCTCGTCGAGCCGTTCTTCATGTTCTTCAATGTAGTAAATAAAATCTTATTTTTTACCGTTTGTTAGATCCGAAAAATTACCACATATCTTCAAATGTTGTTTTCCACTATCTTTTCAAAAACACTTAAACATGAATCTCTATTTGCTCAATGCTTTCACTTCTATGGAAAACATGGTTTGATTCCTCACTTGTTCAATTATTTGAATTTACACAAGTCTGAATCCACCTTATCTTGAGCAGAAGTGAATATCTTTGGTGAATGAGGTCATTATCTTCGAACCATGTTTTTATCTTCTGAGAATGCATATGACCTCTTCCATTCCCCTCGCATCTCTAATTATTGCATATGTACATGTCCGTGGCAGAATCTCTTGGATCTCGTAGTCTCAGTTCATTTGAAAATAGAACTGGACTCACCAAAAGCTAGTTCACACTTGCACAATACTGTAAATCCTTTGTCTAAGCCAAAGAAAATGGCCAGGGACAAATCACCTAGGAATGGTGGAAGACAAAGATGCCAGAACAGAGCAAAAGACCTTCCACCTGCACTATATGAGAGATACAAGTATGATCCTGAAGAAAATTATACTCATTGCAAGAACCAGATTCAATGTATCCGAAGATATTGGGTTTTCCTATCACTTTGTCACTGTTGAATATGATAGAAGAACGCAGAATAGGCTCCCTGGACGGATATTTGAAAAAACAACCTCTTTATAGGTGGTTTGGGTAATTAATAACAACATATATGTCATTGGACTAATTATTGTACCTAGTACTCATTCCGTCCCAAAATAAGTGTCGCTGCTTTAGTTCAAAATTTGTACTAACTTAGTACAAAATTTGCATCACTTATTTCGAGACAGAGGGAGTATGTTTCAACAAAATCTCACTGATGAATTGGTCAAGGATTGTGAAGAGACCCCCTAGATGAAAGGAACATCTATTGGCAACAAGCATTGAAGGCTCTACATTTTATATTTTGTGAGAAATCACATTTGACTCCATAGGAAAGCTAATACTATTAAAAGAGGATGAGGTGACTATGATGATATGGTTGCTCAAGAGCTTAGACATTAGCCACCAAAAATACTTATGAAATTCTCCCACAAATACACTGTCGAAACCACAAAGACAAATTTGGTGCCACCAAGTTTTCCATTTCAACCCCACCGAGCTTACCCTAGACAGATCGAGAGCCAAACCCTATAATTTCGGTACTACCAAGTCCAGTTTTGGTGCAAGCAAAAATAATGGAGAACCTCCTAATGTCGAATTGTTTAAAATCGGAATTCCTGATTTTAGCAAATTGGTATCACCGAGTTTTCTATCTGCCTAGGACAACCAAAATTGGACCCTCCGAGATTTCTATATTGGTCTCACCAAAACGCCAAAAGTTGTCACATTTTGCACTAGTTCGTGCAACCGATTTTTTACTTCGGTTTCACTAAGTTGGGCAATAATGTTTTAACAGTGGGAATTTTGGAGATGCATATATATACCCTTCCACCAACCTCTCTTCATAGAGGAAGCACTCAGAATGAACGAACACTTGCCCCTTCTATTTTTGCGAGAGCGAGCCACCTACTCTTGTGTTGATATCAAGATATTCCTTTCCTATCATATGAAGCTTGATTTGTAGCCTCCACAAGTTTCTTTCCACCCAATCAATCTCTTCTACCCAAGAAAAATCTACGAGAGAGTGACTAAGTGTTGAGGAGACTATCTTTTGAAGCACAAGAGCAAGGAGTTCATCATACTACCACATCTATTGACTTTTGAAGAGTGGTGTCTCCTAGATTGGTTAGGTTTCACTTGAGAGCCTCCGACTTCATGTGGAGTTGAACCAAGAAGTTTGTAAGGGCAAGGAGTTCACCTACTTCATGAAGATCTACCCCGAGTGAGGCTAGTCCTTCATGGACATAAGCCAGGATGGAATATACAAGGTTCGTTCTCCGTGAACCCTTCATGGGATGATCCCTCCGTGGACTCTCGCGGATGTTACCCAACGTGAGTTGAAGTCTCCATCAAGGTGGAAATATGATAGCACCACCTATCGGAACCACGCTAAAAATATCTGTCAATCTTTGTGTTTGATGTTCCTTTGGCTACCCTCTAGTTACATGTGCATGTCTTTACTTTCCGCTGCTATACTTTTAGACGTGCATGTGTAGGGTGTGCTTGACTTGCTATAATTGCTAAAACTTGCCCACAACTAAAATGAGGAAAATGATATGTTTTTATTTGGTTAAGTAGTCTAATCACCCCCTCTAGACATACTTTGTATCCTACAAGTGGTATAAGAGCTTTGTTCTCCATTGATTGATTTCACAACATAGGAGAATATGGCGTCTACTGAGGGAAATTACCACCTTAGAGGTCCATATTTTGATGGTACAAACTCTACTAGTTGGAAGCATAAAATGAAAATGCATATTCTTGGTCATAACACCATCGTTTGGGCTATTGTTCGTGTTGGATTGCAAGGTGAATTCTCTAGTGATGGAAGGGAATTTGATCGTGAAGCGACAACGGAAGAATTGAAGATGTTTCAATACACCACGCAAGCATGCGACCTTCTATTCAACTAACTAGGCCGCGAAGATTCGAACAAGATAGCCCTCTTGAGAATGCCAAGGAAATTTGGGATACTTTGGTTGATATGCATGAAGGTACCAAATCCGTGAGGACAAGTTCAAGATGAAGGATGGTGAAGGAGTCGCTAAGATGTACTCTAGGCTAGCTCCATCACAAATGATATTATCGGCTTAGGAGGCGAAGAGATAGCCGACAAATTCATCATAAAGAAGATCCTTAGAGCCTTGGATGGAAAGTACAACATCGTGTGCACATTGATCCAAATGATTCCAAACTACAAAGATGTCAAGCCATCGGAAGTTATTGGAAGGATTGTTGATCACAAAATGTCACAAAAAGACAAACAAGAGATTCATAACAAGTCAAGTGGTGCATACATATCTTCAAGTGACACTCCCGCTACTTCAAATTTCAAACTTGTTACCAACGAAGAGATGAACCTCATGGTCAAGAAATTCAACAAGTTCTACAAGAGTAGAGGCAAAGAGAGAAGATCCAACTCAAGATATGAAGAGAAGTGTTCGTCTAGTCGTGACCGAAATTGCTACAATTTTGGAAGGCCCGTACACTACTCCAATGATTGCATGGCCCCCAGAAAAGAAGAGAAAAGTCACCTAATAGACTAATCTCAAGAGATGAGTCGCCTCGAAGAGAGAGAAGGAGTAGATTAGGTCGTTATGAACGAAGACCAACCCAGAGAAGCAAGGAATCGGAGAAGAGGGACAAGTACACCAAGAGCCACTCAAGAAGAAGACATCAAGCTCATGTTGGTGAATGAGTATACGGCTTTGAATCCGACAACCAATCCAAGAGAAGCTACCACTCTAGTCCGACTATAGTCAAGATGAAGGTTTTGCGGGACTAGCAATCGTATCCTCCAATTCACCAAATGAAGGACTTGGAAATTGCTTCATGGATAAAGGCCCCAAGTTATCAGACCATAAATACTTTGACTTTTCAATAGTGATGAGGATGACTTACTTGGAGATGATGACTTGCCCTTTGATAAAACTAGTGATACAAAATGAAAATGAACTTGATTGTAATCATGCTAGTCAAGATAAGTCGTGTGATGATGATAAGAAGGAGATTGAGCGTCTAACCAAAGAATTAAACACTCTTATGTTAGACCATGAATCTACTCTAGAAGATCATAGAGAGCTTGGAGGAACTCATGAAAAGCTACGCTTCGAGAAGCTAAATTTAGAGCAAGAGCATGAGTTTCTTAAAGCGATCAATGATGTTGTTCGAAAGAAGAGTTCTTCTTATCTAGACAAATGATTAGTCTTGTATTCTTTTGTTCGACAAGTTAAACCTAAGCAAACTATTAACAAAGGAAAGAATGTTTCTTCATCTAGTAGCAACAACACTAAAGCTAGATCAAATGATGTCGTTTCTCGTAGCTCTATTGATTCCATTAACGACTCTCTTAGCCAAGTTACAGTTGAGCAAGAAAACAATTTATTGAAACTAATTATAGAGAGAGGTGTCTTAAGTAATCTTGCCAAAAGTAATCAATTCGAGGAGATTGTACGCAAGCAAGGGGGACACCGGAAGAAACAAGGCATTGGCTACTTTAATGCCAATGGAGTTGAATGGGAAGAAGGTCAATACCAAAACCTGAAGTTTCTTCCCCAAATGGAGAATTCTGATCCTACTCTCCCAAAGGAAACGAATATTCAAGATGACCTTCCACCACAAGACCACAAGCTCACGGGAAAGTACAAGCTTACAGAGGACATTCACTCATTTGGAGAAGAATCCCAAGCCATGGTAAAGTAGATTCCCAAGGCCACCACTAGCTCTACTTCATCAAGTGCTACCTAAACTCCCACAATCCCCATAAGTTAATGTGGGTCCCCAAGAAGAAGAACTAGAGAAGTTCTTGAGGGGTAACTCCACCAACGAAAATAACTCTTATTCACTTTCGCATGAACTATTTGCAATCAACTCCAACCCTACGCCACTACAGGAATCGGGCATTTTGCCATCAAGACGCTACAGACGGCAAAGAGAGAATTACAGATGGCAAAAAATTTCCCGTCAGCCCATGACGGCAAAAAATGTCGTCAACCCATGTGGCCGCAAAGGGTAATTTTGCCGTCAACATTTTATCTGGCAGACGGCAAAAAAATTGTTGTCACCTATTATGAGACAGACGGCAAAAACCTAACAGAACCACCCGGACGGCGTTAACTCTTTGCTGTGAGCCGAACCGGAATGCAAGACGGCAAAGATTACAGGTTTGCCGTCAGTTGTTATCAATACCAGACGGCAAAGAAATTTTATTTAAAAAAATATAAACAACATCGGCCAACATGACAGCCAGGTGCAGATCTGGTCCATTGTCGCTCACTGAACCGAAATGATACAAAAGGGCCTGGAAACTACATCAGCCAATGAGTGGATATAAGTTTACACAAATGACCCTGATATTAGCACAACTCCTAAAGCAGTGCTTGTGTATTATATAAAGCACCCTGGAACTAAAGATAAAAAGCAATCAGGTCCCTTGGCTTCTTCTCCACTGCATGGACGCAGCACATCGTCGAACTGGGCCAGCTGGCGGCGGGTGCAGGGCTAGCAGACGGCGGGTGCGGAAGGCCAGCATGCGGCGGGTACGGGGCCACCAGGCGACGGGTGCAGTGCCAGCAGGAGGCGGGTGCGGAAGGCCTCCCCGACGAGGACGTGACGGCGGGAGGCCGTGGCATGTGGGGGAGACTCGGCCGGCGGGCGGAGGGCCTAGATAGCCGCCTCGATTGGTAGTTGGCTGCGGCTAGCAACCGGAAGGTGGCGGCGATGAGCGCGGCTGCCCCGACTGGTAGGTGATGGAAGGAGGTGGTGGTAGACGACCGGTGGAGAACGCGGGCCAACCGACCGGGAGGTGGCTGTGTGCGGCAACCGAGGCGGGAGTACAAGCTCACAACAAGAGGCGGGAGTCCGAGGTCGCCGGAGACGTGAGGTGGAGTGAGCGTGGTGGGGTGGGGGAAAGAGATCGATCCAGATCCAGATCGTGGGTGAGGGAAGACGTGAGGTGGGGTGGGGTGCTTGATGGAGACATGAGGTGGGGTGGGGATGTGCGTGGTTGGGCCGGTGAGGTGGGGATCCATATAGTGGTGTTGTGGGAATGTATGTGTGGTGTGGATGATGCCATGTCATCGATCCACGAGAAGAATCCGCGTGGTGTGCTTCTTCTTTGCCGTGATCAGTTTTTAGTACAGATGGCAAAATTTGCCTTTGTCGTCATCTGTTTCTATTACAGACGGCAAAATCTGTTTTTGCCATCACTTGTTTAAATCACAGACGGCAAAATATTTTTGTCGTCATCTGTTTCTATTACACACGGTAAAATATTCCTTTGTCGTCAGCAATTTTCATTACAGACGGCAAAATATGTCTTTGCCATGAGTCATTCTTTACCGTCAGCAATTTTTATAATAGACGGCCAAAATGTTCTTTGATGTCATCCACAACAAAAAGCTGACGGCAAAGATCTTCACAGACGACAAATTACCTGATTCCTGTAGTGTTGATTAGTTCAAGGAGTCACACATTCCCTCAAAGGTAGGCAAGGGACAAGGTAATTAATGTATCAACGGACATCATCTCATATGTACTTCACTCTATGTCCATAGATATCCTTGTATCTGTTCCATGTATGGGAGTAACCCATGTAGGCTAGGAGAGTGTGAAACAAGAAGGATTGCTCTCAGCTATAGATGATTTGCATCAACATTGAGCATCCACCACTACTACATGAAGTCTTCTACGACAAAACCCAAGGTTAGTTTATCCCCTTAGGGGGGATGTCACATCAAGGTGGAGGTTTTGAAAGCACAATTGCTCCCTGAGGTAGTTTTGGTAATTAATCACAACATATGCATCATTGGATTAATGAGTTTATTCAAGTATATTTCAGAAAAGTTCAAAGATGCTTTGGCTATAGGATTGTGAGGAGATGCACCTTCATGCAAGGAAGGAATAGGATTCGCTCATGCTTGAAGCAAGAAGGCTGTACATTTTATATTTGTGGGAAATCACTTTGAGTCCATAGGAAAGACAATACTATTAAAAGGGGGTGAGGTATTATGATGAACTGGTTGCTCAAGTGCTTAGAGGTAGCCACCAAAAATACTCAGCCATTCTCCCGCAAAAATATATGTGTCCAAACCCGTATCTGCAAAATTGGTGCCACCAAAAATTTCCACTCGTCCCTACTGATTTTACACTTGAAAAAACCTATGCCAAAGCCTATCAGCTCGGTACCACCAACATTCCTATCGGTGCCACCAATATTGAGGGACAAATTTCTCTTGAGAAGATTTCAAGAATCGGAATTTCCGTGTTTGAAATCGGTGTCACCGAGATTAGGAAACTGGTCTAGGGCATCGTATCGGTACCACCGAGATTCCTATATCGGTCTCACTGAGAGTTCAAAAGTTTCCACATTTGGTGCAACTCAGTACCACCGAGATTCATTTTGGTGTCACCGAGTTGGGAAATAATGTTGTAATGGTTGGATTTTCGGGGATGCCTAATATACCGCTTGACCTACCTCTCAGTCGTAGAGGAAGCACTCAGAACACACTTACGCTTGCCAGATCCATTTTTGTGAGAGAGATCCACCTACTCATGTGTTGAGATGAAGAGATTCCATGCTAACCATTTGAACTTTGATTATTAGCCTCCCCAAGTTGCTTTCCACAAGATCAATCTCTCCTACTCCTGCCAAATCTAAGATAGAGTGATTGAGTGTCGAGGAGACTATCTTTTGAAGTACAAGAGCAAGGAATTCATCGTTCTACCACATCTATTACCTTTTGGAGGGTGGTGCCTCCTAGATTGGTTAGGTGTCACTTGTATCCTTCTACTTCATGTTGTAGAGTTGAACCAAGATGTTTGTAAGTGCAAGGAGATCGCCTACTTCATGAATATTTACCATGAGTGAGGCTAGTCTTGTGTGGATGGAAGCCGTGGTGGCATTGAAAAGACCTCTTCTTTGTGGACCCCTTGTGGATGGAGCCCTCCGTGGACTCTCATAGCCGTTACCCTCCATGGATTGAAGTCTCCACTAACATGGACGTACGATAGTGCCACCTACCGGAACCACGCCAAAAATCATCATGTCAACCTTTGCTTTGACATCCCTACTTTACCCTCTACATTACAATGGCATGTCTTACTTTGTGTTGCTATACTCTTAGATGTGCATGTGTAGGGTGTATTCAACTACTCATAATTGCTAAAACTGGCCCACACTTAAAATTGGGAAAATGCTAAGTTTTTATCCTGTGAGGTAGTCTAATCACCCCCTCTAGAAATACTTTCGATCCTACAAGTGGTATCAGAGCTTTGGTCTTGATTGCATTGGTTTCACAACCTACGAGTGTATGGCGTCTAGTGAAAGGAAATTATTACCGTAGAGGTTCATATTTCCATGGCACTAATTTTGCTAGTTGTAAGCATAAGATGAAAATGCATATTCTTGGTCATAATCCTGTTGTTTCGGCTCTTGTTCGTGTTGTGTGCAAGGTGATTTCTTAGGAGAAGGAAAAGAACGAGATCCTGATGCGACAGCGGATGAGCTGAAGATATTGCAATTCAATGCTCAAGCTTGTGATATTCTGTTCAACTGTTTGTGTCCCGAAGATGTCAACAAAATCAATCGCCTTGAGAATGCAAAGGAAATTTGGGATACTTTGATTGATATGCATGAAGGAACATATTCTATCATAGAATATAAGTTGGATGTGCTTCAAATTCAGCTTGACAAGTTCAAGATGAAGGATGGTGAAGCAGTCGCTGAGATGTATTCTAGGCTAGCTCTCAACGCAAATGAGATTGTTGGCTTAGGGAGTGAAGAGATGATCTACAAATTCATCATCAAGAAGATACTTAGAGCCTTGGATGGAAGAGACGACACTGTGTACACATTAATCCAAATGATGCCAAACTATAAGGATCTCAAGCCAAGAATGATTGTTGCTCATTAAATGTCTCTCAATGACAAAGATGAGTTGCACAACAAGTCAAGCGGTGCTTACAAAGCTTCAAGTGATACTCCCGCTACTTCAAGTGACAACCTTGTTACCAATGAAGAGATCAGCTTCATGGTCAGAAAATTCAACAAGTTCTACAAGAGTAGAGTCAAAGAGCGAAGCTTAAGCTCAAAATATGATGAGAAGCGTTCCTCTAGTCGTAACCAAAACTGGTACAACTATGGAAAGCCCGGACACTATTCCAATGAATCTCGGCTCCCCACAAACAAAGAGAAGAGTCACCTAGAAGACGAAGCTCAAGAGATGAGTCACCTGAAAGAGAGAGAAGGAGTAGAGAAGATCATTATGAATGAATACACTCCTGGAGAGGCAAAGAATCTGAGAAGAAGGACAAGTACACCAAGAGCGATTCAAGAAGAAGACATCAAGCTCATGTTGGTGAATGGGTTTTTGGCTCCGAGTTTGACAACCAATCGAGGGAAGCTATCACTTCAACTCCGACTATAGTCAAGATGAAGGTGTTTCCGATATTGCACTTGTTTTCTCCAACTCCTATGGCTTATTTGATTCAATAAATGAAGGAATTCGAAACTGCTTCATGGCCAAACTCCCCGAGGTATCACACCCCTAGTATTTTGACTTTGATAGTGATGAGGATTACTTGTTAGGAGATGATGACTTTCTCTTTGATAATACTAGTAATAACATTGAAAATTCACTTGAAAATATTCATGATAATCAAGAGAAGTCGTGTGATGATGACAAGAAAGAGATTGAACGACTAACTAAAGAATTAAACACTCTTAAGTTAGCTCATCAAACTACTCTAGAATATCATTGAGAGCTTGCAAGAACTCATGAGAAACTATGCTTCGATAAGCTAAATTTAGAGCAAGAGCATGAAAAGGAATCAATGATGATCTTCGAAATAAGAGTTCTTCTTATCTAGCCAAATTATTACTCTTGTCTACTTTTGTTCCACAATTTAAACCTAAGAACACTCGTAACAAAGTGTGGCACCCCAGCTCAGAGGAAACCGGAACACCCCATATTCCAGCCCAAGGACAAGTCTTTTGGAATACGTAACCGTTGTCACAGAACAAATCATCTCCTTATTACTATGGAAAATATTACAATGATACATGGATTACATCGCCTTGGCGATACTACACCTACCTACGGTAAATCCTACACTAGCCGCGAAACAATGACCTATGTGATGAACTCCACTCCGCAGGGACTCTGGCTGGAACGCACATCCGAGCTCTCAACTCGGAATCATCGACAAGCAAACAATCAAGGCATGACATGCAAACTGGCATGACAAGCCAGATGAGTTCTTTGAATGTACTCGCAAGCTCACAACAAACATAAGCATTAAGGCAAGACAACATCATAGCAATCAAGATTAGGAAAAGATTTGTTATTACTAAAGGAGTAATAGAGAACTAACTATACCAGGCTACTCTCACCGTACTCGGGTGATACCAACTTGTGATCTTACCAAGACACTTTAGCGAGCATCCTCAAGACGGATACCAAGACTTATCATCGGGATGATGCCCAACTGTTATCATCCTTAGACGAGTTCTTTCATCATTACTATCATAGATATGGTTGACATCTACTGAGGTCTGGTCGGGCTGTCAAATACCATGGACTCGACTATTCGAATAGATCTGACACTTTGCACAGGTTGCACACTTTACCCACACTATGGAGCAATGACCTCGTGATCCCATTCGGGTAGATCAGTGTTGCTCCAACGAAACCCGTGACTCTTTCGTTGTACCACCGGCAATCATCCTCCTTCGGAGTCCTACCCTGGGTGGCCCTGTGTCCTCATGACACTTGCCATCGTCATGGCCAAACAAAACTGTCCCAAACGGGGAGGGTACCCCAAACAACTCAACTGGCTCACGGGTTATCACCGCCTATCGGGCCAAGGTAGCACGCGTGCATAACCCTCCCTCTTTGGAGGTACCAGTGAAAGATCACGCGATCAGCTCAAGTCCAGGCCGTCCCATAGCGGCAAATGTGGTTGCACTGATAAGCCCGGACAGGTGACTTTGATCAACCAACTAGGTATCTTATCCCAAATAATATTTCTGTTATAGATGACGCACCAACGTCATGGTAATCTGATAAATAATAAGCTCAAGCCACTACTGTTGCTCCATATTCACAAGGTAATCATAGACAACAATCTCAATAGTATAGCGTAAATTAGTGGGTAAACTACTAGTTACTAATAGTCTTGTACTCAACACGGTAGTCATCTATTCAGATAGTGCCTACTCACATTTCAAAACTATAAACATATATAATTGTGATTAAAATAGTTAATTAAGCTATGGTATTGAAATGCGATGAGAGTTGTGGCTTGCCTAGGATGAGGGAACCACCGGGAAGAAGAGAGAGAAGCTCGCGAAAAGAATTGCCGGAAACAGTTCTCTCTCGGAGGAGGGCTGTTTACGGCAAGGGCAACATGGTCATTTACACTGTGTGATCACTTGGTGGAAATGACACCATCTTGTCGGGCTCGACGACACGAAGACGTGGCCTTTGGAATCACTGGAATCGGAGCTACGGATAAAAAGATATGAATGCTTTTCTGCGAGGGACTAATCTAAAATAAAAATATCTGCAATCGGATCCGTGGGAGCACATCCGCTGGCACCTATGAAGGAATACGTTTCCCAGAGGGGGAAACGTATTTCTGCGCCGGGCGCTTCCAATTGAACTAACGAGCGGGCTTGATGACTTTATTAATCCGGCTGACGAGTGGGACCCGTCCCATCCCCTCTCTCTTGGTTCATCTTCCTGCTCGCGACAGAGGAAACGGGAGGAGCGGGGGGACCGGCCGGAGAGTGCAGGGTCACTGCCACTCCCTGCCGCGCCCGAGGGTGGCCGCGGTCTCGCTTGAGGCGGCCTACAGCGCCCTCACTACTGACAGGGCCGCGCCATATGAGGAGCTGCAGGGGGCCTCGCCGGTAGGGCTTCCCCAGCTAAGAGAAGGACGGTGGCGACCTTGCTAGCTCTTGGGGGTGCTCTATCCGTGGATAGAAGAGAGGGAGAGGGCCACAGAGCTGGAATCGCTGCGGATGTCCGGCGGCGGCCTTCGGCCATTGGAGAGGCGGGGAGCTTCGGGACTCGAGTGAAGGGGGCTGGGGCTTGCTCGTAGGGGGAGGGCTTGGGGCACTCCTTAAATAGGCACGGGAAGGCTCTTCGCGACGGTAGCCAAAGCTCCGAGACGGCGGCTCTGCGACCGCGTCGCAACACAGAACCGGGGCCAACCATAGGCTAGCCAACAAGGGGGAGAAGACTCCGGAGGGCACTCGTGTGCGGTGGGGAGCTCTCCGGCGCTCGCGGACAAGCCAAAGCTTGCTGGAGAGGTCCTCCCATCGCCGTCAATGCATAGAGCGCCATTTTGGCATGCTCTCAGCATGGTCACCACGTGCACTACGTGCTCTAGTGTGCCACTGCTCCTCAGTCCATGTCAAACAAACCTACCACTGCTCAAATGGATAAGAGGCAAGGGTGGAATCAACTAGATGGCTCTGGGGATAAAGAAAAATGCTCAAACATAATTCAACAGCAACAGATATAGCTGGGGAAAGGCTCTGGTTTTTGGCTGAGGCTGATCACATGCTAGGATGATTATATGTGCAAATTTTCAACTCATTTGAAAGAATAAAAAGAACACTTGCAGTTGAAAGGGCTTTTCTGGACAAAAATACAAAATATGAAGTGGCACTCACATACTTGCTTGGATGGAGATGAAACTTGGAGGAGATAAATCATTTAGGCATGTGAGGATGTTGTCTAAATTTCATGCCATCTTGATAAGCCAAAGTGGCACTTCCTTCACACAGTAACCCACTGGACAGAAACTTAGGAGAATTACTGGGAGTAATTGGCTAAATAAAATGAGCTCAAAATTGGTTTAGCAAGGTTGTATAGATAGGAGAATGTCCTCGTAAAATTTCAGAATTTATGGAGGAACATAAAATATAGTTGATTCATAATCCAAAAATAATAACCAGAGACAAATATTTGATGCTATGGTCACATGGTTGACGGCGTGATGCTCAAATTTTGTGGAGAGGCATTATTTAAGCATATTGAGATGATGGCAAAGTTTCAACTCATTTGAATACTCCTAGCTAGCACTTGCTTCACAAAGCTTCCTCTGGATCAGAAACTTTGGGAATTTTCCAAGAAATATTTACTTGCTAAATTGAGTTGAATTCTGGCATGAAGCAACGATATGGATAGGAAAAAGTGCCCACGAATTGTGAGAGCAATCAAGCAAATTAAAAGGGTACTTGCTTCACAACTTGACAGATAGGGCAGAACCAGAAAAGGAATTTTTGGTAAATATTTTTGAACATGGCAAGGAAAGATTTTGTCATATATGAGGAAGATATGACCCAAGAGATTTATGAGAATTATTTGGGAATTTTTGGAGAGATAGAAATGGGGGTTGCTTCACAACTCAAGGCAACAAAGGTTATTCCTTTAATAGAAAAAGGAATATTCCCATGGAAAAGAACATTGGGATAGGCTCAAGATGGAAATGGCTAAGTATTGGGGTGGTTTGAAGGTTGGCAAGCCACTAGGAAAAAGAAATCAAGGGTAATCCCTTTAGGTTTCAAAATTATTAAGTCACAAAAAAGAAAAACCAGATCAAAATCAAAGGAAAAAGAAATGGGAAAAATCCAGGGTGTTACAAACCTACCCCCCTTAAAGAAATCTCGTCCTCGAGATTTGATTGCTCAAGGTTCAACATGAATATCCTTACTTGAGGAAACCGTTTCCAACTCGAGTTTCCTTTTTACCTTGATACAATGCTCTCAGTATCAACTGACTGACTGTCTGACTTCAGGGTGATTTGTTTTGCTGGATCCTCGTACGTTACTCCGACTTCTATCCGTTTACATATGCTAACTTGACTGACGGAGGTTCTGGCAGGAAGATCTTGTTCACAACAAACTATCTTTTGACTGATTTCTATACGTGAGGACACATGCTTCGAGGTTGTTGTCCCACATTCTGGTCATTTCATCCATCGACGGCTTTAAATGGATAATGGGTCGTGTAATCCTTTGACATCGCTGTTGTCATCTGTTGAGTAGTCTTCATTGATTTGAGTATCTTCTTTTAACGATGCTGAGCATATCCGGTTGGGCTGCGGGGGTTGGCTTGATATATGGTCCTTGCAAATGGAATATACCTCATGGGTATGTACCCACGGTGATTTGTATCGAACCACACTGTTTTGAGCATATGCATAATGTTGATCTTGTAACCATTATCATACCTGTATGGGCAATCTTGCTCTTTCATTATAATTCTCTTTGCGTGGGTCCTTAGCTGAAAGAGCTTGGCCTGATGTGTTCTTTATTCTTCGAATGACCATGGGTGCTCCCAGCTACCATATTCTAGCAGGCATATTACTTGACCAGTTGTAGCTTATAGGGTAACGACCGTCTGAACCCTTGGATAAAACCGGCAAATAAACCAGTAGTCACCAGAACGGTCTTTAAAACTCAGATCTGGGACATTACTCGAGTAGCTCAACCCCGACCCAAGACGGCTGAAAAGTAGCTCAGAGCATGAGACGGTGTCAATTAAAACAAAGTAGAAGTTCCCTAAGACGGCGGGGAAACAACTCAGAGCATAGGGTCACTACCACGAAAAGAAATTCAACAACTGTCCGAGATGGCCGGAAAAGCAGCTCAGAACACGGACTAGTTGTTGACAAGAGAAATAAAAGTCGGCATCCACCCCGGACGGCTGAAAACAACTCAGAACACAGGCGTGGTACCGTCGCCAAAGAAAGACGGGTAAGGGTTCATCCGTGTCCCATACAGCTTATCCATGGGTTGTGAGTCATCTCACCGAAGTGTATAATTGGCATCCTTCTTCTTCTTATACATAGCTCATGCAATAGTCGGATTCTCACCGGGATGGCATCATTGTATGATTAACTCATATGGCCTTGGTAGCATGTCCACCATATATATTGGATCTATGTGATGGAGTGCTTGATTCCTGAAGCAGGCTTATGTCTTGACTGGCTATTTTGCTTTCTGACCAACTGTTGCGAATTTAATCCTTGATATCCATGGTCATATGGTGTCAACTGTCAGTGGAATGACTTGTACCAGTGAGAATGCGATACCTTCCCAACAAAGGTTACTTGGCTGGTCTTGTAAGTTATCAAGAGTATCGTGTCAAGGAAAACTAGGTAGCTTGTGCTTGATGCTTTGATCAGGGTAGCTTCTTGAAGAAGCATGGGGTACCATATCTCAAGTGCTTTCCTTCCTTGAAGACTTGCTGGGTAAGGCTCAGTACCTTATGCCAAAAGCTTGATGTGATGTCTTACTAGAGAAGCATGGGTGTCTTGAACAAAGCTCTGTGTTTCACATTGAGGAAGTCACCTGAATCTTGTGCCATAAGCTTTTCACGTAGCTTGCAAGGAAAGACTGGGTTGCTTACACCTGAAGCATTCTTTTTGCCATATGCAGGCTTAGTGCATGCATACGTCCTTAACGTTCCCGGTATTGGTTACTTGCAGTATGCGGCAGAGTATTCGGCTACCCTTTTTGCTGAACACTAAGTTCATGGCTCCTTCTGACTTCCTTTCGTAGTATAGCAGCTTTCAAATTGTGCTCATAACAGACTCCACTGTGTATATGAATCATACCTTCGATTCGAGCTATATACATCTCTTCCTTCTTATTGATTCCATGATTGTTGCTGCGAAGGTGGTACTGATGTATGCTTACTGCTGATAACTCATCTAGTCAGGATATCCTTTATACTCCGGCTCCATATTCCCGATATAATGCATTATGCTAAAAATTCCATATTGCTGAACTGAGCTTCCAAATGACTGTCTCTTCACTGATTCCTTTGAGTCCAATGTTGGTGAGCAACTTCCATAAGGGGGAAATAAGGTAACACCAAGGGCCCAAAGAAATAAGCAAAAGACAAACACACAAAGCAGCAAGATCACACAAAGGCAATGTCATATTCTACAGCTATTCATAGCAATAATATGCATTCGTACTTAAGCAGAAAAATCTCGCAAGAACTCCAATACTACGGTCTAACGTGCTGTGGCGGTGTGCATGAAAGTGAATCAATGTGTGGAAGGGAGTCGGTGTAAACAAAGCTACACCAAACAGGGGCTTACACCGGTTCCGTCTGGACAGACACGGTGGCAAGGACGAACTTGGTGATCATGGGTCGGAACACAGGGGTCTCGACCACGTCATCATCAAGCGTATGGGAAAACAAACCATACTCGTCCAGAGAATGAATGGAAGGGAAGGATAACTATGAAAAGAAGGGCTTGCGGGCATTGCCCTTTTCTAATAAACAAGATCAATAAGGGTTGCCAACGCGGCTAGAGGGATGGGCAAGATCCGGGATAGAAGCATGTATATCACCGAAACAACAGGCGGCTGAAGAGAATGCATTGGTGTGATATTGGTGCATCAATCCGACAAAGGATCGACATTACTAGGCACCTTGGCATCACTCCGTTGAAGTGAAGGTGACACCACACCAAGGAAGAAGAAAGCAAGCTGGAGAGTGCATGTGGTGAATCAAAACCGATGCCACCTACACTCACCAGATCCATTGTTAGTAATAACATATATAGTCTATATGCATGCTATGCACAATCAAATGCGACAAACAAGTGCAGCAAAACAACTGAATCCTATACTACCAGTTACTAATGCTCGCGCGGTCCAGGGCGTCCTACAACCAGACCTGCTCTGATACCAACTCTTGGGGCACCCCGGCTCAGAGGAAACCGGAACACCCCGTATTCCAGCCCAAGGACAAGTCTTGTGGAATACAGAACCGTTGGCACAGAACAAATCAGCTCTTTATTACTATGGAAAAGGTTACAATGATACATGGATTACATCGCCTTGGTGATACTACACCTGCCTACGGTAAATCCTACACTAGCAGCGGAACAACGACCTATGTGATGAACTCCACTCCGCAGGGACTCTGGCTGGAACGCGCATCCTAGCTCGCAACTCGGAATCCTCGACAAGCAAGCTATCAAGGCATGACCTGCAAACTGGCATGACAAGCCAGATGAGTTCTTTGAATGTACTCGCAAGCTCACAACAAACATAAGCATTAAGGCAAGACAACATCATAGCAATCAAGATTAGGCGAAGATCTCTTATTACTAAAGGAGTAACAGAGAACTAACTATACCAGGCTACTCTCACCGTACTCGGGTGATACCAACTTGTGATCTTACCAAGATCCTTTAGCGAGTATCCTCAAGACGGATGCCAAGACATATCATCGGCACGATGCCTCATACGTCTCCAATGTATCTATAATTTTTGATGGTTTCATGCTAGGATGTTTTGCATGCCTTTTATATATTTTTTGGGACTAACTTATTAACTCAGTACCAAGTGCCAGTTACTCTTTTTTCCATGTTTTTGACCCCTTTCAAAGGAGATTTTGAAATGGAGTCCCAACGGAATAAAATCCCCGAAAAGAATTTTTCCGGAATGGAAGAAGATCAGGAGACTTGAGAGCCAAGGCAGGGGAGCCTCGGGGGCCCGACAAGCCCCCACCCCGCGGCCAGGGGGGCAGCCGTGGCCCACAGGCTTGTGGGCCCCCTGGGTGCCCTTTGCCCTAGGTTTTGCGCCTATACATCCCCAAAACTTCCACAAAAAATCAGGAGATCATCGAAAGTACTTTTCCGCTGCCGCAAGCTTCTGTCTCCGCAAGATCCCATCTGGGGCACATTTTGGTGCCCTGCCGGAGGGGGGATTCTGACGCGGAGGGCTTCTTCATCAACACCATGACCTCTCCGATGATGCTTGAGTAGTTCACCAAAGATCTACGGGTCCATAGCTAGTAACTAGATGGCTTCTTCTCTCTCTTGGATCTTCAATACAAAGTTCTCCATGATCTTCATGGAAATCTATCCGATGTAATCTTCTTTTGCGGTGTGTTTGTCGAGATTCGATGAATTGTGGATTTATGATCAGATTATCTATGAATCTTATTTGAGTTTCTTCTGATCTCTCTTATGCATGATTTCATATCCTTGTAATTCTCTTCGAGTTGTGGATTTTGTTTGGCCAACTAGATCTATGATTCTTGCAATGGGAGAAGTGCTTGGTTTTGGGTTCATACCGTGCAGTGACCTCACCCAGTGACAGAATGGGTAGCGAGGCACGCATCATGTTGTTGCCATTAAGGGTTAAAATATGGGGTTTTCATCATTGGTTTGAGTTTATCCCTCTACATCATGTCATCTTGCTTAAGGCGTTACTCTGTTCGTCATGAACTCAATACACTAGATGCATGCTGGATAGCGATCGATGTGTGGAGTAATAGTAGTAGATGCAAAAAGTATCGGTCTACTTGTCTCGGACGTGATGCCTATATGTATGATCATTGCCTTAGATATCATCATGACTTTGCACGGTTCTATCAATTGCTCGACAGTAATTTGTTTACCCAGCGTGATATTTGCTATTTTGAGAGAAGCGTCTAGTGAAGACTATGGCCCCGGGGTCTACTCCACACCATATTTTCAGCTTTACACTTTTTACTTCGTTGCCCTTTCCGCCTTTGGATCTCACTTTGCAAACAATCTTGAAGGGATTGACAACCCCTTTGAAGCGTTGGGTGCAAGCTCGTTTGTCTTTGCGCACGTACTCTGGACTTGACGAGACCCTCCTTCTCGATCGATACCTAGGTTCTCAAACTGAGGGAAATACTTACTGCTCCTGTGTTGCATCACCCTTTCCTCTTAAAGGGAAAAACCGACGCAAGCAAGAGAAGTAGCAAGATGAATTCCTTGCGTTGCTTGGGAAGGACTTTTGTTGCCGTAGCAGAAGAATTTCTGGCGCCATAGCCGGGGAGGAAGATCAAGTCAAGAACTCATCCAAGTAAGTGTCGTAGACTCATCTCTTTCATTTACTTTGTTTGCCAGTTGCCTCTCATTTTCCTCTCCCCCACTTCACCAATTTGCCTTTTTCCTTTGCCTTTTTTCCATTTGCCTTCTCGTTCGCCTTTTCTCTCTTGCTCTTTGTTCGCTTGTGTGCTTGCTTGCTTGCCGAAGTCACCATGAATGAAAACACAAAACTTTGTGACTTCTCGAATACTAATAATAATGATTTTATTAGTACTCGGATTGCTCCCGCCACTAGTGCGGAGTCATACGAAATCAATGCCTCCTTGCCGAATCTTGTTATGAAAGAGCAATTCTCCGACCTTCCTAGTGAAGATCCCGCATCCCATCTCAATACCTTCATTGAACTTTGCGACATGCAAAAGAATAAAGATGTGGATAATGACGTGATTAAATTGAAGCTTTTTCCTTTCTCGTTGCGAGATCGTGCAAAAACTCGGTTTTCTTCTTTGCCCAAAAATAGTATCGATTCTTGGGATAAGTGCAAAGATGCTTATATATCCAAGTATTTTCCGCCAGCTAAGATCATCTCTCTCCGTAATTATATCATGAATTTCAAGCAACTTGATCATGAACATGTTGCACAATTTTGGGAGAGAATGAAATTGATGATTAGAAATGGCCCCGCTCATGGCTCGAGTCTTTGGATGATTATTCACATCTTTTACGCTGGCTTGAATTTCTCTTCTAGAAATATCTTGGACTCCACCTCAGGTGGAACGTTCATGGAAATCACGTTAGGGGAAGCCACAAAGCTCTTAGACAACATCATGACGAAATACTCTCAGTGGCACACTGAAAGGTCACCTACTAGTAAGAAGGTACATGCTATAGAAGAAATTAACTCGTTGAGTGCTAAGATGGACGAGTTAATGAATTTGGTTGCTAGTAGAAGTGCGCCTTTGGACCCTAATGATATGCCCTTGTCTTCTTTGATTGAGAATAGCAATGCTAGCTTGGACGTTAATTTTGTTGGTAGGAATAACTTTGGCAACAACAATGCTTTTAGAGGAAACTATGTTCCTAGGCCTTTTCCTAGTAACTCCTCTAATAACTTTGTAAACTCCTACAACTATACCCATGGAAATTACAATAGATTACCCTCTGATCTAGAGAGTAATATCAAAGAGTTCATCAACTCTCAAAAGATTTTCAATGCGTGATAGAGGAAAAGCTACTCAAAATTGACGATTTGGCTAAGAGCGTTGATAGAATGTCTAGTGATGTTGATGCTTTGAAAGTTAGATGTGCTCCTCCCAAGATCAATATGGATGAAACTTTAAAAGCTATGCGTGCTTCCATGATTGAGAGCCAAGAAAGAACCGCCCAAATTCTTGCTAGACGTGAATGGCTTAAAAACGCGTGTTCTCGTGATGAGAATCACGAAGTTCTTAAAGTGCTTGGTGTGACTCCCATTTATTCTTTGTTTTCTTGTGTCAATCCTAATGATTATGGGCCTGGATATGAATCCACTTTGGTTGAAAAGTGCCCCAATGATTCGGAGTCCATCTATCTTGATGCTAAAAGCATTGAAAGTGGAGTTGAAGATGTTAAAACTTTGAGTAGTAATGAAATTACTACCGTGGATTTCAAGGAATTCAATTATGATAGTTGCTCCTTGATTGAATGCATTTCTTTGATGCAATCCATGTTAAACTCTCCACACGCTTATAGCCAAAACAAGGCCTTCACCGATCATATCGTCGAAGCTATGATAAAATCTCTTGAAGAGAAACTTGAATTGGAAGCCTCTATCCCTAGAAAGCTTCATGATGAGTGGGAACCTACCATCAAAATCAAAATCAAAAACTATGAATGCAATACTTTGTGTGATTTGGGTGCTAGTGTTTCTGCGATTCCAAAGTCTATATGTGATGTTCTGGGTTTTAATGATATTGAAGAGTGTTCTCTTAATTTGCATCTTGCCGATTCTACTGTCAAGAAAACCATGGGAAGGATCAATGATGTTATTATTATTTCAAATAGGAACTATGTACCCGTGGATTTCATTGTGCTTGACATTGATTGCAATCCTACATGCCCTATTATTCTTGGTAGACCTTTCCTAACGACTATCGGTGCTATCATCGATATGAAGGAAGGGAATATTAGATTTCAATTGCCTTTAAGGAAGGGCATGGAACACTTTCCTAGAAAGAAAATAAGATTTCCTTATGAATCCATGATGAGGGCCACTTATGGTTTGAGCACCAAAGACGACGATACGTGATTCTATCACTTATGTGCCTAGCTAAGGGCGTTAAATAATAGCGCTTGTTGGGAGGCAACCAAATGAATTTTTTTTATGTTTTGTTGCGTCAAAACCATCATAATTCTGTTGTGATTGTGTTTTTGTGTTTATTTTTGTGTTTGAGCCAAGCAAAACCTTTATGACTAGTCTTGGTGACGGTTGTTTGATCCTGCTGGAAAAAGACAGAAACGTTTCGCTCACGAGATGATTTTAATTTTTTATTCAGAAAGAGCTTTTGAGTTGATTCTCTTTTCTGCTGGTTGATATGCGTTTTTCCCAGGAAGTCGTAATGTTTCAGATTTTTTGAGGTACCAGAAATATACGAAGTATACAGATTTCTACAGACCGGACTGTTTTTGACAGATTCTGTTTTTGTTGAGTTGGTTGCTTGTTTTGATGAAACTATGGTTAGTATCGGGGGGTTACTAGCCATGGAAAAGTGATAATACAGTAGCCCAACACCAATATAGATGGAATTCAAGTTCGCTACAGTACCAAAAGAAGTGGTAGTTTGTTTTCTTGTGCTAATGTTATCACGAGTTTCTGTTTAAGTTTTGTGTTGTGAAGTTTTCAAGTTTTGGGTGATGTTCTCATCGACGATGAGATAAGGAGTGGAAAGATCTCAAGCTTGGGGATGCCCAAGGCATCCCAAGCCAAATTCAAGGACACCAAAAAGCCTAAGCTTGGGGATGCCCCGGGAAGGCATCCCCTCTTTCGTCTTCAATCCATCGGTAACATTACTTGGAGCTATATTTTTATTCACCACATGATATGTGTTTTGCTTGGAGCGTCTTGTATCGTAGGAGTCTTTTATTTTCGTTGTGTCACAATCATCGTTGCTGAAAACCTTTTTGAGAGAGAGAGACATGCACTCATCATGATTTTGCTAGAATGCTCATAGTGCTTCACTTATATCTTTTGAGCTAGATACTTTGGCTCTATGTGCTTCACTTATATCTTTTAGAGCATGGCGGTGCATGACTTGGTAGTTGTCTTACGCTATGAAAGTAGTCCCAATTGTGATAGGTACCCAAAGAGGATGCAAAAACCTCCATCTCCATGTGCATTGAGTAGAAAGAGAAGTTTTGATTCCTCTCATATAGTTCTGAGACGTGGATTCGGTACTATTGAGAGCTATGTTAGTAGGGTGTTGTGAATCTAGAGATACTTCTGTTGAAGTTAGTGATTCCTATAGCATGCACGTATGGTGAACCGCTATGTTAGGAAGTCGGAGCATAATTGATCTATTGATTGTCATCCTTTGTGTTGAGGTCGGGATCGCGCGATGGTTAACACCTACCAACCCTTCCCCTAGGAGTATGCGTTTAGCACTTTGTTTCGATTACTAATAAAAACTTCCGCAACAAGTATGTGAGTTCTTCATGACGAATGTGAGTCCATGGTATAGATGCACTTTCACCTTCCACCATTGCTAGCCTCTCTAGTGCCGCGCAACTATCGCCGGTGCAGAAACCCACCATATGCCTTCCTCAAAACAGCCACCATACCTACCTACTATGGCATTTTCATAGCCATTCCGAGATATACTGCCATGCAACTCCCATTGTTCCGTCTCATGACTTGTGCCGTCACTCTCATATTGCCATTGCATGATCGTAAGATAGCTAGCGAGATGTTTTCAACGTCATACGCCATGCTAGATCGTTGCACATCCCAGTACACTGCCGGAGTCATTTCCTATAGAGTCATCATCTTTTCGAGCTTTGAAGCTGTGAGTAAATAAAAGTGTGATGATCATCATTAGAGCATTGTCCCATGTGAGGAAAAAAAGAGAGGCCAAAGAGCCCAAAAAAAGGGGAAAAAGAGGCCTAAGAGCCCAAATGAAAAAAGAGAAAAGAGAGAAAAAGAGAGAAGGGACAATGCTACTATCTTTTTCCACACTTGTGCTTCATAATAGCACCATGTTATTCATGATTGAGAGCTTCTTGCTTTGTCACTATCATATGCTAGTGGGAATCTTCATTATAAAACTTGGCTTGTATATTCCAATGATGGGCTTCCCCCAAATTGCCCTAGGTCTTCGTGAGCAAGCAAGTTGGATGCACACCCACTAGTTTTCCTTTTGAGGTTTCACATACTTATAGCTCTAGTGCATCTCTTGTATGGCAATGCCTACTCATTCACATTGATATCTATTAATGGGCATCTCCATAGCCCTTTGATATGCCGAGTCAATGTGACCATCTCCTCCTTTCTTTTCTCTCAACCACCACCACACTCTATTCCACTTATAGTGCTATATCCATGACTCACGCTCATGTATTCCATGATAGTTATAAAACGTTTGAGAAAATAAGAGTGCGAAAACAATTACTTGGCCAATACCGGGGTTGTGCATGATTTACATTAGTTGTGTGAGGATGATGGAGCATAGCCAGACTATATGATTTTGTAGGGATAACTTTCTTTGGCCTTGTT
Organism: Hordeum vulgare subsp. vulgare; assembly: GCF_904849725.1. NCBI lineage: Eukaryota > Viridiplantae > Streptophyta > Magnoliopsida > Poales > Poaceae > Hordeum > Hordeum vulgare. Next base: position 312,859,616 of record NC_058523.1, read on the forward strand.
ATTTTGAAAGTTCATGATTACCTTGCTAGTTTGTTTGAAGTATTATTGTTTTCATGTTAATAGCAAACTATTGTTTTGAATCTTACGGATCTGAACATTCATGTCACGTGAAAGAAGTTGCAAAGGACAACTATGCTAGGTAGCATTCCACATCAAAAATTCATTCTTTATCACTTCCCTACTCGAGGACGAGCAGGAGTTAAGCTTGGGGATGCTTGATACGTCTCCAACGCATCTATAATTTTTGGTGGTTTCATGCTATTATCTTGTCAAACTTTGGATGTTTTGCATGCCTTTTATATATTTTTTGGGACTAACTTATTAACTCAGTGCCAAGTGCCATTTCCTGTTTTTTCCATGTTTTTGACCCCTTTCAGAGGAGATTTTGAAACGGAGTACAAACGGAATAAAATACCCGAAAAGAATTTTTCCGAAATGGAAGAAGATCACGAGACTTGAGAGCCAAGGCAGGGGAGCCTCAGGGGCCACACAAGCCCCCACCCTGCGGCCAGAGGGGGAGGCCGCGGGCCAAAGGCTTGCAGGCCCCCTGGGCGCCTGCTATCCCACAGACAACAGCGCCAGAAGTTGACACGTTGACAGAGGCTAGGCTTGCGTTGGTTTTTCCCTTGAAGAGGAAAGGGTGATGCAGCACAGGAGCAGTAAGTATTTCCCTCAGTTTGAGAACCAAGGTATCGACCTAGAAGGAGGGTCTCGTCAAGTCCAGAGTACGTGCGCAAACACAAACAAGCTTGCACCCAACGCTTCAGAGAGGTTGTCAATCCCTTCAAGACTGTTTGCAAAGTGAGATCTGAAGGCGGAAAGTGCAACGAAGTAAAAAGCGTAAGGTTGAAAATATGGTGTGGAGTAGACCTTGTGGGCCATAGTGTTCACTGGAGGCTTCTCTCAAAATAGCAAGTATCACGGTGGGCGAAAAAATTACTGTCGAGCAATTGATAGAACCGCACAAAGTCATGACGATATCTAAGGCAATGATCATACATATAGGCATCACGTCCGAGACAAGTAGACCGATACTTTCTGCATCCACTACTATTACTCAACACATCGATCGCTATCCATCATGCATCTAGTGTATTGAGTTCATGACGAACAGAGTAACATTTTAAGCAAGATGACATGATGTAGAGGGATAATCTCAAACCAATGATGAAAACCCCATCTTTTTACCCTTGATGGCAACAACACGATGCGTGCTTCGCTACCCCTTCTATCACTGGGTGAGGTTACCGCACGGTATGAACCCCAAACCAAGAACTTCTCTCATTGCAAAAATCATAGATCTAGTTGGCCAGACAAAACCCACAACTCGAAGAGAATTACAAGGATATGAAATCATGCATAAGAGAGATCAGGAGAAACTCAAATAAGATTCACAGCTAATCTGATCATAAATCCACAATTCATCGGATCTCGACAAACACACCGCAAAACAAGATTACATCGGATAGATCTCCATGAAGATCATGGAGAACTTTGTATTGAAGATCCAAGAGAGAGAAGAAGCCATCTAATTACTAGCTATGGACCCGTAGGTCTATGGTGAACTACTCACGCATCATCGGAGAGGTCATGGTGTTGATGAAGAAGCCCTCCGTGTCTGAATCCCCCCTCCGGCAGGGCACCAGGACGTTCCCCAGATGGGATCTTGCAGAGACAGAAGCTTGCGGCGGCAGAAAAGTGATTGCGATTATCTCCTGATTTTTTCTGGAATTTATGGGAATATATAGGCGAAAGACCTAGGGCAAAGGGCTTCCAGGGGGCTCACAAGCCTGGATGGCGCGGCCCCCCTGGCCGCGGGGTGTAGGCTTGTGGACCCCTGGGGCTCCCCTGCCTTGGCTCCCAAGCTCCCCGATCTTCTTCCGTTCCAAAAAAAATATTTTCGGGGATTTTCTTCCGTTTGGACTCCGTTTCAAAATCTCCTCTGAAAGGGGTCAAAAACATGGAAAAAATGGGAACTGGCACTTGGCACTGAGTTAATAAGTTAGTCCTAAAAAATATATAAAAGGCATGCAAAACATCCAAAGTTTGACAAGATAATAGCATGAAACCATCAAAAATTATAGATACGATGGAGACGTATCAAGCATCCCCAAGCTTAACTCGTGCTCGTCCTCGAGTAGGGAAGTGATAAAAAATGAATTTTTGATGTGGAATGCTACCTAGCATAGTTGTCCTTTGCAACTTATTTCATGTGACATGAATGTTCAGATTCATAAGATTCAAAACAATAGTTTGCTATTGACATGAAAACAGTAATACTTCAAGCAAACTAGCAAAGTAATCGTGAACTTTCAAAATAACAAGGCCAAAGAAAGTTATCCCTACAAAATCATATAGTCTGGCTATGCTCCATCATCCTCACACAACTAATGTAAATCATGCACAACCCCATAATTGGACAAGTAATTGTTTTTGCACTCTTACTTTCTCAAACATTTTATAACTATCACGCAATACATGAGCGTGAACCATGGATATGGCACAATAGATGGAACAGAGTGTGGTGGTGGTTGTGAGACAAAAAGGAGGAGATGGTCACACTGACTCGGCGTATCAATAGGCTATGGAGATGCCCATTAATAGATATCAATGTGAATGGGTAGGGATTGCCATACAAGAGATGCACTAGAGCTATAAGTATGTGAAAGCTCAAAAGGAAAACTAGTGGGTGTGCATCCAACTTGCTTTCTCACGAAGACCTAGGGCAATTTTGAGGAAGCCCATCATTGGAATATACAAGCCAAGTTATATAATGAAGATTCCCACTAGCATATGGTAGTGACAAAGCAAGAAGATCTCAATCATGAAGAACATGGTGCTAACATGAAGCACAAGTGTGGAAAAAGATAGTAGCATTGTCCCTTCTCTCTTTTTCTCTCTCTTTTTCATTTGGGCTCTTCGGCCTCTTTTTTTGCTTTTTTTGGGCTCTTTGGACACTCTTTTTTTTATTTCCTCACATGGGAAAATGCTCTAATAATGATGATCATCACACTTTTATTTACTCACAGCTTAAAGATGACAATGATGATGACTCCATAGGAAATGCCTCCGGCAGTGTACCGGGATGTGCAATGATCTAGCATAGCGTATGATGTTGAAACATCTCGCTAGCTATCTTACGATCATGCAATGGCAATATGAGAGTGACGGAACAAGTCATGAGATGGAACGGTGGGAGTTGCATGGCAATATATCTCAAAATGGCTATGAAAATGCCATAGTAGGTAGATATGGTGGCTGTTGTGAGGAAGGCGTATGGTGGGTTTGTGCACCGACGATAATTGCGCGGCACTAGTGAGGCTAGCAATGGTGGAAGATGAAAGTGCATCTATACCATGGGCTCACATTAGTCATGAAGAACTCACATACTTATTGCGAAAGTTTTTATTAGTAATCGAAACAAAGTGCTAAACGCATACTCCGAGGGGAAGGGTTGGTAGGTGTAAACCATCGCGCGATCCCGACCTCAACACAAAGGATGACAATCAATAGATCAATTATGCTCCGACTTCCTAACATAGCGGTTCACCATACGTGCATGCTACGGGAGTCACTAACTTCAACAGAAGTATCTCTAGATTCACAACACCCTACTAACATAGCTCTCAATAGTACCGAATCCACGTCTCAGAACTATATGAGAGGAATCAAAACTTCTCTTTCTACTCAATGCACATGGAGATGGAGGTTTTTGCATCCTCTTTGGGTACCTATCACAATTGGGACTACTTTCATAGCGTAAGACAACTACCAAGTCATGCACCGCCATGCTCTAAAACATATAAGTGAAGCACATAGAGCCAAAGTATCTAGCTCAAAAGATATAAGTGAAGCACTATGAGCATTCTAGCAAAATCATGATGAGTGCATGTCTCTCTCTCTCAAAAAGGTGTGAAGCAAGCATGATTGTGACACAACAAAAATAAAAGACTCCTAAGATACAAGACGCTCCAGGCAAAACACATATCATGTGGTGAATAAAAATATAGCTCCAAGTAATGTTACCGATGGATTGAAGAAGAAAGAGGGGATGCCTTCCCGGGGCATCCCCAAGCTTAGGCTTTTTGGTGTCCTTGAATTTGGCTTGGAATGCCTTGGGCATCCCCAAGCTTGAGCTCATTTCACTCCTTATATTTTTGTCCATGAGAACATCACCCAAAACTTGAAAACTTCACAACACAAAACTTAAACAGAAACTTGTGATAACGTTAGTACAACAAAAGAAACTACCACTTCTTTGGTTACTATAGTAAACTTGAATTCTATCTATATTGATGAAGGGCTACTATGTTCTCACTTTTCCATGGCTAGTACCCCCCGATAATAACCATAGTTTCATCAAAACAAGCATTAAACTCAACAAAAACAGAATCTGTCAAAAACAGACCAGTCTGTAGCAATCTGTATACTTCGTATACTTCTCGTACCTCAAAACATCTGAAAAATTACGACGGCCTGGGAAAAAAGCATATCAATCAGCAGAAAAAAGATTCAACTCAAAAGATCTTTCTGAACAAAAATGAAAAATCATCTCGGGCGCGAAAAGTTTCTGTCTTTTTCCAGCAGGATGAGACAACCATTACCAAGACTAGTCATCAAGGCTTTGCTTGTCTCAAACAAAAACGAAACACAAAAAACACAATCACAACAGAATTATGAAAGTGTGGACGCAACAAAACAGAAATAAAAATATAAATTCATTGGGTTGCCTCCTAACAAGCGCTATTGTTTAACGCCCTTAGCTAGGCATTGATAAATCAATGATGCTCACACAAAAGACAAGAATTGAAGCACAACGAGAGCATCATAAAGCATGTGAAAATCACTTCTAAGTCTAACATACTTCCTATGCATTGGCATTTTATAGGAAAACAGATTGTCAAGACAACCAATAGTTGCCATATGCAAGGAAGAAGAAAGAGACAATAGCAATCTCCACATAACGAGAGGTAATTTGGTAACATGAAAGTTTCTACCACAATATTTTCCTCTCTCATAGCAATTACATGTGGGATCATAATCAAATTCAACAAAATAGCTATCACAAAGGATATTCTTTTCATGATCCACATGAATGCAAAGTTGACGCTCTTCAAAAATAGTGGGATTATCATCAACTAAAGTCATGACTTCTCCAAACCTTCTTTCAATATTATTGCAAATATCATTGCAACAAGTAGTGGTCATAGAAAAACTAGCATCCCCAAGCTTAGGGTTTTGCATATTTTTAGCATGATTGACACTAATAGGATTTGTAGTGAAACCATTGCAATCATGCTTTTCATTCAAGGAGCCCTCATGAATCACTTTATAAATTTCTTCATCGCGATTTTCAGATTCACGCATCTCAAGCAAAACTCCATCGAGAAAGTCAAGTGCACTCAAATCACTAGCAATTGGATCAACATAATTGGATCTCTTAAAGAGATTAGCAAGTGGATGAGGGTCCATATCACTAGATTTTCAGCAAGCGAAGATGCAAGCATATTGAAGGCACATAGCACACAAGCGAATAGAAAGCAAGCGAGAGAAAAGGGCGAACGAAAAAGGCAAACGAAAAAAGGCAAAGAATTTTTTGTAAATTTTTGTTTTTTAGAAGTGGGGGAGAGGAAAACGAGAGGCAACTGGCAAACAAAGTAAATGCAAGAGATGAGTTTGTGACATCTAATTCGATGAGATCTTGACTTGATCTTCCTCCCCGGCAACGGCGCCAGAAATTCTTCTACTATCCCACAGACAACAGCGCAAGAAATTGACACGTTGACAGAGGCTGGGGTTGTGTTGGTTTTTCCCTTGAAGAGGAAAGGGTGATGCAGCACAGGAGCAGTAAGTATTTCCCTCAGTTTGAGAACCAAGGTATCGATCCAAAAGGAGGGTCTCGTCAAGTCCAGAGTAACTGCGCAAACACAAACAAGCTTGCACCCAACGCTTCAAAGGGGTTGTCAATCCATTCAAGAATGTTTGCAAAGTGAGATCTGAAGGCGGAAAGTGCAACGAAGTAAAAAGTGTAAGGCTGAAAATATGGTGTGGAGTAGACCCTGGGGGCCATAGTGTTCACTAGAGGCTTCTCTCAAAATAGCAAGTATCACGGTGGGCGAACAAATTACTGTCGAGCAATTGATAGAACCACGCAAAGTAACGACGATATCTAAGGCAATGATCATACATATAGGCGTCACGACTGACACAAGTAGACCGATACTTTCTGCATCTACTACTATTACTCCACACATCGACCGCTATCCAGCATGCATCTAGTGTATTGAGTTCATGACGAACAGAGTAACGCTTTAAGCAAGATGACATGATGTAGAGGGATAATCTCAAACCAATGATGAAAACCCCATCTTTTTACCCTTGATGGCAACAACACGATGCGTGCTTCGCTACCCTTTCTGTCACTGGGTGAGGTTACCGCACGGTATGAACCCAAAACCAAGAACTTCTCTCATTGCAAGAATCATAGATCTAGTTGGCCAGACAAAACCCTCAACTCGAAGGGAATTACAAGGATATGAAATCATGCATAAGAGAGATCAGGAGAAACTCAAATAAGATTCACAGATAATCTGATCATAAATCCACAATTCATCGGATCTCGACAAACACACCGCAAAACAAGATTACGTCGGATAGATCTCCATGAAGATCATGGAGAACTTTGTATTGAAGATCCAAGAGAGAGAAGAAGCCATCTAATTACTAGCTATGGACCCATAGGTCTATGGTGAACTAGTCACGCATCATCGAAGAGGTCATGGTGTTGATGAAGAAGCCCTCCGTGTACGAATGCCCCCTCCGGCAAGGCATCAGGCCGTGCCCCAGATGGGATCTTGCAGAGACAGAAGCTTGCGGCGGCGGGAAAGTGATTGCGATGATCTCCTGATTGTTTCTGGAATTTATGGGAATATATAGGCGAAAGACCTAGGGAAAAGGGCGCTAATACGTCTCCAATGTATCTATAATTTTTGAGATAAAATGAGCTCAAAATTGGATAGATAAAATGATCTCAAAATTGGTTTAGCAAGGTTTTATAGATAGGAGAATGTCTTGGTAAAATTTCAGAATTTATGGAGCAACATATAATATAGTTGCTTCATAATCCAAAATAATAACCAGAGAAAAAGATTTGATGCTATGTTCACATGGTTGAAGGAGTGATGCTCAAATTTTGGGGAGAGGCATTACTTGAGCATATTGAGATGATGGCAAAGTTTCAACTCATTTGAAGACTCCTAGGTAGCACTTGCTTCACAGAGCTTCCTCTGGATCAGAAACTTTGGAATTTTTCCAAGAAATATTTACTAGCTAAATTGAGTTGAATTTTGGCATGAAGCAATGATGTGGATAGGAAAAAGTGCCCACAAATTGTGAGAGCAATCAAGCAAATAAAAAGGGTACTTGCTTCACAACTTGACAGATAGGGCATTATCAGAAAAGGCATTTTTGGGAAATATTTTTAAACATCGCAAGGAAAGATTTTGTCATATCTGAGGAAGATATGATCCAAGAGATTTATGAGAATTATTTGGGAATTTTTGGAGAGATACAAATGGGGGTTGCTTCACAACTCAAGGCAACAAAGGTTATTCCTTTAATAGAAAAATGAATATTCTCATGGAAAAGAATATTGGGATAGGCTCAAGATGGAAATGACTAGGTCTTGGGGTGGTTTGAAGGTTGGCAAGCCACTAGGAAAAAGAAATCAATGGTAATCCCTTTAGGTTTCAAAATTATTAAGTCACAAAAAAGCAAAACCAGATCAAATTCAAAGGAAAAAGAAATGGGCAAAATCCAAGGTGTTACACAAAGGCAAGAAAGTTTCTTTATCTAGTAACAACAATGCTAAAGCTAGATCAAATGATATTGTTGCTAGTAGCTCTCTTGATTCCACTAATGTTTCTCTTAGCCAAGTTACACTTGAGCAAGAAAACAATTTATTGAAAGGGATTATAGAGAGAGGTTTCTACAAGAGTCTTGCTTGAAGTAAGAAATTCAAAGAAATTGTGCGCAAGCATGAGGACATTGGAAGAAGCAAGGTGCTGGCTACTTCAATGTAAACCGAGATGTTTGGGAAGAAGGTCCATATCCCATTGCCAAGTTTGTTCCTCAAGAGGATAAGTGTGATCCTACTCCTCCCAAGGGAACAAGCTCTCAAGATGGCCTTCTACCACAAGACCACAGGGGCAAGGGAAAGCTTCAAGAGAAGCTTGACTCATTTGAGGAAGAACCCCAAGCCAAGGTCGAGTGCGTTCCCAAGGATACTCCTAGTACTCCCTCATATAGTGCTACCACAACTCCAAGGCTCCCCATCAAGGTGATGTGGTTCCCCAAGAGGAGGAACTAGAAAGTTCTATAGGGGTGACTTCGCCAATGAAATTCACACTTATTGATTTTGGAAATAATTATATGCAACCAACTCCAACGATACGCATTACTTCAAGGAGTCACACATTCCCTCAAAGGTTGGCAAGGGACAAGGTAATTAATGCATCTTTGGACATCACCTCCCTTTTATTTCACTCCATGTCCATAGATATCTTTATGTTTGTTCCTTTTTCTTTGGGACTAACCCATGTAGGTGAGAACAGTCAGGAAAAACAAGGATTGCTCCAAAATCAAGATGATCTTCATCAACAATGAGAATCCACCGCCACTACACCTACTTGAAGTCTTCTATGACAAAACCCAAGGTTAGTTTATCCCTCTTAGGGGGGATGTAACATCTAGGGGGAGCTTTAATCTAAGACTTGAGTATAAGCGTCACCTAAATGATGTGAACACATTAATGAATTATGTAATAGTGGTAACCCCACTTCTGCTTAATCGATGAGTATGACCTATGAAAAAGTATTATTACTTGACTCTTAAGACAATATACTCATATATAGATGACTTCGTCATCGCCAAAGTGCTTGATAGATGCTAGAATGTTTATGCGTGTTCACCATGTTTTATTTGACATCTTATTGTGTGAGCATGTTGGTATGCATGTTTTGATCATTCAAGGATATCCAGTTGTTGTTATTTGGCTTTCTATTTCTTTTGGCCAATTCGATATACAAGAATGCCTATGTACCCCATTCTAGATATCTATGCTTTCTTTCTCAAATTCTATTCATGCTTCATCACAAATTTTGAGCAAACACTTTAGGGACACTCTATGTGAGGAACATTCGGATATTCGTCTCGACAAGGGCTGAATTCCAAAACCTTCCAAAGTGCATCTCGGTGTGACCAACCTCCAAATCTCCGTCCCACCGAAGACTAGGGTAGATCAGGTTTTATTATCTCGGTGCAACCGAGTTTAGCTTATCAGCCTCACCAAGTTTCACTTTCAGCTAGTAGTTCTGGAACTCGGTGGCATAGAAGATCTCATCTCGGTGTCACCGACAGCGAAGGGATATATATACCAACGGTTGAAAAATATCTTCAAACGCCGATTGTCTTACAACTTTGCTGTCGTGCACTAGTCTTCGAACATCTACTTGATTCTACCGTGTGCCTTCGCCAGGAGTTCATGCCGCTGACAGATTCTTCACCACCATCGCCGTCGTAGCGAATCCACGCCGAGTTAGGGTATGGATTCGATCTCCTTTTTGCGCTCAAATCTAATTCTGTGCACAATTAGGCGCTGCCATTATCTGTCCATGATTTCCACAAGTTATATCCAGCAGACAACTGCATTAGTGTACAAAACAAAAAAATTAGGGGTAGCTGTCCACAAGATTGAATCTCGGTGTCACCGAGTTGCAAAAATAGGTATTTGTGAGAATGATAGAAGAACTGCCTAGAGGGGGTCGTGAATACACTAGCAAAAATTAAAATCCTAGCCTTTTCCCAATTTAATGGTTGGCATATTTTAGCGATTCTAACGAGTCTAGTGCACCCTACACATGCTAGTCAACAAATATGGGAGCGAAATTTAAGTACTTTGCACATCTAGTAAGGACTAGAGTTTAGGAACATCAAACGTGAAGAAGTTAACACGGATATTTTTGGCTTGGTTCCGATAGGTGGCGCTATCGTAGGTCCATGTTAGTGGAGACTTCAACCCACGGAGGGTAATGATACGTCCATTTTGCATCATGCTTTCATGTTGATATTTATCGCTTTATGGGCTGTTATTACACTTCACGGTACAATACTTATGCTTTTTCTCTCTTATTTTGCAAGGTTTACATGAAGAGGGAGAATGCCGGCAGCTGGAATTCTGGCCTGAAAAAGGAGCAAGTTTGAGATACCTATTATGCGCAACTCCAAAAGCCGTGAAAATCAACGAGGATTTTTTTTGGGATTTATAAAAAATACTGGACCTAAGAAGTACCACAAGGGCGCTAGCAGGAGGCCACAAGCCTGCTAGGCGCGACCTCCCCCCTGGCTGTGCCTAGGGGGCTTGTGGGCTCCCACTTGGCCCTCTGGCCCCCTCTTTTGCTACAAAAAGGGTTTCATTCCATAAAAAATCAGGAGGAGGCTTTTCGGAGGATTAGCCGCCGCCACGAGGCGGAACTTGAGCAGAACCAATCTAGAGCTCCGGCAGGACGATCCTGCCGGGGAAACTTCCCTCCCATAGGGGGAAATCGTCGCCATCGTCGTCACCAACACTCCTCTCATCGGAGGGGACTCATCACCATCAACATCTTCATCAGCACCATCTCATCTTCAAACCCTAGTTCATCTCTTGTAACCAATCTCCGTCTTGTGACTCCGATTGGTACTTGTAAGGTTGCTAGTAGTGTTAATTACTCTTTGTAATTGATGCTAGTTGGATTACTTGGTGGAAGAATTTATGTTCAGATCTTTGATGCTACTCATTACCTCTCTGGTCATGATTATGATTATGCTTTGTGAGTAGTTAGTTTTGTTCTTGGGGACATAGGATAAGTCATGCTATAAGTAGTCATGTGATTTTGGTATTCGTTCGATATTTTGATGTGTTGTATGTTGTTTTTCCTCTAGTGGTGTTATGTGAACGTCAACTACATAACACTTCACCATTATTTGGGCCTAGAGGAAGGCATTGGGAAGTAGTAAGTAGATGATGGGTTGCTAGAGTGACAGAAGCTTAAACCCTAGTTTATGCGTTGCTTCGTAAGGGGCTGATTTGGACCCACTAGTTTAATGCTAGGGTTAGACTTTGTCTTAATTCTTCTTTCATAGTTGCGGATGCTTGCGCGAGGGGTGAATCATAAGTGGGATGCTTGTCCAAGTAAGGGCAGTACCCAGGCGCTGGTCCACCCACATATCAAACTATCAAAGTAGTGCACGCGAATCATATGAACATGATGAAAACTAGCTTGACAGAAATTCCCATGTGTCCTCGGGAGCGCTTTACCTCCTATAAGACTTTGTCCAGGCTTGTCCCTTGCTACAAAAGGGATTGGGCCACTTTTCTGCACCGTTGCTACTTTTGTTACTTGTTGCTTGCTGCGAATCATCTCACCACACAATCACTTGTTACCGATAATTTCAGTGCTTGCAGGTATTTCCTTGCTGAAAACCACTTGTCAGATCCTCCTGCTCCTCGTTGGGTTCGACACTCTTACTTATCGAAAGGACTACGATTGATCCCCTATACTTGTGGGTCATCAAGAGTCTTTTCTGGCGCCTTTGCCGAGGAGTGAAGCGCCTTTGGTAAGTGGAACTTGGTAAGGAAACATTCATATCGTGTACTGAAATTTATTGTCACTTGTCACTATGGATACTAATCCTTTGAGGGGCTTGTTCAGGGTATCTTCACCTCGAACGGAAGCACAAAGAGTTGCTCCTCAACCTGCTGCACCTGCTGAAAATATTTTCTTTTAATTTCCTTCGGATATGCTTGAGAAACTGCTGGCTAATCCTTTTACAGGAGATGGAACATCACATCCCGACTTGCATCTAATCTATGTAGATGAAGTTTGTGGTTTATTTAAGCTTGCGGGTTTGCCCGAGGATGAGTTCAAGAAGAAGCTATTTCCTTTATCTTTGAAGGATAAGGCGTTTACATGGTATAGGCTATGTGATGATACTGGATCATGGGACTACAATCGGTTGAAATTGGAATTTCATCAAAAGTTTTATCCTATGCATTTAGTACATCGTGATCGGAATTATATTTATAATTTTTGGCCTCGTGACAGAGAAAGCATCGCTCAAGCTTGGGGAGGATTAAATCAATGTTATATTCATGCCCCAACCATGAGCTCTCGAGAGAAATTATCATTCAGAACTTCTATGCTCGTCTTTCTCATGATGATCGCACCATGCTTGACACTTCTTGTATCGGTTCTTTTATGAAGAGAGATATTGATTTCAAATGGAATTTATTGGAAAGAATTAAACTCAACTATGAAGATTGGGACCTTGATGAAGGTAAGGAGTCAGGTATGAATTTTAAGTTTGATTGTGTTAAATCCTTTGTTGAAACAAATACTTTTTGTGATTTTAGCGCTAAGTATGGACTTGACTCTGAGATAGTAGCTTCATTGTGTGAATCATTTGCTGCTCATATTGATCTCCCCAAAGAGAAGTGGTTTAAATATCATCCTCCTTTAGAAGTCAATGTAGTTAAACCCAATCCAGTTGAAGAAAAAGTCATTGCCTATAATGATCCTATTGTTCCCAGTGCTTACATTCAGAAACCACCTTTCCCCGTTAGGATAAAGGATCATCCTAAAGCTTCAATTGTGATACGAAGGGGCCACATTAGAACACCTGAACCCCCTGAGCAAATTAGAGTTGAACCTAGCATTGCTATTATCAAAGATCTCCTGTCCAACAATGTTGATGGCCATGATATTCACTTCTGTGAAGATGCTGCTAGAATTGCTAAACCACACGCTAGAGAAAAACATAGGCGTGTTGTTGGCACGCCTGTTGTTTCTGTTAAGATAGGATATCATTTTTATCATCGTTTATGTGATGTGGGTGCTAGTGTTAGTGCAATACCTCAATCCTTATATGATGAAATCAAATATGAGATTGCACCTGTCGAGATAGAACCCATTGATGTCACTATTCAGCTTGCCAATAGAGATACTATCTGGCATGTGGGAATTGTTAGGGATGTTGAAGTCTTGTGTGGTAAAACAAAGTATCCTGCTGATTTCCTCGTTCTTGCTACCACACAAGATAGCTTTTGTCCCATCATATTTGGTAGACCTTTTCTCAATACTCTCAATGCACATACTATTGGCTTTGAAGGTGTGTCACACGAGTTCAATTTCTTCAAGTTTGGTAGACAACCTCATGAAAAAGATTTGCCTAGTAAGGAGGAAATTATTTTCTAGATTCTATTGTTGTGCCTCCTACTGATCCCTTAGAGCAATACTTGCTTGAGCATGAAAACGATATGCATATGGATGAAAGGGACGAGATAGATAGAATTGTCTTAGAACAATATCCTATCCTTATGAATAAATTGCCTGTTGAACTGCTTGGGGATCCACCCCCACCAAAGGGTGATCCTGTGTTCGAGCTTAAACAGTTGCCTGATACTCTTAAGTATGCTTATCTTGATGAAAAAGAGATATATCCTGTTCTAATTAGTGCTAGCCTCTCAGAGCATGAAGAAAAGAAGTTACTAAAAACTCCGAGGAAGCATCGTGCTGCTATTGGATATACTCTTAATGATCTTAAGGGAATTAGTGCCACTCTATGCAAGTATAAGATTAAAACTGATCCTGATTCCAAGCCAGTTGCTGATCATCAACGAAGATTAAATCCTAAGATGAAAAAGTTAGTAAGAAAAGAAATACTAAAGCTCCTGGAAGCGGGTATTATCTATCCTGTTTCTCATAGTGATTGGGTGAGTCCGGTGCATTGCGTCCCTAAGAAGGGAGGTATTACCATTGTCCCTAATGATAATGATGAATTGATCCCACACAGGATTATTACTGGCTATAGGATGGTGATCGATTTTAGGAAATTGAATAAAGCCACTAGGAAAGATTATTACCCTTTGCCTTTTATCGACCAAATGCTAGAAAGACTGTCTAAACACACACACTTCTGCTTTCTAGACGCTTATTCTGGTTTCTCCCAAATACCTGTTGCACAATATGATCAAGAGAAAACCACTTTCACGTGTCCTTTCAGTACCTTTGCTTATAGACGTATGCCTTTTGGCTTATGTAATGCACGTGCAACCTTTCAAAGATGTATGATGGCTATATTCTCTGACTTTTGTGAAAAGATTGTTGAGGTTTTCAAGGATGACTTCTCCGTTTACGGGTGTTCTTTTGATGATTGCCTCAGCAACCTTGATCAAGTATTGCAGAGATATAAATATACCAATCTTGTCTTGAATTGGGAGAAGTGCCACTTTATGGTTAATGAAGGCATTGTCTTAGGACATAAAATTTCTGAAAGAGGTATTGAAGTCGATAAGGCTAAGGTTGATGCAATCGAGAAAATGCCATGCCCCACAGATATCAAAGGTATAAGAAGTTTCCTTGGTCATATTGGTTTCTATATAAGGTTCATTAAAGACTTCTCTAAGATTTGTAGGCCTCTTACCAATCTATTGCAAAAGGATATTCCTTTTGTTTTTGACGATGATTGTGAGGAAGCCTTCGAAATACTGAAGAAGGCCTTGATAACTACGCCTATTGTTCAACCACCTGATTGGAACTTACCTTTTGAAATCATGTGTGATGCTAGCGATTATGCTGTTGGTGCTGTCCTAGGGGAAAGAGTTGATAAGAAGTTGAATGTTATTCACTATGCTAGTAAATCTCTAGATAGTGCCGAGAGAAACTATGCTACTACAGAAAAGGAATTTTTAGCAGTCGTGTTTGCATGTGAAAAGTTCAGATCTTACATAGTTGATTCCAAAGTCACTACTCACACTGATCATGCTACTATTAAGTACCTCATGGAGAAGAAAGATGCTAAACCTAGACTCATCAGATGGGTTCTCTTGCTACAAGAATTTGATTTGCATGTTGTCGATAGGAAGGGTGCTGATAACCCCGTAGCAGATAACTTGTCTAGGTTGGAGAATGTTCTTGATGACCCACAACCTATTGATGATAGCTTTCCTGATGAGCAATTGAATGTTATCAATACTTCACGTAGTGCACCGTGGTATGCTGATTATGCAAGCTATATCGTTGCCAAATATATACCAACTAGTTTCACATACCAGCAAAAGAAGAAATTCTTCTTTGACTTGAGACATTACTTTTTGGATGATCCTCACCTTTATAAGGAAGGAGTAGATGGTGTTATTAGACGTTGTGTACCTGAACATGAACAGGGACAGATCCTACCGAAGTGTCACTCCGAGGCCTACGGAGGACACCATGCGGGAGATAGAACTGCACACAAGGTATTGCAATCAGATTTCTATTGGCCAACTCACTACAAGGATGCCCGTAAGTTTGTCTTGTCTTGTGACGAATGTCAAAGAATAGGTAATATCAATAAACGTCAGGAAATGCCTATGAACTATTCACTTGTCGTCGAACCATTTGATGTTTGGGGCTGTTGATTACGTCACTAAGTGGGTAGATATTATCCCAACTAGTAGTGCTGATCACCACACCTCTATCAGGATGCTTAAAGAAGTTATTTTCCCTAGATTTGGAGTCCCTAGATATCTAATGATCGACGGTGGTTCACATTTCATTCATGGTGCTTTCCGTAAAACGTTTGCTAAGTACGATGTCAACCATAGAATTGCGTCTCGCTATCACCCTCAGTTCAGTGGTCAAGTAGAGCTAAGAAATAGTGAGATTAAACTGCTTCTGCAAAAGACTATCAATAGGTCTAGAAAGAATTGGTCTAAGAAGCTCGATGATACACTGTGGGCTTATATAACTGCCTATAAGAATCCGATGGGCATGTCTCCGTACAAAATGGTGTACGGTAAAGCATGTCATTTACCTCTTCAGCTAGAGCATAACGCTTATTGGGCAATCAAAGAGCTCACCTTTGATTTCAAACTTGCTGGTGAGAAGAGGTTATTTGATATTAGCTCGCTTGATGAATGGAGAGCTCAGGCATATGAAAATGCCAAGTTTTTCAAAGAAAAGGTTAAGAGGTGGCATGATAAAAGGATACATAAACGTGAGTTCAATGTAGGTGATTATGTCTTGCTATATAATTCTCATTTAAGATTTTTTGCACGCAAGCTTCTCTCTAAATGGGAATGTCCTTCCGTTGTTGAGGAAGTATATCGTTCCGGTGCCATCAAAATCAACAACACGGAAGGTAATTTTCCGAGAGTGGTAAATGGGCAAAGAATCAAGCATTATATCTCAGGTACTCCCATAATTGTTGAAAGCAATATTATCAATACCATAACTCCGGAGGAGTACCAAAGGGATATTTATCAGCCTGTTTCAGACTCCGAAAACGAAGAGGTATGTGATTCGTTAAGTACACACACTCCAAAACTTTTCCAGTATGAATTTTTCTCTGTTTTGGAATTTTTGAAAAAATAGAAAATTTTAAAGTAGTCCGGAAAGCGCACGAGGAGGCGACAAGCCTGCCAGGCGAGGGCCACCCCCTGGTCGCGCCTCGGGGGCTCGTGGCCACCTCGTATGCCTCCCAGACTCCGTTTTCTTGTGGAGTACTCCTTGTGGTCTGGAAAAAATCATTATATATTCTCCCGAAAGGTCTGACCCTCGTATCACGCAAATTTCCTATGTTTTTATTTCGAGCTTGTTTGTGCTGCAAATCTGGATCGCTATGACATCCCCAAAAGCTCCGAAGGACAAGATCTTCGAGAAGGTTGATGTCCCACAAGCGTATCTGATCGCAGCAGTTTTCGAGGGTAGAGTATTCAACCCAAATTTATTGATTCGCTCACAAGGGGAAGCTAAAGGATATTCTCAAGTATTAGCAGCTGAGTTGTCAATTCAACCACACCTGAAAGATTAGTGTCTGCAAGCAAAGTAGTATGATAGCAACAGCACCAGAAAAAGCTTTGACAATCCCCGGCAACGGCGCTAGAAAAAGCCTTGTTGACAGGATGTTAGCGCCAACAAAGTCTTGCAACAAGTAACAGCGGAGTAGCAAGGAACAGTAGTAGCAGCAGCAGCAAAGTAACAAGTAACAACAGTAGCAGCAGTAGCAAAGTAACAACAGTAGTGACAACATCAAAGTGGCCCAATCCCTCTTGTAGCAAGGGACAAGCCTAGGTAAAGTAACGTAGTGAGGACTAGTAGTAAAAGACTCGTAGGCAGTGGATCGGTGATGGATGAGTGTGACAGATGTGATTCATCATGTAACAGCTATAACACGGAGAGATATGTGGCTAACTCTCGTTCATCAATCTAATGTAGGCATGTATTCCGTATGTTGTCATACATGCTTGGGGAAAAGAACATGCATGACATATATTGTCCATCGCTCCCATGGCAGCGGGGTCCTAATGGAAACTACGGGATATTAAGGTTCTCCTTTTAATAAAGAACCGGACCAACGCATCATCTCCGGGAGTGGTTCCGGCTATTGTCACTCCAGGGTTGTCGGGTCATAACACATAGTAGGTGACTACAACTTGCAAGATAGGATCTAAAACACACATATATTGGCGACAACATAATAGGTTCAGATCTGTAATCATGGCACTCGGGCCCTAGTGACAGGCATTAGGCATAGCCAAGTAGTAACAACATCAATCTAGAACATAATGGATACTAGGGATCAATCCCCGTCAAGAACTAACTCGATTACATGATAGATCTCATCCAACTCATCACCGTCCAGCAAGCCTACGATGAGATTACTCACGAATGATGAAGAGCATCATGGAATTGTCGATGGAGAAAGGTTGATGGTGACAATCGCGACGATTTCTCCTCTCCGGAGCCCGAAACGGACTCCATATCTGCCCTCCAGATGAAGAAAAGGATGTGGCAGTGCCTTTCTATTGCAAAACGTGATGAAACCTTCTCTCTGATTTTTTCCACGCGAAACAGAAGATGTAGGACTGAGATTGGGGGCGGTGGTGCTACGTGGGCCCCACAAGCCCTCATGGCGCGGCCATAGGGGGTGGCCACGGCCCAGGGGCTTGTGGCCCACTGGCACGCCCCCTCACGTGGATCTTTGCGCAGTTATTTTTATTTTATTCCAGAAAAAATCTCTGTAAATTTTCAGGACATTCCGAGAACTTTCATTTCTGCACAAAAACAACACCATGGCAATTCTGCTGAAAACAGCGTCAGTCAGGGTTAGTTCCATTCAAATCATGCAAATTAGAGTCCAGAACAAGGGAAAAAGAGTTCGGAAAAATAGATACGACGGAGACGTATCAACTCCCCCAAGCTTAAAGCCTTGCTTGTCCTCAAGCAACTCAGTTGACAAACTGAGAGAGACAAAAGAAAAACTTTGACGAACTATGTTTGATCTTGTTTTTGCAACTATGTCTAACTCACAACCAGAATTTCAGCGACATCACAAGCAAACCACATAAGCAAATGACATCTAGGTCTCATGGTAAACTCATATCAATGGCATAATCAACTAGCGAGCAAATAATAATAAGCCTCAAGTGTCAACACTTCAATCAAAAGAACATCAAGCAGTACGAATAGATGGTATCTCGCTAGCTCTTTCTGAGACCGCAAAACATAAATGCAGAGCACCTTAAAAGACCAAGGGCTGACTAAACATTGTAATTCATGGCAATGAAGATCTAGTCATAGTCACACTCAACACAGTTAAAACCAAAGCATAAAAATGACAGAGGTGCTCTCTAATTGGTGCTTTTGTAAGAGGAGGATGACTCAACAGGAACATAAATAGACAGGCCCTTCGCAGAGGGAAGAATTGATTTGCAGAGGTGCCAGAGCTCAAGCTTTTAAAACAAAGATAATAATTTTGGGTGACATGCTTTTATTGTCAACGCAATGACTAAGAGTTCTCAACATCTTCCACGCTACACATGCTATAGGCGGATCCCAAACTGAAAAGTAAAGTTTTGACTGCCCCACCACCAATCAATCACGCTCCACGGCTAGCCGAATCCTCAGGTACTATCCAAACCAACATCAATCTTGGGGGAGTTTTGTTTGCAATGATCTTTTCGATTTGAGCATGGAACTGGGAATTCCAATTACCGGCCCTTTCTCGTGAATGATAGTGAATAAACACATATCGAGGATAACACACCTATCATGGAAGATACCAATAGCCCCCTGTCACGACATGAGCAGTTCGGGCATGCAAAACATACTATTTCTTGAAGATTTAGAGAGTGGCACATGCAAATTTACTTGGAACGACAGGTAGATACCACACATAGGTAGGTATGGTGGACTCACATGGAACAACTTTGGGTTAATGGGAGGTGGATGCACAAGCAGTATTCCCACTTAGTACAAGTGAAGGCTAGCAAAGGACTGGGAAGCGACCAACTAGAGAGCGACAACAGTCATCAAAATGCATTGAGATTAACTAACATTGAGTGCAAGCATGAGTAGGACATAAATCACCATGAACATGAACATCATATAGGCTATGTTGATTTTGTTTCAACTACATGCGTGAACATGCGCCAAGTCAAGCCACTTGAAACATTCAAAGGAGAATACCATCCTATCATACTAAATCATAGTCATCTAAACATTCATGTGGACAACCAAGACAAACCATTATAAGCTCCTAGCTAATTAAGCATGGCATAAGCAACTATGATCTCTAAGTTGTCATTGCAAACATGTTTCTCTCACAACAAAGTTGAATCAGGCATGATGAGCTAGTCATATTTACAAAAACAAAATAGATCGAGTTCATACCAGCTTTTCTAGGCTCAGTCACTTCATCATATATCGTCATTATTGCCTTTAACTTGCATGACCGAACGATGTGAACAATAATAAGCGTGCTCGTGCATTGGACTATGCTGGAATCTACAGGCAAACACAAAGGAGAAGACAAAGTAATATGGCTCTTTGAAACCTAAACAGTTATGCATGCAAGAGCCACTAAAGATTGTAACCAATATCTTGTACCTTGACCCAAAGAAAAAGAAAACTATCTACACGGGAAAGCTCCCAACAAGCAAAAGAAGAAAAAGTAAATATTTTTGGTTTTTCTTAAACTAGACAGACACACGAAAAGAAAACGAGAAAAAGAAAATAAACTAGCATGGATGATACAGTGGCAAAGTGTGAACACCGGCTAACAAAGTGAAAGCGTAAGCAAGAATGTAAAGTCGGTGAGAAACACGTACTCCCCCAAGCTTAGGCTTTTGGCCTAACTTGGTCTACTCCCAAGGATGGTCCTCGCGAAACCCAAAATCATAATGGGGGTTATACGGGAGCGCTGCAACCACTGCCTGAACAGCTGCCTCGCGGAGACGAGCAGTCGTCGCCTCCCTCTCATACTCCTCTGCCTCTCCTCTGGTTATGTAATATCTCTGTTTTACCTGAAAGTCAAAGAGAGCAGGAGTAGGAAGGGTAATATGGAAAACACGCTGCCGGTTATATATCAATCGGTATAGGAGGGATTCATCATCCCTCTCAAGGAACTGGTAGCGTGTCATAGCGACGCGGTCAAGGAAAGCTGTATGGAGCGGAGGATCTCCTGCGCGGATGGGCACTCCAAGAAAATTTGCTATGTGGGTGGCATAAATCCCACCAAAGAAATCCCCATCAATAGCATTCCTATTCAGCCTCCTTGCTATAATAGCTCCCATGTTGAAGCTTTTGTCACCCGTCACTGCGATCTTAAGGATACTAAGGTCGGGAGCGCAGAGGTGACAATGCTCAATCTTGCCATTAATGCATCTGCCTTTGAAGAGGGCAAAATAATGCAAGGCAGGAAAATGAATACTCCCCATGGTAGCTTGCGTAATGTCTCTAGTTTCTCCAACCGTAATACCAGCGCAAAAATCTCTAACCGAAGATGTAGGAGGATCATTGGGTTACCCCAAATAGGTATTTTGCAAATTCTACTGAAATCCTCTAAATCCATGGTATACGATTTATCATAGAGATCAAACAGTACCGATGGCTCACGGCCAGCTGAAAATTTGAATCTACGAATAAAAGAGGCAGTGAGAGCAACATACTATTCACATTTATCGGAGATGAATTCTTCGAGTCCGACGTTGCGAACAAATGCATCAAACTCATCTTTGAAGCCTGCCTCAGTCATAAATTCATCAGAAGGCCATTCACATGGTTGAACCTGCGTGTCCCTAGGTTGGTAAGGATCAGGCTCCCGAATTGCAAGACGGGGAACTCTCTTGCTTGAGCAACCACCATGATAGTTTCTCTTGAACATCTTCCTTTTCTGAAATTTTCAGTGACCCAAAGGAAAGGTGAACAAGGTTCAACTAAACTTGTAGCAACTACTCCCACAAGTGCCTAGAGACCATATCACGCATCAAAACTACTTGGGACCAGCTAGAATCAGCATACAAAGCTCAAGAACATGGTCACCAAGGCAGCAGAAATACGCGGAGTATATGGCACTAGAGCAAAAACTAATTGGAGCAATGGAGGAGTCACTTACCAAGGAGTAATTTCCCAAAAACATTTTGTAGAACGGTTATTTGAAAAAAGAGATGGAAAATCCCAGCAAGAGGAGCAAGAACACGCGTTTGAGCTGGGAAACGATTTTTTCTGGAGGTAGGAGAAGGAGATGGGAGCAAGAATGAGTGGATGGGGTGCCTGTGGGCCCCACAAGCTTGGGTGGCACGGCCAGGGGGGTGCCTGCGCCCCTAGGGCTTGTGGCCCACTGGTGTGGCTCCCAGACAGACTCTGTCCCAGTATTTTTTAAATATTCAAGAAAAAATCATACTAGATTTTAACAGCGTTCGGAGAACTTTTATTTTCGGGGTATTTTTCCACCGGACGCTAAGACAGAAAACAGGGAAAACTAAACTAAATCTATCATTTTTCTTCTGAGCAACCTAAAGTGAAAGCTTGGAACAGAGGTTTGTGACTCCTCGATTCATCCATCTCGTGGTCATGGAAAGAAATCCATCAATGGGGTTGATCAAATCCCCTCGACAAAACTTTCTCGAATCGCAAAAGAAGACGGAGAATTTTCAGACAGTCACTAAGTCACCTCAATGGGGACGTGTATCTCCCCAACAAGAAAATCATACTTCATCTTGACACGAGGAATAGGGCATTCAAAGCTCCCGATAAGAATCGATGAAGTTTTTTCGATAGCATTGATGCAATGTACTCGATATTGTTTCTTCCGAAAGTGCACCTTGTGCTCATTACCATTGACATGGAAAGTGACATTGCCTTTTTTGCAATCTATAACAACCCCTGCAGTGTTTAAAAAGGGTCTTCCGAGGATGA
The DNA here is from genome assembly GCF_904849725.1 of Hordeum vulgare subsp. vulgare. Classification (NCBI taxonomy): domain Eukaryota; kingdom Viridiplantae; phylum Streptophyta; class Magnoliopsida; order Poales; family Poaceae; genus Hordeum; species Hordeum vulgare. Next base: position 312,881,893 of record NC_058523.1, read on the forward strand.
CAGCCATGGCATCATCCTCGGGAATATCCAAGATAACAAAGTATGTTAAGATAGTGGTGCTAACAACCACAACAGGCACATCCTCGCAAATGCCGATAGGGAAAGCAGTTGATTTGTCGGCCATTTGCAGAGAGATTTCACTGGGTGTCAACTTATCCAATTCAAGTCTACGATAAAGAGACAGAGGCATAACACTAACACCGGCTCCAAAGTCGCACAACGCAGTTCTAACGTAGTTACCTTTAATGGAGCAAGGTATAGTGGGCACACCGGGATCACCTAGTTTCTTAGGAATTCCACCCTTGAAGGTATATGTGATGCCCTCGGTTTAATCGTACGCTGATCATACACGCAAATGCGTATGATCAAACCCAAGGACTCACATGAAGATATAACAACACAACTCTAGACACAAATAAAACAATACAAGCTTCATATTACAAGCTAGGGGCCTCGAGGGCTAGAATACAGAAGCTCGAAAAACACACGAGTCAGCGGAAGCAACAATATCTGAGTATAGACATAAAACATGGGTTGCCTTAGAGAAGCCTAGCACAAAAGGAACACGATCGAACGAGGCGAGGCCTCCTGCCTGGGAACCTCCTAAGCTACTCCTGGACTTCAGCGGCTTCCACGAAGATGACACCATCGGGATGACAGACGTCGACAGGAAACTCCACTCCTGGGCTCCATCATCTGGTCGCAGCAAACGGATCAAGGGGACAAAGGGGGAGCAAAGCAGCGGTGAGTACTCATCCAAAGTACTCGCAAGTCTTATATCAGAACTATTCTAAGTATGGATCAGTATCAAAGAAGGGGGTTTAAATATGTGGACTGTCTGCAGCAATGCGAGAATAGAGAGAGAAAGCCTAGTCCTATCGAAGACTAGCATCTTCAGGGTCTTGCAGCAATAGACAAGAGTAGAACAGGGGTAAAACATATAAGTCATATTGTTGCAGAAATATTAAAGTGAGCTCACGCCCACAGATCCTCCCTCGACTCCCTGCGAGGAAGCAATCCCGAGGCAACTAATTCCAGTTAAGTAACAATTGTAGTTGTATAAGATCAGGGCACAACTCCAAGTCGTCATGTAACCGTGGACACGACTATTCAAATAGTTAATTTTCATCCCTGCAAGGGTGCACCAGATGTCCCATCACGCTCGATAACACTCTGGCCAGCACACTTTTCTGGGTCCTGCCCGGCCTCGGAATATCGACACGTCACAGCCCCATCTAAGACTAATCAGAGAGGCCAGCCCGCCGGTCTAACTCCTAAGCACAAAGGGTTCGTGGGCCCAGTTCCCCTTTGCGCTCCTGCGCGTGGCTTGGGCGGCCGACGTCAGTCCTAGCATCCCTTAATAAAAAGCGCGATGCATCTCGGGACCACTGGGGCACGCGCCGCTACATTGCTGGCATCTGAAAAGCTTCGGCTGATACCGCGACGCCGAGTACCCATAATTCTTCCCACATAGTCGGTTAGTGTGAAAAGGTCTCCGACCAACCCAGATCAAATACCCAAATCCATTACCATTTTAATTAGGCCATCAACACAATCTCGCGGGAGTCCACCCGACTAACAACTAATCACCAATGATCCCATTAACATGGTCGAGTGACTGTGTGGTTGTAACATCGGTGGGAATCCGAGGTACCACACTTGTTGGATTCCAAATGATGTATCCGTTAAGGTGGGCTTAGAGGAATCACCCTCGAGGGTCCCACACTTGAGGGGTTGTATGACAGAGGCATCGTCGGGAATGGTGAAAGAGGAATCACCCTCGATAACCACGACCGACTAGCTATACTAGAGAGATATCATCAGGAGTACTTAGCGAGGTGTCACCCTTGGTACCCGATAGTATCTCTGTATCCCGTACAACTAAGGGGGTGTATGTGATGTGTCGGGTCTGGCTCGTCGATCAGGGATCGAGATTTGAAAACAATAGGCTATGTATCAGATATAGGAGCTAACTACAACAGCAACAAAATACTAATGCAAGTAGTAGGAAGAAAGACATAGGCGATATAGGAATGATCAAGGGGGTTTGCTTGCCTTGCTGCTCTGCGGCAAAGGACTGATCCACAGGGTCGTAGATGTACCGGGCAGCAGTGTCAGTCTCAGGGTCTACCGCTAAGAAGATGGGGAAGAAAACAATAAATAATAGCAATGGTGCAACAGAATGCATGACATGGCAAGATGCAGGCTAGACATGAGCTAACGCAGCAACATCCTTCATAGACGGGTCCCAAGAATACCTGACGATATTTTCCGGGTCTCGGGCTACTACCGGTCAGACTGGAAATGATGGAAATGTTCCATGTTTGCTATGCTAGGGACGCGTGACAAACGAATGGACCGTGTATCCGGGTTCGTCTCGTTCTGCTGATCAACTTTCATGTTGAATTTTTTTTATCTGAGTTACAGATTATTTTATATTAATTTTTAAAGTTTTATTTAGTAATTAGGAATTAAAAACAGATTCAAAATAATTTAATAAAATGCTAATACGACATCAGCATGATGTCATGTTGACATCAGCACTTGACTAGTCAACTCACTAGTGGGTCCCGAACGTCATAGGCACAAGTTTTAATTAAGATTCAATATTTAATTAATCAGATTAATTTAGTGGGAGGCCCACATGTCACACTCTAATTATTCTAATTATCCAATTAATTAATTAACTAATATATCTATTTATTTATTTAATAAAAACATTATTTTTATCTTTATATTTTAATTTTCACTTTTCTTTAAAAGAGGTTGTGGGGCCTCCCTGTCATAGACAGCGGGGTGCGTTGGCCCCACCGGTAAGTGGTTTTAGGCCAAATACACATTTTTACTCCCAGATACATAACCAAACAATTAACGTATTCTCCATATACCTATATACGCAAATAGATACATCGTGCATCTCATACATACAAAATACGTACGACGTTTATACATACATACATACGCAATACAACATTTATTTCTATTTCTTTCTTTCTCTTTTCATCTCATAACACTCTTTGTTAACAGAGACTTCTCAAAACTTCAACCTCACACAGAGGGAGGAACAACTCCAAAATCACCTACGCGAACATAACGGCATGGACTGGAGTGCCGTCTGCCGGAACGGAACCGGGACAGCGCGAGGAAGAAGATGATGGGAGGAGCCCGAGGAGGGGCTCACCGACGTTGACGAGAGGGCCCGGTGAAGCCAGAGTTCTCGTGAGGCGAAGGTGAGAGCGAGGAGAAAGACGAGGCGGTGACGGTGGTGGCGCGGTGGTGGTGATGCCGGTGTGGACGGTCGTTTCCGGAGAGGCCTCCCAGAGGTGGCCAAACGGCGTGACGAGGAGGAGGGGTCTCCCTGCCCGGTCCCTCCTGGACCGAGCAGGAGGAAGGGCCGACGGGAGGGGGGGTGATGCAGAGGCTTCGGCCGGCGGGGCTCCTCGGGGAGGCCGGCGGGGTGGGTCGCCGGCGAGATGGGAGGGAGAGGGAGGCCAACCTAGGTTGCGAGGGGCGGTCCGGTGCGTGGGCAGCAGGGAGGGGACGCGGTGCCGCGGGAGAGGGGTTGTGCGTGGGGGGGGGCGAGAGGAGTCTCAGGCGGCAGGAGGCCCGACGGGTGGGACGGCGGTGGATTGGGGATCTAACGAGAGCGAGGACGAGGGGTTTCTCACGGGGGGGGGGGGGGGGCTCTCTGTCCCTGGGGAGGTGGGGCGTCCGAGCAGGTTAGGTCGGGCGGGAGGGGGAGAACGAGAGGTGGGAGGGAGGCTGTCGATCTCGGAGGCTCGGGAGGGAGACCGAGAGCGAGAGAGATGGGAGCCTCTCGTTGGGGGGTTGGGGGGGAGCCGTCGGTGGTGGGTGAGGTGGGGCTCGGGAGGGAGAGAGAGATCGGCAGGAGTGGGGGGGTAGGTGGCGATCTGGGGCCTGTTGCCCTGGCGTGGCGGGGGGGGGGGATTGGGGAGCCAGATTGCTAGGGTTTGGCCGCGGTGGGCTGGTGGCCTAGCCGGGTGGGCCTCCAAGCCTAGTTGGGCCACGGGGGGGGTTATTTTCCTCTCTTTTTTAAATACTTTATTTTTATTATTAATTCTAATTTTTTTGTTATTCTAATTTTATTTACTTTCTTTTATAATTTATTATATATGCTTTTAATTTTTTCTTTTTATTTAATTCTTTTCAGTTACTATATTTCTTTTCTCTATTTTATTTAAAGCTTCACTTTTAAATATATTGGGATTAGCAATAATTCCAAAAGTGCCTGATTCATTTTTATAATTTGCTAGGTAATCTTTATAACTCCCGTGACATTATCATTTCAACAACCGAATTTTTTCACGTTTGACTTAATCTCGAAGCTTCGAATTTTGATTCGGTTTCAACCAACACGGGATCATTGATATAATCCGCGGTGATGTGGCATCATTAGCGTGGGATCACTGTCGCTTAATTACAATCATCACTGTAGCAAAAGTCGAGGATGTCACAATTCTCCCCTACTAACAAGGATTCTCGTCCCGAGAATTAAGAGGTAGAAGGAAAATGCCCGGGGGATTCATCACGAAGATGATCCTCGCGTTCCCAAGTGGCTTCATCTTCAGAATGATTTGACCACTGCACTTTAAGGAACTTGGTGACCTTGCGACGAGTTTTACGCTCAGCTTGTTCGAGAATGTGGACCGGATGCTCTTTATAAGAGAGGTCTTGTTGCAGCTCAAGCATACCATGATCCACTGCTCGAATAGGATCCTTCAAGCAGCGATGGAGCTGAGAGACATGGAAGACATCGTGAACGTGAGAAAGGTTCGCCGGCAGGTCCAATTGATAAGCCACTCTTCCACGCCTTTCAAGAACAGTGAAAGGACCAATATAGCGAGGATCTAACTTGCCCTTGATCCTAAAACGATGTGCACCTCTCATTGGTGTGACACAAAGATAAGCCTTTTCGCCAGGTTGATAGACCATATCTTGATGATGACGGTCATACTGACTCTTCTGATGAGACCGAGCAGTCTTCAGATTTCCATGAATAATGTGGACTAGATCTTCAACATGTTGGATAAAATCCAGACCGAAGAGTGATCGGTCCATTGAACGGTGGCTCGAGAATTTTCATACGAAGCCAAGTGTAAGGAATACCTTGGAGTCAAAGATGTATAGGAGAGTGAGGTTTTAATCCTGTGGAACTTTGGGTTATGGGTCCACCATGTGGGCCAATAATAGGCAGAGGGGTGACATGTTATACGGTCTTGGTATTAAGACTTGTCAGGGGTTAACCTGTCAGTTATGTTGGCAACCACGTCGGTACCAACGGCGGGGGACGACTAGAACCATTTTCCTGGTCGTTGAAACGAAGCAGACCAGCACGCAAAGTTATCGTCCACCGGCGGCTACTGGAATGTTATTCACAATAGTAATAGGATCTTAATGACAGAGTTGTATACCGAGATTTTTACCTAAGCAGGGAATTAACACTGCTTAGATAAGTTATGCCACAAGAAAGGTTAAACAGATCAATAGGAAGGAAAAATGTGTCCACCCATACAAGTATTAAAGTATACCATTCCCGAGAAAAACATAGAGTATGGCATACATGATAGATCATCCAGTACATAACCATTTTGATAAAGAGGCAAGAAGAATCATGATGTTTACCCATGCCATGCGGTTTGGGATAATTGATCAGGAACAATTTAGCATTGCTCTTCCAATGTTATTGTTGAAATTTGGAGTACCACATCCATGCTTTGAGGTAGCATCGACACGTTCATCCGATAAAGGTCGGACCAATGGGCACACAAAGAGGATTCATGAGGGTCAACTTATGAAATAAGTCATATAGTTTCCGCATGAAAGGATGGCGAATCTTACATATGGGAGAATTTATAACAATAGGCCCTTCGGCCCAGTGTGCCAGACAAGACATCACCGTACCAGTTACATAAAGACCAAAGTTATAATTATTGGGAAAATGTTCCAACCATCATATCTGCCCGAGATTCAGATCTGATTGGTGTCGCAACACCTCAGACTGAACATGCCTGAGAAGAAAAGATGATGACGTGGGATTCTCAGGACATGAACTACACAAGCAATCCTTGGACCACGAGTTGGATTGTAAGACACATGAACACCATGTCAAGACATTCGTGCCCACGTGCAATTCTTATGTCAACATGCGCCTGAGTTCTCACTTGGAAACCATCATCGAGAACAAGAAGGCTCCATGTGTAAGTCTGGATTAGCTCTTATGAAGGAACTTCTTTTCCCTTGATCAAATTAGTCAGTGGCTTGGCGTGCTAAGAGAAATTATATGAAGTGAAGATAACAAATCTTCAAAACATATAACACTTCACACATGCGTGAATGATTTGGTATCCCGAGAGAAAGCGAAACAAAACTTTCACTTATTCACGGCGAAAAGAGTGCACATGAACTTTGGGCAATACACTGCTTCTACCAAACCTATTCTTCATGAGCTAGACACTAGGACAATGCCTTCAAGAGCTTCACCGTGGGACATGGAGAAGTTGAGGGTGTATCTGATGGCCTCAAGAACAATCCCTCAAGATTTTGATAGGGACGAATTTCAAAAAGTATAATATCAAGGAGATAGCATTTGTCAAATCAAATGGTATAACGTCGTATGCTCGAGGGAACAACAACACTCAAACATTGGTAAAAGGGTGCACTCGGAAATACTGAGTGAGTAGTACGACCAATGCTAGAATGATGAGTCAACCCCCAACACACTAAGAATGAAACACTCAGTTGTTAAACTCAAAGCAGCAGGGTTGCCAGAAATATCGGAATCACACATCAGAGTTCACTTGTTGGTATTCCGGTTTGAAACAACACGGAACCAAGAAATGAATGGTGACGGCGAGAAGTATTGCTATATCAAGAATTCTTAAGAGGTGTGCAATCCTCACGACATTCTTGACAGAAAAGATAGTAATACTTCAAGGCACAGGATAACATAAGCTGAAAAGCAAGGAACTGAAGGGACAACACCGAACATGAACATGTTTGTGTTGGCGGGGAGGCAAAAAGGTTGTTCATGAAAACAGAAATCATAGAGGGGCAAGGATGGCATTTCTCATCATGCATTTGATCGATACCCTGCAAGAGCTCGGAATGCTGACGATAATCACGACACAATTGTCGAGAACTTCACGAAGATGTAATCGATCAGCGACGACATCAAGCAAGGGAATGGTGAAGCTACAGGTTGCCGGAAACACAGTTAAGACTGCTAGCCTAGAATTGAGATTGCCTTTCAGGACCACTAACATGATGCGGAAAGCTTGATGCAAGCTTAACGCACAGTTGGAATTGTGTTCTAGGGATGAGGGTTATAGATAGCATGGTCGAGATCCAACATGACGATGATGATGTAGCGTGACAGCTTGGAACGAGATGATCGAGTACAACCTCGTTAACAAGGAAGATTGCTAAAAGTTGTTGAATCGCAATGCGTACTCGATTCAGTTGTCGATGTACTCGCGTGTCCAACAACTCAAACACGAGGTAGCTGGAATTCATGAAAATATCATAGTTGATGAGGAGCTCACAAGAAGTTATATAGCTCCGTGATATCCTCGAGCTACAAGGAATAATATTCGTAGGTAGATCAACATTAAGGCTTGGACCGATGTATTGATCTGAAGAAGACAAGTACTTTAACTCGTCTAAGAATGAAATCAAGGTAGGACAACATGGTCGGAACCACGATTGCAAAGGATAAGATCATAGATACCAAATTTAACCACAGAGGAATGATTATTGATATGAGAAGCTTCTATGGTAAGATCAACGTCGTTTCCATGGGCATCAACACAAAGTTCAAGGTCGACTCCCACTTCATCAATGCATCACCTGCCATTTATTCCTCGCCTTTGATCAGGTTATAGCTTTGAAAGAATATTCGGCTTACACCAGAAGAGTAAGACTCGTGAAAACTCTTCGGAGCATATTGATATAGGGAGGCATAGGTTCAACCCATCGGGGCTTCTTAGGAACATATACCACAAACTTCAAGAGTAATTAACAGATGCTTGCCAACAAAGCATGGCCGACAAAAGTATAGGATACAATTTATCAGAGGGAGAAGACACAATTTACCAATGACATTATGTATGAATGGAACACTATCACAAGAATTTTTTTTTGGACGTAAAGGGATGCCGTCGGATAATAACTCAGGATGAGTCTGGCAATCCACAAAGGACCTGATATGGGAATCGGTACTCAATCAGATGGAGACAGGATGCAATGCATTAGTTAATAGAACGTTTGAAAAATACTGATACTTAATTACCAATGGAATTAGGATTTCCAGGTTGGTGTATCATAATCAGATGCTCCGATCAAATACAACTAAGTTGAATAGATTTAGGTGGACAATCAATCAAAATTGATTTGTCGGGAACCAATTCTGTTTGAAAGGACGTCTGAGTAGGAAAGAAAATTCATAAGTATCCACAGATGATTGTGTGCATTCACCCAAAGTTAGAATCAATAAGATCAGAGGAAAATGCACAAAGGAATTTTAATGAATGTGGCTAGTTATATGGATTTAACCATAATGCAAGCAGGTGAGAAATGTCATGAACATTAGGCTACGGAGGATTTCGGAAGACCGAATAATAAGTCGAAGAACTTTCGAAACCCATGACAACTGATGACAGACGGATCCACGAAAAGATAATTTGTTGCATCTCGTAAAACAAGAGCAATTGGAGAAGAAATTTGAACGACATATGTATGTAGTCATCCATAGTGGTAGACGGAGGAAAGGAAGTCGCAAGAGCGATGGGCACAAGTTCTCGATAGAAACATCGGAGAGTATCTACAGTTCTTCTGAGGGATAAAGCCATCATCTGGAATACGGGGCTCTCCGGGAGGAAACACTTATGAGAATCTAATGTTAGAGTTAGTAAAATCTTTAACCCGAAAGAGAAGAGAGAGTAGAGCCCACAGTATAGGAAAGGACTAAAAGATACTAATACCACCCAATTGAGATGTGGGCCCGTAAGCCACAACATCAGTGTTAGTAAAAGTTTTGAAACACTAGACTGAACTTCGGCCAAGGAGTTGGAAAGGGGCTACCTACAGGCAGTCGGCTCCGATACCAACTTGTGACGCCCTCGGTTTAATCGTACGCTAATCATACACGCAAATGCGTACGATCAAACCCAAGGACTCACGGGAAGATATCACAAGACAACTCTAGACACAAATAAAATAATACAAGCTTCATATTACAAGCCAGGGGCCTCGAGGGCTAGAATACAGAAGCTCGATAAACACATGAGTCAGCGGAAGCAACAATATATGAGTACAGACATAAAACATGGGGTGCCTTAGAGAAGCTAGCACAAAAGGAACACGATCGAACGAGGCGAGGCTTCCTGCCTGGGAACCTCCTAAAGTACTCCTGGACTTCAGCGGCCTCCACGAAGATGACACCATCGGGATGACAGGCATTGGCAGGAAACTCCACTCCTGGGCTCCATCTTCTGGTCGCAGCAAACGGGTCAAGGGGACAAAGGGGGAGCAAAGCAGCGGTGAGTACTCATCCAAAGTACTCGCAAGTATTACATTAGAACTATTCTAAGTATGCATCAGTATCAAAGAAAGGGGTTTAAATATGTGGACTGACTGCAGCAATGCGAGAATAGAGAGAAAAATCCTAGTCCTATCAAAGACTAGCATCTTCAGGGTCTTGCAGCAATAGACGAGAGTAGAACTTGGGGTAAAACATATAAGTCATATTGTTGCAGCAATATTAATGTGAGGTCACGCCCAGAGATCCTCCCGCGACTCCCTGCGAGGAGCAATCCCGAGGGAACTAATTCCAGTTAAGTAACAACTGTATTTGTATAAGATTAGGGCACAACTCAAAGTCGTCCTGTAATCGTGGACACGACTATTCGAATAGTTAATTTTCATCCCTGCAGGGGTGCACCACATGTCTTGTCACGCTCGATAACACTCTGGCCGGACACACTTTCCTGCGTCCTGCCCGGCCTCGAAATATTGACACGTCGCAGCCCCACCTAAGACTAATCAGAGAGGCCAGCCCACCGGTCTAACTCCTGAGCACAAATGGTTCATGGGCCCAGTTCCCCTTCGCGCTCCTGCACGTGCCGTGGGCGGCCGATGTCAGTCCTAGCATCCCTTAATCACAAGCGCGATGCATCTCGGGACCACTCGGGCGCACGCCGCTACATTGTTGGCATCTGAATAGCTCCGGCTGATACCGCGACGCCGAGTACCCATAATTCTTCTCGCGTAGCCGGTAAGTGCGAAAAGGTCTCCGACCAACCCAGATCAAATACCCAGATCCATTAACATTTTAATTAGGCCATCAACACAATCTTGTGGGAATCCACCCGACTAACAACTAATCACCAATGATCCCAGTAACATGGTCGAGTGACTGTGTGGTTGTAACATCAGGGGGAATCCAAGGTATCACCCTCGTTGGATTCCGAATGATGTATCCGTCAAGGTGGGCTTAGAGGAATCACCCTTGGGGGTCCCACATTTGAGGGGTTGTACGACAGAGGCATCGTCGGGAATGGTGAAAGAGGAATCACCCTCGATAACCACGACCGACTAGCTATACTACGGAGATATCATCAGGAGTACTTAGCGAGGTGTCACCCTCGGTACCCGTTAGTATCTCTGTAGCTCGTACAACTAAGGGGGTGTATGTGATGGGTCGGGTCTGGCTCATCGATCAGGGATCGAGATTTGAAAACAAGCGGGGCAACTGGACTACGGGGTCAGAGGGGATGACTGCTCCACCTATACTAAGCATATTAAAGGTACAGGACTGAAAGTAGCAGTTCATCAAAAATAGGCTATGCATCAGATATAGGAGCTAACTACAACAGTAGCAAAATACTAATGCAAGCAGTCGGAAGAAAGACATAGGCGATATAGGAATGATCAAGGGGGGTTTGCTTGCCTTGCTTCTCTGCGGCAAAGGACTGATCGGCAGGGTCGTAGATGTACTCGGCAACAGCATCAGTCTCGGGGTCTACGGGTAAGAACAGGGGGAAGAAAACAATAAATAATAGCAACGGTGCAACACAATTCATGACATGGCAAGATGCAGGCTAGACATGAGCTAACACAGCAACATCCGTCATAGACGGGTCGGAAGAATATCTGACGATATTTTCCGGGTCTCGGGCTACTACCGGTCAGACTGGAAACGATGGAAATGTTCGATGTTTGCTATGCTAGGGACACGTGACAGACGAATGGACCGTGTATCCGGGTTCGTCTCGTTCTGCTGATCAACTTTCATGTTGAAATTTTTTTGATCTGACTTACGGATTATTTTATATTAATTTTTAAAGTTTTATTCAATAATTAGGAATTAAAAACAGATTTAAAAATAATTTAATAAATTGCTAATATGACATCAGTATGTTGTCATGCTGACATCAGCACTTGACTCGTCAACGGACCACTCGGTCCCGAACGTCATAGGCACATGTTTTAATTAAGATTAAATATTTAATTAATCGGATTAATTTAGTGGAGGACCCACGTGTCATACTCTAATTATTCTAATTATCCAATTAATTAATTAACTAATATATCTATTTATTTATTTAATAGAAACATTATTTATATATTTTTATTTTTATTTTCACTTTTCATTGAAAGAGGTTGTGGGGCCTCCCTGTCATAGACAGCGGGGTGCGTTGACCCCACCGGTAAGTGGCTTTAGGCCAAATACACATTTTTAATCACAGATACATAACCAAACAATTAACGTATTCTCCATATACCTATATACGCAAATAGATACATCGTGCATCTCATACATACAAAATACGTACGACGTTTATACATACATACATACGCAATACAACATTTATTTCTATTTCTTTCTTTCTCTTTTCATCTCATAACACTCTTTGTTAAGAGAGACTTCTCAAAACTTCAACCTCATAGAGAGGGAGGAACAACTTCAAAATCACCTACGCGAACCTAACGGCATCGGATCGGAGTGTCGCCTGCCGGAACGGAACCGGGACGGCGCGAGGAAGAAGATGGTGGGCGGAGCCCGAGGAGGGGCTCACCGACGTTGACGAGAGGGCCCGGTGAAGCCGAAGTTCTCGTGAGGCGGAGGTGACGGAGAGGAGGAAGACGAGGCAGTGACGGTAGTGGCGCGGTGGTGGTGATGCCGGTGAGGACGGTCGTTGCCGGAGAGGCCCCCCGGAGGTGGCCAACCGGCATGACGAGGAGGAGGGATCTCCCTACCCGGTCCCTCCTAGACCGAGTGGGAGGAAGGGCCGACGGGGGCACGAGGGGGGGGGAAGATGCAGGGGCTTCGGCCGGCAGGGCTCCTCGGGGAGGCCAGCGGGGTGGGTCGTCGGCGAGATGGGAGGGAGAGGGAGGCCGACCTGGGTTGCGAGGGGCGGTCCGGTGCGTGGCCAGCAGGGAGGGGATGCGGTGCCACGAGAGAGGGGCTGTGCGTGGGGGGGCGAGAGGAGTCTCGGGTGGCAGGAGGCCCGACGGGAGGGACGGCGGTGGAGTGGGGATCTGCCGAGAGCAAGGACGAGGGGTCTCTCGCGGGGGGGGGGGGGGTGGATCTCGGTCCCGGGGGAGGTGGGGTGACCGAGCAGGTTAGGTGGGGCGGGAGGGAGAGAACGAGAGATGGGAGGCAAGCTGTCGATCTGGGAGGCTCGGGAGGGAGTTACCGAGAGCGAGAGAGATGGGAGCCTCTCGTTGGGTGGTTGGTGGGGAGCTGTCGGTGGTGGGTGAGGTGGGGCACAGGAGGGAGAGAGAGATCGGCAGCAGTGGGGGGGGGGGGTAGGTGGGGATTTGGGGGCAGTTGCGCTAGCGACGGCGGGGGGGGGGGGGGGGGGTGGGGAGCGAGACCACTAGGGTTTGGCCGCGGTGGGCTGGTGGCCTAGCCGGCTGGGCCTCTAGGCCCAGTTTGGCAAGGTGGGGGGTTCTTTTCCTTTTTTTGTTTTTCTTTTTCTTTTTTTAATACTTTCTTTTTATTATTAATTCTATTTTTTTGTTATTCTAATTCTATTTTTTTCTTTTTATTTTATTCTTTTCATTTACTATATTTCTTTTCACTATTTTATTTAAGGCTTCACTTTTGAATATATTGGGATTACCAATAATTCCAAAAGTGCCTGATTCATTTTTATACTTCGCTAGGTAATCTTTATAACTCCCCTGACATTGTCATTTCAACAACCGAATCTTTTCACGTTTGATTTAATCTCGAAGCTTCGAATTTTGATTCGGTTTCAACCAACACGAGATCATTGATATAATCCAAAGTGACGTGGCATCATTAACGCGGGATCACTGTCGCTTAATTACAAACATCACTGTATCAAAAGTCGAGGATGTCACAGTATAGTTAGCAAGCATGGCGGAGATCTCAAGATCTGGTATCCTCCATTATTAGTCACAATATTTTTCATGTACTTAGCATATGGAGATATCTTGAGCATATCCGTCAAACGTATTTCCAGAAAGACAGGTCTGATCATTTCAACGAATAGCTCAAAATCCTCATCATCCTTTTTCTTGGATGGTTTGGGAGGAAAGGGCATAGGTTTCTGAACCCATGGTTCCCTTTCTTTACCATGCTTCCTAGCAGCGAAGTCATTCTTATCGTATCTCTTAGTCTTAGGCTATGGGTTATCAAGATCAACAAGTTCAATCTCCACATCCTTTTCATTGCTAGGCCGAGCATCTTCATGAACATCACTATTGATATCATCATTAGGCTCATGTTCATCACCAGATTGTGATTCACCATTAGAGATAGAGGCATCGTTTGGACTCTCAGGGGTAGCAGCAACAGGGTTGCTAGCGTGCAGGTTCCTATCATCTTTCTTCTTCTTTCTAGGATGACTAGGTGCATCAGTGCTAACTCCTTGAGACTCTTGTTCTACTCTCTTCGGATGACCCTCAGGATACAAAGGTTCCTGGGTCATTCTACCGCCTCTAGTGACGCTCTGATGGAATTGTCATTCGACTCATTGAGCAAGTCATTTTGAGCTTGAAGTACTTGTTCATTGAAACTTTGTTGTTTGGCAACAAAGTTATAAAATTCATCCATGCATAAGCTAGCAGGTTTATCAAAAGGAACATCACTCTCATCAAACCTACGTAGATAATTTACTTCTACTACCTCTATCGGGTTATCGAGACCATGGATCTCTTTGATAGGTGGTAGGTTTTTGACATCTTCAGATTTAATGCCTTTCTCTCGCAAAGATTTCTTGGCTTCTTGCATATCTTCAGGACTGAGGAATAGAATCCCTCTTTTCTTTGGAGTTCGCTTAGGAGGTGGTTCGGGAATAGTCCAAGCATTCTCATTGCACAAGATGTTGTTCAACAGAATCTCAGCTTGTTCTACAGTTCGTTCCCTAAAAACAATACTGGCACAACTATCCAGATGGTGTTTAGAAGCATCGGTAAGTCCATTATAGAAGATATAAAGTATCTCATTCTTCTCAAGAGGGTGATCAAGCAAACCATTCAGTAGCTGGATAAGCCTCCCCCAAGCTTGTGGGAGACTCTCTTGTTCAGCTTGAGCAAAGTTGTATATTTCCTCCAAGACAGCCTACTTCTTATGGGCATGGAAATATTTTTCAGAGAAGTAGTAGACCATATCCTGGGGGCTACACACACATCCAGGAGCAAGAGAAGTGAACCAAGTCTTAGCATCATCCTTTAGCGAGAAAGGAAACAACTTGAGCATGTAGTAGTGGCGGATCTTTTCCTCACTAGTGAATAGGGTGGCTATATAGTGCAGTTTGGTAAGATGGGCTACAACCGTTTCATACTCATAACCGTGAGAAGGATCAGATTCGACTAGAGTGATTAACTCAGGGACGACATAGAATTCATAATCCTTATCGGTCACAAAGATAGGCGAAGTGGCAAACTTCGGGTTGTATTTCATCCTAGCGTTCAGAGATTTTTCTTTCCACTTGCGCAGAAGTTTCTCAAAATCATAGCTATCCTTACACGCAAGAAGGTCCTCAGCTATCTCTCCCTCCATAACATAGCGCGTATCAGGCATAGCAGGCAATTCAGGCATAGTAGCAGGTTCTACTTCAATAGTACCAGCAGTTTCAGAAGTATCATCACATCTAGTAGCAACTCTAGCAACATGTGCATCAAGGGCACCAAGTGGCAAAGCAGTATCAGGCATATCATCATCAGGCATAGTATCAAGCATAACATCATCAGGAATAGTATCAAGCATAGCATCATGGGCAGCAGAAGTAGCATCATCAAGCACAGGCGACATATCAAGATTTCTAGCAGGAGGCGAAGTCGCAAACTTACTCAAAACTGAAGGTGAATCAAATGCAGAGCTAGATGGCAATTCCTTACCTCTCCTCGTAGTGGAAGGCAAGATTTTAGTTCTTGGATCTTTCGGATTCCTCATAGTGATCAGCAGACGTCAATCCCAAGTGACTCAGAGAATATAGATGTGCTTCCCCGGCAACGGCGCCAGAAAAAGCCTTGATGTCCCACAAGCGTATGGGATCGCAACAGTTTTCGAGGGTAGAGTATTCAACCCAAATTTATTGATTCGCTCACAAGGGGAAGATAAAGGATATTCTCAAATATTAGCAGCTGAGTTGTCAGTTCAACCACAATTGAAAGATTAGTGTCTGCAAGCAAAGTATTAGTAGCAAGGTAGTATGAAAGCAACGGCACCAGAAAAAGCTTTGACAATCCCCGACAACGGCGCTAGAAAAAGCGTTGTTGACAGGATGTTAGCGCCAACAAAGTCTTGCAACAAGTAACAGTGGAGTAGCAAGTAATAATAGTAGTAGCAGCAGCAAAGTAACAAGTAACAACAGTAGCAGCAGCAGCAAAGTAACAGCAGTAGTGACAGCAGCAAAGTGGCCCAATCCCTCTTGTATCAAGGGACAAGCCTAGGCAAAGTAACGTAGTGAGGACCAGTAGTAAAAGACTCGTAGGCAGTGGATCGGTGATGGATGAGTGTGGCGGATGAGATTCATCATGTAACAGCTATAAGACGGAGAGATATGTGGCTAGCTCCCATTCATCAATCTAATGTAGGCATGTATTCCGTATGTAGTCATACGTGCTTAGGGAAAAGAACTTGCATGACATCTATTGTCCATCCCTCCCGTGGCAGCGGGGTCCTAATGGAAACTACGGGATATTAAGGTTCTCCTTTTAATAAAGAACCGGACCAACGCATTAACACGCGGTGAATACATGAACTCCTCATACTATGGTTCCGGCTATTGTCACTTTGGGGTTGCCGGGTCATAACACATAGTAGGTGACTACAACTTGCAAGATAGGATCTAAAACACACATATATTGGCGACAACATAATGGGTTCAGATATGAAATCATGGCACTCGGGCCCTAGTGACAAGCATTAAGCATAGCCAAGTAGTAGCAACATCAATCTAGAACATAGTCGATACTAGGGATCAATCCCCGTCAAGAACTAACTCGATTACATGATAGATCTCATCCAACTCATCACCGTCCAACAAGTCTCCGATGAGATTACTCACGAACGAGGAAGAGCATCATGGAATTGTCGATGGAGAAAGGTTGATGATGACGATGGCGACGATTTCCCCTCTCCGGAGCCCGAAACGGACTCCAGATGTGCCCTCCAGATGAAGAACAGGATGTGGCGGCGCCTCCGTATCACAAAACACGATGAAACCTTCCCTATGTTTTTTTCCAGGCGAAACAGAAGATATAGGACTGAGATTGGGGCGGTGGTGCCACGTGGGCCCCACAAGCCCTCATGGCGCTACCATAGGGGCCCACTGGCACGCACCCTCACGTGGATCTTTGCGCAGGTATTTTTCTTTTATTCCAGAAAAAATCTCCGGAAATTTTCAGGACGTTCCGAGAACTTTCATTTCTGCACAAAAACAACACCATGACAATTTTGCTGAAAATAGCGTCAGTCGGGGTTAGTTCCATTCAAATCATGCAAATTAGAGTCCAAAACAAGGGAAAAAGAGTTCGGAAAAGTAGATACGACGGAGACGTATCAAAGGTCATCAATCCCTACCTCGCGGGAGTGCTGCAACACCCTCAATCTATCGAGATGCGTGAGGGGATGTTGCACATCCGTGATGTTGACGGGCCCAAGAAGACCGGAAGCATGGAGGCGAGGCTCGAAGCAATGGAACAACAAGTCTTCAAGTTCCAAGGGATGGTGGAAGGTGGACTCAACGCCAACCACATGATGATCACAGAGTTCACCAACAAGCACAAGATCGATGCCAATGACATCGAGAAGCACCTCTCCAGGCTCTATGACAGAATTGATCACCTCCAAGCCCAGATCTATGATCCGCAGAACCAAAACTGTGAGTATGAGTACAGATTTAAATCAATACGGTTGGCTGCAGATTTCAGGATTCCGAAGACTCGGTCATCTTTACATGATGGAGCACCTATGCCTTGGAATACGGAGGATCAAACCCATGTTGCAACAACTCCACCACCATCACCTCCAAAGGAAGGCAACTGAGCATGGGTATGGGAAATCCCCTTGGCTTGTGCCAAGCTTGGGGGAGTTGCCCCAGTATCGTATCACCATCACATCTTTTGCCTTTACCTTCTCTTAGTTCGTTCCTTTTTGGTTTTATCTTTCTCTAGTAGAATAAAGGTCTTAGTGTTTTAGGCTTGAGTTTTGCTTTGTGTCACCCCCGATGTGTTCGAGCTCGTGAGCCATATAATAAAGAGTGTCTTAGTTAAGGGCCTTGCCTCATGCCATGATCAAAAGAATGAGAAAAGAACAAAAACATGAAAACATCATGCAATGATCTTATGGGAAGTGATGGCTTCACATATAAAAAGAATGATGATTGAAACTTGTTGAGGGTAGACAAACGTAAACCTTGGTCATTGTTGCAATTAATAGGAAGTGATAAAGAAGGAGAGGTTCACATATAAATATATCATCTTTGACACCATCTATGATTGTGAACACTCACTAAACTATTACATGCTTAGAAGTAGATGTTGGACAAGGAAGACAACATAATGAATTGTGTTTGCTTGGTTCCGAACAATGTTATATGACTAGAGATCCCTTAGCATGAGACGATTGCTTCCACCTCATATTAGCCAAACCTCCCGCACCAAGTAGAGATAATACTTGTGCATCCATAAAACCTTCAACCCAGTTTTGCCATGAGAGTCCACCATACCTACCTATGGATTGAATAAGATCCCTCAAGTAATTTGTCATCGGTGCAAGCAATAAAAATTGCTCCCTAATATGTATAATCTATTAGTATGTGGAAAATAAGCTTTGTACGAACCTGTGATAAGGAAAACATAAAAGCGACGGACTGCATAATAAGGTTCTTTATCATAGGAGGAAATATAAAGTGACGTTCCTTCACACTAAGAGGACACACATCCAAACCTCAAAAGCGCATGACAACCTCTGCTTCCCTCTGCGAAGGGCCTATCTCGTACCTTTACCTTTTTCCCTTGAAAGAGTCAGGGTGATCTACACCAATTCCTTATTTCGCCTTTTTCTTGGCTAAGGTCATATGCTTGGGAAAGATCTATATACATATGTCAACTTGGAAGTAAGTATTCATGAATTATTGTTGTTGTCATTACCCTTGAGGTGAATGGTTGGGATACGAATATATGCCCCTATCTTTCTTTGTGTCCAGCTGAAACTTTGATCTCATGAGTACCACGTGAGTTGTAGCAATTGAAGAGAACTAAAAGATGATTGAGTATGTGGATTTGCTTTACAAGCTCTTATTTAACTCTTTCTGATGTTGTGATAAATGGCAATTGCTTCAATGACTAAAGGCTATCGGTTGTTAATCTCGGTAAGGTTCTTGATCCAGACTTTACTTTGTGAAGGAATTATCACTTTAGCATGAGAGATTATATGTTGGTATTGTTGTTCTGATCATGGTCATGATGCTTGCATGTTCGTATCTTCTTTTGTTGACACCTCTCTCTCTCTAAACATGTGGGCATATTTATTGATCTCGGTTTTCGCTTGAGGACAAGCGAGGTCTAAGCTTGGGGGAGTTGATACGTCCATTTTGCATCATGCTGTCATGTTGATATTTATCGCTTTATGGGTTGTTATTACACTTCACGGTACAATATTTATCCATTTTCTCTCTTATTTTGCAAGGTTTACATGAAGAGGGAGAATGCGGGCAGCTGGAATTCTGGCCTGAAAAAGGAGCAAGTTTGAGATACCTATTCTGCACAACTCCAAAAGCCGTGAAAATCGACGAGGATTTTTTTTGGGATTTATAAAAAATACTGGGCCGAAGAAGTAGGAGAGGGGCGCCAGCAGGAGGCCACAAGCCTGCTAGGCGCGGCCTCCTCCTTGGCCGCGCCTAGGTGGCTTGTGGGCTCCCACTTGTCCCTCTGGCCACCCTCTTTTGCTACAAGAAGGGTTTCGTTCCAGCAAAAATTAGGAGGAGGCTTTTCGGAGGATTCGCCGCCGCCACGAGGAGGAACTTGAGCAGAACCAATCTAGAGCTCCGACAGGACAATCCTGCCGGGGAAACTTCCCTCCCGGAGGGGGAAATCATCGCCATCGTCATCACCAACACTCCTCTCATTGCAGGGGACTTGTCACCATCAACATATTCATCAGCACCATCTCATCTCCAAACCCTAGTTCATCTCTTGTAACCAATCTCCGTCTCGCGACTCCGATTGGTACTTGTAAGGTTGCTAGTAGTGTTAATTATTCTTTGTAGTTGATGCTAGTTGGATTACTTGGTGGAAGAGTTTATGTTCAGATCTTTGATGGTACTCATTACCTCTCTGGTCATGATTATTATTATGCTTTGTGAGTAGTTACTTTTGTTCCTGAGGACATGGGATAAGTCATGCTATAAGTAGTCATGTGATTTTGGTATTCGTTCGATATTTTGATGTGTTGTATGTTGTTTTTCCTCTAGTGGTGTTATGTGAACGTCGACTACATAAAACTTCACCATTATTTGGGCCTATAGAAGGCATTGGGAAGTAGTAAGTAGATGATGGGTTGCTAGGGTGACAGAAGCTTAAACCCTAGTTTATGTGTTGCTTCGTAAGGGGCTGATTTGGACCCACTAGTTTAATGCTATGGTTAGACTTCGTCTTAATTCTTCTTTCGTAGTTGCGTATGCTTGCGAGAGGGGTTAATAATAAGTGGGATGCTTGTCCAAGTAAGGTAAGTACACAAGCACCAGTCTACCCACATATCAAACTATCAAAGTAGCGAACGTGAATCATATGAACATGATGAAAACTAGCTTGACAGAAATTCCCGTGTGTCCTCGGGAGCGCTTTACCTCCCATAAGACTTTGTCCAGGCTTGTCCCTTGCTACAAAAGGGATTGGGCCACTTTGCTTCACCGTTGTTACTTTTGTTACTTGCTACTTGCTACGAATCATCTTGTCACACAAACACTTGTTGCGATAATTTCAGTGCTTGCAGATTTTACCTTGCTGAAAACCACTTGTCAGATCCTTCTACTCCTCGTTGGGTTCGACACTCTTAGTTATCGAAAGGACTACGATAGATCCCCTATACTTGTGGGTCATCAGGTAACGGCTATGAGAGTCCATGGAGGGATCCTCCCACAAGGGGTCCATGAAGTTTCCGTCCACACAGGACTAGCCTCACTCGTAGTAGATCTTCACGAAGTAGGCGATCTCCTTGACATTACAAACATCTTGGTTCAACTCAACAACACGAAGTACGAGGCTCGCAAGAGACACCTAACCAATCTAGGAGGCACCACCCTCCAGAAGGTATTAGATGTGGTAGAATGATGAACTCCTTGCTCTTGTGCTTATAAAGATAGTCTCCTCAACACTCAGTCACACTCTCTCAAATTTGGCAGGGGTAGGAGAGATTGATCTTGTGGAAAGCAACTTGGGGAGGCTAGAAATCAAGGTTCAAATGGTTGGACTGGAATCTCTTGATCTCAACACATGAGTAGGTGGCTCTCTCTCAGAAAAATGGATTTGGCAAGTGTAAGTGTGTTCTGAGTGCTTCCTCTACGAGTGAGAGGTAGGTGGAGGGGTATATATAGGCATCTCCCAAAATCCAACTGTTACAAAATTATTGGCCAACTTGGTGACACCGAAATGTTAATCTCGATGGTACCGAGTTGCACTAAATGTGGAAAATTTGAATTCTCGGGAAGACCGATATATGAATCTTGGTGGTACCGATACGATGACTTGGACTGGTTTCCAAACTCGGTGAGACCGACTCCAAACTTAGAATTTCCAAAACTTGAAATTATCTTAACTGGAAGTTGGCCACCCAATCTTGATGGCACCGATAGGAATGTTGGTTGTACCGAGATGGTGGGATTGGCATAGGATCTGACTAAGTGTAAAATCAGTATAACCGAGTGAGAAATGTTGGTGGCACCGATTTTGCATATTTGGCTTGGGATAGATTTTTTTGTGTGGGAAAGTGGCTGAGTATTTTTGGTGACTATCTCTAAGAACTTGAGCAACCAATTCATCATAATACCTCATCCCCTTTTAATAGTATTGGCTTCCCTATGGACTTAAAACCAATTGCTCACAAAGTGTAAAATGAAAAGTCTTCTTGCTTGAAGCTTGATCCAATCATATTCCATCCTTCATCAAGGGGCAACTCCACACAATCCTATAGCCAAAGCTCTTAGCAGACTATACCTGAAATATACAAGGTAACAGTGTTAGTCCAAGAGAAAATGTATGTTGTAAATAATTATAAAAACCACCAAGGGAGCATATGTGCTTTTAATCTCCCCCTTTTGGGTAATTGATGACAACGTACAATCAAAGCTTCAAATAAAGATAGGCATTAGAATACGACAAGTTTGAAAGATACATGACTAGTACAAGCTGCCCCTAAATGTGTGTAATCCCTTTTAAAGGAAAAGAGAAGCCATATAGATCATGGCTATATGCATTGAACATATGTGTATGAAGAACTTCCATGTTCAAGACTCACTCTTTCAAACAATATGTGCAAGAGACAAGAGATTATCATGAACAAGAATATGATGCATATACTTACCTTGATGTTCCTGAGCGTCTTAGCAGTAGAAGTGAACTTGGGAAAACAGATGTTAGATAAGACAAGAGTACTCTATTGTAAAGATGCAAAGAGCTTCAAAAAATACTAAGATATTGAAAACATATTCAAATTAGGATTTTATGATAGATATGTCTCCAAGAGGATTTAGAACTTTCTCCCCACGGATGAATATGTATGAATTTCCTATCCCCCCGAATCATAGCATGTGGATATCGGAAGTAGGTAGGGCAAGACAAGTTCAATCAAAATATAGTGATTGAGTAGTGATATCTGAAAGAATATTATCTCTCTCCCACTTAATATTTAAGGTATGATACAACTTCGATTAGGTAGATCTCCCCTTAGGCAGGTCTTCCCTTAGGAACATATATATCCCCCTATTGATATTTCTCCGTCTTTTCTGTAAGCTTATTGGTGATATCCCCCCCTGTATATAGATTTATTGGAAACTTTGGTAACACTTAAACCCCTTTGGCATTAATTGCCAAAAAGGTCAGAGGGTAAGGGCTCATTGAGAGAAAGAGATCCTTTATTCTTCTCCCTTTGATAAGGTTCCTTGAATTTGACTTTTCTCCCCCTTAAGAATTGATAAGATTTCCTTGAACTATATCCCCCTATGTTAGGGATCGTGGATGTTTCTCCCTCTTATATTGTATGGGATCACTGAGGTTTTCTACCCCAAGGGAAGTTTTATCCCCCTCGAAGATAAAGCTAAAACTAATTTTGTTTCCCAAAATTTTCAAGAAGAACTTAGAAGGTAATGAAACTTAGGATCGTTGATAACCTTTCTCTCCCTAAGGTAAAAGTCCAGAAAATATCAAAAAATCAAAGGCAGTGATAATATCGGAGTCACCAAGGAATGTGATTTCGTAGAACAGAGAATGAAAACAGGCCTCTGGGGGAAATCTGTTGGATCAAGTTTCCGAGATAGGTGAAACCGAGTTGCAATAAAAATCAATTCCTTAACCTAAAAATAGATAAAAAATAATCTAAAGATTGTTATAAGATGCCAATTGTGAAAGAAAACATAAAACAACACGAAATAATAAGTTTTTCTGATTTCAATTTTTGAAATATGCATACATATAGATGAGAGTTGTATGGTTCCAAGGAAGTATGCAATGAAAATTGTGAAGCATACAAAAACTCCATCTAGATGTGGGGTGGTGACTAGGTCACCTATAGTAGAGTATTTGACTTGAGGAGTCAAGCAAGAATGCTTGATCATAGGTCATACTCACCGTTAAGCACAAAAATGGGGTTACCGTTTTCCGATTAAGCTTTTTAATGTCTTCATATCACTTGAGTTGTTTACATCATGACTTTGTGTAAAGCTTTATCAAGAATATGAGTACATACATGTTGGGGAACGTCGCATGGGAAGCAAAAATTTTCCTACGCGCACGAAGACCTATCATGGTGATGTCCATCTACGAGAGGGGATGTGTGATCTACGTACCCTTGTAGACCGTACAGCAGAAGCGTTAGTGAACGCGGTTGATGTAGTGGAACGTCCTCACGTCCCTCGATCCGCCCCGCGAACCGTCCCGCGATCAGTCCCACGATCTAGTGCCGAACGGACGGCACCTCCACGTTCAGCACACGTACATCTCGACGATGATCTCGGCCTTCTTGATCCAGCAAGAGAGACGGAGAGGTAGAAGAGTTCTCCAGCAGCGTGACGGCGCTCCAGAGGTTGGTGATGATCTCGTCTCACCAGGGCTCCGCCCGAGCTCCGCACAAACGCGATCTAGAGGTAAAACCGTGGAGATATGTGGTCGGGCTGCCGTGGCAAAGTTGTGTCAAATCAGCCCTAAAACCTCCGTATATATAGGGGGAAGAGGGGGAGCCTTGCCTTGGGGTCCAAGGACCCCTAAGGGCTTCGGCCGAGCCAAGGGGGGAGTTCTCCCCTTCCAAACCGAGTCCAACAAGGTTTGGAAGGAGGAGTCCTTCCCCCTTTTCCCACCTCCTCTTTTTTTCTTTTCTCTTTGATTTTTCTTCCTATGGCGCGTAGGGCTCTTTTGGGCTATCCCACCAGCCCACTAAGGGCTGGTGCGCCACCCCCAATGCCTATGGGCTTCCCCGGGGTGGGTTGCCCCCCCCGGTGAACTCCCGGAACCCATTCGTCATTCCCGGTACATTCCCGGTAACTCCGAAAACCTTCCGGTAATCAAATGAGGTCATCCTATATATCAATCTTCGTTTCCGGACTATTCCGGAAACCCTCGTGACGTCTGTGAACTCATCCGGGACTCCGAACAACATTCGGTAACCAACCATATAACTCAAATACGCATAAAACAACGTCGAACCTTAAGTGTGCAGACCTTGCGGGTTCGAGAACTATGTAGACATGACCCGAGAGACTCCTCGGTCAATATCCAATAGCGGGACCTGGATGCCCATATTGGATCCTACATATTCTACGAAGATCTTATCGTTTGAACCTCAGTGCCAAGGATTCATATAATCCCGTATGTCATTCCCTTTGTCCTTCGGTATGTTACTTGCCCGATATTCAATCGTCAGTATCCGTATACCTATTTCAATCTCGTTTACCGACAAGTCTCTTTACTCGTTCCGTAATACAAGATCCCGCAACTTACACTAAGTCACATTGCTTGCAAGGCTTGTGTGTGATGTTGTATTACCGAGTGGGCCTCGAGATACCTCTCCGTCACACGGAGTGACAAATCCCAGTCTCGATCCATACTAACTCAACGAACACCTTCGGAGATACCTGTAGAGCATCTTTATAGTCACCCAGTTACGTTGCGACGTTTGATACACACAAAGTATTCCTCCGGTGTTAGTGAGTTATATGATCTCATGGTCATAGGAACAAATACTTGACACGCAGAAAACAGTAGCAATAAAATGACACGATCAACATGCTACGTCTATTAGTTTGGGTCTAGTCCATCACGTGATTCTCCTAATGACGTGATCCAGTTATCAAGCAACAACACCTTGTTCATAATTAGAAGACACTGACTATCTTTGATCAACTGGCTAGCCAACTAGAGGCTTGCTAGGGACAGTGTTTTGTCTATGTATCCACACATGTATATAAGTCTTCATTCAATACAATTATAGCATGGATAATAAACGATTATCTTGATACAGGAATTATAATAATAACTATATTTATTATTGCCTCTAGGGCATAATTCCAACAATACATTCAAATGACGTTGATGATGTGGCATGTAGGTGAACTTCTTGTCGATGCTCCAAGTTGATGAAGATCATCTTGAGTTGGGAGCTATCCATGTCGTTTTGCTTCACTTTTCACCTACAATGGTTAGCCATTGTCACAACCTGTGTTTGTACCACTTTGTCACATCATGTTTTACAAAATTTGAAACCAAATAAAACTTTTTGAGTTCTTGTGATGACTAAGTTGATTGTAACTTCCTTGTGTGCTTGATTGTGTTTTAATTCACCAAAACTATCCTCTCTATAAAAACTCCTCTCCTTGACCCCCAACCCTTGCCCAATAATCATGCCATGTGTATAGGACGAGAAACTATTCTTATAAAATATTATTTCATTAAAAAGGCATTTTTTTATAGTTTGAAACCCGTGAATTGCGATTTCACTACATGTCCTTAATATAAGAGGGATGTTTTACATCAAAGATTTTACTCTGATTCTATTATTAAAATGACTTCCCAAAACCACAAAATAATTATTTAAAAAGTTATTTTCCTATTTTATTTAAACACCCTTTTTTGAGACCAGAAATGGTATGTCATAGAGGAAAATTATTTTCTTACCTTAAAAACATTTGAGAAAATTTCGGGGAACTTAGAAGACATATATTTTCCATATATATGAGTTCCAAAACATGGCCATGTTCAAAATATTGGGCAAAACCCCTCAAAACGTTTTCTGCCTATTCTAAGCTTTTGAAATATTTCCAAAGGAAATTTTCTCAACAAATCCGAGGAAAATTCTAGCAAGTCCCAAATGTTATCTGTGGTGACCCTACAAAGTTTCATCCCCATCCAAGTTGATTTGGTTCACCTAAGAAACACAAAGGCCTTCTTGTCGAGAACCAAATTTGTACAACTCTACATTCACTACTGGAATCAAAGATTTTGCCATCTGCTGCTTCTTTGTCGTCTGCTAGCTGATGGCAAAGACCTTCTGTGCCATCAACTACCAAAAACCAGACGGCACAGAGCAGGTTGATGGCAAAGATACTATTTGCCATCAGCCAACTCTTTTCCGTCTGCCAAATGACGACAAAGAGCATTCAGGTAGACAACAAAGAGCATGGGCGGCCCACCCCGCAGCTTCTCTCTCCCCCCTAACGGCCTCTCTCTTTGCCGTCTGCTTTTCTCCTCCTGGCCGTCGGGGGGCAGACGGCAAAGAGGATGTGCCCTAACGGTCGTCGCCCCCACCCCCACGCGACTCTCTCCCCTAACGGTCGTCGCGCCCCACCCCACACCCCTTCTCTCACCCCCGAAACCACCAACGTCGTCCCGCCCTCCTCCTCCCTACGCAACCACCGTGCCCTCCTCCTACCTGCGCCCCTCCTCCTCCCCGGGACCTCCTCCTCCACCACCGCTGCTGGAGCTCGCCCCTTCTCCACCACCGCCCCCTCCGCCACCACCGCCCTCTCCTCCACCTCCACGCCCTCCTCCTCCCCACGACCCCCTCCTTCACCACTGCACCGCCCCTCCTCCACCACTACCGGCCCCTTCCTCCCAGCGCACTGCCTCCTCCCTGCGCCCCCTCCTCCTCTATGGCCGTCCTCCGTGCTCCGTCCTCATCGCCCGGCCGCCACCCTCCGGTGAGTCCTTACTTTTTTCCTTTTTTTGTTTAATTTTTTAATTAGGTTAGTGAGGTTAGTTGTTAATTACCAACTGTTAGTTAGGTTGGTTAGGTTAGTTGTTAGTGGTTACCTACTGATAGTTAGGTTAGTTAGGTTAGTTGTTAGTTGTTAGTGGTAATTAGGTTAGTTGTTAGTGGTATTACGTACTATTAATTAGGTTAGTTAGGTTAGTTGTTAATTACCAACTGTGCGTTAGGTTAGTAGTTGCCTATATAGAGCCCTCCGGTCGCCGCCTATGCTTGCACTAGCCACAACGTTAAGAAACGTCGGTAAGCTTGTCACGCACCTGCCATGGCTACGACGCCATCGAGCTCACGGGCTGGAACAACGATGCTGCAGCAACCACCCCCATGAGATCGGTGCAGAAACCTAAATGCTGGGACCACCCCCTTGAGGTACCGGTGATATTCCACTTCAGTATCGAGGATACTACAACAGCTCGCAAGAGTAGTTGTCGCACCGACACGACATCTCGACGACACCCCGTCATGAAATATATTTTTTATGGAACCCTAGATGACATCTATATAGGTTATATATTTGTGTTAGGTCGTATATTTTTTTATTTTTTTAATGAACACAAAATATTTGTGTTGATCGGGTGGATTTACATGTGATAGTTGTCTCGTCGCTGTGAGGTCTGATGTGCGAAGACCTCCGTTCCACGAGCTCCGCCCCTGCATTCGTGGGTGAGTACAAATGTCATCTCCTCCTCCCCCCTTCATTTGATTTGGGTCGGTCTTCGGATGAAACCTACTAGATATAGGTAATTAAATTAATTTATCAGTATGCGTGACCGGTATGCGTCTCCCATTCGAAAGGGTTATAGTTATAAATAAGCATGCATTTGCATATATTTATAACCATGATTCTTGTGAATTGTCCAATGTTATCCATGGACAGCCCGAGTATGTGTAGATTGGGTTCGTTTTCCCATATGCTTTGTTCTGTATCTGATGCATAATTTCGTCAGTGCCTCTCTGTTGTTCTCCGCATGCACATCCTCTCTGTTTATTGCAGAGACGTGTATCACGAAAACAGCGGAGAGGTGCTGCCGAAATATTGCGTTGAATCCGGAGCAGAGCATGGGAAAACAAACCAAATCTACACATACTCGGGTGGGATTGGAACCTATCTTTACCTATTAGCGTGTAGGTTGCATGGACGTAATTAAACTGGCCAACTTGATTAACCGATGAATATATATGCTGAATTATATATAAATATATTTCTTATGTGTTTAGTAACAATGCAAGATGAGTGGTCGTGCGTGGATGTACACGGGTCACCCTAGTCAGAAACAGATGATGAAAGAATAGTTTCTAAAAACCAAGGAGTTTGTGAAAGCCGCATTTGCAAATGGCCAGGAAACAAACTGGTGCCCTTGTCCTGAATGCGACAACAATAAAAAGAGGACAGAGGCTGTAATGATTAAACACCTGGAGAGGAGGGGTTTTAAGCCTAATTATATAGTTTGGACATTTCATGGTGAGTCTATACAACGCACCGGAGCTAAGGTGGTTCGTCGTCGCACCGACGAGCATGGTACCAGGATCGAAGGCATGGTGCAAGACTTTGATGATGCTCGGGATTAGGAAGATGAGATGG
Source organism: Hordeum vulgare subsp. vulgare (assembly GCF_904849725.1). NCBI lineage: Eukaryota > Viridiplantae > Streptophyta > Magnoliopsida > Poales > Poaceae > Hordeum > Hordeum vulgare. Next base: position 312,910,443 of record NC_058523.1, read on the forward strand.
AGGAATTTGCAAAGGCGTTCTATGAAATGTTGGAGTCTTCGAAACGTCCTCTCCACGAGAACACTGAGCTTTGTCAGCTGGATGCCATTACACAAGTAATGGCTGTGAAGGCTCAGTTCAACTTGGGAAGAGAATACTACGACGCGATGATGACCCTATTTGGACGCTTTCTACCCAGAGGCCATGTCATGCCTGCAAACCTGTACCTGTCGAACAAAATACTTCGTGTACTTAAGATGCCCTATGAGAAGATAGATGCATGTGAGGAAGGATGTGTCTTATTTAGGAAGGAGTATGCACACTTGGACTATTGTCCCAATTACTAGTCTTGCAGGTATCTTGCGGTAGACAACGGTATGTGTGAGAAGAGGCAGACCAAATTGCAGTTAGTGTTCTTCGGTATATGCCAATCATACCAAGGCTTCAACGTCTTTTCATGGTCGAAAAGACAGGTAGACAGATGACATGGCACAAAAGGGCAAAAGATCCGAACAAGATGTGGATGGGAATAACATGGCGGCACACACATCGGATGGGGAAGCGTGGAAAAATTTCGATGGATTGCATCAGGATAAAGTGGCAGATCCAAGGAATCCTCGAGTCTGCATCACCACGGATGGTTTTAATCCCTTCGGCATGACGGCAACCCAATACAGTAGTTGGCCTGCATTTTTCATTCCACTCAATCTCCTCCCCGGGCAGATTATGCAAAGAAAGAACATATTTCTGACGTTGATAATTCCAGGGCCCAATTATCCGGGGAAGAATATGAATGTGTACATGCAGCCGCTTAAGGATGAATTGCAAGAAGCTTGGGATAATGGGGTCAAGACAGATGATGCCGCTAGAAAAGAAAACTTCAAAATGCATGTGTGGTACATGTACTCTATGCATGACTTGCTGGCGTATGCGCTATTCTCTGGATGGTGTGTACATGGAAGGTTCCCGTGCCCCACATGCAAGGCAGCTCTTCAGTTTCATTGGTTGCAGGAGGGTCGGAAGTATTCTTGCTTTGACTTGCATAGATAGTTCCTGGATCCTGACAATCAGTTCAGGAAAGGCAAGAAGAACTTTACCAAAGGTAAAGTTGTCAAAAACATGGCACCACCTGTGTTGACAGGCCAACAGATCCTGGATCAGTTAAACACCCTCGAGCTTGATCCAGAGCGTCCAGGGTATTTCAAGGGGTATAATTCAAAACACGCCTGGACTCACAATCCATGCTTGTGGGATCTGCCTTACTTCAAAGACCTCCTTCTTCCACACAATATCGACATGATGCACACTGAAAAGAATATCGGAGAGGCTATTTTTGGTACATTGTTTGACATAGATGGGAAGACAAAGGATAATACTAAGGCTAGAGTCAATCAAGAGACACTATGTCACAGATGGTTACAAAACATGCGAGAAGGCAAAGGAAAGCAGAAGTGGTCGAAGCCAAAGGCATGGTTCAATCTTGGAAGGCCAGCTATGAGGGATTATTATCTTGTTGGTCAAAAAGCACTTGATGTTCCCCATGGGTATGCGGTGAATCTAAAGAGGGGAGCGAGTCTTGAAAAATTAAAAATATTTGGTCCCAAGAGTCATGATTGGCACATATGGCTTGAGCGGGTAATGTCGGTGATGTTACGTGGCTTTATTCCCGAGGATAAATGGCTAGTACTGGTGGAGCTAAGCTATTTCTTCCGTGTTCTTTGTGCGAAAGAATTGTCGCCTGGCGTGGTAGATGACATGGAGGAGTTTGCACCGGAGTTGCTGTGCAAGTTAGAGAAGATCTTTCCGCCGGGCTTCTTTAATCCAATGCAGCATTTGATTTTACATATACCGACTGAGGCAAGATTGGGTGGGCCCATGCAAAATCATTGGTGCTATGCAATTGAGAGGATGCAGAAGACGCTTCGAGCTAAATGTAAAAATAAGCGTAGAATTGAAGCATAGATGGCTGAGGCATTCATTGCTGAGGAGGTGGCAAACTTTGTGACAGCACACTACGAAGCCAAAAATCATCATATGCATAATCTGAAGCCTCGGTACAATGATGCAGACCCTAAAAAAGGTGGATCCAACCTCAGCCTATTCAAAGAGAAGCTTGCACCAGCCGGTGCTTCAAAACCAATAATGTTGGATGTCGAAGAATGGCGAAACATTTCGTTGTATATCTTCAACAACCTAACAGAATTGTGGCCGTACATCGAGTAAGTTCTCGGCACATTTTTCCATAACTGCTAATTCCTTTGAACTGCTCTTATTCCCGGATATTTCATACGGCCGATACGTCGCCAAATTCTTGGATGGAGCGATGATCCAAAATTATTCCGTAGAAGAGTATGAGATTCTAGCAAAGCATGGAGGCGGCTATCCCGGTTTCATCTCTTGGTTCAAACAAACGGTAATTATCAATAATGGACCATTTCATTTCTTGGTCTAACTTTCGGCTAATGCAACAATCGTTTCGTATTAAACTTATAGGCTAATTCAGAGTCTACGGACGCTGAATTGAGACAAGCTTCTAATGGTTTTGACTATAAGGTCCGTTCATTTGAGAAATACAACATCAACGGGTATCTCTTTCGTACCTTTGGCAAAGAGCTATCTATGCCCGACCCAAAATCTACAAATTGTTGTGTCTCTGCTATCGGCGAAGGTGGTATCGAGTATTATGGAAGAGTTGAAGAAATTTATGAACTTCAATTCTATGGTGAAAACCCACCGAACGTCGTAGTCTTCAAATGTTATTAGTTCCAGCCGAAGGAGACTAGAAGGACTCATGAACATATAGGACTAGTCGAAATCAATCCAAACACCCATTTAGATGTTCGCGATGTTTATATTACGGCTCAAGAGGCGACCCAAGTTTTCTATCTACCGTGGGCATGCCAAACTGATAAGAATCTGGAAGGTTGGTATGTTGTTTATGAAGTGCCACCACGTGTTAGACCACCTACCCCAAATGAACAGGATTATGAACCTCACATTAACCCAGACACATATGATGGTGAACTATTCCAAGAAACATGTATTTCCAAGAAACGTTTCAAGAACCGCCGTGCTTCACCCCAGAACATGGAAGTAGACAACGACAATGAATCTGACTTCACCCCTGAGCCGGAACTAGCAGAGCTGGAACTAGAAGAGGTTACTGATGTGGATGACCTGTCAATGCTTGACGGATTACAGAAAGGTCTTCCACAACTTCATGCCGTTGAACCCGATGAGCACGGCATTCATGAAGACATGCGTGATAGTGATAATGATGATACATTTATTGATGATGATTATTAGTTTGTAAGATTCCTAACTTACATTATATATGTACATATTATTATTCCTGTCACTTATTCAATTTTTTTATGTTGTACTAATTTCGTTTAATCTTTATCATGGCAGGTCAGCAGGTGTTGAAAGATGGTGGGCGTGGGTCCAGGTCGCTCGACGGGTTCTTCTTCGGCGGCCCACACGAGGGGTGGTACTTCCATTCCACCCCTATCTCTTCGTAGAGCCTTGGCAGACAGTCTGACGACACCACCCACGGGTGCTTTTTCGTCGGCGGCATTGCCCACTGGGAGAGGTGCTGGTCTGGTAGGGAAGAAGGGGAAGGGTACAGGGAGAGGTGGTGGCCGCGGAAGAGGTAGGCGAACGGTTGCGCCGTCCTCGCCACCACCACCAGCTCATTCACCCGAGCACATGACTACTATGGTGGACCCGTTTGCGGAGGAGGCTACGGGGACTCCGGTCCAGGAGCCTCGGGTGGACGGGCATTCGGCCCATGAGACTCCGGTCCAGGATCTGCCTCGGGTCGAGGTGCCTTCGGTCCACGAGACTCTGGTTCCTAAGGCTACGTCCCAGGAGACTCCGGTTCCGGAGGCTATGTCCTAGGAGACTCCGGTTCCTAAGGCTACATCCCAGGAGACTCCGGTTCCTGAGGCTACGTCCTAGGAGACTCCTGCCACACACGCTTCGGCCGACGTGGAGACGTCCGGATGGGGTGCCCGGCCGGATCGGACCAAGGTGCCGGATTGGACTGAGGGTCCGGGTGGCTGTTCTGTTGATGGCGAGGATGAGTCTACGGATAGCGAGGTCGACGTGCAAGTGGACGGGGCCACCGTGTACAAGAGTGGTAGTACACGTCTCCCGGTCACGCCGGCTACCCGCAAGCAGAGGCCGGTGATTAAGCGTGAAGGGGATAGGTAAGTACATTTACTCTTTTTTTAGCTTCCGCCTTCAAGTTTCTTCAAATATCTAATGCATTGACCTTATCATACCGCAGGGGATGGAAACACCCTGGTGGAGTCCGCAAGCCAAACAGCGTCCGTAATGTGCTTTGCCGGACAAATTTCCCGGGGTTTGTCACGTTGCCTGGTGAGGGTCAGGTTCCTACGCTAGGATATACTTGGGAGCACTACCAGGTGCGCAGGCCTTGCCGGAGGAGATTATAGATGGTGTCTTGTGCCACACGAGGGCCGATATGGTGATCAACAACTTTTGGGTAAATTATCCTTTTACACAATCTAGAAATAACAATGTAGCTAATAATTGGAGTAATCAGTGTTGTCTCGTTTGATTGCAGACCTTCTATAGGTGTGAGGAGGGATATGAGGAGGAGGCGGCCAAGATTATTGAGGCCGAGTGTAGGCGGTTATTACAGAACTTACACCACGAGGCTCGGCCGCAGGCCATTTGAGACTACTATGCCATGCGTGGTATTAAGAAGCAGAAGAAGGAGTGCCGCGGAAAGTATGTGAAGAAGGAGCAGTACATGAAGGTAATTACCTATTCTTAAGGCCTTGTACGTAATTTTCTTGATTTGATTCATAGGCGTAGCGCTCAAAATTCTTTCTAATAACTTATAGGTGCCCCCGAGATGGTGTGCGGATAAGATGGATTGTTGGGAGGCATTGGTGGATGAGTGGTGCACAGGCAACTAGCGATCCATCCACGACAATGCGAAGGATCGACGTAGCCAAATGGTTGGTGTGCCACACCTGCAAGGCAGCACCAACTTACTTCAATTCGGACGAAACTGGGTATGTGGTTTGCTTCATGATTCATGCAATTCATTCTTCATGCTAGCTTGAGCCCCTTACTAATACTTTGTTCCTCTCTTTTAGGCGCATCACAATAAGACAGAGATGCCAGAGTTGTACGACCTTTATGGCATGGCCCTTACCGCCTCCTACAAGAAGGCGAAGGCATTCTTTGAGTCTGACCTGGATAATCCAAATAAATTCACCAACATCTCATCCCACCACAAGCTCGTGAAATACAGGGACACGGAGATGGCTTGGAAAAGGGAGGACTTTTACCCGAGCCAGGAACCTTTGGATCCAGAGCTGGTGATGATATCTGGTGGCGGTAGGACCCATGGCTCGATAGCCATTGGAGATGGGATACTACGTTGTCCACTCACTCTCCCGGAGATCAAGGCGCTCCAGTCGTGCTCCTGTCCTGAGATAACGCCTCATCCACAGCCAGTCAATCTTGCCATCGAGGTTAGTTGTAGGGAGTAAGAAAACTTTCATCCATTTCATTGTGTGTGTGGCCATCGATCATTACTATGGTAATGAGCAATGGTGTTGCAGGTTGCTCTTCAAAAAGAGAGAGCAGCAAACTAGGCTGCTCTTGAGAAAGAGAGATTGGCAAGCCAGGATGCTCTTCAGGCTCCTCTTGAGGAGAGGGACCGGACCACTGCTCGGTTGATTGAGGAGGAGAGGGACCGGACCACGGCTCGGTTGATTGAGGAGGAGAGGGCCCGGAATGAGGCGGCTCACCTGGCCATGTACGAGCTTATTGTGGTAAGTTTCTTTTTTAGTTAGCCAAATCATGTGTGTAATTTCTATTTCATTACTAACTAATATGACTGACTCTTCAAAACAAAATGTGTAGTCTATGTGCGAGAAGACCGGTCAAGGCCCTCCACCGATGCCCGTCTTCTGTGTGATTATCCCGGTGAGTTTCATTTCAATGGTTATCATAAACTAGTATTAACAATTGAGTGTCATCATGCTAACTGAGACTTTGCAAAATATCTTTTCTGCAGAATAACTCCCAAGCGGCATCGCACGACCCTTCTCCAGGGCAACCATCTCCAAATGAAGCCGACGTGAGAAACCCTGGTGTTTCTCCTTCTTGATGACCAGTGTGGTACGTTTTCTCCAAAATGACATAATAAGCTCCTACTTGATTTCTACTAGAAAAAATGGTTCCTGAAAACACTAGTTTCATAACTTAGCCAATTTAGCTCCAAAATGGTTAGTGAAACCACTAGTTTCATAACTTACCTAATTTAGCTCCAAAATGACATAATAAGCTGAATTGAAATAGGAAAAATGGAAAGAAGGAATAAGAAGAAGAAGAGAAGAAGAAGAGAAGAAGAAGAGAGGAAGAAGGTCCTTCTTCTCCTTCTTCTTCTTCTCCACTCATTCTTCTCCTTCTTCTTGTCTTTTTCTTTTCTTCTTCTCTCGTTCTTCTTATTTTTCTTCTCCTTCTTCTCTTCTTGGTTGTTCTCTTTCTTCTTCGATTTCGCTTCTTTTCCCTAACAAAGACATACTTGGCTAATTATCCTCCAAAATAACATAATTAGCTTAGTTAGGTAAAAACATCATAAGAACCTTCGTTAGCTCAATGAAATGACTAATTAAGCTCCTACAAGACATAATAAGCTCAAAATAGCATAAGAACCTTGGTTAGCTCATTAATATTATTTACTTATCTTATTTTCCTCTAGAATGACATAATTAGCCCATTTAGCTCCAAAATACATAGTTAGCTCATTTATTTCCAAGAAGAGGAGAAATTAAAAGAAGGAAGAAGAAGAAGAAGATAAGAAGAAGGAGGAGGAGGAGAACAAGAAGAGAAGAAGGAGAAGGAGGAGAACAAGGAGAAGGAGCCCTCCTTCTTCTCCTTCTTCTTCTCCTTATGTTCCTTCTTCTTCTCTTCTTATTTTCTTCTTATTTTCTTCTTCTTCTCCTCCTCCTTCTTCCTCTTTTTCTTCTCCTTCTTCTCTTCTTGCTTCTTCTCTTTCTTCTTCAATTTAGCTTATTTCCCCAACAAAGACATACTGAGCTAATTATCCTCCAAAATGACATAATTAGCTTAGTTAGGTAAAAACATCATAAGAAACTTGGTTAGCTTAATAAAATGACTAATTAAGCTCCTAAAATACATAATAATCTCAAAATGGCATAAGAACCTTGGTTAGCTCATAATATTATATACTTAGCTTGTTTTCCTCTAGAAGGACATAATTAGACCATTTAGCTCCAAAAATACATAGTTAGCTAATTTAGCTCCAAGAAGAGGAGAAGAGGAGAAATGAAAAGAAGGAAGAATAAGAAGAAGAAGAGAAGAAGAAGAAGGAGGAGGAGAAGAAGAAGGAGAAGGAGGAGAAGAAGGAGAAGGAGCCCTCCTTCTTCTCCTTCTTCTTCTCTCCTCCTTCTTCTCCTTCTTCTTCTCCTTCTTCTTCTCTTCTTCTTTTCTTCTTCTTCTCCTCCTCCTCCTCGTCCTCCTCCTTCTTCTTTTTTTCTCCTTCTTCTCTTCTTGCTTCTTCTCTTTCTTCTTCAATTTAGCTAATTTTCCCCAACAAAGACATATTTAGCTAATTATCCTCCAAAATGACATAATTAGATTAGTTAGGTAAAAACACTATAAAAACCTTGGTTAGCTCAATAAAATGACTAATTAAACACCTAAAACATATAATAAGCTCAAAATGGCATAATAACCTTGGTTAGCTCATTAATATTATATACTTAGCTTGTTTTCCTCTAGAATGACATAATTAGCCCATTTAGCTCCAAAAATACGTAGTTAGCCCTCCTTCTTCTCTCCTCCTCCTCCTCCTTCTTCTCCTTCTTCTTCTCTCCTTCTTTTCTTCTTCTTCTCCTCCTCCTTCTCCTTCTCTTTATCCCCCTCCTCCTCCTTCTTATTGTTTTTCTTCTCCTTCTTCTCTTCTTGCTTCTTCTCTTTCTTCTTCAATTTAGCTTATTTGTCATATATATGTTGTTCTTCTTCTTCTTCTGACTTTCTTATTCCCATTTTGCAGATTGGATGTACTACATGCATGGAAGCTGGCATTGATGGAGTGCTTTAGTTCTAGTCTTCACTTGCGTTGATGAACAATGTGGAATTATATGTATATGTATATATGGATGAACAGTATATGTGGAACTATATGTATATGTATATATATGGATGAAACTTTGTGCTACGAACATGTGTTGTGACCTATATATGTGCTATGTATATGTATATGTGTTGTGACCTATATATGCGCTATGTATATGTATATGTCTTGTGAAATAAAAACAAAATAAAACCGTGACAGTATGGGCTCTTTGCCGTCTGCCAGCTGATGGCAAAGGCCTTTGCCATCACGCAGCAGACAGCAAAGGTGCCACGTGGCACCCTATTGTGCAACCTGGGGCAACAACAGCTGGCCATATAGTTTCGTTGCCATCGGCTGCCTGGGGAGGCTGACGGCACAGCGGGAGGGAGGCTGACGGCAAAGGGATGATTCCTGCGCTGGCGCAACTCTGTGCTGGCCCATAGAAGCAGATGACAAAGAGAGGGATGGACGCAGACGACACAGATAGGGAGGGAGGCAGACGACACAGAGAGGGAGGAAGGCAGACAACACAGAGAGGGAGGGAGGCAGACGGCAAAGAGAGGGAGGGAGGTAGAAGGCAAAGCCTCCGTTAGCCCTAACGGAGGCGTTGCCTATCGGCTGCCGTCTAAGAATGTGTGTCGTCTGCTCGGAGCCAGAGACCGCTTCAGGCAGACTGACGTCAAAGAAGGTGATATTCTGTCGAAAGTAGTCATAGGAACATTGCCGACAGGAGGCTGACGGCAAAGACCTTTGTCATCGGTGGATCACCTCTTTGCCGTCCGTTATGGTAGACGGCAAAGAATATGATTCTTGTAGTGATTGCCAAGTTTTCCCTATTGTTCTCAAACATTGGATGAGTGATCCAGGCCCCAAATAAGGGTGCCACATCAAGTTGTGCATTTCTAGGAGTTGGCTTACTCACCTTGGTTCACAGAAATCTGAGTCTGCCCACTTCTAGGCTTTTCCATGTCAACATTGTCAACCTTCCTCAAATGAGCTCAAACTTGGTGAATCCTACTAGTTTTGCCCATCATTTAGTCATGTTAAGTCTCACTACAATATGTTATGTTTATCTTTCCCAAACCAGCATCAAACACCTTCTGGTTATTTGGTAAAACAACTAATTTCACCCCTTCCACCTTCTTCCTTCACTCTAAACTTTTATCACAAGTGTGTTGTTCAACCTCACATCTGCAGCCGAGAGCCCCAGCTCCAATTCAATAGGAGGAGGAAAAAATCTTCAATTCCTTTTCTAGTTCACCCCTGGTAAAGACTGCCTTTCCCTTTCCCTTTGACCTCCACTTCTCTCCTTGGTTCCAAAGCATCCAAGGAGCATCTCCAAAGGGCCCACACACTAGTAGACATGGTGGGGGCACACTAGAGCGCGCCAGCATGCCGTGGCATGCCAAAACTTTGCTATGGATGCCCTACAGTGCACACCCGCACTGAGGGTGGCTAGCCCCGGCTAGGCCTCGCCCCCACCTGCTGTCTGGCTTTGACTACCTTAACGACCGGTGCCTGCACCACATCAGGCCCCTCCTATCTCCCCTTCTCTTCCCCCTGGAGTTGTGTCCCCGCGCCCGCCTGAAGAGTCATGTGGCGTTGGCCACCGCGTCGCGCTAGGAGCTAGCCATGCCCATACGAACCATGCCCACAAGGACCATGGACTCATTACCGAGCCTTCTTTCCTCCCCTAGCTGTTGCCACGGCCTCGCCATTGTACCACCTTTCGGTGAACCGCGCACCGCCGATAAAAAGGCTACCCTGTCCTCTCTCCTCCCCTCTGGAACCTCTCTCTCCCCTCCTATCGACCACCCAATCACCCCGCTTGAGCTCCCTGAGAACCAGTGCTCGAGATCGACCGAGGCGCCGCCGTGTCGAGGCTCCGTAGATCTCGGGACACAGGCCCGCTCCGGCCTCCATTTCTCCTTCATCGTGACTGCAGCGACCCCCGGCCTCACCTCCACCTCTCCCCCTCTCCTTTTCTTTTGCAAGACCTCAGCACCAGCCACCTCCCAACGTGCTCCGCCGCGGACTCCTCGCCATTGGCGGCTCTGGCCACGTCAGCCACTCCATTGACCTCCCTCCGAACGGCGGGAGTGCGAGGAGTCCGTTCCTGTGCTCACCTTCCCTCACCTTGGAAGAGCTGACGCCGGCGAGCTCCTCCCCCTTCGGTCCCAAGGTAGAAGACGATCCCCACAAGGAGATCCCACCCGTCGGCCTCTGCCTCGCTCTCTCTCCCTCTTCTAGCTGCTGACCGCACGGCCCCGCGCATCAGATTCAAACCTAACATTGCGGTCCTAAGCTGGCTGGGCCCGCCGAGCTGCTGGCCAAGTCTGACTGAGGGTGTTGTGACCTTTTTTTCTGGCATTTGCCAAATATTCCACAGGGAAAATAATCCCCCAAATCCAATTATTTTTCCACCATAAATCTTGTAAAAATATATAGTGTTTATTGACACCACCTCTGTAATTTTTACAAAACCTCTTATACACGGTTTTATTTTGAAACCTAGTTTTAAGTATTTTTAGCCTCTATTAAAATAGGTCTAAAATCCTTTACAACTCCAAAACCAGGGACACTTTTTTTAGATGTGGAGTTGGCATTTTACACAATAGTAACATTTTAGAAGTGAGTTTTGTGTTGTTTTGATTCTAATTATTTTTATTAGTATCACGACGATAGATCACGTGGTTGATGAAGGAGTTGGACCATAAGACATCGAGGACCCGAGAGAATTTGTTGAACAAGGCAAGTACTGTTGGCATTCTAGGAATGGGGTATACAGACCTGCCTGCCTGCGGCCCAGGGCTGGCCCACTTCATTGACCAAAACCAACAGGCACGACACCACTCAAGGCAAGGCCCTCACGAGGGGCCAAGCCTCGTGAGGAGGGACAGCATCAAGAACCGTAGGGGGCCTCCTTAGGACCCCTCCGGAGCGGCGGATATTCCGAGGCGAGACCCGACCTCAGGAGTCGAGGATGACACGGGGGAAGGACACGCGAGCAGAAAACAGCAGGACGATGCAGTCTCCCGTTTAGTGCAAAGGGGACAAGGACGCATGCAGGTTTCCAAGGCATCTCCTAGATGTTTCCATTCTGGTGCAACAAGGCCACCACCGCCTGCCAGCATCATCCCTGGACCCGTCCCTGGACCCGTCCCTACTGCGCTGACAGCCACTTTGCAGGCGAAGACCTCTTTTGGACAGGGGAAGCACATTCCCCTGTCCCCCTTTAAAATTGGCCGTTGTGGGGCCGCCACTATATATAGAGAGAGTAGGTTACTTCATAAGGGGACGAGATCCATGCATTCGCCCACTGGCACCACACCAAGGTCACCTAGCCTCCGGAGGCCCTCGAACACTGTACTAGTTCATCCACCAACCTCCACGAGAGGCAATCCACCAAAGTAGTAGTAGGGTATTACGCTTCTCAGCGGCCCAAACTTGGGTAAACTGCCGTGTTTTGTGTCTGCCTCACCATTGAGTGGGTCTCTGCCATCCCCTGCGAGTAGCGAGCTAGGTGAGGTGAGCCCGCGAGAGATCTTCGTACATGCCCCTTAGTTCGAATCTTTAGGGTTTTGTGGAGCCCGAAATTCGACATTAGGTGCGCTCGGTAGGGTGTGTGTCAAGGTCTCTCCCATGGCTCGGCCCGCTGAAGCTGGTCACACCCATGGTAAGGAGACGGCGAATCTGCGCGGAGAGGCGGGCCGCTCGCGTGGCTCGGCCAGCGCGGGTGGGCCGGGACGCCTCGCGACGCTCCGCCACCCCGTCGGTCGGTGTTCACACCGGACAGGCTTCCAGCGAGCGTTGGGGCCTGCCGCCTTCACCAACCACATGACACCCCCCCGTCGCCCTGACCCTTCCACGGGTCCAGGTTGTTCCTCACCCCTTCCGAGTCTGTCCACACCCGACGCACTGACATGTTGCGCTCCTGGTGGCCCATGAGCTCAGGCGCCTACACCGCCGCTGCCATCGCGTCGGCGGTCAAAGGCGCTCTCTTGGGCGCGACGTCATCCGCGAGACCCAATCGCGCCCCCGTGGGAACCGCACTTGTCATCCCACATCGCAAGGGGCTTCAACAGGGGAACCACGCGGGCGCGTCCCAAACATCCACTCAGTCCCGCCCCCACTAGGGATTTGGCGTGAGCTGCTGGAGGAACGTGATTTGGTCGCGTTGGGGAGGTGTCATCCGGCGTCACCAAGCACGCTTCATGGAACGAGGAGGGAGTACCGGAGGCCTGACTACATCAACCCCTGTAGGCGCGCACAGTTCGACGACGACCGTGTCGGCACACGTCCAGGCTATGGAGGAAGTAGCAAAGACCATCACTGTGATAGGAGGCACGTGCATGACCCCGCGGGCAGCCCCCGCGCAAACAGGTATGAACAACATCGCATAAGTGGCTCGCAGGGGTGGCTTCACGGGGACACCCAACGCGGGTGTCCTCGCGGGGCACACCCGCTGGCAGGGAGCTGCTTTGGTAGACGTCTGGGTCTGGGGACCGGGGACCACTCGCCTGGGATAGGGTGGACGCATCCTTGTATCCAGGCCGAGAGGCCCCAGCCTGGGAATGGAGGGTGGAGCACACGCCCATGTTCCCGGGCCAGACGATCCTAACCTGGAGACAGGGGTGGTATATCTGCCCCTGCCTCGAGGGTGCCTGACGCCTGCCTGGGGACTTAGGGTGGAACACACACCCATGTCGCTAGTCCGGGCTTCGTTCATTCGCCAACGGATGTTCAGGTACCCGTCGTTGCCCTCAGGTTGGGCTAGCCTGGCCCGGGGGCAAGGCCCAGGGTACCGACGTGGGAACCTAGGGGGCCCCAGCAAGGTGCGTTGGGGAAACGCCCCCAGGTACTCAGGACCTACCATCTGGGTGAGCTCTCCGGCCAACGAGCGTTGGGGGCTTCCCCCATGCTCGGGGGCTTGCTGAAGGCGGACCACACCATGCCTCTATGAGCCCGAGGACCACGAGCGGGGCACGCGTCCTATGAGGCATATGGCTCGCGAAGCGTCCCCGAGACCTGCATCGACCCGTAGCACCTATGCATCGTCCTTCAATCCTCCCCAAACCTACTTCATCCCGTGACACTCTCACGTAATAACGAGTTGCAGATGTATACGCCCGGGGGCCCCTGAGGACACGGAGGGGCCCCTCCCACGCCTAGTGGAAGCCCTACACTCCGCGCTGTGGAGAAGACGGAGGCAATCAACTCTGTCCACCAATTACTATGCCCGACCCAAAAGGAATCGGGCGCCTATGCCTCGGGGGTAGGGACACTAGCGAGGCCAAAGCGTCCTCGCGACCTCCCAGATACACCCCCACCATGACACTCTCACATAATAACGAGCGGCGTCTGTATACGCCCGGGGCCCCCGAGGACGCGGAGAGGTCCCTCCCACGCCTAGGTGAAGCTCTACGCTCCGCGCTGGCGGAGATGGAGGCGGTGAATAGCTTAGGTGCCGGGCGCGGTCGTTTTCTCGTTCCTTTCGTTCGTTTCAAGTAGCGACCCTCAAGGGCCTCCCCTTTTGTATTTTGAGCTATCAAAGGCTCGAATATCTCTTTGCTTAATGTATTGAAAAGAAAAGAAGGGCGGGGATTTCTTCTCTATGTTCTCTCATTTTACCAAACTCGAGTTCTCTTTCACCTTTTGTTTTGATTGGTGTTTTGTGGAAACATCGAGAGACTGTCGGGCCTCCCGAGGCAACCACAAGAGGGGCGGAATGGGGAAATGCTCGAGCGCCAAAGGGGACTCCTGAGGCGTGCCTCAGGACCCTTACCGGTCATCACGCCACTTGATGCCGTCCTGGAATTCTTGTTGATATCAGGGGAGGCGGGGCCTCGCCCCTTAGACGCGCCCTTCATGGTCGTACCTAATGGTGGGGGGTGTGTGGGACTGGGGCCTGTCGATGTAGAGTTGTTTGAGTGACAAGGGGGACTCCTGAGCAACATGCCTTAGGAGCCTTACCAGTCGCAAGGCCACTCGGCCACCCAGGTGTCGCCCATGTCGGCACCTAGGGCGTCGGGGCTTTCCCCCGTGAGGAACAACCTTGGTAACGGGTTGCGCCTCATGGTGGCAGGGAAATGTGTGGGACCGGGACCTGTAGACAGACAGTGCCAAAAAGGTCCTCAAATGGCCCCACAAGTAGGGAGGAAGCGCCACGACCTGAGCCGTGCTCGCGGGCTATACCGTCAGCGTGGTGACATCACGGTGCTGGCAGCGGCCATGGTCAGGAGAAAAGCATTGTGCACCCCTCGTCTTGAGAGAACGCATTGAAAGATACCCTCCAGATACATCAAAATTGATGTTAAACCTTGTACATAACCCTATCAGGAGAAAAAAGCAGTGGATCAAGGGGACGCTTTGTCGCCAGAGCTCACGCCACATCCCTGGGGAGCAAGCCTCGTCACCAGGTCTTCTACGTGGACCTCGACCCACTCGGCCAGGGCGGCTTGGATCGTCTCTGGCACCGTATCCAACACTACGGCGAAGTCAAAATCTGGGTTGAGGTGAAGGAGGTGGCTGAAGACGCTTGACCCAAGATCTCACGACTCTTCTCCTCTGCGAGCGCGTGGGCCTTTTCGGCACCCGCCTCAAGGCATTCCACAACATGGAGGAAGAAGCCCAAGTACCCAGCATCGTCGAGGAGAACAGGGGGCTTGAGACTCCCTCGCCACAGATGTTGGTCAAAGCCTGGGAGGCTCTCCTCTTGAGGGACTGGAACATCTGGGAGCGTTCAAGCTGGAGGCCGTGAGCATGGATCGCCTCTTCGGAGGCCTCTCCAACCAGGCAAGCCATGCCTTTCACCTGTTTGTAAACAAGAGACAATTTATCTTCGGTAGTAGCCGGGGCGTCTAGTGCGACCTGCCGAAGTTTCACTTCCTGACCCAACCATTTCCGTAGGGCATCGACCTCGTTTTTCATGTGAACACGACGCTCGCGGCAGAGGGACTCCTGGAGGCTCAGCTTCACATGATAGTCAAGAAGAAGGGAACACTGAGCCTCCGCCACCCCCTGTCAATGTCCTCCTGAAGCTACGCCTCACGAGAGGCAAGAGATTCCTCCCAAGCGACACCTGGCGCCCCCTCACCTCCAAACGCTCCTGCTCCTGGCTCTGCTCCACCTCTACAAGCGCCAGCGAATCGGTGGACGCTCTAAATCCCACGCTGGCAGGGAAGAACTCAGTAGGCAGACCCCCTAGGGTGGCCATCCGTTGAACCTGCTCTTCAAGATCGGCGTTGAGGGTGCAAAGCTCCCTGTGGCGATCCTCGGAGGCCATGTGCCGACAATCAGCCTCCTGAGCCTCGGAGAGAGCACGCTCATGGGCTTCCGCCGCTGCGGCAAGGGACCCCCCTACCTCCACATGGGCGTGCTCACGCTGCAAATGGCCGAGGTTCACGACAACTTCAAGCTGACGCCACCCCGATGCAAGGTGTCGGCGCTCATCCTCCAAGCAGACTTCATTGCTGGCAGGCCCCGCTCCCAAACGCTGAAGCGCATCCGGTGCGGTGCAGAGCAAGCCCCACGGCGCGACACACACACCTTCAACAGGCTCCAGTGTCCAACAAGAGCTCTCACTTTATACATGGGGAACGGGAGAGGTGCGTGAGGAGTCTCTCATCCCGAATCCATGCTCGGGGGCTGGGGACTCATGCGCAGGCGCTTTGTCGGAAGGAGGCACCCCTTGACGCCCCACGTCACCAAGCAGAAGGGATCCGGAAGGGATGCACAACACGACCCTAAGAGGGGCCACACGCGAGGGGAATGACACTCTTCTCGGGAGCCAGAGGCCGTGGGCGAGGAAGACCGCGTGAGGCTCACGCGCGAGGGACTTGGGAGGTTGAACCCCGCGGGGTGCGAGGGAAGAAACCACAATATGCTCGGCGGTCTGAGGGACGGGAAGAACCGACCAACCACCTATGTCGCCGGTGGAGAGCCTGCAGAACAAAGACTCAGAAGGGAGGCGCAGAAATAAAAGACGAAGGGGGGTACGGGCGCTTACATGTCTACGGCGACCCACTTCTTCTTCACCGGAGCCCACCGCATCAAGGGGCGGCCGTCCTCAAGCGACCTCCTCTTTTGGCCGACGCGAGTGGCCTGGTGTGGTGATCCCGCAGTCCTTGGCTGAAGCCTGAAGGCGGGGGCGGTGACTTCCACCGTCGACCAGTCGGCACCACCAACCCCGACTCGACCCGGGGCAAGAGCCGGGGGAGCGGGCGGCGATACACTACCCACCCCGGTTGCGGGAGGGGCGGCACCACCAAAGTTTTGGCGGGCCTGAACCCCAAGGGTCAAGGCCCCCCGGGGGTGCGCATCCCCCTAGGAGGAACCCCCACTCATTAAAGAGTGGCATCCCCACGACGAGAGATTCCGGGACCTTGAAGTTATACAATGGGAGACCACTCTGGGGAAGCTCGTCAGGATCGCCACCAGTCAGCCGATGGAGCAACTCACGCAAGACATCAGGGGAGAGAGGCAGGACCTGGATCCTCATTGGTCCATGAGGTCCCGCGTATGCCCACATCGGACGGGTGTGGCGCTGGAGAGGAGCGATCCGTCGATAGATAAACTCACGCAATACCATCGCCATCGTCACCCCGCCCGCTTCAGCTTCTCCAGCCGGGTTTGGTCTGGCATGAGCCGGGGATCATTAATCTCCTCACGCATACACCCCCGGTTCGACGTTGCAGGGGTCAACGGGGGCTGGAACAGGGCTCCAGCCTCGGCAGTTTTGACCTGCACCCGTTGCCGCGGGAACCCCATTGCTTTGGGGAGGAGCTCAACGTCGAGGGCCCCTGGGACCGATGGGTCGGCTGTTTTCAAAGACGCGCACCAGGAGCACTGCTCCTCGCAGACCAGTTCAAGGGAGAAAAGTGGTGAAGCAATGCCACGGAATGGGTAACACCAACAAATGCCTCGCACAAGAATGTGAAGGCCGAGAGGAGAACCAAAGAACTGGGGTCAAGGTGGAGCGTGTGGATCTATTAATGCGAAAGCACTACAATGAGGAAGCTCGCGAACAGAGGCAGTACAACGGAGAGAAGAGCATGGATGTGAAGGGGAACCGCGGGGGTCGCCATCTCACCCCGAGGCCATGAACGTGGCTAGATCTTGCTGGCCCCCACTCATTGGAGCTGGCCGCGACTACCAGTCGGATCATCTCCAACCCCTCAAAGTTCACCATCGTTGACCGACCAACCACGGGCCGAGTCGCCGTCGAGACGGTCAGACCCTGCGAGCCTCCGCTTTTCCCCCTTTCAGAGGCATGGCGAGGAGCGTGAGGGGAAAATGACATGGCGCGCGGGGGGTCGGAGGAGGGGGTCGGGATCGCACAGGAGGAAGAACCAACGACGAAATCGACGGGAAACGAAGGCGGCTCGCAGATACGGGTCAAGTGGTTCAGCGATCCTTGCTGACGCTACTCTAGTGCGGAGAAGACGGGAAGACAAGCTTTCAGTTTGTCGTTTATAGGGCCTGGCACGCATGCAATTAGGGCCCACGACGCTTCAGACCATCCTCGAGGCTTCGACAAGAAGCCAGCCCAGGCGCGCCTTGGCTCCGGGGGCTATTGTCGGTGTTCTGGGAATGGAGGTACCCAGACCTGCCTGCCTGCAGCCCAGGGCTGGCCTACTTCATTGACCAAAAACCAACAGGCCCGGCACCACTCAAGTTAAGGCCCTCGTGATGGGCCAAGCCTCGCGAGGAGGGACAACATCAAGACCTGCAGGGAGCCTCCTCAGGACCCCTTCGGAGTGGCGGATATTCCGAGGTGAGACCCGGTCTCAGGGATCGAGGATGACAAGGGGGAAGGACAAGCGAGCAGCAGACAACAGGACGGTGCAATCTCCTCTCTAGTGCAAAGGGGGCAAGGACGCAAGCAGGTCTCCAAGGCATCTCCCAAAGGTTTCCATTCTGGTGCAACAAGGCCACCACCGCCCGCCAGCAGGACGAACGTCATCCCTGGACCCGTCCCTGCTGCGTTGATAGGCACTTTGCAGGCTAAGACCACTTTTGGATAGGGGAAGCACGTTTCCCTGTCCCGCTTTAAAATTGGCCGGTGTGAGATTCCTTCCTGCCGAAACGATAAGGGAAGAGGACCGGGGCCGCCACTATATATAGAGAGAGTAGGTTACTTCATAAGGGGACGAGATCCATTCATTCGCCCACTGGCACCACACCAAGGTCACCTGGGCTCCAAAGGCCCTCCAACATTGTACTAGTTCATCCACCAACCTCCACGAGAGGCAATCCACCAAAGGAGTAGTAGCCCTTTGACCATGCCTAAGTAACTTCTATTTGCATGTGATATAGCACCTTACTTATGTATATATTCATGTTGGATCGGAGCCCCACTTGTTAGGTTGTCCCTGCAGAACACCTCATTGAAACCTGCACTAGGGCATGACCCTACCACCTATGAGGGTTGTGCATGAGGGATGTAATTAGTTGCTACGCAAAACGGGCTGGGAATACGCATGGTGATTATGAAGGAAATGTTTACAAAGGCTTTTCAAAAACCCTATCGGGTGCCACTAATGCCCAAGGGTGATGGTGTTGAGATGGATGACCACTTGAGAAAGAAGTGGTGTACCAAGAAAGGTTTTGTGTGTGTGGTTTCGAAAACAGGATTAGATTTAAGATTTGTCAACCGTCCCAACCTTACATGTGCGACAATGATACCCCTTATGGGACGGGGCCTTGTTGATTACTTTGGTCGATGCTAGCAGAGAGCTCGCATTAATAGTGGCGGGAGTAACATGGTCACTCTTGAGACGGGGTCGCGCCAGGTAGGGCGACCATGAGCTGTTTTAACACGCACTGGGCACACCGTTGCGTATGCTCATGCATGGTACGATCTAGAGCGAGGCTCATATGATATACATCATGAGGGATTTCACCAACGAGTGGAGTCTTTGTTTAGTGTCGCCAAGGGTAAGGCATTGTTCGGGTGCTTACCGCGGGTATGTTATATACTGTGAGTCATGGATGACATGGAAGTTATCCGAGTCTTGTGGGTATAGCGCGCAACCTGTGGAGAGTGTAAAACTATTCGAATATCCATGTCCACGGTAAAGGATAGTTGCGTGGTTCAGCTTAAACTACGTCCAATCGTTTTCGCATAAAGGAAGGGCGTGCGTGTGAGGGTATGGGGGAAGTATGATGCTCGAGCTGAGTCAGGTGACTTGGCATGATGGGTGTACATGGGATGTTTGACCCTCAGTCGATATTGATATCTGTAACCTGTTCACTAGGTTACAGCTATGCCTTGGGATGTATGTCACCCAAGAATTTGATCATGTTGTTGCACTAGGGAAAACATGCTTTCCGTAAAAACAGCATACTAGTGTTACGTCATACTTCATTATTGCCTTGTTCCACATCATGAGTTGCTTGCGAGGACATTCAAAGTATTCATTGGCTTGACACTGGTTATTTTATTAGCGAGGCATTGAAGAACAAGAGTTTGGAGAAGAGTTCGTCGGGGATGAACATGCGATCTAGGATGCTTCCTAGTCAGAATGCATATATGTTAAGGCACATGGCATAGGTTCACGCTATCAACCAAGTTATCCGCTTTCAGTTGTGTGTTGATGTCTCGTATCCATGTAATGACTAAGAAATAATGGTCCCTATTTATATCAGACGTTATGTATGGATGTAAGACTCTTGTTATTCACTGTACAGTGAGCATTGATCTCTAGGATCACTATACACGTGCATTCGGTGATCACGAGTTACAAGTCGGGGTCCCCACAGAGCTGGTATAAGAGCCATCCTCACTGTAGGAAGCCATAGGTAGCACCGACGTCAGATGGAATGAAACCCCTCTCAAAAGCTTCACCTAGCCTTTACAGTCAGAGTTTTTCCGCATCCCTCACCTCTACCACTATACCATTCAAACCCCTTTTGCTGACACCTCTCCTTAAACCTTGTGAATGGCCGTCGTACCCGAGAGCCTCCAAGAATCTGGCTTCCCCCTACTCCTGGAAGACAGCCTAGAGAAGTGTCGCGTCTGCCGATCACTAGTTTTTCTCTACCACGAGCACTGGGTCAATGCCACCACGAAGGAGTATGTCACACCCTGTTTTCACATCACTTTGTCTCTATTGTCTTCCTTTCAAAATTTGGTATAAATTAAAACTTTTAAGAAAAAGGTATGAGTGTCTTGATTGTTATTGTTTTTATGTGTGCTTGTGATTAGATATCTAAGGACATTTTTTATAAAATATTATTTCCAAAAATCATTTCTAATTATTTCGGTAACCCAAAACCTTGCTTTGGGGTTTGCACTACGAGTCCCTGCATTTAAGGGAGTGCCTTCACCCAAAGATTGTATTATAATTCTAATATTAATATAACTCTTCAAAACCATAAAATAATTATTTTTAAAGTCATTTTTCTATTTTATTTATATGTCTTTTTCTAAGGCCACAAATGATATTTCTGGGTGAAAAAATATCTTTCTATGTTAGAAAAATCTAAGAAAATTTAGGAATACTCAGAGGACATGTATTTTCCATACATAATAGTTTCAACCCCTAGTCCTATTCAAAATATTCGAGAAAACCTTTGAAACCCAATTGTGTCTATTTTGATCTTTTGAAATATTTCCAAAGGAAATATTCTCAATAAATTCCCAGAAAATTTTAGCATGTACCACATGCTATACTTGGTGATCATGCCAAGTTTCACCTACATCCAAGGTGATTTGAGTCACCAAATAATTCAGAAAACCTTTCTGTCCAGAATCAAGTTGGAGGAACTCTACATTGTCAACTTTGTCCATTTGGTCTCAAACTTTGCACGAGTGCTCAATACCCCAAATAAGGAGATCATGCCAAGATTTGGATTTGTGGGAATTGATTTGCTCGCATCTTCTCACAAGATTGCAGATCTGCCCATTTGTGGGTATTTTCAAGTTTACACTGTCAACTTGTCCCATGGAACTCAAATTTGGAAGTGCCTCCTAATGATATCCAAAACCAAATCTTGTTAACTCTCAATGCATTTGTAGGACGTTAACTTCCCCAAACATGCATCGAACACCTTCTGCCAGATTTCAAAATCAACATCTAGCACCCTCCACACTTACTCCCTTCAGTCCAAACTCATGACACAAATTGCCCGTGCCTCCCCACAACTGCAGACGAGAGGCCCAACACTAGTTCAATGAGAGGGAGCCAAAATCCCAATTTTAGCACCTTAATCAAGACTGACAGCATGACTTTACCACTCTCCCCTTGGTCAGCTTGATTCCCCTAGCATCCAAGGAGCATCTAATCCCTCTCCCAGGCACCCCAGGCACAACCAAGACGCGCCAGAGCGTGGGAGCATGCTGTGGCATGCCAAAGCTGCACTCTGGACGCGCTACATGGCGCACCTTAGCCGAGGGAGGCCAGCGTCGGCCAGTTCCTGACCCCCCCCCCCCGTTGCCCCTCTTCGACAGCACTGACGACCGAGGCCAGGGCAACGTCGGGCCCTTCTTCCCCTCCCCACTGCCCCTCGCGATGAGTGCGCGCGCAGCCGCCGTGGCCAGAAGAACCCCGCCACCTCGACGTGCCAATAGAGCATACCCTGCTCCTTTTGAAGATGCTTCACGGTCAAAAACTGTGTCTGCAATACCACGGGTTCACTCTCGAGCCCTCTCTCCCTCTCCTGCCGCAGCAGCAAAAACACCGGGGTACCACCGTTCGGTGACTCATCGCCCGCCTATTTAAAGGCTCCCCCACTCTCCCCCGCACCTCCAGAACCTCCCTCTCCTCCCCAATGGACCACCCCGAGTCCCCTCTTAAGCTAAAAGAACCCCGCTACTCGAGATCGACCGAGGTGCCCCCACGTCAGGGTTCCGTCTTTCTCGGGCTACATGCATCCTATGGTGCTCCTTTAACTTCCCATGTGACCTCAAGGACCTCCCAAACCTTCTCCACCACTCTCCCGTCCTTCTCCCCGCTCGGAGCACTGTTCCCAGCACCTTCCTGAAAGGCCTCCACCGTGGCTTCATCGTCGTCGGTGACACATGCCACCTCCATTGTCCCCTCGACCCCCGTTTGGTTGGCGGAAGTGCCACAACCCCATTACCGTGCTCGCCTGGCCTCCAGAAACCCGAAGCTGCCGTGGGTGAGCCTCCCCTCCTCTATGTTTGGAGGTAGGAGACGACCCCTATATGAGGGTCCCACCTGTCGGCGACCTCTCTCTTCCCCTCTCTCTCCTCTCTATCGTTGTCCGCCCGCGCGTCAGGTTTGAACCTCACGGGGCAGTGCCTGGGCTGCCTGGCTGGCTGGCTAGCCGGTTGGCCAGCTGGGCCGGTCCAGCTGCTGACTGAGCTAGGCTAGTGAGCCAACTATTTTTATTTATCATATTTCTAATTATTAAACATAAATCCATAGGATTAATTCTTTATCCAAACTTAAATATTTTTCCACCATAATTCTTGTAAAATTATGTAGTATTTAATAGAGCTGCTTGTGGAATTTTTATGAAAACTTTTATGCACATGTTTATTTTAGAACTTAGTTTAAGTATTTTTAACTTCTATTAAAAATACTTTTAAAATACTTTTTCATTCCGAAACCAGAAACAAATATTTTGATAAATAATAATAGGATTTTACAGAATAGGGTAACATTTTTTATGTGAGTTTGTACTCTCTTTTTGGTTGTGGTCCTTATTATACTATTGCTACTACGATGATAGGTCATGCGTCTCACGAAGGACTTGGACCCGAAGCCCTTGATACGTCCATTTTGCATCATGTTTTCATGTTGTTATTTATCGCTTCTTGGGCTCTTATTTCACTTCACGGTACGATTCTTATGCCTTTTCTCTCTTATTTTGTAAGGTTTACATGAAGAGAGAGAATGCCGGCAGCTGGAATTCTGGCCTGAAAGTGGAGCAAAGTTGAGATACCTATTCTGCGCAACTCCAAACGCTGTAAAAAACAACAAGGATTTTTTTCCGTATTTATAAAAAATACTAGGCCGAAGAAGCGCCAGAGGAGCGCCAGGGGATGGCCACAAGCCTGCACGGCGCGGCCACCCCCAGGCCGCGCCATGAGGGCTTGTGGGTAGCCTGCTGGGCCACTGGCCCCCCTCTTCTGCTATATGAAGGGTTTCGTCCAGGAATAATTCAGGGAGGAGCTTTTTCATGGATTCGCCGCCGCCACGAGGCGGAACTTGAGCACAACCAATCTAGAGCTCCGGCCGGACAATCCTGCTGGGGAAACTTCCCTCTCGGAGGGGGAAATCGTCGACATTGTCATCACCAACACTCCTCTCATCGGAGGGGACTCATCACCATCAACATCTTCATCAGCACCTTCTCATCTCCAAACCCTAGTTCATCACTTGTAACCAATCTCCGTCTAGCGACTCCGGTTGGTACTTGTAAGGTTGCTAGCAGTGTTGATTACTCTTTGTAGTTGATGCTAGTTGGATTACTTGGTGGAAGAGTTTATGTTCAGATCCTTGATGCTACGCATTACCTCTCTGGTCATGAATATGATTATGCTTTGTGAGTAGTTACTTTTGTTCCTGAGGACATGGGATAAGTCATGGTAATAATAGTCATGTGAATTTGGTATTCGTTCGGTAATTTGATGTGTTGTATGTTGCATTTCCTCAAGTGGTGTTATGTGAACGTCGACTACATAAAACTTCACCATTATTTCGGCCTAGAGGAAGGCATTGCAAAGTAGTAAGGAGATGATGGGTTGCTAGAATGACAGAAGCTTAAACCCTAGTTTATGCGTTGCTTTGTAAGGGGCTGATTTGGATCCACTAGTTTAATGCTATGGTTAGACTTTGTCTTAATTCTTATTTCCTAGTTGCGGATGCTTGAGAGAGGGGTTAATCATAAGTGGGATGCTTGTCCATGTAAGGGCAGTACCCAAGCGCCGGTCCACCCACATATCAAACTATCAAAGTAACGAACGCGAATCATATGAACATTATGAAAACTAGCATGACACAAATTTCCTTGTGTCCTTGGGAGCTCTTTTCCTCCTATAAGACTTTGCCCAGGCTTGTCCCTTGCTACAAATGGGATTGTGCCACTTTTCTGCATCGTTGCTACTTTTGTTACTTGTTGCTTGCTACGAATCATCTCACCACACAATCACTTGTTACCGATAATTTCAGTGCTTGCAGATATTTCCTTGCTGAAAACCACTTGTCGGATCCTTCTGCTCCTCGTTGGGTTCGACACTCTTACTTATCAAAAGGACTACGATTGATCCCCTATACTTGTGGGTCATCAAGACTCTTTTCTGGCGCCTTTGCCGGCGAGTGAAGAGCCTTTGGTAAGTGGAACTTGGTAAGGAAACATTCATATAGTGTGCTGAAATTTATTGTCACTTGTCACTATGGATACTAATCCTTTGAGGGGCTTGTTCGGGGTGTCTTCACCTCGAATGGAAGCACAAAGATTTTCTCCTCAACCTTCTGCACCTACTGAAAATATTTGCTTTGAATTTCCTTCGGGTATGCTTGAGAAACTGCTGGCTAATCCTTTTACAGGAGATGGAACATCACATCCAGACTTGCATCTAATCTCTATAGATGAAGTTTGTGGTTTATTTAAGCTTGCAGGTTTGCCCGAGGATGAGGTAAAGAATAAGTTATTTCCTTTATCTTTGAAGCATAAGGCGTTGACATGGTATAGGCTATGTGATGATACTGGATCATGGGACTACAATCGGTTGAAATTGGAATTTCATCAAACGTTTTATACTATGCATTTAGTATATCGTGATCAGAATTATATTTATAATATTTGGCCTCGTGATAGAGAAAGCATCGCTCAAGATTGGGGGAGGCTTAAATCAATGTTATATTCATGCCCCAATCATGAGCTCTCGAGAGAAATTATCATTCAGAACTTCTATGCTCGGCTTTCTCATGATAATCGCACCATGCTTGACACTTCTTGTACCGGTTCTTTTATGAAGAGAGATATTGACTTCAAATGGAATTTAATGGAGAGAATTAAACGCAACTCTGAAGATTGGGAGCTTGAAGAAGTAAGGAGTTAGGTACGAATTTCACGTTTGATTGCGTTAAATCCTTTGTTGAGACAAATACTTTTTGTGACTTTAGCGCTAAGTATGGACTTGACTCTGAGATAGTAGCTTCATTGTGTGAATCTTTTGCTGCTCATATTGATCTCCCCAAAGAGAAGTGGTTCAAATATCATCCTCCTTTACAAGTCAATATAGTTAAACCCAATCCAGTAGAAGAGATAGTCATTGGCTATAATGATCCTGTTGTTCCCAATGCTTACATTGAGAAACCACCTTTCCCTGTTAGGATAAAGAATCATTCTAAAGCTTCAACTGTGATACGTAGAGGCTATATTAGAACACCTACACCCCCTGAGCAAATTAGAGTTGAACCTAGCATTGCTATTATCAAAGATCTTCTGTCCGACGATGTTGAGGGACATAATATTCACTTTTGTGAAGATGCTGCTAGAATTGGTAAACCTCACGCTAGAGACAAACATAGGCCTGTAGTTGGCATGCCTGTGGTTTCTGTTAAGATAGGAGATCATTGTTATCATGGTTTATGTGACGTGGGTGCTAGTGTTAGTGCAATACCTCAATCCTTATATGATGAAATCGAAGACGAGATTGCACCTATTGAGATAGAGCCTATTGATGTCACTATTCAGCTTGCCAATAGAGATATTATCTGCCATGTGGGAATTGTTAGGGATGTTGAAGTCTTGTGTGGTAAAACGAAGTATCCTGCTGATTTCCTCGTTCTTGCTACTGCACAAGATAGGTTTTGTCCCATCATATTTGGCAGACCCTTCCTCAATACCGTGAATGCTCATATTGACTGTGAGAAGCAAACTGTGACTATTGGCTTTGAAGGTGTGTCACATGAGTTCAATTTCTCCAAGTTTGGTAGACAACCTCATGAAAAGGAGTTGCCTAGCAAGGATGAAACTATTGCCTTAGCTTCTATTGCCGTGCCTCCAACTGAGTCCTTAGAGCAATACTTGCTTGAGCATGAAAATGATATGCATATGAATGAAAGGGATGAGATAGACAGAGTTGTCTTAGAACAATATCCTATCCTTAGGAATAACCTGTCTGTTGAACTGCTTGAGGATCCACCCCCATCAAAGGGTGATCCTCTGTTCGAGTTTAAACAGTTGCCAAATACTCTTAAGTATGCTTATCTGGATGAAAAAGAGATATATCATGTTATTATTAGTGCTAGCCTCTCAGAGCATGAAGAAAAGAAGTTACTAAAAACTCTGAGGAAGCACCGTGCTGCTATTGGATATACTCTTGATGATCTTAAGGGCATTAGTCCCACTCTATGCCAGCACAAGATCAAAACTGATCCTGATTTCGAACCAGTTGTTGATCATCAAAGGAGATTGAATCCTAAGATGAAAGAAGTAGTAAGAAAAGAAATACTAAAGCTCCTGGAAGCGGGTATTACCTATCATGTTGCTCATAGCAATTGGGTGAGTCCGGTGCACTGCGTCCCTAAGAAGGGAGGTATTACCATTGTCCCTAATGATAAGGATGAATTGATCCCACAGAGGATTATTACTGGCTATAGGATGGTGATGGATATAAGGAAACTGAATAAAGCCACTAGGAAACATCATTACCCTTTGCCTTTTATCGACCAAATGCTAGAAAGGTTGTCCAAACACACACACTTCTGCTTTCTAGACAGTTATTCTGGTTTCTCCCAAATACCAGCTGCATAATCTGATCAGGAGAAAACCACTTTCACCTGCCCTTTTGGTACCTTTGCTTATAGACGTATGCCTTTTGGCTTATGCAATGCACCTGCCACCTTTCAAAGATGTGTGATGGCTATATTCTTTGACTTCATTGAAAAGATTGTTGAGGTTTTCATGGATGACTTTTCGGTTTACGGGTCTTCCTTTGATGATTGCCTCAGCAACCTTGATCGAATCTTACAGAGATGTAAAGACACCAATCTTGTCTCGAATTGGGAGAAGTGCCACTTTATGGTTAATGAAGGCATCATCTTAGGACATAAAATTTCCGAAAGAGGTATTGAAGTTGATAAAGCTAAGGTTGATGCAATCGAGAAAATGCCATACCCCACAGATATCAAAGGTATAAGAAGTTTCCTTGGTCATGATGGTTTCTGTAGAAGGTTCACTAAAGACTTCTCTAAGATTTCTAGTCCTCTTACCAATCTCTTGCAAAAGTATATTCCTTTTGTCTTTGATGATGATTGTGAGGAAGCCTTCGAAATACTAAAGAGGGCTTTGATAACTGCACCTATTGTTCAACCACCTGATTGTAACTTACCTTTTGAAATCATGAGTGATGCTAGTGATTATGTTGTTGGTGCTGTTCTAGGGCAAAGAGTCTATAAGAAGTTGAATGTTATTCACTACGCTAGTAAAACTCTAGACAGTGCCCAGAGAAACTATGCTACTGCGGAGAAGGAATTTCTAGCAGTCATGTTTGCATGTGAAAAGTTCACGTCTTACATAGTTGATTCCAAAGTAACTATTCACACTGATCATGCTGCTATTAAGGACCTCATGGAGAAGAAGGACGCTAAACCTAGACTTTTCAGATGGGTTCTCTTGCTACAAGAATTTGATTCGCACGTTGTCGACAGAAAGGGTGCTGACAACCCAGTAGCAGATAACTTGTCTAGGTTGGAGAACATTCTTGATGACTCACAACCTATTGATGACAGTTTTTCGGATGAGCAATCGAATGTCATCAATGCTTCACGTAGTGCACCGTGGTATGCTGATTATGCAAACTATATAGTTGCCAAATACATACCACCTAGTTTCATGTTCTAGCAAAAGAACAAATTCTTCTTTGACTTGAGACACTACTTTTGGGATGATCCTCACCTTTATAAGGAAGGAGTAGATGGTGTTATTAGACGTTGTGTACCTGATCATGAACAGGGATAGATCCTACTGAAGTGTCACTCCGAGGCCTACGGAGGACACCATGTGGGAGATAGAACTGCACACAAGGTATTGCAATCAGGTTTCTATTGGCCCACTCTCTTCAAGGATGCCCGTAAGTTTGCCTTGTCTTGTGATGAATGTCAAAGAATAGGTAATATTAGCAAACATCAGGAAATACCTATGAACTATTCACTTGTCATTGAACTATTTGATGTGTGGGGATTTGATTATATGGGACCTTTTCCAAAGTCCAACGGGTATACTCATATCCTAGTTGCTGTTGATTATGTCACTAATTAGGTAGAAGTTATCTCCACTAGTAGTGCTGATCACAACACCTCTATCAGGATGCTGAAAGAAGTTATCTTCCCTAGATTTGGAGTCCCTAGATATCTAATGACCGATGGTGGTTCACACTTCATTCATGGTGCTTTCCGTAAAACGCTTCCTAAGTACAATGTCAACCATAGAATTGCGTCTCCCTACCACCCTCAGTCCAGTGGTCAAGTAGAGCTAAGCTAGAGAGAGATTAAATTAATTTTCCAAAAGACTGTCAACAGGTCTAGAAAGAATTGGTCTAAGAAGCTCGATGATGCAATGTGGGCTTATAGAACTGCTTATAAGAATCCCATGGGCATGTCTCCGTACAAAATGGTGTACGGTAAAGCATGTCATTTACCTCTTGAGCTAGAGTATAAATCTTATTGGGAAATTAAAGAGCTCAAATTTGATTTCAAACTTTCCAGTGAGAAGAGGTTATTTGACATTAGCTCGGTTGATGAATGGAGAACTCGGGCATATGAGAATGCCAAGTTGTTCAAAGAGAAGGTTAAGAGGTGGCATGATAAGAGGATACAAAAGCGTGAGTTCAATGTAGGTGATTATGTCTTGCTATATAACTCTCGTTTAAGATTCTTTGCAGGCAAGCTTCTCTCTAAATGGGAAGGTCCCTATGTTGTTGAGGAAGTATATCGTTCCGGTGCTATCAAGATCAACAACACGGAAGGTAATTGTCCGAGAGTGGTAAATGGGCACAGAATCAAGCATTATATCTCAGGTACTCCCATAAATGTTGAAAGCAATATTATAAATACCATAACTCCGGAAGAATACCTAAGGGATATTTATCAGTCTGTTTCAGACTCCGAAAACAAAGAGGTATGTGATTCGGTAAGAAAACAGAGTCCAAAACTTTTCCAGTAGGAAATTTTCTCCATTTTGGAATATTTGAAAAAATAAAAAAATTGGTAGTAGTTCGGAAAGTGCGTGAGGAGGCGACAATCCTGCACGGCGCGAGCCCACCCCCTGGCCGCGCCGTGAGGGCTTGTGGCCACCTCGTGCGCCTCCCGGACTCCGCTTTCATGCAGGGTACTCCTTCTGGTCTGGAAAAAATCATTATATATACTCCCGTTTGGTCTGACCCCTGCATCATGCAGATTTCCTTTGTTTTTCGTTTCGAGCCTGTTTGAATTGCAGATCTAGATCGCTATGACTTCCCCAAAATCTCTGAAGGACAAGATCTTCGAGAAGGTCATCAATCCCTACCTCACGAGAGTGCTGCAACACCCTCAATCTATCGAGATGCGTGAGGGGATGTTGCACATCCGTGATGTTGAGGGGCCCAAGAAGGCCGGAAGCATGGAGACGAGGCTCGAAGCAATGGAGCAACAAGTCTTCAAGTGCCAAGGGATGGTGGAGCGTGGACTCAACGCCAACCACATGATGATCACAGAGTTCACCAGCAAGCACAGGATTGATGCCAATGACATTGGGAAGCACCTCTCCAGGCTCTATGACAGGATTGATCAACTCCAGGCCCAGATATATGACCTGCAGAACT
This sequence comes from Hordeum vulgare subsp. vulgare, assembly GCF_904849725.1. Taxonomy (NCBI): domain Eukaryota; kingdom Viridiplantae; phylum Streptophyta; class Magnoliopsida; order Poales; family Poaceae; genus Hordeum; species Hordeum vulgare. The sequence goes on from NC_058523.1 coordinate 312,940,331, forward strand.
AAAACTGTGAGTATGAGTATAGATTTAAATCAATACGGTTGGCTGTAGATTTGAGGATTCCGGAGACTCGTTCATCCTTCCATGATGGAGCACCTATGCCTTGGAAGACGGAGGATCAAGCCCATGTTGGAACAACTCCTCCACCATCACCACCAAAGGAAGACAACTAAACATGGGTATGGGCGATCACCTTGGCTTGTGACAAGCTTGGGGGAGTTGCCCCGGTATCGTATCACCATCACATCTCTTGCCTTTACCTTTGTTTTAGTTTTCCTTTTTTCAGTTTTCTCTTTTTCTAGTAGATTAAAAGTATTAGTGTTTTAGTCTTGAGTTTTTCTTTGTGTCACCCCCGATGTATTCGAGCTTGTGAGCCATATAATAAAGAGTGTCTTAGTTGAAGGGCTTTGCCTCGTGCCATGATCAAAAGAGTGAGAATAGAACAAAAAGCATGAAAGATCATCTAATGATTTTATGAGAAGTGGTGGCTTCACATAGAATAAGAATGAGGATTGAAACTTGTTGAGGGTAGTCAAACGTAGACCTCGGTCATGGTTGCAATTAATAGGAAGTGATAAAGAAGGAGAGGTTTGGATATAAATATATCATCTCTCACACCATCTATGATTGTGAACACTCACTAAACTATTGCATGCCTAGAAGTAGATGTTGGACAAGGGAGACAACATTATGAATTGTGTTTGCTTGGTTCCGAATAATGTTATATGATTAGAGATCCCTTAGCATGTGACGATTGCTTCCACCTCACATTAGCCAAACCTCCCGCACTAAGTAGAGATACTACTTGTGCATCCATAAACCATCAACCCAGTTTTGCCATGTGAGTCCACCATACCTACCTATGGATTGAATAAGATCCCTCAAGTAAGTTGTCATCGGTGCAAGCAATAAAAATTTCTCTCTAATATGTATGATCTATTAGTGTGTGGAAAATAAGCTTTGTATGAACCTGTGATGAGGAAGACATAAAAGCGACAAACTGCATAACAAAGTTCTTTATCACAGGGGGCAATATAAAGTGACGTTCCTCCGCACTAAGACTACACGCATCCAAACCTCAAAAGTGCATGAAAACCTCTGCTTACCTCTGCGAAGGGCCTATCTTGTACCTTTACTTTTCGCCCTTGAAAGAGTCATGGCGATCTTCACCAATTCCTTATCTCGCCTTTATTTTGGCTAACGTCATATGCTTGGGAAAGATCTATATTCATATGTCAACTTGGAGGTAAGTATTCATGAATTATTATTGTTGACATTGCCCTTGAGGTAAGAAGTTGGGAGGCAAAACTATAAGCCCCTATCTTTCTGTGTGTCTAGCTGAAACTTTGATCTCATGAGTACCACGTGAGTTGTAGCAATTGTAGAGAACGAAAGAATGATTGAGTATGTGGATTTGCTTTACAAGCTCTTATTTGACACTTTCTAATGTTGTGATAAATTGCAATTGCTTCAATGACTAAAGGCTATCGGTTGTTACTTCTCAGTAAGGTTCTTGATCCATGCTTTACATTGTGAAGGAATTATCACTTTAGCACGAGAGATTATATGTTGGTATTGCTGTTCTGATCATGATCATGATGCATGCATGTTCGTATCTTGTTTTGTCGACACCTCTCTCCCTAAACATGTGGACATATTTATTGAGCTAGGCTTTCGCTTGAGGACAAGCGAGGTCTAAGCTTAGGGACTTGATACGTCCATTTTACATCATGTTTTCATGTTGTTATTTATCGCTTCTTGGGCTGTTATTTCACTTCACAGTGCGATTCTTATGCCTTTTCTCTCTTAGTTTGCAAGGTTTACATGAAGAAGAAGAATGCCGACAGCTGGAATTCTCGCCTGAAAGTGGAGCAAAGTTGAGATACCTATTCTGCGCAATTCCAAACACCGTAAAAATCAACGAGGATCTTTTTCTGGATTTATAAAAAATACTGGGCCGAAGAAGGGCCAGAGGGGCGGCAGGGGATGGCCACAAGCCTGCACGGCGCGTCCACCCCCCAGGACGAGCCATGAGGGCTTGTGGGTAGCCTGCTGGCCCACTGGCCCCCTCTTCTGCTATATGAAGGGTTTCGTCCAGGAAAAAATCAGGGAGGAGCTTTTTCGTTGATTTGCCGCCGCCACAAGGCGAAACTTGAGAAGAACCAATCTAGAGCTCTGGCAGGACAATCCTGTTGGGGAAACTTCCCTCCCGGAGGGGGAAATTGTTGCCATCGTCATCACCAACACTCCTCTCATCTGAGGGGACTCGTCACCATCAACATCTTCATCAGCACCATCTCATCTCCAAACCCTAGTTCATCACTTGTAACCAATCTCCGTCTCGCGACTCCGATTGGTACTTGTAAGGTTGCTAGTAGTGTTGATTACTCTTTGTAGTTGATGCTAGTTGGATTACTTGGTGGAAGAGTTTATGTTCAGATTCTTGATGCTACGTACTTTTGTTCCCGAGGACATGGGGTAAGTCATGCTAATAGTAGTCATGTGAATTTGGTATTCGTCCGGTAATTTGATGTGTTGTATGTTGTTTTTCCTCTAGTGGTGTTATGTGAACGTCGGCTACATAACACTTCACCATTATTTGGGCCTAGAGGAAGGCATTGGTAAGTAGTAAGTAGATGATGGGTTGCTAGAGTGACAGAAGCTTAAACCCTAGTTTATGCGTTGCTTGGTAAGGGGCTGATTTGGATCCACTAGTTTAATGCTATGGTTAGACTTTGTCTTAATTCTTCTTTCGTAGTTGCGGATGCTTGCGAGAGGGGTTAATCATAACTGGGATGCTTGTCCAAGTAAGGACAGTACCCAAGCGTCGGTCCACCCACATATCAAACTATCAAAGTAACGAACGTGAATCATATAAACATGATGAAAACTAGCATGACAGGAATTCCCGTGTGTCCTCGGGAGCTCTTTTCCTCCTATAAGACTTTGTCTAGGCTTGTCCCTTGCTACAAAAGGGATTGGGCCACTTTCCTGCACCGTTGCTACTTTTGTTACTTGATGCTTGGTACTAATCATCTCACCACACAATCACTTGTTACCGATAATTTCAGTGCTTACAGATATTTCTTTGCTAAAAACCACTTGTCATATCCTTCTGCTCCTCGTTGGGTTTGATACTCTTATTGAAAGGACTATGATTGATCCCCTATACTTGTGGGTCATCAGCCCTCGAAGACCCCGGATACCTAGCTGATCAAGGCAAGCAACCCTTTGACCATGTCAGCGAAAACAATTTTATGCATGCCATGTTGATTACTTTATTCCGATGCATATGATCATGATTAATCAGTACACCCTAGGTAAGGTGTTACCGATGGTTCCTCTCGAGCACTTGCATTTGAGCATGACCTTACCATCTATGAGGGTCACGCTGATTAAAAGTTTACAAGTAGATAGTAGTTCTACGCATAGGATGAGCATATGCATGGTGATGGTAACACAAAGGTGATATTAAAAGTTTTTCGTAAACCCCACGGGGGTCCACTAATGCCCGAGGGTGATGGTGTTGCGATGGTGACCACTTGAGAAGGAAGTGGTGTGCCGGAAAATGTTTTGTGTGTGTGGTTTCGGAAATGGGATTAGATTTAAGATTTGCTGACCATCCCAACCTTACATGTGTGACCATGATACCCTTTTATGGGACAAAGCTTTGTTGATTACTCTGGTTGTGCTAGCAAAGAGCCCCATTACTAGTGGCGGCAGTGATATGGTCACTTTCGTGACGGGGTCGTGCGAGGTAGGGTGACCATGTCGTTTTTACGTGTTCCGGGCACACCGTTGGTCCCTGCATGGATGATACGGTCTAGAGTTGATGTTCGTAAGACCTACATCATGTGGGTTGGGTACCAATCGAGTGGACTCTTTGTCTAGTGTCATCCGGGGAAAGGCAATGATTGGGTACTTACCTCGGGTATGTTTTATACCGCGAGTCATGGACGACACGAAAGTTTCCCAGATATCGTGGGTACAGCGTACGACCTGTGCAGAGTGTAAAACTATTCGAATAGCCGTGTCCATGGTCAAGGACAGTTGGGTAATCCTGCTTAGACTATGTCGAGTCGTTTCCGCATAAACCAAGTGTGCGTGTGTATAAAGGTGTTACATGAGAAAGTGATTACTTGGGTCAATTCTGGTGACTTGGCATGGACGGTGAACATGAGGTGTTCAGCCCTCGGAATAGTTATGTTGATATATGTAACCTATTCTTATGGTTACTATTTACCTAGTGATGCATGACCATCTAAACACTTGACCATGTTTATGCATTAATAAAAACCTACTTTCCACAAAGGCTGCATTATACTTCATATTGCATTCAAAGTACTCATTGGCTTACCACAGGTTATTCTATTGACCAGGCATGGAGGAACCGGAGTATGGAGAATAATTCATCGTCAGAGACGGACACACGAACTAGGACGCTTGCGAGTTAGAGTGCTCGTTGGTGAAGGCTGATGGCACGGGTTGGTGTGATTGGCCTTCATGGTCCTATCTATGTAAGAATTGACCATAGTGGTCATTATTTGTATCTAACGTTATTCATGGATGTAAAACCCTTGTTATTCAGTATATGTGTGTAAAGTGAGCATTGATCTCTGGGATCACTGTACACGTTCATTCGGTGGTCTCACTCGTAAATCGGGGTCCCCACAGAGCTAGTATCAGATCCATCTTGACTATAGGAATCCTTAGGTAGCATGGACGTTAGACGGGACGAATAGCACACTTAGTCCTTACACTGGGGTTTTATACACCCTTACTACCGTTCTATACCATTCACAACTTTCTGACCCCTCTCCTAAAACCTTGTAGATAGCCGTCACACATGAGACACTCCTGGAAACTGGCATTTCCTTACTTCTCGGGGCAGCTTGGAGAAGTTTCAAGTATGTCGAACGCCCGTTGACCTCTACCAGGAGCACTGGGTCAATGCCAGCACAAAATAATACCACATGGATGTGATTGTGAAGGCAAATGACTCTCCAACTAGTTGGTTCTTTGAAGGGCCACAGATGGAGACTCTGGTATTGACACTTAAGACGGCAGCACGAGAAGCGCTCGTTCACCTCCGCGACTTCCTTCCACAGATGGCCGATGGGCAGCCTACCTGCCACCTGCCTTTTGTTAAGGACAAGGGTGATGGGAGTTCGACACTAACCCCACCCCCGGAGGAAGGGATGCCACTCACTTCTCAGACCTACTTCAGCCTCTCTGCCGACAGCCTGGCTCACTACCTGATCAAGGAGTCAGTGATGCTTCGCCAAGAACTCCATCATATGCAAGAGCTAATCCACCAAGCAAATATGAATACGAGCAAGATCAAGAAGGAAGGAGCCCTCGGAGGACAGCCTCCTATCACATACAGAGGAGGAATATCACAACATAAGCTCTCCCCTATTCGGAGTTGCCGCATGACCGCCGAGGAGTGTACAGAACTCCTCACCGCTTCTCTGATGAAGCGCCGTCGTGATGGACCTTTTCTTACCCCACGCCCCTTACGGGACTTGATGCCCACACAGATGATGACAAGGAGGAAGACCCCGAAGAGCGTGAGTATGAGACCGAGCAATCCGCAAATTAGGATGGACGCCTTAGGGAAAGCTAGGAGTCCCATGCGAAGTCGAGTCCGTGTAATGGTTCAAATGAAACCATGTATGCTTTTAGTGTGTGCTTTCTGTTTGTGCCTCGATGCAAGTCATGCTTTTGCCCTAGGCAACATGTAAGCGGCTACATCGCTTATCTTAATTAATGGAATTTCATAGGGTTCTCCGACCCTTGTTGTTTAACACACATGCACCGTACCAAAACCCCCTTAGTAGGCATGTTTCTACTTTATGATTTTCTCTCGACCATTTTGGGATATTGATGTGACTACTCCAAACAGGTTGTTGATTGCTACTCGCACGAGTACCTTCGTCCACACCAGCACTGGCGAATCTAGCCAACAGCCAGCAACCGGTGGGTCTACCCAAGCTGGAGTTCACGAGGAGCAGCCGCAAGGCAACATTCCCCCGCCACCGCCTCCTCCGGAGAACCTGACTGTGGCTCAATTCCTCGAGGCTCTCCGAGAGGAACGCCAAGCCAACAACGCTGCTATCGAGCAGATAGCTCATGCCTTAGTGAACAACCAGCCGCAGGGCGGAAATGGCAATGGTCGCTCAACTCTCTCGGAGTCCATGAGGACTACGCCTCCAATATTCACTAAGACAATTGAGCCCTTGGATGCCGATGACTGGATCCGCACCATTGAATACCTCCTCGCACTGGTTAAGTGCACTGACGACCATGAAAAGGTTCTATATGCCTCTCAGTATCTCAGAGGCACTACCACGGCTTGGTGGGACGGGTTCCAGATCATGCAAGCGCGCAGGTTATCACCTGGGTTGCCTTCAAGGACGGGATTCGCGCTGCTCACATTCCCCCAGGAATGATGACTATCAAGAAGCGGGAGTTCCGTGCACTGAAGCAAGGCAGCGACACAGTCAAGGAGTACCTGCAAAAGTTTAACCTCTTGTCGAGGTATGCACCTGATGATGTCAGCACTGAATCCGCTAAGGTGGAATGCTTCATGGAAGGGCTTCAGCAGTCGCTGCAATATCAGCTTGTTGTGAGTGACTGCCGGACATTCTGTCATCTCGTGAATAAGGCTCTCATGCTTGAAGATAAGCGTTGTGCTATGGATGATACTCGCAAACGCAAGATGATGGGCAATGGTAGTTGGAGCAAACACAAGGCTCGTCCATGGCAGACATCCCCGACAAGGCCTAACTATCATCAACAGCAGCACAAGACTCGTACACCTCACCCAAGCTTCTAGGCTCAGTAGTATGCCAACTCCAAGACGACATAAAACCCGCCCAACAACAGTGGGGGCAATCCCAACAATCGGGGGCAGCTCACTTGCTTTCGGTGTGGACAGCCGGGACACTACTCTAGGCAATGCCCCAACAAGAAGCCCGATGCACCACGCCCCAATGCGCCGAATCAAGGACAAAGCCATGGAGCACCAAACAAGATTGAGGCTTCCCAGAACCAGCAATACCACAACAGCGGATGCGTGAACCACATCTCCACAGAGGAAGCCCAGGAAGACCTGGACTGCATACTGGGTACGTTCCTCATCAACTCCTCTCCACCAACAGTATTGTTTGATTGTGGTGATTCACATTCTTTTGTCACCCAAAAGTTTGCTACGAAGAGTGGGTTGAAACCTACATTCCTAAATGGTTTAATGGCGGTACAAACCCCGGGTGCAATGTTAAGGACCAATATAGGATGTAGGGGAGTTGGGATCAACATTAACGGGGTAGACTTTGTATGAGATCTCATCGTTCTTAAGTCGCAAGGCTTGGACGTGATCCTTGGTATGGAGTGGTTGGCCAAGGACCAGAGCATACAAGACTGCGCCAATAGGGCTATCCCCATGACAAGTGACCTAGGAATCAAATTCAATTATGTTCCCGATCCCACCTCCGCTCAAGTCCCTCATGATAACTGCCTTTCGAGAAATGAGTTGGACCAAGTGCAAGTGGTATGTGAATATCCGGACGTCTTTCCCGATGAACTGCCCGGGAGGCCTCCTGATCGAGACATTGAGTTCATCATTGAACTCCTGCCCGGATCAAGGCCTATCTATAAGAAGCTCTATAGGATGGGATCCGAGTAATTGGGAGAGTTGAAGAAGGGGCTAGCCGAGCAGCTCAAGAAGGGATTCATTCGTCCTAGTGCCTCTCCTTGGGGATCACCTGTTTCTATTCGTGCCTAAGAAGGATGGGACTATCAGGCTCTGAGTTGATTACCATTCCCTCAATGAAGTCGCGATAAAGAACAAGTATCCACTCCCCAAGATTAAAAACCTATTCGACCAGTTGAATGGTGCCAAGGTATTCTCCAAGATTGATCTTAGGTCTGGGTACTACCAACTAAAGGTTTGGCCCAAAGACATACCAACGACAACATGCATGTCAAAGTATGGCCTGTACGAGTGCACGGTCATGTCATTTGGTTGACCAATGCCCTAGCCTACTTCATGTACCTCATGAACAAAGTCTTCATGGAATACCTGGACAATTTTTTCATCGTCTTCATCGATGACATACTCATCTTCTCCAAATCCTAAGAAGAGCATGAGAAACACTTGAGGATGGTGTGGGAAAAACTTCGAGAGCATCAACTTTACGCCAAATTCAGCAAGTGTAAATTTTGGCTACGCGAAGTTGGATTCTTGGGTCATACCATGGTGGCAGATGGATTGGCAGTCGATCCCGCCAAGATTACTACAGAAACAAACTGGGAGTCGCCAATCGATGTGAAGGAAGTCAGAAGATTCCTCGGACTCGCGGGATATTACCGCAAGTTCGTGGAAGGATTCTCCCGCATTGCCCGACCAATGACTCAGCTCCTGAAGAAGGGAAAAAAGTTCAAATGGACGCCAAAGTGCGAAGAAAGATTCCAAGAACTAAAGAAGAAATTAACCACCGCCCCAGTATTGGCCACTCCAGATATTAACAAAGAGTTTGTGATATACTGCGACGCATCAAGAATTGGGCTCGGTGGCGTTCTGATGCAAGACGACAGGGTCGTGGCTTATCTGTCACGCAATTGTGCCCTCAAGAAGAGAACTATGCCACTTATGACCTCGAGTTGGCGGTCCTAGTTCATGCTTTGAATACATGGCGTCATTACCTTTAGGGGAAGCGATGCGAAATATACACCGACCACAAGAGTCTGAAGTATATTTTTAGCCAGAAGGAATTAAATATGAGGTAGCGAAGATGGTTGGAATTGATTAAAGACTACTACCTCACCATTCAATACCATCTCCGTAAGGCCAACGAGGTTACAGACGCCTTGAATTGAAAGGCTTGCACCACGAATTCCCTGATCAAGGAAAGGCTACCCGCCCTATATGAGGAGCTGGAAAGCTTCGTGTTAAAGCTAGTCGAACAAGGATTCCTAGAAAACCTCGAAGCCAAACCCATGCTGATTGACGACATTAAAAAGGCCCATAAGGGACACGAGAGCATCGAAGGCATTAAGAGGAAGATCAAGTAAGGCAAGGCCCCAAGATTCTAAGTGGATGAACAGGGAGTTGTGTGGTTTGGGAATCGCATACGCATACCCAACAAGGCTGAACTCAAGAACCTAATCTTGCTAGAAGCCCACGACACTCCATACTCAATTCACCCTGGTGGGACCAAGATGTATCAAGACCTTAGAGAAAGTAACTGGTGGCATGGCATGAAGAGGGAAATAGCTTCATATGTCGCCAAATGTGACGTATTCCAACGAGTCAAAGCTGAGCACCAGCGACCTCCTGGGCTGCTACAACCCCTCCAGGTGCCTGAATGGAAGTGGGATAAAGTTGGTATGGACTTCATCACGGGACTGGCTAACTTAGGCAAGGGACACAACTCCATATGGGTCATCGTTGACCATCTGACCAAAGTGGCCCACTTCATTCCGTCAGTACCAAATATGAGGGAAACAAGTTGGCTAGTCTCTATACTGAGTGTACCGTGAGCCTCCATGGTGTTCCCAAGGATATTATGTCCGATCAAGGCACGCAATTCACTTCGAGATTCTGGAAGCAGTTTCAAGAGGCCTTGGGGACCAAACTCTCCTTCAACACCTCCTTCCACCCGCAGACCGACGGGAAGACAAAACGAGTAAATCGGATACTTGAGGATATGCTCCGCGCTTGTGTCTTGGCACACGGAACAAAATGGGAAGATTGTCCGCCTTTCGCTGAGTTCTCTTACAACAACAACTATCAGTCCAGTCACCACATGGCACCATTTGAGGTACTGTACGGATGTAAGTGTTGCACTCCCCTCAACTGGTCTGAGACTAGTGAAGGACTGGTTTTTGGGCCAGACGTCCTCCGTGAAGCTAAGGAGAATCTGCAACTCGTCAAGAAGCACCTAAGGGCTGGCAAATCGTGACAAAAGAGCTACGCGGATTCACACCACCGAGAAGTGGAAATCAACCCTGGAGATCACGTGTACCTCCGTGTCATGCCTATCAAGGGAGCAAAGCATTTCCATGTCAAGGGAAAGCTTGCTCCAAGGAACATTGGACCTTTTAAGATCACTCCAAGACGTGGAGAAGTTTCTTACCAGATGGAACCACCTCCAGAACATTCGGGTGTGCACATCGTCTTCCATGCGTCACAACTCCGGAAGTTCCTTCAAGCGCCAAGCCATACAGATCTTTATAAGAACATCTATCATCAATCCATTGACCTTCAACCATACCTCACTTATCGCGAGAAACCGATCCGCATTCTGGACGAAGCCGATCGTTGTACCCGAAGTCGTACCATCAAATACTTCAAGGTCCAGTGGAGCAACCACTCCGAGGCAGAAGCAACTTGGGAGTGTGAAGACTATCTTAGATCCGAGTTTCCATACCTATTTAGCACCTAGCTTAGGAATCTCAGGGACGAGATTCTTTTAAGGGGGATAGGTCTGTCACACCCTGTTTTCACATCACTTTGTGTGTGCTGTCTTCCTTTCAAAATTTGGTATAAATTAAAAACTTCTTAAGTAAATTCTATGACTATCTTGATTGTCATATTGTTTGTATGTGTGCTTGTGAGTAGATCCCTAAGAACAGCTTTATAAAATATTATTTCAAAAAATCCTTTTTAATTATTTTGGTAACCCAAAACCTTGCTTTGGGGTTTGCACTACAAGTCCCTCAATTGAAGGGAGTGCGTCCACCCAAAGATTGTATTTTGATTCTAATATTAATGTAACTCTTCAAAGCCACAAAATAATTATTTATAAAGTCATTTTTCTAAAAAAAATAGATATCCTTTTCTAAGGCTAGAAATGATATTTCTGGGTAAAAAATTATTTTTCTACCGTAGAAAAATCTGAGAAAATTTAGGAATACCAAAAGGACATATATTTTCCATACATAAGAGTTTCAACCCCTAGTCTTGTCCAAAATATTAGAGCAAACCTTTGAAAACCAATTATGTCTGGTTTTTTCTTTTGAAATATTTCCCAAGGAAATATTCTCAATAAATTAGGAGAAAATTCTAGTATGTCCCACATGCTATACTTGGTGATCATGCCAAGTTTCACCTCCATCCAAGGTGATTTTATTCACCAGATAATTCAAAAACCATTTCTGTCCATAATCAAGTTGGAGCAACTCTACATTGCCAAGTTTATACATTTAGTCTCAAACTTCGTAGGGGTGCTCTATACCCCAAATAAGGGGATCATGCCAAGATTTGGATTTGTGGGAATTGATTTGCTCACATACTCTCACAAGATTGTAGATCTACCCATTTGTGGGTATTTTCAGTTTACATGGTCAACTTGTCCAATGGACCTCAAATTTGGTAGAGCCTCCTATTTATATCCAAAACCAAATCCTATTAACTCTCAATGCATTTGGAGGAGGTTAATTTCCCCAAACTTGCATCAAACACATTCGGCCAGATTTGAAAATCAGCATCTAGCACCCTCCACACTTACTCCCTTCACTCATGACAGAAACTGCCTATGACTATCCACAACTGCAGACGAGAGGTCCAACACTGGTTCAATGAGAGGGAGCCAAAATCCCCATTTTAGTATATGAATCAAGACTGACAGCATCACTTTACCACTCTCCCCTTGGCCATCTTGATTCATCTCGGCCCCTGCATCCAAGGAGCATCTAACCCCTCTCCCAGACACCCTAGCCATGGCCAAGACGCGCCAGAGCACGCCAGCATGTCGTGGCACGCCAAAGCTGCGCTCTAGACGTGCTACACGGCGCACCCGAGCCTAGTGAGGCCAGCACTAGCCAGTTCGTGCCCCCTCTCGTTGCCCCTCTTTAACCACAATGACGACCGAGGCCAGGGCAACGTCGGGCCCGTCTTCTTCCGCTCTCCTCTGCCCGTGGCAACGCATGCCCGCGCGCGGCCGCAGCGGCCAGAAGAACCCCGCCACCTCGGCGCACCAACAGAGCTGCCCCCACTCCTCCTAAAGATGCCGCGCTGTCCGAAACTGTGTCCACAATACCATGGGTTCACTCCCGAGCCCTCTCTCCCTCTCATGCCGCTACAGCAAAACCACCAACGCAACACTGTTTTGTGACTCGTCGCCCGCCTATTTAAAGGCTCCCCCGCTATTCCCCACACCTCTAGAAGCTCCCTCTCCTCCCCAATCAACCACCCCGAGTCCCCCTTGAGCTAAAAGAACCCGGGTACTCGAGATCAACCGAGGCGCCGCCACATCGGGGCTCCGTCCATCTATTTTACTATTCAAGATAGTATCATAAGAGATAAACTCGGATGGACACTTTCCAACACCTTTGTCATGAATGCAAATGACACAGACATATAGGTCATGTTTTCCAAAAGTTTTGGTATCTTATTTGCATTTTTCTGATTTAATACGAAGTTTTCAAACTGACAGTCAAACGGTCAAAGGGCAAAAGCATAGGAGGAGCGAAGTGACTTGGACAGAACTAGTGACTTTTGGAAATTAGGGGTAAAACGGCCGAGTGGGACACAACTAGGGGCATAAATCGAATCATCCCTATTTTAAAATCTAGTTTAAGTATTTGTAAGTTCTGTTAAAAATACTTTAAAAAGACTTTTTCATTCCAAAACGAGAAACAAATATTTAGATAACTAATAATAGGATTTTACAGAATAGGTTAACATTTTTATGTGAATTTGTACTCTGTTTTTGGTTGTCAAAGCTTCTAAAGCCCAACCAACCAAGAAGCTAAATACAAAGAAACCAAAGTCTTAGAGCTCGGCCCAAGTCCCCAAGCCCCCTCAAGTTCCCTTTGTGAATCCACCTATTCAATAAGAGCCCATGCTTGTGACACCCATCTGCATGCCTCCTCCGGCATCAGAAAATACTGACCGCCATGTCATTCTTCAAGAGTATAGTACGAAAGAGAATCTGGAGGGCACTCGTGATACTAAAGACATACCGACTGTTGACACCAACACATGTGAAGCCATTGCTCCTGCTGAAGACAAATAGTGCCTCAACTTGATGCACCTTTGGTATCATCACCACTTCCTACTATTAGTGAACACCTGGAAATTGGTACACCACCAACACCAATATTTTCTGATGAGTTATTGGAAGAAGTTCACCCAAAAACCCCCATGCATGAAGTCATAAGTTGCACTCTGCTTGCTCCTGTTTTAACTCATGTGCTGCAATCACCTCAGTCATCATTTGAAGACATGGTGGTTGAAACTCCTCATCATGTGTTTCCTCTCAAAGGACCAGTGCACATTTTATATTAAATGACAATCATACCTGAAGATTAAGGGCTTGTCGACATAACTGCATTAGTCGAGGATAATCCTAGGGCTGAAGATATTTCTCCCGGACTACTAGATCTTGAAGCCAAATCAGCCAAAGACATTAGTACTGACACTGCCATTGTCCCATCTAAACCACAACCCATGGTTACTCTTGAGGGCAAAGCTAGTGCCCCATCTCATGATGGTCCTCTTGGTCCCGCCACACCATCGACTGGCGATAATTCTGAAAATTTGTCATGGCTCGCAATCTGGAAGGAGAGATAGTGCCAACAAAATGGCCCAAGCTAGGTCCTCCATCAAGGATGGAACCTTAGTATTTATTCAACATTCACCATTTCCCAAGAGTTATGAATCCGATGCCAAGGCTTCCAAGTCTTCCACAACAAGGACCAGTGCGTCCCCTTGTCTTCAGTGTCAAGAGCTTTAGACCTAACAACACCTTCGTTGACTCTGACGGAATCCATACAAGCATCAGAAGATTCAGTCTGATAGGTTCTGGAGAGCACCGCAATGCAACTACTATACATGTGTGCTCTATGGCCAGAACATGATCTTTCCCCACAAGCATCTTAGCTTTGAAACTATGAGTGGTATTCCATGATTTGATCAGGCCCTCGATTGTCTTCGGGAACACATTTGTGCCCCATGAGACTTGCACACGTTCAGGGAAGGCATTGACAATGCTGGTCCGAGAGGATGATTTTCGTCAAGAAAGAATCGAGAAGAATTCTAGATTTTGTGATCCACCTCCTTGCATGGAGAATTGGTGTAGGAGGACACCTCTCAAAGACAGTGACTACTCTTCTTTAGCACCAACTGTCAATGCCCAACTCGCTGATGATGAAGTTGAAGATGTCACTTCTCCGCCAGCCTGAACTGAGCACAATGACACTGCAACATGCCCATCTACACTGCCCAACATCGACCCTGCAGCACCATCATTTTCAACTCTAGATGGTTAGATGTAGTGCCCAATGTCTTCACCCTTTTTGGTCATTCAATGACAAAGGGGGAGACGCATTGGATTAGTAATCTTCAAATTAGTCAATAGGGTTGGGTGGTTGCCATTTTGTTAAGATCACAACTCTCATTCTGAACCTTTGTTGTTTTGTGGTGTAAAACTGAAGTCGTGATGGACGTGTGCACACTTGATGTTTACCTTATTTTTGGTACTTCTCCAAATCCTATCTTACGCGCTCGAAGTCATTCAACACACACCAATTCTTTATTATGCATTTCATTATCTTCATAAAAAACACTGAATAAATTCAAATTGGATTCCAAGATATAGGGTGAGATCTCCACAAATTAAAACCTACCATGTGTTTTCGCATTCAAAGAAAAATCTTCATAAGCACAACTTCACGGGCACTCTCTATATCTAGCAATCATAAATTTTTATCTGTGTTGAATACTTCAACCTATTTTTGTAATCAATCACCAAAAAGGGGGAGACTGCAAGTGCACTAGTGCCACCCCTTGTTAGTTTTGGGTTATTGAAGATAAACATGGTCGAGGGACTAATGTGTTTGTGAGAGCTCACAGGATAACACACATAAAAGTTCATGGAAATCTGATTTAACCATCCAAGATGACCCCTAAAAATATCTAAAGGTATTTATGATGGCCGAAGCCATTTGTAGCATGCGAAGATAATTGCTTGAAGATAATCAAACGCGAAGATAAAGTCTTTTTGTTGTTTTTATTATTATTTCCCGAGTCATAAGAACCATCGTACTATTGGATGGGGTCGAGGTCATCGAAGTGAGAAGCTAACGTGATGATCAACTCAGAACACCAATGTCTTGACCATGAGTGAAGACAATGAGAGGAAATCTATTCTAGAGGTGGTGGAGTCAGCATTGCTTGTAGCCCAAGTAATATTGCCATGAGATTCTTTCAAATCCAACCATTGTGCAACGTGTCGGTTGGCCATTGACCAAGGATCATATTGGTCATATCATGTCAGGTTGCCTGGTGGCTATGAATAGCCCACCGCTCCACTATAAGTTGGTGGTTTCTACGAATTAAGATATGTATGTTTCCATTTTGGAGCAACCCAGATCCAAGACATTAAGAGAGAGCTATCCTGCGAGGATAAACCCAAACACCTAGACCTAGTGAAAGGGTTGTACATTACGGGTAGGCCTACAGATCTGCTTCCCAAGGCCCACCTAAGGCCCAATATGGACATCAGTGTCCAACAAGTCACCGGTGTAATCACGACCTCACTTGGGAAAACGTGCCCTCACTCGGGTTACATAAAGTCAATTGGATCGACTTATGTCAGTCGGACGCACCGATGCACTCGATCCATAGCAAGACGATGGCACCGAAGAGGCTGCAACGGCTAAGGACTTAAACTATCACATGAAGTGCGGCGAGTTATATCAGATGCCCCAACGAGTAACGCCATAAGTTATAGCTACCGTTTCGAGTAACTCCCATATTTATTGGCATTAACTCACCTTGTACTGAAGCTCGGCCGGTCGTGGCGCCCTCTATATAGGCCACTCCCACGCCCCTGCTCAAGGGTTCAACATCATGTAATATCAGATATCCCATAAGAAAACATCAACCTCAAGGCTCGAGACGTAGAGCTATTACCACTCTTGAGTAGGGCCCGAACTCGCACATCCGAGTGTATCCATTGCGCTTAGTTAGGCTGCGCCCCACCATTTGTACCCCTCATACTATTGTCTGGGTCATTCCCATGACAGTTGGCGCCCACCGCGGGGCTGCATGTCTAGCAAATCCGGCATAGTTGGAGTTTTTACCTTTTTCGTCAACATGATGACACTCGGTGGAGAGATCCTCTTCATTCCATCAACTTCGTGGACGAAGACTCAGCGTAGCTGCACGATGCGCCACTGGACATTGACGCCCTCCCTACTCAAGGTACGTCGCATTTCAGTGGAGTTGCGGATGGAGTCTTGATCTGGCAGCCATCGGTGTCGTACCACTCGGTGCCCCCACGCCCCGCTGCAGTTCGTCGCAAGCGCTTCGGGCGCTTGCGGTTGCAGCAGTGGATCAAGCACGCCATGGCCCACAAGGACATCCCGGGGCAGGTGGCTATGCTTAGTCCCGATGAGCCCACCATCGGCCTTTTTCCGTCATCGAGCGAAGAATCACTCGGCGGCTCCGACTACGAATGTAGTGGAGGTGCGGGTGAGGTCTTGATGGCTGAAACGTACAGGGGAGGTGGCCTCGGTTTTTCCATGGAGAACTCTCCCACGTGTTATGGTGGAGAGCATCGCCATGATGATGACAATCACCATGCTCCGGAGCCGCTCACAGAGCAGCATCACGAGGAACTTCGATGGAGGAGCGAACAGGCTCTCCGCACTCCCATCACCGTGAACACCCACGAAGAGATCGCGTTGGAGAACGTGCGTGTGGCTAATCTGGATGAGCGCGAGGGACTCGAGCAACTCTAGCAGTCACTCGACGCTCAACCCCTGAGGAACTAGCCAAGTTTTAGTTGCAACCATCGACAATTGTTCACGAACGACCGCCCGCTTCACGTTGAGGTGATGTACACGCCTTTGTTGAACCTGGCCGCTGCCACCCGGGTTGTTGATTCCATTCACACCAGTGAATCGATGGTCGGGGAAGGCATTTAACAGATCCAAGCTCTGTTGAAGACTGCCTTGTAGGAGAATTCTGCAGTGTCGCATCGCGGAATCGCATCCACCACAGGTCCGTCCAGGTGGACATAATGTAATCGGCTCATAGCCCGCACACGGTGGGAAGACGTTGTCGGCGTTCTGGGAATGGGGGTACCTAGACCTACCCGCCTGTGGCCCGGGGCTGGCCCTCTCCATCAAGCAAGCACGCTCGGGTGCGGTGCCACTCAAGGCAAGGTCCTCGCAAGGGTCCAAGCCTCGCGAGGTGGGACGGCATCAAGACCCGCAGGGGGCCTCATCAGGACCCCTCCAGAGCGGCGGATATTCCAAGGCAAGGACCAACCTCAGGAGTCAAGGATGACGTAGGGAAGGACATGCGAGCAGCATACAGCAGGGCGGAGCAGTTTCCCCTTTAGTGCAAAGGAGGCAAGGACGTACCGGGGCTCCCAAGGCATCTTCTAAAGGTTTTCTTTCTGGTGCAACAAGGCCATCTCCACTCGCCAGCAGGACATACGTCATCCCTGGACCCATCCTTGCACCGTTGGCAGCCACTTTGCAGGCGAAGACCACCTTTGGTCAGGGGGGCTTGTTCCCCTGTTCCCCTTCAAAATTGGCCATTGTGGGATCCCTTCCCGCCGAAACGATAAGGGAAGAGAATTGGGGCCGGCACTATATATAGAGGGTAGGTTACTTCGTAGAGGGGGACGAGATACATTGATTGGCACACCGACACCACACAAAGGCCACCCAACCTCCGGAGGCCCTCGAACATTGTACTAGTTCATCCACCAACCTCCACGAGAGGCAATCCACCAAAGAAGGAGTAGGGTATTACGCTTCGCAGCGACCCAAAATCTGACATTTGGCACGCCACATAGGGGCATGTCAAGGTTTCCTCCGAACTCCGCCTTCACCAAGCTTTGCCTCTCCGATGGTTGACGCTCGCCAGGGTCGCACCGAGCACTGTGCCACCCGCGTTTCTTAGACGGCGCCCACGAGCCCCTCCGGTGCGCGTCGGTCACCATCGCCCGTGGTTAACGCCGCCACGGGCCCGATGGTCAAGAACAAAAAGGCTCCTCCCAGCCGGCTACTGAGCACCCTGACGGCCGCACCGCCACTTCGTCGCTCGTCCGGGCTTTCAGGGCGGCCTCTCGCGCCCGGCCGGAGATGCCGCATAGCAGCGCACGCTAGCCATGGCCACCGAGCTGCTCCGCTACCGGCCCGCCCGTGACCGCCGCAACGACTGGCTCCAACGCATCGAGGAGCTCGTCGCCGCTTCCGGTGATTCTGTGGCGCTCTACTGCTCGTTTCGACCCGAACCGTCCCAGGCGAACGACGAGGAGCAGGACGCGCCGCCACCACCTCCGCGACGTGAAGCGCGCCCTGAGCCCAGGCAGGAAGCACGTCCCCACGACCGGCCTCACAAACCTTGGGTGAGGCCGGGAGATGAAGCAAGATGTTAGGTGGTTCCTCGGCCACGCACCGACGCGCGTGCGCTCCGGGGGCTGCATGTCCCGTGCCGCGAGCGTGCCCCGCTCGAAGCAGACCCATTGGAGCAACAGGACCAGGTCGCCCCCGCGCACGCTGCACCTGTCAGGCCGGTGGGGTGCCTCGCCATCGCCCCTAAGCTCTACCCAAGTGCGTGGCCTTGCAAGTTCAAGCCCGATCTACCCCCGTGCTACGACGACACCCTGGACCTGGCCGAGTTCCTGCAACTCTACACGTTGTGTATCAGGGCGGCAGGAGGGGGCGACAAGGTCATGGCATGTTGGTTCCCAATGGCGCTCAAGGGCGGCGCGCTCTCTTGGCTCCTCAACCTTCCATGGGTGTCCATCACCTCCTGGGATGACCTGTGCGAATGCTTCATCGCCAATTCCAAGGCACATGCGACCATGCTCCCACCGTGAACGACCTGCGACGCATCAATCAGCAGGAGTGGGAGACCCTGCACAAGTTCATAAAACGCTTTACGACCATGCGCCTCAAGATACATAAGGCATCGGATGAGACCATCATCTGGCCTTATCCGACGGAGTCACCAACCTCAAGATGAAGGAGGAGCTCGCCATGCATGATGAGATGAGCACTGCACTGCAGATGTTCAACCCGGCAAACAAGTGCGCCAGGGCTGAAGAAGGTCGCATGTCACTCCCCCGGCCTCAGGTGGCGGAACCAGAAGAGAAGAAGACCAAGGCCAAGTAGACAAAGCACAAGGCTCTTGTGTTGCTCGTAGCCGAGCCTAAGGTAAAGTACAACCAAGGGGGAGCGTGTCCGTAAGGAGGGGGCCAACGTGCATCTTCGATGGCACCAGCGGCCATGGTACCGCCGAGTTCAAAGAGCTCCGACTGGTCCGTGTCGAGCACTTCAGGACGCGCCCTGGGCGGGTTGACAGAAGCCCCGCGCGCGGCGGTGGCCGAAGTGAAGGCCGCTGGGATGACTGGGAGCCGCGTGAGGGGTGGCGTGAAAAACCTCATGAAGACCGTTGGCACGGCGAGCCTCAGGAGGACCACTGGCGCGACCAGGCTCGGGACGACCGGTTGCGCAATGAGCCTTAGGAGGGGCAATGACGCGGTCAGCCTCATGAGGCTCCCCCTCGTGAGGCTGGGCTGCCTGCGCTGCCTCCACCACCCTGGAGGATGGGTGTAGACATGCAGAGCGATGGGGCTGAGGGCTTCGAGGAGGTCAGGGCGGTGGCCTCCATCCTGGGCGGCGTCCAGACCCCGGCCTCGAACCGTGGCTTCAAGCAGTTAGCCTGGGAGGTGAATGCCGCTCTCCAAAGCCTGAAGCGATGCGCCCCTCAACTGATCCCACACCACCATCACCTTCGACCGAAGTGATCACCTCTCGTGCTCGTTCATGGCCGGCAAGCTCCCCATGATGTGCACCCCGACCATCAGCAACGTCCTCATCACCAAGACCCTCATCGACAGTGGAGCATGGCTCAATGTCCTCTTGGTCCAGACCTTCAAGACACTCCAGCTACCTTATGAATAGCTCATTCTGTCCAAGCCCTTCTCGGGAGTCACGGAAGGGTCCATCGTGCCCATCGGGCAAGTGCGTCTGCCAGTCACCTTCGGTGAGCGCAAGAACTACCACACTGAGATCATCGTCTTCGACGTTGCACACCTCCACCTGCCGTACAATGCGATCCTTGGGTACCTGGCTCTCACCAAGTTCATGGCAGTGACCCATCATGGTTACAACATCCTCAAGATGCCAGGGAGTGGCGGCGTCATCACCATCGCCTGCGACGAGAAGGATGCCGTCTATACACTCAAGCGTGCCTACCGCGCCGCGGCGACAGAACGTTCGAACGAAGAAGAAGACGAGCCACCTTGCGAGGACCCACGCAATAAGAAGAAGCAGCTCCTCCTCATGGAGCGCCCTGGTACTTCGGGCTCCGTGCCCGGGGACGGGGCCTTGACTCCCATAGGAAGGCGCGCTTGCCACCCCCCTTGGGTCAGGACTGGGGGCTCCTGCTGGGGAGGTTCCCGGTCTAACAAGTGAGGCGAGGGTGGCGCTCGATCACAACCTGGGGGCGCACACCGGCGCACGTCCTACAGGTCCCGTGAGTTCATCATGGGAGCAATCCAAGAACTTTGAGAGGCCGAGGCCGTGCGAGGCGGGGACTGCCCTGCATCACCGATCGCAATTGCCATCATCAGCATGGTCAATCCTCCATGCATCTGCATCAACGCGCTCGCAATGGACAGAGCCACGGCTGAAGGGCCCTTCTAGCCCGCGCGAGCTGACCATCAGTGGGTATGCCCGAGCGCCGTCGCCCTCATGCCCTTCGGGCTGGCCAACGTGGCTGCTACCTACCGGCGGCTCCAGCGGGCCATGCTCATGCCTTGCCTATTGGGACGCGGTGATGAAGAGGAGGAGATGCTCGGGCCAAGCGAAGGTCCCAATCCTCGGGAGACGACGGACCCGTGAGGGTCGCGGTTGTGGAAGTAAGAGATCTGGCGACGACGGCGCCCTCGGCACTTCAGCGACATAGCCACCACGTGAATTTTTGTTGCCTGCTGCTAGGTATCTTTTTGGCTTATTCTGTGTGAGGGCGCCCGCGGGGCCATGTAGCCTACAGGAGTTCACGGCACTCCTCAGCTGCCACTTTCGTTTATGTATCCCTTAGTTGTTTCTGTCGCACCCACTTCGAACCCTAACGTCCTACTGATACGTCTCCAACGTATCTGTAATTTTTGATGGTTCCATGCTATTATCTTGTCAACTTTGGATGTTTTATATGCATGAATATGCCATTATCATTTTTGGGACTAACCTATTAACTCAGTGCCTAGTGCCTATTTCTGTTTATTCCGAGTTTTTGACCTTTTTCAGAACGGAGTCCAAATGGAATAAAACTTTCGCGGTGATGTTTTTTGGACCAAAAGAGACCCCTGAAGCTTTGGAAGAAGGCTAGAAGATCCACGAGGGAGTCACAAGCCCAGGAGGCCCGACCCCCCTAGGCCGGGCCTAGGAGGCTTCTGACCTCCTCTTGGGCCAACCAACGTAATTCCACTGCCATATATTCCTATAAATTCAGAAACCAACAAAAAGAAACCTAGATCAGGAGTTCCGCCGCCGCAAGACTCTATAGCCACAAAAAACCAATCTGGAGCCCGTTCCGGCACCATGCTGGAGGGGGATACCATCTCCGGTGGCCATCTTCATCATCCCGACGATCTCCATGATGAGGAGGGAGTAGTTCTCCCTCGGGGCTGAGGGTGTGTACAAGTAGCTAAGTGTTTGATCTCTCTCTCGTGTTCTTGAGATGTCTTGATCTCGATGTACCGCGGGCTTTGCTACTATAGTTGGATCTTATGATGTTCTTCCCCCTCTCCCTTCTTGTAATGAATTGAGTTTCCCCTTTGAAGTTATCTTATCGAATTGAGTCTTTAAAAACACTTGATGTATGTCTTGCACGTGTCTATCTGTGGTGACAATGGGATATTCATGTGAGTACTTGATGTATGTTTTGGTGATCAACTTGCGGGTTTCGTGACATCGGGAACCTATGCATATGGACTGGAACACGTTTTGACTCTCTGGTAGAAACTTCGGGGCACTCTTTGAAGTTATATGTGTTGGTTGAATAGATGATTGTGAGATTGTGTGATGCATATCGTATAATCATGCCCTCGGATACTTCAGGTGACAATGGAGTATCTAGGTGACATTAGGGTCTTGGTTGATATGTGTCTTAAGGTGTTATTCTAGTACGAACTCTATGATGGATTGAACGGGAAGAATAGCTTTGTGTTATTTTACTACGGACTCTTGAATAGATCGATCAGAAAAGAATAACTTTGTGGTGGTTTCGTACCCGACAATAATCTCTGCGTTTGTTTTCCGCTATTATTGACTTTGGAGTGACTCTTTGTTGCATGTTGAGGGCTAGTTATATGATCAAATTATGTTATCATTGTTGAGAGAACTTTACTAGTGAAAGTATGAACCCTAGGCCTTGTTTCGACGCATTGCAATACCGTTCGTGCTCACTTTTACTATTAGTTACCTTGCTGTTTTTGTAATTTCAGATTACAAAAACCTATATCTACCATCCATATTGCACTTGTATCACCATCTCTTCGCCGCACTAGTGCACCTATACAATTTACGATTGTATTGGGTGTGTTGGGGACACAAGAGACTCTTTGTTATTTGGTTGCAGGGTTGCTTGAGAGAGACCATCTTCATCCTACGCCTCCCACGGATTGATAAACCTTAGGTCACCCACTTGACGGAAAATTGCTACTGTGCTACAAACCTCTGCACTTGGAGGCCCAACAACGTTTATAAGGAGAAGGTTGCGTAGTAGACATCAAGCTCTTTTCTGGCGCCGTTGCTGGGAAGTTAGCGCTTGAAGGTATATCTTTAGATCTTGCAATGGAATATTTTAGTTTCTTGTTTTATCACTAGTTTAGTCTATAAAAGAAAACTACAAAAAATGGAATTAAGGGTGCCTCATATGTTTCATCTTTTCAATGTCTTTCGTGAAAATGATGGGAAGGAAAATTGTGCTCAAGTGCGAAAAGAAGAATTACATAGAATTCTTGGCATAAAATATGTGAATGATGAGCATGATTGCAATGTAGTTAGTATGAATTCTTTAATACCCATGATGCTAATGATATGCAAATCCACAAGCTTGGGGATACTATGTTTGATGTAGATGATCTTTTTAGTTCCCCCACTTTGAATGATCAAAATTATTATGATGGAAGCATGCCCCTATCTATGATGATTATTGTGATCATACTTATGCTATAAAGAAGAGGGATGATAAAAATTGTCATATTCTTGAGTATCCTTTCACTGAACATCACTCTTTTAATGTGGAAACAATTTATAGTGCTCAAGTCTTTTACGATACTCCCACTATTATTGATGAGAATAAATTTCCTTATGAGGAGAGCAGTAAAATTTCTATGCTTGTAGATCATGAAAGGAATGCTTTAGGTGTTGGTTATATTGTTGAATTCATTCATGATTCTACTTAAAATTATTATGAGAGAGGATCATATGCTTCTACATATTGCAATAATAGCGAGCTTCTTCTCCATGTGTTGAAACTTTTGAAGTCATGCTTGTTTTATCTTCCTATGCTAGTTGATTCTTGCTCCAATAAATTGTTTGATCACAAAATCCCTATGAATAGGAATTGTGTTAGACTTAAATGTGCTAGTCATATGCTCCATGATGCTTCCATTATGTTTCAATCCTTATGTTTTATGTGAGCATCATTGAAATCATCATGCCTAGCTTGAAAGGCATTAAAGAAAAGTGCTTGTTGGTAGACAACCCAATATGTATCCTTACTGTTTTTGTGTGTTCACATGATTAAGCTACTGTATTAATCTTGTTTTTTTTCCTTCATGTCAATAAAGTGCCAAGTAAAGCCTTCATGATTAGTGTGGGTGATAGTTGTTTGATCATGCTGAAAAAGACAGAAACTTTGCGCTCGCGAAATCATTTCTAATTTCTATCCAAAGAGTGATTTTAGGTTGATTCTTTTTTCTTCTGATTGATATAAAAATTGCCTTAATTGTAATAATTGTTTCGGAATTATTGGAGGTGTATAAGTATGGTTAGCATTCAGATCATTACAGACTGTTCTGTTTTTGACAGATTCTGTTTTCAATGCATAGTTTGCTTGTTTTACTGTTTCCATAGATTATATTAAGTGATATAAATTGTGGAAATTATAAGATACAGTAGGCATTGTGTGAAAATAATTATGAGTCTTGTTTTGACAGTACCCAAGTGATTGATTTGCTCGTTATCGTACGAACCCATCTCACGAAGTTCCGTTAAGTTTTGTGTTGTGAAGTTTTGAAGTTTTGGGTAGAGTTTCGATGGACTATGGAACAAGGAGTGGAAAGAGATTAAGACTGGGGATGCCCAAGGCACTCCAAAGCCATATTCAAGGACACCCAAGAGCCTAAGCTTGGGGATGCCCCGGCAAGGCATCCCCTCTTTCATCTTCAATCCATCAGTAACTTTACTTGGGGCTATATTTTTATAAACCACATGATATTTGTTTTTCTTGGAGCATCATTTTATTTTGTTTGAATAAGGTACTTAGGATCTGAAATTCTTAGATGGGAGAGTCTTCACATAGCCAAATAATTATTCAACTACTCATTGATCTTCACTTATATCTTTTGGAGTAGTTTGTCTTTTACTCTCATGCTTCACTTATATCATTTTGAGAGTCTTAAACAGCATGGTAATTGGCGTGTGCTATGAAATTAGTCCTAAATATGATAGGCGTCCAAAGAGGCAATAAAAACTTCCATATTCAAGTGCATTCATTAGTAAGAGAAGTTCGATTCCTCACAATTATTTCAACACATCGGTAACTTTACTTGGGGCTATATTTTTATTCACCACATGATATGTGTTTCGCATGGAGCATCATTTTATTTTGTTTGAATAAGGTACTTAGGATCTGAAATTATTACATGGGAGAGTCTTCACATATCCAAATAATTATTCAACTACTCATTGATCTTCACTTATATCTTTTGGAGTAGTTTGTCTTTTACTCTCATGCTTCACTTATATCATTTTGAGAGTCTTAAACAACATGGTAATTGGCGTGTGCTATGAAATTAGTCCTAAATATGATAGGCATCCAAAGAGGTAATAAAAACTTCCATATTCAAGTGCATTGGTTAGTAAGAGAAGTTTGATTCCTCACAACTAGTTTTGAGATATGGATATGGTAATATTAGAGTCATGTTAGTAGGGTGTTGTGAATCTAGAAATACTTGTGTTGAGGTTAGTTATTCCCATAGCATGCACGTATGGTGAACCTCTATGTTAGGAAGTTGGAGCATGGTTGATTTATTGATTGTCATCCTTTGTGTGGTGGTCAGGAACGCGCGATGGTTAACATGTACCAACCCTTCCCCTAGGAGTATGCGTTTAGCACTTTGTTTCGATCACTAATAAAACTTTCGCAATAAGTATATCAGTTCTTCATGACTAATGTGAGTCCATGGTATAGATGCACTTTTACCTTCCACCATAGCTAGCCTCTCTAGTGCCGCTCAACTTTCGCCGGTGCACAAACCCACCATACACCTTCCTCAAAACAGCACCATACCTACCTATTATGGCATTTTCATAGTCATTCCGAGATATATTGCCATGCAACTCCCACCGTTCCGTCTCATGACATGTGTCGTCACTTTCATATTGCCATTGCATGATCGTAAGATAGCTAGCGAGATGTTTCTATGTCATACGCTAAGCTAGATCGTTGCACATCCCAGTACACTACCGGAGGCATTTCATATAGAGTCATCATTGTTCTAAGTATTGAGTTGTAAGTAAATAAAAGTGTGATGATCATCATTATTAGAGCATTGTGCCATGTGAGGAAATAAAAAAAGAGGCCAAAGATGCCCACCAAAAAATGAAAAAAGAGGACAAAGAGCCCAAACAAACAAAAAAAGAGAGAAAAATAGAGAAGGGACAATGCTACTATCTTTTTCCACACTTGTGCTTCAAAATAGCATCATGTTCTTCATGATAGAGAGTCTCTTTTTTTGTCACTTCCATATACTAGTGGGAATTTTCATTTTATAACTTGGCTTGTATATTACAATGACGGGCTTCCTCAAAATTGCCCTAGGTCTTCGTGAGCAAGCAAGTTGGGTGCACACCCACTAGTTTTCTTTTTGAGCTTCCATACAATTTTAGTTCTAATGCATCATTTGCATGGCAATCCCAACTCATTCACATTGATATCTATTGATGGGCATCTCCATAGCCCATTGATACACCGAGTCAATGTGACCATCTCCTCCTTTTTGCCTCACAACCTCCACCACACTCTATTCCACCTATAGCGCTATATCCATGGCAAACACTCATGTATTGCGTGAGAGTTGAAAATGTTTGAGAAAGTAAGAGTTCGAAAACAATTACTTGGCCAATATTGGAGTTGTGCATGATTTAAATTCGTTGTGTGGGGATGATAGAGCATAGCCAGACTATATGATTTTGTATGGATAACTTTCTTTGGCCTTGTTATTTCAAAAGTTCATGATTACTTTGCTAGTATGCTTGAAGTATTATTGTTTTCATGTCAATAGCAAACTATTGTTTTGAATCTTATGGATCTGAACATTCATGCCACAAGAAAGAAGTTACAAAGGACAAATATGTTAGGTAGCATTCCACATCAAAAATTCAGTCTTTATCACTTCCCTACTCGAGGACGAGCAGGAGTTAAGCCTGGGGATGCTTGATACGTCTCCAACGTATCTATAATTTTTGATGGTTCCATGCTATTATCTTGTCAACTTTGGATGTTTTATATGCATGAATATGCCATTTTATATCATTTTTGGGACTAACCTATTACCTCAGTGCCTAGTGCCAGTTTCCGTTTTTCCGAGTTTTTGACTTTTTTCATAACGGAGTCCAAATGGAATAAAACTTTCGCGATGATTTTTTTGGACCAAAAGAGACCCCCGAAGCTTTGGAAGAAGGCCAGAAGAGCCACGAGGGAGTCACAAGCCCAGGAGGCCCGCCCCCTAGGTCAGGACTAGCAGGCTTGTGACATCCTCTTGGGCCCAACCGACGTAATTCCACCGCCATAAATTCTTATAAATTCAGAAACCCCAAAAAAGAAACCTAGATCGGGAGTTCCGCCGCCGCAAGCCTGTGTAGCCACCAAAAACCAATCTGGAGCCTGTTCCGGCACCCTGCCGGAGGGGGAATCCATCTTCGGTGGCCATCTTCATCATCCCGGCGATCTCCATGATGAGGAGAGAGTAGTTCTCCCTCGGGGCTGAGGGTATGTACTAGTAGCTATGTGTTTGATCTCTCTCTCGTGTTCTTGAGATGTCTTTATCTCGATGTACCGCGGGCTTTGCTACTATAGTTGGATCTTATGATGTTCTCCCCCTCGCCCTTCTTGTAATGAATTGAGTTTCCCCTTTGAAGTTATCTTATCGGATTGAGTCTTGAAAAACACTTGATGTATGTCTTGCACGTGTATATCTGTGGTGACAATGTGATATTCATGTGGGTACTTGATGTATGTTTTGGTGATCAACTTGCGGTTTTCGCGACATCGGGAACCTATGCATATGGGTTGGCACACGTTTTGACTCCCCGGTAGAAACTTCGGGGCACTCTTTGAAGTTCTATGTGTTGGTTGAGTAGATGATTCTGAGATTGTGTGATGCATATCGTATAATCATGCCCATGGATACTTGAGGTGACAATGGAGTATCTAGGTGACATCAGGGTCTTGGTTGATATGTGTCTTAAGGTGTTATTCTAGTACGAACTCTATGATGGATTGAACGGAAAGAATAGCTTTGTGTTATTTTACTACGGACTCTTGAATAGATCGATCAGAAAAGAATAACTTTGTGGTGGTTTCGTACCCGACAATAATCTCTTCGTTTGTTCTCCGCTATTAGTGACTTTGGAGTGACTCTTTGTTGCATGTTGAGGGCTAGTTATATGATCCAATTATGTTATCATTGTTGAGAGAACTTCACTAGTGAAAGTATGAACCCTAGGCCTTGTTTCCACGCATTGCAATACCGTTCTTGCTAAGTTTTACTATTAGTTATCTTGTTTTTTTTGTAATTTCAGATTGCAAAAACCTATATCTACCATCCATATTGCACTTGTATCACCATCTCTTCTCCAAACTAGTGCACCTATACAATTTACCATTGTATTGTGTGTGTTGGGGACACAAGAGACTCTTTGTTATTTGGTTGCAGGGTTGCTTGAGAGAGACCATATTCATACCACGCCTCCCACAGATTGATAAACCTTAGGTCACCCACTTGAGGGAAAAATGCTACTGTCCTACAAACCTCTGCACTTGGAGGCCCAACAACGTCTACAAAGAGAAGGTTGCGTAGTAGACATCACCTACCTTGCTTGCATCTTTGGGCGGTCGGCCCCCCTCTTGGGGGCTCCGCCCGAAGCTTATCCTTGCAGGCCCCCTCAGGCAGCACACACCCTGCCTCACTCCTGAAGAAGAAGAAGTCGTCAGGTTTTACCAATGACCCAAAAGGAATCAGATTCCTATGCCTCAGGGGTAGGGACATTCGCGAGGCCAAAGCGTACTCGCGACCTCCCATATACACCCCCACCGTGACACTCTCACGTAATAATGAGCTGAGGTTGTATACGCCTGGGGCCTCCTGAGGACGCGGAGGGGTCCTCCCACGCCTAGTGGAAGCCATACACTCCTCGCTGGGGAAAAGACTTAAAAGGAATCTTGCGCCTATGCCTCGGGGGTAATGACCCTCGCGAGGCCAAAGTGTCTTAACGACCTCCCATATACACCCCCACCGTGACACTCTCACGTAATAACAAGCCGAGGCTGGATATGCTCGGAGCCCCCCAAGAACCCGGAGGGGTCCCTCCCATGCCTAGTGGCAGCCCTACGCTCCGCGCTGGGGAGAAGACGAAGGCAATCAACATAGTCTACCAAAGTCTATGCCCACAGCTCGCCAGGAAATCAACACAGTCCGCCAATGACTATGCTCATAGCTGGCTAGGAAATCAACCCAGTCCACCTACGACTAGACCCACGCCCAATGCGAGGGACAGACAACTGGAGGTACGGATCCGCTCGTACGTCAAGGGGGGCCCATGAGCACTGCGACTCAGGGGCCTAATTGCGCCCGTAGCCTCTTCCCTCTTGGGCCGCCCAGGCGGTCCAACTATGGCGGAGGTACGCGTGGGGCGGGCCCTGACAATGCAGAGCCTAGTGCGCTCAACAAGTCACTTGAAATCTCTTAGGGAGAATGCTGGAGTCGCTCATACGTTAAGGAGGACTCTTGACATCGCGACTCAGGAGCGTGAACTGAGCCTGTAGCCCCTTCCCACTTGGGCAAACTAGGTGGCCCAACAGCGGCAGAGGTACGCGCGTGCAGGCCCTGCCGACGCAGAGTGCCGAAGGAGTTCGGGAGTCTCAAATCGTCAGCTTCTTAGGAGGGACATTGGAGTCGCTCGTACGTCAAGGGGGACCCCTGAGCATCATGACTCAAGGGCCTAACTGTGCTCGTAACCCCTTCCCCTTTTGGGTCATCCTGGAATTCCGGTTGGTCCAACCGCGGGAGAGGTACGTGCCGGGTGGGCCCTACCGACGCAGAGTGCTGAAGGTGTTCTGAAGTTTCTAAATCCTCGCCGCGTTCCCCTCATGAGGGCTGCTCGCACGTCAAGGGGGGATCCTGAGTATCGCGACTTTGGAGCCTAACTGGACCCGTAGCACCTCACCTCTTGCGCCATCGTGGAATTCCGGTCCGTTCAATGGCGGCTGAGGTATCTGCGGGCCGGGCCTTGCCGACACAGAGTATCACAACAAACATGAAAGAAACAAGGCGAAGAAAACATTCAAGAAGTCAGCCAGTTATTACAAGCCTTAACAAGTTCTTGAAAATGTAAATGAGTTTGACGCCTCCACGAGGCACGATGTGCATTGCAGGTAAAAGACAGGGGGGGAATCAGGAAGAACCGCCGCCACCGGTCGCTCCATCTTCAGGGGGCTTATCATCAGCGTCAGTGGCGCCGTCTTCTCCATCGCCGGCTTCAGCGGAATTCGGAGACGAGGGGACTACAACGCGGGCGAACCTCTTCACTAATGCCTCCACGGGGCCCTTCAACGGTTCCAAGCATTGTGGGAGGCCTCAATGGGGATTGGCAGGATCACGAAGCCGAAGTCAAATCCCGGGTCGCGAAGATGAAGGTGACTGAAGACGCGTGTCGCGGCCTTAGAAAAGAGGTCGCGACACTCGCTGTCTAAGATCTTGTCCACCTAAATGACGGCGTCCTCCAACGCCACGGCGACCTCCGCCACGCGCACGACAAAGCCGCTCTCTGGGGTGGCTAGAGGCTCGTCGAACCCATCCCAGCATAGGGTGTGGAGCGCAATGTGAAGCCGAGCTCAACATGAGGGAAGCCGACAAGCTCCGCGGCCTTCTTCTTCTCGGTTGTGGCGAGGGCTTCCCCTTGGCATCGAGAAAGACCTTCTTCAAGGCGATATCCTTCTCCTTCTCGTCCAAGCGCGTGTGCTTCGCGCTCATGCGATTTCCCTCCTGGAATAGCTCTTCTTCCCAACGGTGAGCTTGGCCTTGCGGGCCGCGAGTTCTTCCTCCGGCAGAGAAAGCTGCTCGGTTAGCTTGGCTTGCTCTACTTGGAAGGCCTTTAGGCGAGCCTTCGCCTCTTCGCTGCGTTTGGCGGCTACCACGGCTCTGTCCATCGTCTCTTCGCGTGTGAAGCGAGCGGATTCGGCTTCCTTCATCGCCTCCTCACGCGCGGCGCAAGCGGCCTTGGCCTCGTTCTCGCCCTCCACTATCATGACCGCAACCTTGCCCAGGGAAGTGAAGGCCTAGCTTAGGACGCCCTGGACGTATATCAGGGTCCTCTCGACCTCCCCCTGAGGGGACTCTAGTGCTGCCCCGGGCCGTGTTGTCAGGGATGCAGTGTCACGAGCGATACGGGGCTCCGAAGGTTGCTCGAAGATTGCAAGCATTTGTGCATCGGTGGACTAAGGACCCTCAAGAGCCTGTCCCTTGGACAACGGCGCCGCCACGACCGCCTCAGAACGCTTCGGGGGCTCGGGAGGCTCGGTGACCAAGGCCAGAGAGGTCGCCCCGCGAGCCTCCCCTTCTTCATCGGCAGGCTGCGACGCGTTGGGGAGAGTTAACGGTGCGTCAGGAGTCGCCTTCGGCTTGACGCCCCCCTTCTTCTTCTTCCCCCTCGGTGAAGCAACGCCGATGGACATCAGGCAAAAAGAGAATAAGCCATGCGCAGACGATGAACGCGTGGAGCGTGCCAAGACGAGCCACTTACTCTTCGACATCGGGCCATATCTTCCTCCTCTCCACCCCGGGGACGGCAGGGACGAGAGGGCCCCCCACGGAGCGGGGCGAGCCTGGCGCCTCAGATTTCCCGCTGCCGAAGGCAGGATGCGTCGAGGGCGACTCAGCCCCATGCTTCTGGGCGGTGAGCATGAACGCGGACCGCGTAGCGTGCGTGGCCGACGCGGGTCCCCTTGAGGGCCTGGTCGGGCGCGAGGGGTCACCACAGAGACCTGTCTGGTGGTGTCATCATCGTCAGGCTCGCGCAGAAGGACGTCCTATGACGAGAGAGGTGCGATTGTCGGGCAGTCGTCGACGGTCTTCTCCGAGTCTCCCCCACCGGAGGTGTCGTCCGCTGACACCTCTATCAGAACGGAGCCCTGTGCCGGGAACAACCCCCGCTCATCAAAGGCAGGCAGCACGGTGATCAGATCGGCCCGGTCATCGAGGCGGTACAACTGACCCAAAGCCTCGGGCAGGTCACCAGGGTCATCGCCCAGCAAGATTGCCACGGCCATGTTTAGCTCCTCAGTGGGGAAGTCCTGGGACCAGAGCCTGAGCTCATTGTCACCAGCCCGGTAGTCCCTTCGGCTCCTCTAGCCGAGGGTTGGCGTCCTTGAGGCTCGTGAGAACCCAACGATGACCTTCTTCCTAGCCTTCAGGAGCAAATTTCTTCTCCGGGCCGCTACGAATGAGACGCATGCCAACAAATGGACGCCATCGTGCAAGCGCAGGCTAAAGAAATGACGGAAGAGGGCTACTGAAGGTCGCACGCCTACGAAGGCCTCGCAGTAGAAAGCAAAGACGGACATGAGCAAGATGGAGTTAGGCTGGAGGTGAAGTGCCTGGATCCCGTAGTGGCTCAAGATGGCAGTGAAGAACGAGGAGAAATCCGATACTAGCCCAGCGAAGACACTATGGAGGAAGAAGGGGTGTACCGCCTTTGACGCGGGCTGATACGTCTCCGTCGTATCTACTTTTCCGAACTCTTTTGCCCTTGTTTTGGACTCTAATTTGCATGATTTGAATGGAACCAACCCGAACTAACGCTATTTTTAGCAGAATTGCCATGGTGTTATTTTTGTGGAGAAATAAAAGTTCTCGGAATGTCCTGAAAATTTACGAAGAACTTTTCTGGAATTAATGAAAAGTACCTGCGCAAAGATCCACCGGAGGGGGTGAGCCAGTGGGCCACAAGCCCAGGGGGCGCGGCCACCCCCCAGGCCACGCCATGAGGGCTTGTGGGGCCCACGAGGATCCAGCGCCTCCAATCTCAGCTCTATATATTCCGTTTTGCCCGGAAAAAAATCAGAGAGAAGGTTTCATTGCGTTTTACGATACGGAGGCGCCGCCACATCCTTTTCTTCATCTGGAGGGCAGATTTGGAGTCCGTTTCGGGCTCCGAGGACGGGAAATCGTCGCCATCGTCATCATCAACCTTCCTCCATCGACAATTTCATGATTCTCTTCATCGTTCGTGAGTAATCTCATCGTAGGCTTGCTGGACGGTGATGAGTTGGATGAGATCTCACTACTGGAATTCAGAATTTTGCCATCTGCCAGGCCTTTGCCGTGTGCTGACACATGGCAAAGGTACTCTTTGCCGTCAGCTGTCACAGTGCTGACGGCAAAGAGGTGGCTGATGGCAAAAGTTTATTTTGCCGTCGGCCACCTCTTTGTCGTCCGCTCGCGGACGACAAAGAAGCACTATGCGGACGAGAAAGGGTGGGCAGACGACAAAGCCCCCCCAAACGGCCGAAACCCCACCCCCACCCACCCCTCCCCTTTGCCGTTTGCTTTGGGGGCCTTTGCCGTCCGCCTGGGAGCATGGCGGACGACAAAGGGTCGGCGGCCCACCAACCCCCACCCTCACCCGATGCCTCCCCCACCCGGCCCCTTTGCCGTCTTCCTGGGGGGCTTTGCCATCTGCTTGGGAGCACAGCGGACGGCAAAGGTGTGGCTCACCAAACACACTCACGCCGCCCCCCTCCAACCGACGCTTCCCACGTAGCCCACCAGTGCTCGAATCCCCCACCGCACCGCCGCCTGCCGATGTCCCGCTGCTCCGCGCCGCCTGCCGACGTCCCGCTGCCCCGCGCGGCTGCCCCGCGCCTCCTGCCAACGTCCCGGTGCCCCGAGCCGCTGCCCCGTGCAGCCTACCGTCCTCCCGCTGCCCCAAGCCGCTGCCCCGCACCGCCTCCTCCCCGCGCCCCTCCACCTCTACGGTTGTCCTCCCTGCGCCGTCCTCATCGCCCGGCCGCCCCCCTCCCGTGAGTTCCTATTTTTTTTCCTTCTTCGTATAATTTGTTAATTAGGTTAGTTAGGTTAGTTGTTAATTAATAATTAGGTTAGTTAGGTTAGTTGTTAGTGGTAATGCCCATTCGAATTTTGGATCTTGTTCGTGTTAGTTGTTAGTTTGTAGGTCAGTTAATTTGTAGATTTAGTGGTAGTTTAGTTAGTTGGTACATTTTGTTTAGTTAGTTGGTAGTTTAGTTAGTTCTTATATTTAGTTATTTAATTAGTAGATTTTGTAGGTAGTTTAACTACGGACAAGAACATCGCATTATGATCCCGGAATACAGCCCACCACCACCGTTTGTTCCTTGCTTCGAGACCGCGCCATCGGAGTTTATTTTTACCCATCCATTGACAGGAGGCTCCCATTTCTGGATAGTTTTTGGCTCTGGCGGTGACACCCTTGTCTCGTTCGGTGCTTTCCAATCTGACAGTTGCACCTTCAGAGAATCTATTATTTCATGGGGCTGCTGCAGCTTCCGCCCCTCCCTTGTGTTGTTTCTGGCTAGCCATAGCCCCTAAGTAGCCTGTAGCATGAGCTCCTTCTCATGGTCAGCAGCGGCAGCGACCATTCAAGCAACCAAGATGAAATAGCCTTCTCGGAGGTCAAATTAACCGGTGGACTAGCCACCATCACGCCCAGCTCCTCTTTGATGAGTTGCCAGAATGTGACTGAGTGTTGACTAGTGGTAGATTGTGTTAATTAGTAGATTTAGTAGGTAGTTTAGTGGTAGATTATGTTTTGTTAATTATTGGTAGCTAGATTCTTTTTTAGTTACTTAGTGGTAGATTTTGTAGGTTAGTTAATTAGTGGGAGGTCAAATTAACCGGTGCACTATGTTGTGGTGTGTGTGCTTCCACCGGACAAAACAATGATATTTTGAAACATCCGTGTCAACCATAATATTCTCAACAACCCCCGACGCCACTCACCCTCGACCGCTGACCCCCGACAGCACTGACCCCAACTCCCGAGCCCCAACACCTCTTCGTCCTCTTGTTGACCGAAAAGACCCCAACCCCCGACACGAGTGACCCTCGACCCCCGACGACACTAACCCACATAGTTATGAGTTAGGTCACATAGTTATGTTAATTATAAAAACATCGTATTTGTGTTGATCGTGTGAATTTCAATGTGCAGTTTTTCGACGACCGCCACGTGCATTGGACGAGCTCCGCCCTTGCGTTTGTAGGTGAGCACAAATGACTTCTCCTCCTACCCCCTTAATTTGCTCTGTCCCGGTCTTCGTGCCAATGAAACTTGCTAGCTATAGGTTTCTTCAATCATGATTATGCGTGACCAGTATGCGTCTCCCGTTCGAAAGGACAACCCGATCTATAAATATGCATTTCTTTGCATATTTATAACCGCCATCCTTTAGAATTGTCCAACATTATCCATGGACAACCCGAGTATGTGTAGATTGGGTTCGTTTTCCCGTATGCTGTGCTCTGGATCCGATGCAGAATTTCGTCAGTGCCTCCCTATTGTTGGCCGGGTACACATCCTCTTTGCTTATTGCCGAGACGTGTATTAGGAGAACAGCAGGGAGGTGCTGCCGAAATCCACGTCGCATCTGGAGCAGAGCATGGGAAAACGAACTCAATATACACATACTCGGGTGGGATTAGGACCTATCTTTACCTATTAGCGTGTAGGTTGCATGGACGTAATAAAACTGACAAACTTGATTAGCGTATGAATATAGATGATGAATTATATATTTATTTCTTGTGCCCCCATAGGTAGCTAGGCAACATGAGTGATCGTGCTTGGATGTACACTGGTCACCCTAGTCAGAAAGACATGACCCATGAATGGTTAACAAAAACCAGGGGGTTTGTGAGAGCCCCATTTGCAAATGTCCAGCAAAAAACATGGTGCCCCTATCCCAACTGCGACAACTGAAAAAAGCAGACAGAGTTTGAAATGGGTAAACACATGCAGAAGTGGGGTTTTACGCCTAATTATACGATGTAGACTTTTCATGGTGAGTCTGAACAACGTGCCAGAGCTGAGGTGATTCGTCGTTGCACCGACGAGCATGGTACCGGGATTGAAGACATGGTGCAAGACTTTGATGATGCTCGGGATTCGGACGATGAGATGGAGGAATCTGCGAAGGCCTTCTATGAAATGTTGGAGTCTTCAAGACGTCCTCTCCACGAGCAGACTGAGCTTTGTCAGCTGGATGCCATCGCGCAAGTAATGGCTCTGAAGGCTCAATTCA
The DNA here is from genome assembly GCF_904849725.1 of Hordeum vulgare subsp. vulgare. Classification (NCBI taxonomy): domain Eukaryota; kingdom Viridiplantae; phylum Streptophyta; class Magnoliopsida; order Poales; family Poaceae; genus Hordeum; species Hordeum vulgare. The sequence continues at coordinate 312,976,152 of NC_058523.1, forward strand.
ACCTAGGCAAAGAATGCTACGACGTGATGATGACAATATTTGGACGCTTTCTACCCAAAGGCCATGTACTGCCTGCAAACATGTACTAGTCAGAGAAAATCCTCAGTGTACTTAAGATGCCCTATGAGAAGATACATGCCTGTGAGAATGGATGTGCCTTATTTAGGCTTGAGTATGCGGCCTTGAACTATTGCCCCATTTGCAATTCTTCCAGGTATATTGTGGTAGACAACGGTATGGCTGAGAAGAATCAGACCAAAATCCCCATTAGTGTTCTTCGGTATCTGCCAATTGTACCAAGATTTCAACGTCTTTTCATGGTCGAAGAGACGGCCAGACAGATGACATGGCACAAATTGGGCAAAAGAACCGAACTAGATGCGGATGGGAACAAGATGCTGGTACACAGTTCAGATGGTTTTGCATGGAGGCACTTCGATGCATTACATAAGGATAAATCGGAAGATCCAAGGCAACCTAGAGTTGCCATCAGCACGTATGGGTTCAATGTGTATTGTATGACGGCAGCACAATACAGTTGTTGGCCTGTATTTTTCATTCCACTCAATTTGCCACCCGGAGAGATTATGGAAAGAAAGAACATTTTCCTGACGTTGATAATTCCAGGGCCCAACTATCCGGGGAAGAATATGCATGTGTACATGCAGCCGCTTAAGGATGAGTTGCAAGAAGCCTGGGATAATGGGATCAAGACCTACGACGCGGCTACCAAAACAAATTTCAAAATGCATGTGTGGTACATGTACTCGACGCATGATTATCCGGCGTTTGCGCTATTCGCTGGCTGGTGTGTGCATGGAAGGTTCCCGTGCACCACATGCAAGGCAGCTCTTCAGTTCCGTTGGCTGCAGGCTGGTCGCAAGTTTTCTTGCTTCGACATGCATAGACAATTCCTGGATCCTGACCATAAGTTCAAAAAAGACAAGAAGAATATCATAAAAGGTAGAGTTGTCAAAAACACTGCACCAGCTGCGTTGACAGGCCAACAGACCCTTGATCAGTTAAACGCTCTCGAGCCTGATCCTTTGCGTCCAGCATACTTCAAAGGGTATAATACGAAACACGACTGGACTCACAAGTCATGCTTATGGGATCTGCCTTACTTCAAAGACCTCCTTTGCCCACACAACATCGACGTGATGCACACTGAAAAGAAAGCAACCTAAGGCTAGAATCGACCTGGAGGCTCTATGTGATAGACCGTTGCAAAACTTGCGACAAGGAAAGGAAAGCAAAGCATAGCGAAGCCAAAGGCAGGGTTCAATCTTGAAAGGCGAGCTATGAGGGAAATGCTATTGTGGGTGAAAATGCGGTTGATGTTCCACGATGGGTATGCTGCGAATCTAAAGAGGGGAGCGAGTCTTGAGAAATTGAATATATTTGGTCTCAAGAGTCATGATTGGAACATATGGAGTGAGCGGGTAATGCCGGTGATGTTGCGTGGCTTTATCCATGAGGATGAATGGCTAGTACTGGCAGAGCTGAGCTATTTCTTCCGTTCTCTTTGTGCGAAAGAACTATCGCTTGGCGTGCTACATGAAATGGAAGAGTTGGCGCCGGAGTTGATCTGCAAATTAGGAAAGATCTTTCCACCGGGCTTCTTTAATCCAATACAACATTTGATTTTGCATCTCCCGAATGAGGCAAGAATGGGGGGGCCCGTTCAAAATCGATGGTGCTACTCAACTAAGAGGATGCAGAAGACACTTCGAGCTAAGTGTACAAATAAACGTAGAATTGAAGCATCGATGACCGAGGCATTCATAACTGAGGAGGCAGCAAACTTCGTGACAACACACTACGAAGCCAAAAATCATCATTTGCATAAACAGAAGCCTCGGTACAATGATGGCGATCCAAAAAAAGTTCGATCCAACCTCAACCTATTCAAAGGTAAGCTCGCACCATCCGGTGCTTCGAAAGGGAAATCGTTGGATGTCGAAGAATGGCGGACCATTTCATTGTATATCTTCACCAACCTAACAGAAGTGCGGCCGTACATCGAGTAAGTTCTCGGTAAATTATTGTTCCGCAACTTCTAATTGCTTTGAACTACTCTTATTCCCGGATATTTGATATAGTCGATACGTCGCCGAATTCTCGGATGGAGCGGTCATCAAAAAGGATTTTGTCGAAGAGTATGAGCTTCTCGCAAAGCATGGAGGCGACTACCCCGGTTTCATCTCTTGGTTCAAACAAAGGGTAATTAATTAACATTAAAGGCCCATTTGATTTTTTTGTCTAATTTGCGGCTAATGCATCCATTCTTTCATATTAAACTTGTAGGCTGATGCAGAGTCTATGGACGCCGAGTTGAGAGAAGTCGCTAATGGTTTTGACTATAAGGTCCATTCATTTGACAAATACAACATCAACGGGTATCACTTTCGTACCTTTGGCAAAGTGCTATCTATGCCCGACCTAAAGACTACAAATTGTTCTGTCTCTGCTATCAGCGAAGGAGGCACCGAGTATTATGGAAGAGTTGAAGCAATTTATGAACTTCTATTCTATGGTGAAAACCCACCGACCGTCGTAGTCTTCAAATGTTATTGGTTTGAGCCGAGGGAGACTAGAAGGACTCATGAACATATAGGACTAGTCGAAATCAACCAAAACACCCACTTAGATGTTCCCGATGTCTATATTACGGCCCAACAGGCGACACAAGTTTTCTATCTACCGTGGGCCTGCCAAACTGATCCAAATCTCAAAGGTTGGGATGTCGTTTATGAAGTTCCACCACATTTTAGACCACCTACCCTCAATGAAGAGGATTACGAACCTCACATTAACCCAGACACATATAAAGGAGAATTCTTCCAAGGAACACGTATGTCCAAGAAACGTTTCAAGAACCGCTCTACTTCACCCCAGAACATTGAAGTAGACAGCGACAGTGAATCCGTCTTAACCCCTGAGCCTGAACAGGAAGAGCTGGAAGAAGAAGAGGTTACTGCTGCGGATGACCTGTCACTTCTTGACCGATTACATAATGGTGGCCTTCCTCATGTTCTTCGTGATAGTGATGATGATGATGCATTTATTGATGATATTGATGATCATGATGCATTTATTGATCCCGAAGCATATATAGACGAGCACGATTGTTATTAGTTCATGTCAGGTATTCAACTATTATACTATATATAAATTTTGAGTTCATGTTAGGTATTCAATTTTTATTAGTCATGTTGGTATTTATGACGATGATACACTTAAATTACATACATTTTATTACTCAAGTTGGTATTTATGTTGTATTAATTTCATTTACTCTTTGTCATGAAACGTGTTGAAAGATGGTGGGAAAGGGTCGAAAGCAATCCGTGGCTCCTTCTTCGTCGGCGGGTGACGGGATGGGTACTTCCATTCCTGCCTCGCCTCTTCGGAGAGTGTTGCTCTCTATTATGCAAGGAGCACCCCCCGTGAGAGGAGGTCGACCCCCCGCGAAGCCGAGAGGTACTAAAGGTACACGTTGTATTCATGTTGGTATTTATGTTGTACTAATGTTGTATGCATATTGGTATTTATATACATTTTATTACTCATGTTGGTATTTATGTTGTACTAAAGGTACACGTGGCTGCGGGAGAGATAGGGCGGTGGCTGCCACGCCTTCTGAGGTGAAGGCTACATGGTCTCCGCCACCACCCCAAGCTGATTGACCTCAGCACAGGACTTCTAGGGTGGATTCGTCTCAGGTGGAGCTAGATCCAAAATGGTTTAATAAGCATAGTTTGCTCCGGAATGACACATTTTACCCAAGTTAGCTCCGAAACGACCTATAGTTAGCTAGGCTTCCACCTAAATGACATAATTAGCTTAGTTAGCTCCAAAATGGTCTATTTAATGCACTACAAGAAATGCCCTCATTTATGACAATTTTTTTTGACCAGGGTTAAATTGGTCATAGATTTATGACCAAACTATACAAAATGGTCATGCCATGTTTAAGAAGGTCCAAACCCTATGGCACCATGACCATTTCCTCCAAGTACGTCATAATTCTATTACACCAAATGGTCAAAGAAATGTATAACGCCATCTATGTGCTTATGTAAGGTCCTACACGACCAAATTAAGGTCATTAGGTTGAATAGTGGTGGTTGTGCATACACCTCAAGAGACCTACATGTAAATACACTAACGGGTGTCCCCGATACATTATGTTGGAAATGCAACTAGCTGGTGGGATTAGACGCGTGAGACCAACTAATAGGCACGCGAGCTTACTAATGGGACCTGCTAACGGCTGCCCCATTGGTTCGTGTAGAAAATGCAACCGGTTCTTTCATATATGTGCCCCATATAATCTACAAATATACATAAATACTTAAACAAAAATTTTGTTTGACTTCATAAAGACCTTATTTGAGATACATGTCGTTCAAAATTAATTTATATTAAATAAATAGCCAAAAATGTATTTAATGGCTAAATGATGGTAAAGAGCACACGTATGGGATGACGCATAAATGAGTGCAAGGTACAATGTTACTTTGGTTTGTGATGCAAATCTATCCATTATTTATGTTTTACCCACTACTTAAATCAACAATTTTACATACAACAATGATATTTATGTAGAGCTCATTGACCTACTCAAGGGATAGATAATCGATGAATAATACACTTTTTCTAGAAGTGAATAATACACTCTTTGGAAACATGATTTTTCTGCCAAAAAAATGAATAAATAAACTTTTTTTTTAGATTTATGCCAGGTGGATCTGTTTTGGGGTAATTGTGCCACGTAGATGCCACCAAGCCATAGAAGAGAAAAAATAGAGCCCAGCCGCGGCGGTCTCCCGCGCACTTGCTTGATGGGGAACAATTATTTCGTTGTCCGCGCGTGGCATTGGACCCGCTGCTGAGTGAGAGAGCAAATTTCGGGCTGTTTTTCTCAAGGAAAAAACCAAATTTTGGGCCACATTTACCTCTCTTTGCTACCTATCCACGCCACAGCCCAAAACCTCCCATTCTCCCTCGGAGCCACCATCCGCTAGGGTTTCTCTTTGGCGCCGCCGCTGCCACCGCCGCCAACCAATCTCCGCTTGCTTGATTAGGTGATCCCTCGACCCTGAAGCACTCCACCCCGAGCTTCTCCTCCGGCCGTTGAGTGCCAAGAGTCTGCCGCCGCACCGACGAGCTCCCCGAGATGCATCTCCCTCTGACGAGCGCTCCGACATGCATCTGCCGCCGGCGAGCTCAGCTTCACCACCGACTCTACAAGTTTCCTCACCCGCTTTAAGCACTTTGCGGCCACTACCGCCCTGACATGCCCCCGACCCCTACATTGCCGTGGAAGCGAGCCTGCTGCTCCTCTCCCTCCCCAAGAACATCTAAGCTACCGATGCAACGCCGACGCCCTAATTTGCCTCCCCTCCATCACAGAGGTACTTTAGTCCCTCTCTTCTCTCACTTGTTCTCATTGGATAATAGGTGTGTCCTGGATGTGCTTTGTGCCTGCTGAATGATGCGCGTGTGTGCTCGATGTAGTATGTGTTTGCTGAATAATGCATGTGGATGTTGCATATTTCTAATCAGTGGCGGAGGACAAAACTTTTTTGAGGTGGGGCGAACTCTCCAGCATAAAATTATTTGTTTGATGCAAAACCAAAATGACTATGCCATGACTGCATTTTTATTTGATTATCATACCCCAATTTGAGGAGAACCTCGTAACCGAATTTAACGTGCAGTCAGCCAGGTTAATGAAAAAATCAATCGAATCAATAAGCTTTATTCATCACAAAAACGACACTAAACATAACATTGTTGTTGTAGATTGTCAATTCATTATCTGAAGAAAATGATACTATAAAAATTTAACACAAAATTACCTCTACTCCTAGTTTTTGCTAGCGCATTTCCTTTCCTATTCGTCATCTTCTTCTCGCCGCCGGCCTCATGCTGTTAGCACGCTCTTGCTGGCTTCCGGAAATGCGAATACGAGACCACGTCCTGGTGCACTCTATTGATCGTTGGCCTCACAAGTCACAAGTCACATGCGCCATGGCCGCTCCTGCTGGCTGCAGCGAATGTGCGCCGCTCGTCCGTTCTTGTCCATGGCGTCAGTCCTGCATGGCGTGGATGAACATAGGACTGGATGAGGATCGAGCGATGCTGGGTTCTGGACCTGCTAGAGTGTTGGTTGCTATAGCCCAATAATCTGTTGAGATGAGTGCCAAGTTCCATCACGGCCCAAAATGATTTCACGGGAATTTTCAAGAAGCTTTAGTTTCAACATCGATCAGTCTGTATGTACGTATACGTATAAAACAAAATCACCAAAAATCAAGGTAGGGCGAGCGTCCAACCTCGCCCTACGAGGAGCTCCGCCCCTATTTCTAATGGATGTGCATTGCTTGTGTGTTGATTGCTGGAGGGAGAGAGTGACGAGAAGTCTGTAAATAATACTTCCTCTGTTGTAAGAAGTCTGTAAATAATACTTCTTTATGCTTGAAAGCAGTTAGCTTTGTAGGAGCGCTTACCTTTTACTCTGCTGTTGTTTCAAGTATGTGGACCATAAATATGCCAACACATGTCTATTAAACTAGAAGAGTGATGTCTAGAATTTGGCGTGCTGCCACTTGAAGCAATGGTTGGGAGGAGCCTGACAATTATTGGCAGCCAGCTCATGAAGTGTGCATATATTGTATTGTTAGGAATCCATACTAGTGTCCATTTTGTTATAACATCAACATTGCATCTGCTAGCAGCGACAATTTATTTCAGTTGTAATATCCTGATATCCCAGTTTGCCTAAACATAGCAGCACTTATGTCACCTTTCCAACTTGTATTTGTTTTCCTATCGTGCTACCCTACTGGTTACTGGAAAACTGGACATGTATGTTAATGGACTACAATATGGATGACCTGCAGGTGCATCTGGTGGAGTGGCTCCAGATGATGGTGGGCATGAGAAAAGTTGAGGAGCGTTGAAGGACTGTTTGGAGGCTCACTCACATGGTGTTACCATGCTAATCAAAGTGTTTTGATCAATAGAACACATGCTATTCCAGAAGATTTTAACATACTAACTAATGGTTTCTATAATTTTAACATATGCAATGTTCACTTATATCCATTATTCTTATCTATCAATATTGACTGATAATTTTATTGTAAACATTGTCTTGATTTGTTGCTTGTTCTCTCATGTTCTAGTAGTAGATCACTATCCTATAAAATAATAGTTGTGTTGCACGCAATTAACATCTACACTTTTGTTTGGTTGAGATTATACATGCTTCTAGATAGTGCAGAGTACACAAAGAGATTTTAGAACTTGCAGAAGTATATATCTCTATGTTTAATGGTTATTTTGAGCTGTTACCATTTAGTTTGCGAGATTCTAATTATGCGTTTACTAGGTTTTTTTTCATGCAAACAAAAGAGAACTTAAAGTTATGTTTATCTGGTTTAGGTTATGATTTATGTTTGCCCCTTCTAGAGCTTCATGTTATTTATGTTTAATCAAACTCACTAGTTATGGCATATGCATACCCTTTTTATTAGACCATAATTATCTGGAAGTATTTATTTTTTCTTTGAACTAAAACTTTGATCTTTATAGGATTGAGGTGTATTAGACCATAATTATCTGGAAGTATTTATTTTTTCATTGAACTACAACTTTGATCTTTATAGGATTGAGGTTCAAACAGCCAGAACAGCGCCATGGGAACCATCATGGTGGTTGAAAAAACTGATTTTCCTCATCCCCCTATCCTGTGAGTTTCTCGTCATTTTAATGCATTTTCATGGTCACTATCAGAATTGACTTGTATGATTAGTTGATTATGTTAGGTTATTAGATCTCTGAAATTTTAACTTTCTATTTTTTTATTTAGGGAGTATGTACTCTATTATTCATTTGTTTGAAAAAATATCTTTAAGTATTGCCTGGTTTTGAACTATCTGAAGTTGTTCTAGTTTACTTATTTAGATTGGAGGAAGTAATATTTTTATGCTTCTTTGAATAATCAAGTGATCTTTATGCACTGAGTGCATCCTTCATAAGTTAAAAAATCCTTACAGGATGACCTTTATGCACGGGCACTGTCCAGAAAGGTTCCCATTCCTTCAAGCCTGATTGATCCTTACAGGATGATCATTGTGATCCGTTTGGTGATTGTGTGTCTCTTCTTCTTTTTCTATGATATTTATTATTCCAGAAATATTTCAGCTAGGATTAATTGATATAAGTAGCGATAATTTGACTAGTGATGATTATTCGAAATTTCTTGGTGGATATGTTGAATTAATTAGTGATCATCCCTGTACGTGTGCAGAAATATAATTTGTATTTACTAGTGGACCTCCTCACTTGATGTTCATTGTAGAAAATAATCTAAGATGAGGTCTTGACATGGCCATCAGATATTGTGGCAATATTGAAAGTTTCTTTGAAAACATATGTTTGGTTTATTTGCAATACAAGGCAAGCAAGGGAAAAGAACAAATAAATCTTGTCTGGCTGAGTGATGCATCTTTTGTTGGTAAACGATTACGACTATATACCAAATACTATTTATCTTTTTCCTTTTTGAATTTTGTAGTAGTTAGGAACAACGTCTTTTTTGTTATCCATCAAGAACTTTGCTTTTGGCTATTGAATAATGTCCTATATTTGTTTTGATGGAGTTATTGATGAAAATAACTTGTGGAGCTCTTCGATCCCATACAAAGCTTTTATACTGATAAGGAAAAGCTTTTCGAGACTCTTGCTTCTCTTTGGTGCTATATTTATAAACTTTGTTTCAATTCTTGTTATATCCTAAATATTGCATGTGGTTCAGAACGAATGATGGATTATTATGTAGCTTTTCTAAAATTTGATGCAGTAACATATACTAGAGGTCAATGTTAATACATCAAGCACAGCCTGATGGAGTCCTTTTCTTTTGCTTGATTTCCATATTTTATTTGTGTTGACAGATAGTTTATTTTGGTTGCTTAACTCGTATTTTTTTATTCAAATTTCGTGTTACTTGAGCTAACTGTAGAGCGTTATATCGCTTAAAGTAAAAAGTGGATAGAAACATTTTTTATTAATGTGTAAGTTCGGTACCAATTCATTTATACGAAGTCAAGTGCTTATTGTTAGATATTTCTTTTGAGTTACACCAACTTACTCAATTTCAGGGCAGCATGTGGCTGAGTGGCATATTGTGCAGAGGAAGAGTATGAGAAGAAACTTGTGCTTCTCACTCAAACTTTGTCGAACTCTCTTTATGTGCGATTGTGCACTTGTTGGGTCCTTTTGCTATGCACTTGCACTTGCATAAGTATTCTATTGTGCATTTGTAAAATTATTTTGATGTGCACTTGTTAGGCCTTGAACCTTTATGTGTGGAGGATTCGGTGGATGATGTATTGTATTTCATGTGATGTGCTACTGAAATGAAATATACAGTTTATCTGCAATATTTTATTCTGTTGTACTTGTTTTTAAATGGGCCTATCCTAAGATATGCGTGCTTCTAGCAAAATAATGCTAACAAATCAGACATTTTCAATAGTAAAATAGATATTGGGCTAGGCCCATGTAGGTTAGATTGGTGGACTGAGCTTTGAAATTTATGATGATTTCGTTTGGTCACTAGCAATGCCACGTCAGCTTGGCCACGTCAGATCCTACGTGGCTCACACAAATGGGTAATGACCAAACCAATTTTTTGGTCAATAGAGACCTACGACCAAAATTTTAGAAAGGTCATGCTTGTTCATTCTTGACGGCCAATTGTTGACGTTGTAAATTTGGTCAAAAAAGGTCAATGAACGACAACAATGACGAATCAGCGACGAATATAGGGAGTCATAATTGACCTTATTACTTGTAGTGATAAAACATGACCTATACTTAGCTAATTATCCTCGAAATGACATAATTAGCTCCAAAAAGGAAGGAAGGAAGAAGAAGAAGAGAAGAAGAAGAAGAGAAGAAGAAGAAGAGAAGAAGAAGGATAAGGAGAAGGAGAAGAAGGAGGAGAAGAAGGAGAAGGAGCTCCTCATTCTCCTTCTTCTTCCTCCTTCTGCCTCCTTTTCCTTCTCCTGCTTCTTTTCTTCTTCTTCTCCTCTTCCTTCTCCTCCTCCTCCTCCTCCTCCTCCTCCTCCTCCTTCTTCTTATTTTACTTCTTCTTCTCTTCTTCCTTATTCTCTTTCTCTTCTTCTACATAGCTTAGACTCATCCAAGAAAGACTAAATTGGCTAATTATCCTACAAAATGACATAATTAGCTTAGTTAGGTGAAAACATCATAAGAACCTTGGTTAGCACATTAAAATGACCAATTTAGCTAAAAAATGAAATAATAAGCTCAAATGGCATAAGAACCTTGGTTAGCTCATGAATATTATGTACTTAGCTTGGCTTCCACCTAAATGATATAATTAGCCAATTTAGCTCCAATATGGCTTAATAAGCATAGTTAGCTCCAAAATGACATTTTTAACCCAAGTGAGCTCCGAAACGACCTATAGTTAGCTATGCTTCTTCCTAAATGACATAATTAGGTTACTTAGCTCCAAAATGACCTATTTAATAAAAAATGACCTATAGTGAGCTAAGTGCTCTCCTAAATGACATAATAAGGCTTATGTAGCTGCAAGATGACCTATTCCCCCTAACTTAGGTATTAAATGGCCTATAATTAGCCTAGCTAGATCCAAAATGGCTTAATAAGCATAGTTTGCTCCGGAATGACAAATTCTACCCAAGTTAGCTCCGAAACGACCTATAGTTAACTAGGCTTCCACCTAAATGACATAATTAGCTTAGTTAGCTCAAAAATGGTCTATTTAATAAAACATGACCTATACTTAGCTAATTATCCTTGAAATGACATAATTAGCTCCAAAAAAAACTTCTTAGCTAATTTAGCCCAAAGAAGGGGACAAGAGGAGAAGAAAGAGGAAAAATGAAAGGAAGGAAGAAGAAGAAGAATATAAGAAGAAGGATAAGAAGAAGGAGAAGAAGGACGAGAAGAAGGAGAAGGAATTCCTCCTTCTCCTTCTTCTTCCTCCTTCTTCTCCTTCTTCTTTTCTTCTTCTTCTCCTTCTCCCCGTCCTCCTCCTCCTCCTCCTTATTCTTTTACTTCTCCTTCTCTTCTTGCTTCTTCTCTTTCTCTTCTTCTACGTAGCTTCGACTTATCCAAGAAAGACTAAATTGGCTAATTATCCTACAAAATGACATAATTAGCTTAGTTAGCTCCAAAATGACATATTTAATAAAAAAATGACCTATAGTTAGCTAAGTTCTCTCCTAAATTACATAATAAAGCTTAGGTAGCTGCAAGATGACCTATTCCCCCTAACTTAGGTATTAATAAGGCTCCGTCTTCTTCTCTTCTTCTTCCTCCTTCTTCCTCCTTCTCCTTCTCCTTCTTCTTTTCTTCTTCTTCTCCTCTTCCTTCTCCTTCTCCTCCTCCTCCTCCTCCTCCTTCTTCTTTTACTTCTTCTTCTCTTCTTGCTTCTTCTCTTTCTCTTCTTCTACGTAGCTTAGACTCATCCAAAAAGACTAAATTGGCTAATTATCCTACAAAATGACATAATTAGCTTAGTTAGGTGAAAACATCATGAGAACCTTGGTTAGCTCATTAAAATGACCAATTTAGCTAAAATATGAAATAATAAGCTCAAAATGGCATAAGAACCTTGGTTAGCTCACGAATATTATATACTTAGCTTGGCTTCCACCTAAATGATATAATTAGCCAATTTAGCTCCAATATGTCTTAATAAGCATAGTTAGCTCCAAAATGACATTTTTAACCCAAGTGAGCTCCGAAACGACCTATAGTTAGCTAGGCTTCTTCCTAAATGACATAATTAGGTTAGTTAGCTCCAAAATGACCTATTTAATAAAAAATGACCTATAGTGAGCTAAGTGCTCTCCTAAATGACATAATAAGGCTTATGTAGCTGCAAGATGACCTATTCCCCCTAACTTAGGTATTAAATGGCCTATAATTAGCCTAGCTAGATCCAAAATGACTTAATAAACATAGTTTGCTCCGGAATGACACATTTTACCCAAGTTAGCTCCGAAACGACCTATAGTTAGCTAGGCTTCCACCTAAATGACATTATTTGCTTAGTTAGCTCCAAATGGTCTATTTAATAAAACATGACCTATACTTAGCTAGTTATCCTCGAAATGACATAATTAGCTCCAAAAAGGCATTCTTAGCTAATTTAGCCCGAAGAAGGGGACAAGAGCAGAAGAAAGAGGAAAAATGAAAGGAAGGAAGAAGAAGAAGAAGAGAAGAAGAAGAAGAGAAGAAGACAGATAAGAAGAAGGAGAAGAAGGAGGAGAAGAAGGAGAAGGACCTCCTCCTTCTCCTTCTTCTTCCTCCTTCTTCCTCCTTCTTCCTCCTTCTCCTTCTCCTTCTTCTTTTCTTGTTCTTCTCCTCTTCCTTCTCCTTCTCCTCCTCCTCCTCCTCCTCCTCCTTCTTTTACTTCTTCTTCTCTTCTTGCTTCTTCTCTTTGTCTTCTTCTACGTAGCTTAGACTCATCCAAGAAAGACTAAATTGGCTAATTATCCTACAAAATGACATAATTAGCTTAGTTAGGTGAAAACATCATGAGAACCTTGGTTAGCTCATTAAAATGACCAATTTAGCTAAAATATGAAATAATAAGCTCAAAATGGCATAAGAACCTTGGTTAGCTCACGAATATTATATACTTAGCTTGGCTTCCACCTAAATGATATAATTAGCCAATTTAGCTCCAATATGTCTTAATAAGCATAGTTAGCTCCAAAATGACATTTTTAACCCAAGTGAGCTCCGGAACGACCTATAGTTAGCTAGGCTTCTTCCTAAATGACATAATTAGGTTAGTTAGCTCCAAAATGACATATTTAATAAAAAATGACCTATAGTTAGCTAAGTTCTCTCCTAAATGACATAATAAGGCTTATGTAGCTGCAAGATGACCTATTCCCCCTAACTTAGGTATTAAATGGCCTATAATTAGCCTAGCTAGATCCAAAATGGCTTAATAAGCATAGTTTGCTCCGGAATGGCACATTTTACCCAAGTTAGCTCCGAAACGACCTATAGTTAGCTAGGCTTCCACCTAAATGACATAATTAGCTTAGTTAGCTCCAAAATGGTCTATTTAATAAAACATGACCTATACTTAGCTAATTATCCTCGAAATGACATAATTAGCTCCAAAAAGGCATTCTTAGCTAATTTAGCCCGAAGAAGGGGACAAGAGGAGAAGAAAGAGGAAAAATGAAAGGAAGGAAGAAGAAGAAGAAGAGAAGAAGAAGGAGAATGAGGAATAAGAAGAAGAAGGAGAAGGAGGAGAGAAGCTCCTTCTCCTTCTTCTCTTCCTTCTTCTCCTTCTTCTTGTCCTTATTCTTTTCTTCTTCTTCTCCTTATCATCCTCCTTCTCCTCCTTCTCCTCGTCATCCTTCTTCTTCTTCTTTTTCTTCTCCTTCTTCTTCTCTTCTTGCTTCTTATCTTCTTGCTTCTTCTCTTTCTTCTTCTACGTAGGTTATTTTCCCCCAACAAAGACATACTTAGCTAATTATCCTCCAAAATGACATAATTAGTATAGTTAGGTAAAAACATCATAAGAACCTTGGTTAGCTCATTAAAATGACTAATTTATCTCCAAAATGACATAATCAGGTCAAAATGGATTAATAATGATAATTGGCTACAAAATGACATATTTTATCCAAGTTAGCTCTAGAATGACCTATACTTAGCTAAGTTCTCTCCTAAATGACATAATAAGGCTCTGTAGCTCCAAGATGACCTATTCCATCCAACTTAGCTATTAAATGGCCTATAGTTGGCTAATTTCTCTCCGAAATAACCTATATACTTCTTCATCTATTATTATTCTTCTAACTTTCTTATTTGTCATTTTGCAGATTACATTCACTTCACGAGAAGCTTGGATTATATTGATGGAATGCTTGAAGATGATTTCTTGTACCATGGCTTCACGGAAGCTTGTATTAAAACTATTGTAGTATATGGGTATATATGAAACTTTGTATGCATGTGGATGAAACTGGTGTAATTTATGGTTTGGTACGGATGGAACTTGCATAATATGTATGTACTATGGATGAAAGTTTTTTTAATATGGTTATGAGTACGGAAACAAATTTATTTATATCAAATATATATATATATATATCTTGATTATTGTGAAAAATGCTGGATATAATAAGAAATAAAATAAAAAGGGGTTGGTTCCCCCCTTTCCCGTCTGCCCCCCACTTGGCAAAGGGGGGATGGCAGACGGCGAAGAGGGGAGAGAGAGGGGCTAGTTCCCCCCTTTGCCGTCTGCCCCTCATGGCAAACGGGTGATGGCAGATGGCAAAGAGGGGAGAGAGGGGGGCTGGGTTCCCCCCTTTGCCGTCTTCCCCCTCATGGCAAAGGGGGGATGGCAGACGAAAAAGAGGGGAGAGAGAGGGACTGGTTCCCCCCTTTGTTGTCTGCCCCCTCATGGAATAGGGGGATGGCAGACGGCAAAGAGGGGAGAGAGAGGGGCTTGGTTCCCCCTTTGCCATCTGCCCCCTCATGGCAAAGGGGGGATGGCAGACAGCAAAGAGAGGAAGCCTGTCGTTAACACTTAACGGGACCGTTGGTGTATGTGTCGTCCCATTTAATTTGCCGTCTGCCCCCTCATGGCAAAGATTCTTTGTTGTCCGCTTTAAAAAAGCAGACGGCAAAGAACCTCTTCACCGTATTTATTTTGGTCGTCTACTATGTCGTCTGCTGACCAACGGCAAAGCCTTTGCCGTCCGTGGTTCCCCCCTTTGCCGTCCTCCATGGCAGACGGCAAATTTCTGAATTTCAGTAGTGTCTATCATGTAATCGAGGTAGTTTTTGACGGGGATTGGTCCCTAGTATCCACTATGTTCTAGATTGATGTTGCTACTACTTGGCTATGCTTAATGCTTGTCACTAGGGCCCGAGTGCCATGATTTCAGATCTGAACCTATTATGTTGTCGCCAATATATGGGTGTTTTAGATCCTATCTTGCAAGTTGTAGTCACCTACTATCTGTTATGACCCGGCAACCCCGGAGTGACAATAGCCGGAACCACTCCCGGAGATGACCATAGTATGAGGAGTTAATGTATTCACCACGTTTTAATGCGTTGGTCCGGTTCTTTATTAAAAGGAGAACCTTAATATCCCGTAGTTTCCATTAGGACCCCGCTGCCACGGGAGGGATGGACAATAGATGTCATGCAAGTTCTTTTCCCTAAGCACGTATGACTACATACGGAATACATGCCTCCATTAGATTGACGAACGGCAGCTAGTTACATATCTCTCCATGTTATAGTTGTTACATGATGAATCACATTCGTCATACTCATCCATCACTGATCCACTGCCTACGAGTCTTTTACTACTTGTCCTTGCTACGTTACTTTGCTGCAACTGCTGTCGATGTTACCGCTGTTACTCTGCTGTTACTACTTCTGTCACTACTGCTCTCACTACTGTTGTTCCTTGCTACTGCTATCACTACTGTTGTTACTTTGGTGCTACTTGTTGCAAGACTTTTTTGGAGCCGTTGCCGGGGAAGAATAGTTTCCCGTCCACGTGCTATTTACCGGCGCCATTGATACAACAGTTAGGAATAGTCTGCCATCAACAGTTCTGTTTCTGACACCGTTGCTATCATACTACTTTGCTACTGATACTTTGCTTGCAAACACTAATATTTCAGGTGTGGTTGAATCTGACAAATTCAGCTGCTAATACTTGAGGATATTCTTTTGCTTCCCCTTTGGCGAATCAACAAATTTGGTTCGAATACTCTACCCTCGAAAACTGTTGCGATCCCCTACACTTGAGGGTCATCAAGACTATTTTCTGGCGCCGTTGCCAGGGAGGCATCAAGTCAGGAATAGTTGTCCGTTAACACGAATTTTCTGGCGCCGTTGCCGGGGATGCACAACTATATTCTCTGAGTCGCTTGGGATTGACGTCTGGTGGTCACTATGAGGAATCCGACAGATCCAAGAACTAAAATCTTGCCTTCCACTACGAGGAGAGGTAAGGAACTGCCATCTAGCTCTGCACTTGATTCACCTTCAGTTTTGAGTAAGTTTGTGACATCGCCTCCTACTAGAAATCTTGATATGTCGCATGTGCTTGATGATGCTATGCCTGATACTATGCCTGATGATGCTATGCTTGATACTATGCCTTATGATGCTATGCTTGATACTATGCCTGATGATGCTATGCTTGATACTATGCCTAATGATGCTATGCTAGATATTTCTTTGCAACTAGGTGCATTCCTTGATGCACAACTTGCTAGAGTTGCTTCTAGACGTGATGATACTTCTGAAACTGCTGATACTATTGATGTAGAACCTGCTACTATGCCTGAATTGCCTGTTATGCCTGATACGCGCTGTGCTATGGAGGGAGAGATAGCTGAGGACTTTCTTGCGTGTAAGGATACTTGTGATGTTAAGAAACTACTGCTCAAGTCGAAATAAAAAACTCTGAACGATAGGATGAAATATGACCCGAAGTTTGCTACTTCGCCTATCTTTGTGAACGATAGGATGAAATAGGACTATTAAGTAAAGATGGATCTTTATAAGGAAGACATACGATGATGATGAAACGTCACCATTAAGAAAAGCTCGATTTGTTAGTAGTTGAGTATTATGAGACTTTGTCACTCATAGTGATTCTAAAGGTCTGCTGGAATTATGTTAGTAGTTGCTGCATTATTTATGAAATATTGCACATAGGATGTCAAAACATTTTTTTCCTTAACGAAAAGGTTGCATGTGATAAAACCGGAAAGTTTTGTCGATCCTAAAGATGTTGACAAGTATGCAAGCTCCAGCGATCCTTCTATGGACTGGTGCAAGCATCTCGGAGTTGGAATATATGCTTTGATGAGTTGATCAAAGCTTTTGGGTTTATACAAGGTTTATGAGAAACTTGTATTTCCAAAGAAGTGAGTGGGAGCACTATAGAATTTCTGATAAGTATATGTGGTTGACATATTGTTGATCAGAAGTAATGTAGAATTTCTGTGAAGCATAAAAGGTTGTTTGAAAGGAGTTTTTCAAAGGAATACCTGGATTGAGCTACTTGAACATTGAGTGTCAAGATCTATGGAGATAGATCGAAACGCTTAATAGAAGTTTCAACAAGATGCATGCCTTGACAAGTTTTTGAAGGAGTTCAAAATGGATCAGCAAAGAAGGAGTTCTTGGCTATGTTGTAAGGTGTGAATTTGAGTAAGACTCAAAACCCGACCATGGCCGAATAAAGAGAACAGACGAAGGTCGTCTTCTATGCCTTAGCCGTAGACTCTAAAGTATGCCAGGTTGAGTACCGCACCTGATGTGTGCCTTGCCTCAAGTCTGTTGAGAGGTACAAAGAGTGATCCATGATTGAATCACTAGGAGCGGTGAAAGTTATCCTTAGTAACTAATGTACTAACGAATTTTTCTCGATTATGGAGGTGGTTAAAGAGTTCTTCGTAAAGGGTAACGTCGATGCAAGCTTTGACACTAATCCGAATAAGTATGAGTACTGAAACGGATTCGTATGGTAGAGTAGATATTTGGAATATTTCCGAATAGCACATACTAGCAGCATCTATATGATAACATAAAGATTTGTAAAGCTCACTCAGATCTGAAAAGGGTTCAGAACCGTTGACTAAAACCTCTCTCACGAGCAAGACATGATCAAACCCCAGAACTATAAGGGTGTTGGATTCGTTAGAATCACATGGTGATGTGAACTAGATTATTGACTCTAGTGCAAGTGGGAGACTGTTGGAAATATGCCCTAGAGGAAATAATAAATTAGTTATTATTGGATTTCTTTGTTCATGAAAATCGTTTATTATCCATGGTATAATTGTATTGACTGGAAACACAATACTTGTGTGGATACATAGACAAAACACTGTCCCTAGTAGGCCTCTAGTTGACTAGCTCGTTGATCAAAGATGGTCAAGGTTTCCTGATCATAGGTAAGTGTTGTCACTTGATAACGAGATCACATCATTAGGAGAATCATGTGATGGACTAGACCCAAACTAATGAACGTAGCATGTTGATCGTGTCATTTTATTGCTACTGTTTTTATGCGTGTCAAGTATTTATTCGTATGACCATGAGATCATATAACTCACTGGCACCGGAGGAATACCTTGTGTGTATCAAACGTCACAACGTAACTGGGTGACTATAAAGATGCTCTACAGGTATCTCCGAAGGTGTCTCTTGAGTTAGTATGGATCAAGACTTGGATTTGTCACTCCGTGTGACGGAGAGGTATCTCGGGGCCCACTCGGTAATACAACATCACAAACAAGCCTTGCAAGCAATGTGACTTAGTGTATCTCATGGGATCTTGTATTACGGAACGAGTAAAGAGACTTGCCGAAGAACAAAGGGAATGACATACGGGATTATATGAATCCTTGACACTGAGGTTCAACCGATAAGATCTTCGGAGAATATGTAGGATCCAATATGGGCATCCAGGTCCCGCTATTGGATATTGACCGAGTAATCTCTCGGGTCATGTCTACATAGTTCTCGAACCCGCAGGGTCTGCACACTTAAGGTTCGACGATGTTTTATGCGTATTTGAGTTATATGGTTGGTTACCGAATTTTTTTGGAGTCCCAGATGGGATCACAGACGTCACGAGGGTTTCCGGAATGGTCCGGACATGAAGATTGATATATAGGTTTGTCTCATTTGGTTACCGGAAGGTTTTCGGCCATTACCGGCATCGTACCGGGAATGACGAATGGGTTCCGAAGTTCTACCGGGAGGGGCCCACCCACCCGGGAAGAAGCCCAAAGGCTTTGTGGGGGCACACCACCCTTAGTGGGCTGGTGCGCAAGCCCAGGAGGGCCCTTGCACAGGAAGAAGGACAAAACCAACAAGGGAGAAAAGG
The DNA here is from genome assembly GCF_904849725.1 of Hordeum vulgare subsp. vulgare. Classification (NCBI taxonomy): domain Eukaryota; kingdom Viridiplantae; phylum Streptophyta; class Magnoliopsida; order Poales; family Poaceae; genus Hordeum; species Hordeum vulgare. The sequence continues at coordinate 312,995,128 of NC_058523.1, forward strand.
AAGAAAAAGGAGAGGAGGTGGGACAAAAGAGGAGGACTCCTCCCCCTCCAAACCGAATTGGAGAGCGACTCCTCCCCCCTTGGGCTAAACCCTTGAGGCTCCCTTGAGCCTCGAGGCAAGGTCCCTCCCCTCCTCCTTTATATACTGAAGGTCTTGGGTGTATGGACACAACTTTTGCCATGTGCATCCCGACACCTCTACTTCGTAGATTTCCCTCTAGATCCTATTTCCGCGGAGCTCGGGCGGAGCCCTGCTGGGATAGATCACCAGCAACCTCTGGAGCGCCGTCACGTTGCCGGAGAACTCATCTACCTCTCCGTCTCTCTTGCTGGATCAAGAAGGCCGAGATCATTGTCGCGTTGTACGTGTGCTGAACGTGGAGATGCCGTCCGTTCGGCACTAGATCGGAGCGGATCGTGGGACGGATCACGGAACGGTTCGTGGGACGGTTCGCGGGGCATATCGAGGAATGTGAGGACGTTCCACTACATCAACCACGTTTCTTAACGCTTCCTGCTGTGCGATCTACAAGGGTACATAGATCCAAATCCCCTCTCGTAGATGGACATCACCAAGATAGGTGTTCGTGCGCGTATGAAATTTTTTGTTTCCCATGCGACGTTCCCCGACGGAAGGAGGAAGAAGAAGGAGAAGGAGGAGCTCCTTCTCCTTCTTCTCCTCCTTCTCCTTCTTCTTGTCCTTCTTCTTCTCTTCTTCTTCTTGTCTTCTTCTTCTTCTTCCTTCTTTTTATTTTTCCTCTTTCTTCTCCTCTTCTCCCCTTCTTCGGGCTAAATTAGCTAAGAATGCCTTTTTGGAGCTAATTATGTCATTTCGAGGATAATTAGCTAAGTATAGGTCATGTTTTATTAAATAGACCATTTTGGAGCTAACTAAGCTAATTATGTCATTTAGGTGGAAGCCTAGCTAACTATAGGTCATTTCGGAGCTACTTGGGTAAAATATGTCATTCCGGAGCAAACTATGCTTATTAAGCCATTTTGGATCTAGCTAAGCTAATTATAGGCCATTTAATACCTAAGTTAGGGGAATAGGTCATCTTGGAGCTACGTAGGCCTTATTATGTCATTCATGAGAGAACTTAGCTAAGTATAGGTCATATTTTTAAATAGGTCATTTTGGAGCTAACTAAGCTAATTATGTCATTTAGGTGGAAGCCTAGCTAACTATAGGTCGTTTCGGAGCTCACTTGGGTTAAATATGTCATTTTGGAGCTAACTATGCTTATTAAGCCACATTGGAGCTAAATTGGCTAATTATATCATTTAGGTGGAAGCCATGCTAACCAAGGTTCTTATGCCATTCTGAGCTTATTATTTCATTTTTAGCTAAATTGAACCATGCCTTTGGCTTCGCTATGCTTTGCTTTCCTTTCCGTTGTCGCAAGTTTGCAACGGTCTATCACATAGAGCCTCCAGGTCGATTCTAGCCTTAGGATTATCTTTTGACTTCCCCTCTATGTTGAACAATGTACCAAAAATGGCCGCCGCAAAATTATTTTTAGTGTGCATCACGTCGATGTTGTGTGGGCAAAGGAGGTCTTTGAAGTAAGGCAGATCCCATAAGCATGACTTGTGAGTCCAGGCGTGTTCCGTATTATACCCTTTGAAGTATCCTAGACGCAAAGGATCAGGCTCGAGAGCGTTTAACTGATCAAGGGTCTGTTGGCCTGTCAACGCAGCTGGTGCAGTGTTTTTGACAATTCTACCTTTGATGAAATTCTTCTTGTCTTTTCTGAACTTATGGTCAGGATCCAGGAATTTTCTATGCATGTAGAAGCAAGAAAACTTGCGACCAGCCTGCAGCCAACGGAACTGAAGAGCTGCCTTGCATGTGGTGCACAGGAACCTTCCATGCACACACCAGCCAGTGAATAGCACAAATGCCGGATAATCATGCGTCAAGTACATGTACCACACATGCATTTTGAAATTTGTTTTGGTAGCCGCATCGTAGGTTTTGATCCCATTATCCCAGGCTTCTTGCAACTCAGCCTTAAGAGGCTGCATGTACACATTCATATTCTTCCCCAGATAGTTGGGCCCTGGTATTATCAATGTCAGGAAAATGTTCTTTCTTTTCATAATCTCTCCGAGTGGCAAATTGAGTGGAATGACAAATACAGGCCAACAACTGTATTGTGCTGCCTTCATACCATACACATTGAACCCATCCGTGCTGATGGCAACTCTAGGTTGCGTTGGATCTTTCGATTTATCCTTATGTAATGCATCGAAGTGCCTCCACGCAAAACCATCTGAAGTGTGTTCGAGCATCTTGTTCCCATCCGCATCTAGTTCGGTTCTTTTGCCAAATTTGTGCCATGTCATCTGTCTGTTCGCCTCTTCGACCATGAAAATACGTTGAAGTCTTGGTACGATTGGCAGATACCGAAGAACACTAATGGGGATTTTGGTCTGTTTCTTCTCACCCATACCGTTGTCTACAACAATATACCTGGAAGAATTGCAAATGGGGCAATAGTTCAAGCCGCATACTCAAGCCTAAATAAGGCACAACCATTCGCACATGCATGCATCTTCTCATAGGGCATCTTAAGTACATGGAGGATTTTCTCTGACTGGTACAGGTTTGCAGGCAGTACATGGCCTTTGGGTAGAAAGCATCCAAATATCGTCATCATCGCATCGTAGTATTCTCTGCCTAGGTTGAATTGAGCCTTCAGAGCCATTACTTGTGCGATGGTATCCAGCTGACATAGCTCAGTCTGCTCGTGGAGAGGACGTTTTGAAGACTCCAACATTTCATAGAAGGCCTTTGCAGATTCCTCCATCTCATCGTCCGAATCCCGAGCATCATCAAAGTCTTTGACCATGTCTTCAATCCCAGTACCATGCTCGTCGGTGCAACGACGAATGACATCAGCTCTGGCACGTTGGTCAGACTCACCATGAAAGATCCACACCGTATAATTAGGCGTAAAACCCCACTTCTGCAGGTGTTTACCCATTTCAAACTTTGTCTGCTTTTTCCAGTTCTCGCAGTTGGGAAAGGGGCACCATGTTTTTTGCTGGCCATTTGCAAATGCGGCTTTCACAAACCCCCTGGTTTTTGTTAACCATTCATGGGTCATGTCTTTCTGACTAGGGTGACCAGTGTACATCCAAGCACGATCACTCATGTTGCCTAGCTACCTATGGGCGCACAAGAAATAAATATATAATTCATCATCTATATTCATACGCTAATCAAGTTTGTCAGTTTTATTACGTCCATGCAACCTACACGCTAATAGGTAAAGATAGGTCCTAATCCCACCCGGGTATGTGTAGATTGGGTTCGTTTTCCCATGCTGTGCTCCAGATGCGACGCAGAATTTCGGCAGCACCTCCCCGCTGTTCTCCTGATACATGTCTCGGCAATAAGCAGAGAGGATGTGTACCCGGAGAACAACAGGGAGGCACTGACGAAATTCTACATCGAATCTAGAGCACAGCATACGGGAAAACGAACCCAATCTACACATACTCGGGCTGTCCATGGATAATGTTGGACAATTCAAAAGGATGGCGGTTATAAATATGCAAAGAAATGCATATTTATAGATATCTCCCTTTCGAACGGGAGACGCATATTGGTCACGCATACTCATGATTGAAGAAACCTATAACTAGCAAGTTTCATCGGCACGAAGACCGGGACAGAGCAAATTAAGGGGGTAGGAGGAGAAGCCATTTGTGCTCACCAACAAACACAAGGGCGGAGCTCGTCCAACGCACGTGGAGGTCGTCGAACAACTGCACATTGAAATTCACACGATCAACACAAATATGATGTTTTTATAATTAACATAATCGGAAAATATGTGACCTAACTCATAATTTACAAAACTATGACCCCGTGGGCCTCTAGAAGGCCGAAAAGCACCTTATCGTTCAACATTAAGTAGAAGAAGTGTCGGGGTCGGGGCTTAGTGGCGTCGAGGGTCGGTGGTGTCGGGTGTCGGTGGTCGGGAGTTGGTTAAATGCGTCGATGGTCGGGGGTCACTGTCGTCGGGGGTCGAGGGTCACTAGCGTCGGGGGTTGGGGTCTTTCCGATCAACAAGAGGCCAAAGAGGTGTCGGGGGTCCGGGGTTGGAGGTTAGTGGCGTCGGGGGTCGGGGGTAGGGGTCGGGGTCGGGGGTCGAGGTTCAGTGGCGTCGGGGGTCGGGGGTCGAGGGTCAGTGGCGTCGGGGGTCGGGGGTCGGGGGTCGAGGGTCAGTGGCGTCGGGAGTCGAGGGTTAGTGGCGTCGGGCGTCGGGGTCTGGGGTTAGTGGAGTCGGGGGTCGGGAGTCGGTGGTCGGGGGTCGGGGGTCAGTGGTGTCGGGCGTCGGGGGTCGGGAGTCGGGTGTCAGTGGCGTCGGGGGTCGAGGGTCGAGGGTCGGGGGTTGGTGGCGTCGGGCGTCGGGGGCCTCTAGAATATATGGGCTAATTATGCCATTTTGGACTTATTATGTCATTTTGGAGCTAAATGGGCTAATTATGCCATTTTGGACTTATTATGTCTTCTTCTCTTCTTCTCTTCTTCTCTTCTTCTTCTTCTTCTTCTTCTTCTTCTTCTTCCTTCTTTTCCTTTTTCCTCTTCTTATTCTTCTTCTTCTTCTTCTTCTTCTTCCTTCTTTTCCTTTTTCCTCATCTTTCTTCTTCTCCTCTCTAATCTTTCTTCTTCTTCTTCTTCTTCTTCTTTCTCCTCCTCCTCCTCTGCTTCTTCTTCTTCTTCTTCTTCTTCTTCTTCTTCTTTTCCTTCGTCTTTCCTTCTTCTTCTAATTCTTTTCTTCTTCACCTTTTTTCTTTTTCATTTTCCCTTCTTTTTTTCTTATTTTTTCTTCTAACCTAACTAACTAACCTAATAAACTAACTTAATAAACTAATAAACTAACCTGATGAGAAATAAAACTAACCTAATTATAAACTAACCAATTTAACCGAAACAAAAAACATAAAAATGGAAAAAAGGGGCGACCGACGGTGGAACTCACCGGCGGGGGCGATGGGGTGGTAGTGGCACCGGGGGGCGGCAGGGGCACTGGGGGCGATGGGGGCGCGGCGGCCGTGCTGGGGTGGGCCGTGGCGGGGTTGGTGTCGGCGGTCCGGTGGCCGTGCTGGGGTGGGCCGGGGCGGGGTAGGTGCCAGCGGTGCGGCGGCCGTGCTGGGGTGGGTGCCGGCGGTGCTGGGGTGGGGTGGCGTCGGCGGCACTGGGGTGGGGTGGAGGCGGCGGTGCTGGGGTGGGGTGGGTGGCGGCGGCGCTGGGGTGGGTGGCGGCGGCGGCACTGCGGAGCGGTGGGTGCCGGCGGCGCCGGGGTGGGGTGCCGGTTGTGGTGGATTGAGAGGGGAGAGATAGTGGGAGAGAGAGTGGGGGAGCGGGTGGGCAGGACGGCGGCGCTTAGGTGGGGTGGGGGTTGCGGTGGAGAGAGAGGGGAGAGATAGTGGGAGAGATAGTGGGAGAGAGAGTGTGTCTGTCTAGTTTGAAAAAAAACCAAAAAGATTTTCTCTTTCTTCTTTTGCATGTTGGGAGCTCTCCCGTGAAAATAGTTTTTTTTCTTTGGGTCAAGGTAGAAGATATTGGTTACAATGTTTAGTGGCCCTCGCATGCATACCTGTTTAGCTGTCAAAGAGCCATATTACTTTGTCTTCTCCTTTGTGTTTTCTTGCAGATTCCAGCTTTAGTCCAATGCACGAGCACGCTTATTATTGTTCACATCGTTCGGTCGTGCAAGTGAAAGGCAATAATGACGATATATGATGAAGTGATTGAGCCTGGAAAAGCTGGTATGAACTCGATCTATTTTGTTTTTGTAAATATGACTAGCTCATCATGCCTGATTCAGCTTTGTTGTGAGGGAACATGTTTGCAATGACAACTTAGAGATCATAGTTGCTTATGCCATGCTTATTTAGCTAGGAGTTTATAATGGTTTGTCTTGGATGCCCACATGAATTTTGAGATGACTGTGTTATAGTATGATAGGATGGTATCCTCCTTTGAATGATTCAAGTGGCTTGACTTGGCGCATGTTCACGCATGTAGTTGAAACAAAATCAACATAGCCTCTATGATGTTCATGTTCATTGTGATTTATGTCCTACTCATGCTTGCACTCAATGTTAGTTAATCTCAATGCATTTTGATGACTGTTGTCGCTCTCTAGTTGGTCGCTTCCCAGTATTTTCCTGGCCTTCACTTGTACTAAGCGGAAATACTGCTTGTGCATCCACTTCCATAAACCCAAAGTTGTTCCATATGAGTCCACCATACCTACCTATATGCGGTATCTACGTGCCGTTCCAAGTAAATTTGCATGTGCCACTCTCTAAACCTTCAAGAAATAATCTGTTTTGCATGCCCGAACCGCTCATGTGGTGACAGGGGGCTATCAGTATCTTCCATGCTAGGCGTGTTATCCTTGATATGTGTTTATTCACTATCATTCACGAGAAAGGGGCCGGTAATTGGAATTCCCAGTACCATGCTCAAATCGAAAATATAATTGCAAACAAAAATCCCCCACGATTGATGTTGGTATGGATGGTACCGGAGGATTCGGCTAGCCGTGGAGTGTGATTGATTGGTGGTGGGGGAGTCAAAACTTTACTTTTCTGTTTGGGAACCGCCTATAGCATGTGTAGCGTGGAAGATGGTGAGAACTCTTAGTCATTGCGTTGACAATGAAAGCATGCCACCCAAAATTATTATCTCTGTTTTTGAAGCTTGAGCTCTGGTACCTGTGCAAATCAATGCTTCCCTCTACGAAGGGCATGTCTATTTTTGTTCGTGTTGAGTCATCCTCCTCTTATAAAAGCACCAATTAGAGAGCACCTCTGTCATTTTTATGCTTTGCTTTTAACTGTGTTGAGTATGACTGTGACTGGATCTTCTTTTCCATGCGTTACAATGTTTAGTCAGCCCTTGGTATTTGAAGGTGCTCTGCATTTATGTTTTGAAGTCTCAGAAAGAGCTAGCGAGATACCATCTGTTCGCACTACTTCATGATTGTTTTGATTGAAGTGTTGACATTTGAGGCTTATTATTATTTGCTCGCTAGCTGATTATGCCATTAATATGAGTTTACCGTGAGACCTAGATGTCATTTTCTTATGTGGTTTGCTTGTGATCTTGCTGAAATTCTGGTTATGAGTTAGACATAGTTGCAACAACAGGATCAAACAGAGTTCATCAAAGTTTTTCTTTTGTCTCTTTCAGTTTGTCAACTAAATTGCTTGAGGACAAGCAAGGCTTTAAGCTTGGGGGAGTTGATACGTCTCCGTCGTATCTACTTTTCCGAACTCTTTTGCCCTTGTTTTGGACTCTAATTTGCATGATTTGAATGGAACTAACCCGGACTAACGATTGCCATGGTGTTGTTTTTGTGCAGAAATAAAAGTTCTCGGAATGACCTGAAAATTTACGGAGAATTTTTCTGGAATTAATGAAAAGTACCTGCGCAAAGATCCACCGGAGGGGGTGAGCCAGTGGGCCACAAGCCCACGGGGCGCGGCCACCCCCATGCCCTGCCGTGAGGGCTTGCGGGGCCCACAAGGCTCCTCCGTCTCCAATCTCAGCTCTATATAATCCGTTTCACCCGGAAAAAAATCAGAGAGAAGGTTTCATCGCGTTTTACGATACGGAGGCGCCGCCACATCCTCTTCTTCATCTGGAGGGCAGATCTGGAGTCCGTTTCGGGCTCCGGAGAGGGGAAATCGTCACCATCGTCATCTTCAACCTTCCTCCATCGACAATTCCATGATGCTCTTCATCGTTTGTGAGTAATGTCATCATAGGCTTGCTGGACGACTATGAGTTGGATGAGATCTATCATGTAATCGACTTAGTTTTTGACGGGGATTGATCCCTAGTATCCACTATGTTCTAGAATGATGTTGCTACTACTTGGCTATGCTTAATGCTTGTCACTAGGGCCCGAGTGCCATGATTTCAGATCTGAACCTATTATGTTGTCGCCAATATATGTCTGTTTTAGATCCTATCTTGCAAGTTGTAGTCCCGTACTATGTGCTATGACCCGGCAACCCCGGAGTGACAATAGCCGGAACCACTCCCGGAGATGACCATAGTATGAGGAGTTCATGTATTCACCATGTGTTAATGCGTTGGTCTAGTTGTTTATTAAAAGGAGAACCTTAATATCCGGTAGTTTCCATTAGGACCCTGCTGCCACGGGAGGGATGGACAATAGATGTCATGCAAGTTCTTTTCCCTAAGCACATATGGCTACATACAGAATACATGCCTACATTAGATTGACGAACGGGAGCTAGTTACATATCTCTCCGTGTTATAGCTGTTACATGATGAACTCATCCATCACCGATCCACTGCCTACGAGTCTTTTACTACTAGTCCTTGCTACGTTACTTTGCTGCTACTGTTGTCGCTGTTGCTGTTGTTACTCTGCTGTTACTATTGCTGTCGCTAGTGCTGTCACTACTGTTGTTCCTTGCTACTGCTGTCACTACTGCTGTTACTTTGCTGCTACTTGTTGCAAGACTTTTCTGGAGCCGTTGTCGGGGAAGAATAGTTTCCCGTCCATGTGCTATTTACTGGCGCCATTGACACAACAGTTAGGAATAGTCTGCCGTCAACAGTTCTGTTTCTGACACCGTTGCTATCATACTACTTTGGTACTGATACTTTTCTTGCAGACACTAATCTTTTAGGTGTGGTTGAATCTGACAAACTCAGCTGCTAATACTTGAGGATATTCTTTCGCTTCCCCTTTAGCGAATCAACAAATTTGGGTCAAATACTCTACCCTCGAAAATTGTTGCGATCCCCTACACTTGAGGGTCATCACGGGCCGCTTTGGTGTGGCGCCGGGCAAGATCAGGGTTCGCCAATGCTCGTTGGACTCGGACGCCGTCCATGGGAGCACGGGGCAAAGATCCACATCCTTGGAGAGGGCGCACTCCAGGAGCGGAGGAGCCAGCGCGGGGCCTTGCGTCTCGGGCTTCTGCTTACCGGTGGGCGCCATCGCTGAATCGACAAGAGAACGGCGCGGTGCTGGATCTGGGAGATGCGAGTTGGATTTGGAGACCAAGGAGGAAGAGGGAGAGTGGGAGAGAAGCAACCAATAATGGACCAACTTAACGAGTCAAATTCCCGATAACCTGTCCGGAGACAGAAGACAAGGGAGACCCGCCATCAGCTGTGTGACGCACACCGGCCTGGCCCCCAAGCATTTAGGACCTGCGGCACCTCGGGCCGCCCCTCAAGGCTTCACCCAGAAGCCAACCCAAGCACGCCATGGGCTCGGGGGCTACTATTGGCGTTCTTGGAATGGGGGTACCCAGACCTACCTGCCTGTGGCCCAGGGCTGGCTCACTCCATCAAGCAAGCACGATCGGGTGTGGCGCCACTCAAGGCAAGGTCCTCGCGAGGAGGAACGACATCAAGACCCGCAGGGGGCCTCGTGAGGACCCCTTCGGAGCGGCGGATATTCCGAGGCAAGGCCAAGCCTTACGAGTCAAGGATGACACAGTGGAAGGACAGGCGAGAAGCAGACAACAGGGCAGAGCAGTTTCCCCATTAGTACAAAGGGCGCAAGGACGTACCGAGGTTCCTAATGCATCTTCCAAAGGTTTCCTTTCTGGTGCAACAAGGCCATCTCTGCCCGCAAGCAGGACAAACGTCATCCCTGGACCCGTCCCTACAGCGTTGGCAACCACTTTGCAGGCGAAGACCACCTTTGGGTAGGGGGGCATGTTCCCCTATTCGCCATCAAAATTTGCCATTCTTGGATCCTTTCCCACTGAAACGATAAGGGAAGAGGACCGAGGCCGCCACTATATATAGAGGGTAGGTTACTTCGTAGAGGGGGATGAGATCCATTGATTTGCACACCAACACCACACAAAGGCCACCCAGCCTCCGAAGGCCCCCGAACACTTTACTTGTTCATCCACCAACCTCCACAAGAGGAAATCCACCAAAGGAGGAGTAGGGTATTACACTTCTCAACGGCCCAAACCTAGGTAAACTGCCGTGTTCTGTGTCTTCCTAACCATCGAGTGAGTTCTCCGCCATCCTCAACGAGTAGCGAGTTAGGTGAGGCTATCCCACGAGAGATCTTTGTACACGCCCCTGAGTTTGAATCTTTAGGGTTCTGCGGAGCCCAAAATCCGTCAGACGCCGAAGGTCCCCTCCTCTTCCGAGAGGCCAGCACAAGGAGCGTAGGCGGGATGGTCAGGGCTGAAGAGAAACATCTCCTCCGAGGAGTGGTTCACTTGGCTGCCGATCCCATGACCAGAGGCCAAGCACCAATTGGCATTGGGGAAATGGGGACGACAGCTATGAGGCCCCTCAGATCGGCGCAAGGTCTATAATCACACAAGACGTGGTTGACTGGTCGCGAGCTGGCTAAGGGACGGGTATCTGGCATCCTATGCTTCGGCCGACACATCCGAGGGGCGGAGATCCCCTCCAATGACTCCCTCCAATTACTAACTAGCCATGGGGATCGGCAAGTTGAACGGCGAGTCCAAGTCAGAGACCTGGCTGGAGGACTACCGAGTGGCCATTCAGATAGGCGGCGATGACTACGTCGCAATGAAGCCTGTGTCCGTTATGTTAGAGGGCTCGACGAGGGCGTGGCTCAAGCAGCTTCCTCCCAGTAGCATCCATAGCTGGGGTGACCTTGCCTGAGTGTTCATCAAGACCTTCGAAGAAACTTACAAGCATCCAGGCGGCTTGACAGAGCTACAACACTGTGTCCAGAAGAGCAACGAGACTTCCATGGAATACATCTAGCGGTGGACCACACTGTACAACACGGTGGAGAATTTCAGTGAGCATCACGCCATGTGCGCTTTGAAAGCAGGCACTTGGTATCGGGAGATCATCCTCAAGTTTGGCCGATCGGGGGATCTGTCCCTCAGTCGAGCCATGGAAATCGCCAATTGATATGCGAATGGCAAAGAAGAAGACCGCCTCCGCGGCGGTAAAGACCGAGCCAGCGAAGCCCCTCGGTAGGGTAATGCAGTGAAAAAACAGAAGAGAAAGGGTGACCCATCGGGCAAAGCTGAAGTAGCTTCTGTCCCAGGGAAGAGCCAAAGAGAAAGAAAAAAGATTGGGCACGCAAGAAGAAGGCCAACTCCAAGAGCAACCTTTTGGACCAGTCGTGTCCGATTCACGCTAGGAAGGACGAAGACTGGGAGACCATCCCCGCCAAGCACACGTCTCGAGATTGCCGCCTACTCTAGAAGGAGATGGGAGAAGAGCCCTCTGGGACAAAGAAGATGAGGACGACCAAGAGGATGCCTCCGGGTACCCGAACATCGAGGGAATCGCATGATTTTGCTGATGTCGAGAGCTAGAGCCGATTGAAAGTTATCAATCGGGAAGTAAACATGGCGGCCCCGGTTGTCATGAAATACCTCGACTGGGTGAAGAAGCCCATCATATTTGACAAATCGGATCACCCGGCCAACATTGCCACCCTTGGGAGGCAGGCGTTGGTGGTCGATCCAGCGGTCAATGGGTTCCGAGTGTGGAACGGCGTCATGGACGGTGGCAGTGGCCTTAACATCATATACGTCGATACTCTCAAAGCGATGAACATTTCCTTCTCTCAGTTGAGAAAGAGTAACATGCAGTTTCATGGGGTCATCCCCGGAAAGAAGGCCGAATCACTTGGCCAGATTACCCTAAATGTCGTATTCGGTGGCGAGAAGAATTACTGATAGGAGAGGTTGACCTTTGAAGTGGTCGACTTCTGAAGTGCCTGTCACACCATCCAGGGTAGGCCTGCCTACGTATGTTTCATTTCCCGTCGATGTTACATATATCTTAAGAATAAGCTACCAGGGCCGAAAGGCGTGATCACGGTGAGTGGGAATCGGAAGGTCGCCGAGGAGTGCCTCCGGCAAGGTTCTAGGATCGCCAACGATCAGGTCCTCACTGTCGAGCTCCGTGGGTACAAGAAGGCAATGGATTCCACTGACCTACTCCAGTCCAAACGGCCGGCTACTGAGACGACCTTTCAATCGGCCGGTGAGACAAAGCAGGTCCTCATCCATCCCACCGATTCGAGTGCTTCTGTGACAAACATCTCCACTTCGCTCGGAGATAAATAGGAAGCCGAGCTCATCCAGTTCCTCCTTGAGAACTGGGATATCTTTGCACGGAAGCTGTCTGACATGCCAGGGGTTCCCAAGGAACTGGGTGAGCATCACCTCTGACTGGACTCAAACGTCATGCTCGTCAAGGAACACCTGCGCCGCTCCTCCGTGGAGAAGCGTAGGATGACTGGCGAGGAGATCGCTCAGCTCCTAGCTACCGAGTTCATGCACAAGGTTTACCAATCCGAGTGGTTGGCGAATTTGTTCATGGTGCCAAAGAAGAACAATTTACTCGAATGTGTATTGATTTTAAGCATCTCAACCGTAGATTCGACTGCCGGATGTGAAGGACTGATACGTCTCCAACGTATCTATAATTTTTGATGGTTTCATGCTATTATCTTGTAAAACTTTGGATGTTTTGCATGCCTCTTATATAATTTTTGGGACTAACTTATTAACTCAGTGCCAAGTGCCGGTTCCTGTTTTTTCCATGTTTTTGACCCCTTCCAGAGGAGATTTTGAAACGGAGTCCAAATGGAATAAAATCCCTGAAAAGAATTTTTCTGGAACTGAAGAAGATCAGGAGACTTGAGAGCCAAGGCAGGGGAGCCTCAGGGGCCCCACAAGCCCCCACCCCGCGGCCACGGGGGGAGACTGTGGCCCACAGGTTTGTGGGCCCCCTGGGCGCCCTGTGCCCTAGGTTTTGCGCCTATATATCCCCCAAAATTCCACAAAAGATCAGGAGATCATCGAAAGTACTTTTCCGCTGCCGCAAGCTTCTGTCTCCTCAAGATCCCATCTGGGGCACGTTCTGGTGCCCTGCCGGAGGGGGAATCGGACACGAAGGGCTTCTTCATCAACACCATGACCTCTCCGATGATGCGCGAGTATTTCACCATAGACCTACGGGTCCATAGCTAGTAACTAGATGGCTTCTTCTCTCTCTTGGATCTTCAATACAAAGTTCTCCATGATCTTCATGGAGATCTACCCGATGTAATCTTCTTTTGCGGTGTGTTTGTCGAGATCCGATGAATTGTGGATTTATGATCAGATTATCTATGAATCTTATTTGAGTTTCTTCTGATCTCTCTTATGCATGATTTCATATCCTTCTAATTCTCTTCGTGTCGTGGGTTTTGTTTGGACAACTAGATCTATGATTCTTGCAATGGGAGAAGTGCTTGGTTTTGGGTTCATACCATGCGGTGACCTCACCCAGTGACAGAAGGGGTAGCGACGCACACATCATGTTGTTGCCATCAAGGGTAAAAAGATGGGGTTTTCATCATTGGTTTGAGTTTATCCCTCTACATCATGTCATCTCGCTTAAGGCGTTACTCTGTTCGTCAAGAAAACAATACACTAGATGCATGCCGGGTAGTGGTCGATGTGTGGAGTAATAGTAGTAGATGCAGAAAGTATCGGTCTACTTGTCTCAGACGTGATGCCTATATGTATGATCATTACCTTAGATATCGTCATGACTTTGCGCGGTTCTATCAATTGCTTGACAGTAATTTGTTTACCCACCGTGATATTTGCTATTTTGAGAGAAGCCTCTAGTGAACACTATGGCCCCCAGGTCTACTCCACACCATATTTTCAGCCTTACACTTTTTACTTCGTTGCACTTTCCGCCTTCAGATCTCACTTTGCAAACAATCTTGAAGGGATTGACAACCCCTTTGAAGCATTGGGTGCAAGCTCGTTTGTGTTTGCGCATGTACTCTGGACTTGACGAGACCCTCCTTCTGGATCGATACCTTGGTTCTCAAACTCAGGGAAATACTTACTCCTCCTGTGCTGCATCACCCTTTCCTCTTCACGGGAAAACCGACGCAAACAAGAGAAGTACCAAGAAGAATTCCTGGCATTGCTTGGGAAGGACTTTTGTTGCCGTAGCAGAAGAATTTCTAGTGCCGTTGCCGGGGAGGAAGATCAATTCAAGAACTCATCCAAGTAAGTGTCGCAGCCTCATCTCTTGCATTTACTTTTTTTGCCAATTGCCTATCGTTTTCCTCCCCCCACTTCACCAATTTGCCTTTTTCGTTTGCCTTTTTCCGTTTGCCTTTTCGTTCGCCTTTTCTCACTTGCTCTTTGTTCACTTGTGTGCTTGCTTTCTTGCCGAAGTCACCATGAATGAAAACATCAAACTTTGTGACTTCTCGAATACTAATAATAATGATTTTATTAGTACTCCGATTGCTCCCGCCACTAGTGCGGAGTCATAAGAAATCAATGCCGCTTTGCTGAATCTTGTTATGAAAGAGCAGTTATCCAACCTTCCTAGTGAAGATGCCGCATCCCATCTCAATACCTTCATTGAACTTTGCGACATGCAAAAGAAGAAAGATGTGGATAATGACGTAATTAAATTGAAGCTTTTCCCTTTCTCGTTGCGAGATCGCGCAAAAACTTGGTTTTCTTCTTTGCCCAAAAATAGTATCGATTCTTGGGATACGTGCAAAGATGCTTATATATCCAATTATTTTTCGCCAGCTAAGATCATCTCTCTCCGTAATGATATCATGAATTTCAAGCAACTTGATCACGAACATGTTGCACAATCCTGGGAGAGAATGAAATTGATGATTAGAAATTGTCCCGCTCATGGCTTGAGTCTTTGGATGATTATTCAAATCTTTTACGCTGGTTTGAATTTCGCTTCTAGAAATATCTTGGACTCCGTCTCAGGTGGAACGTTCATGGAAATCACGTTAGGGGAAGCCACAAAGCTCTTAGACAACATCATGACGAACTACTCTCAGTGGCACACTGAAAGGTCACCTACTACTAAGAAGGTACACGCTATAGAAGAAATTAACTCATTGAGTGCTAAGATGGACGAGTTAATGAATTTGGTTGCTAGTAGAAGTGCTCCTTTGGACCCTAATGATATGCCCTTGTCTTCTTTGATTGAGAGTAGCAACGCTAGCTTGGAAGTTAATTTTGTTGGTGGGAATAACTTTGGCAACAACAATGCTTTTATAGGAAACTATGTTCCTAGGCCTTTTCCCAGTAACTGCTCTAATAACTTTGGCAACTCCTAGAACAATACCCATGGAAATTCAAAGAGTTTGTCAACTCTCAAAAGATTTTCAATACGTCCATAGAGGAAAAGCTACTCAAAATTGACGATTTGGCTAAGAGCGTTGATAGAATGTCTAGTGATGTTGATGCTTTGAAAGTTAGATGTGCTCCTCCCAAGATCAACATGGTTGAAACTTTAAAACCTATGCGTGTTTCCATGATTGAGAGCCAAGAAAGAACCGCACAAATTCGTGCTGGACATGAATGGCTTAAAAAGGCGTGTTCTTGTGATGAGAATCACGAAGATCTTAAAGTGCTTGGTGTGACTCCCATTGAATCTTTGTTTTCTTCTGTCAAACCTAATGATTATGGGGCTGGATATGAATCCACTTTGGTTGAAAAGTGCCCCAATGATTCGGAGTCCATCTATCTTGATGCTAAAAGCATTGAAAGTGGAGTAGAAGATGTTAAAACTTTGAGCAGTAATGAAATTACTACCATGGATTTCAAGGAATTCAATTATGATAGTTTCTCCTTGATTGAATGCATTTCTTTGATGCAATCCATGTTAAACTCTCCACACGCTTATAGAGAAAACAAGGCCTTTACCGATCATATCGTCAAATCTATCATAAAATCTCTTGAAGAGAAACTTGAATTGGAAGTCTCTATCCCTAGAAAGCTTCATGATGCGTGGGAACCTACCATAAAAATCAAAATAAAAAACTATGAATGCAATGCTTTGTGTGATTTGGGTGCTAGTGTTTCTGCGATTCCAAAGTCTTTATGTGATGTTCTGGGTTTTAATGAGATTGAAGAGTGTTCTCTTAATTTGCATCTTGCTGATTCTACTGTCAAGAAACCCATGGGAAGGATCAATGATGTTCTTATTATTGCAAATAGGAACTATGTACCCGTGGATTTCATTGTGCTTGACATTGATTGCAATCCTACATGCCCTATTATTCTTGGTAGACCTTTCCTAAGGACTATCGGTGCTATCATCGATATGAAGGAAGGGCATGGAACACTTTCCTAGAAATAAAATAAGATTGCCTTATGAATCCATGATGAGGGCCACTTATGGTTTGAGCACCAAAGATCATGATACGTGATTCTATCACTTTTGTGCCTAGCTAAGGGCGTTAAACAATAGCGCTTGTTGGGAGGCAACCCAATGAATTTATGTTTTTATTTCTGTTTTGCTGCATCCACACCATCACAATTCTGTTGTGATTGTGTTTTTGTGTTTCCTTTTGTGTTTGAGCCAAGCAAAACCTTTATGACTAGTCTTGGTAATGGTTGTTTGATCCTGCTGAAAAAACACAGAAACTTTTCGCCCATGAGATGATTTTTCATTTTTATTCACAAAGAGATTTTGAGTTGATTCTTTTGGCTTCTGGTTATATACCGTTTTCCCAGGCAGTCGTAATTTTTCAGATTTTTTGAGGTACCAGAAGTATACAAAATATACAAATTCCTACAGACTGGTCTGTTTTTGACAGATTATGTTTTTGTTGAGTTGGTTGCTTGTTTTGATGAAACTATGGTTAGTATCGGGGGGTACTAGCCATGGAAAAGTGAGAATACAGTAGCCCAACACAAATATAGATAGAATTAAAGTTTGCTACAGTACCGAAAGAAGTGGTAGTTTGTTTTCTTGTGCTAATGTTATCACGAGTTTCTGTTTAAGTTTTGTGTTTTGAAGTTTTCAAGTTTTGGTTGATGTTCTCATGGACAATGAGATAAGGAGTGGAAAGAGCTCAAGTTTGGGGATGCCCAAGGCATCCCAAGCCAAATTCAAGGACACCAAAAAGCCTAAGCTTGGGGATGCCCTGGGAAGGCATCCGCTCTTTCGTCTTCAATCCATCGGTAACATTACTTGAAGCTATATTTTTATTCACCACATGATATGTGTTTTGCTTGGAGCGTCTTTTATCGTAGGAGTATTTTATTTTTGTTGTGTCACAATCATCCTTGCTGCACACCTTTTTGAGAGAGAGATACATGCACTCATCATGATTTTGCTAGAATGCTCATAGTGCTTCACTTATATCTTTTGAGCTAGATACTTTTGCTCTATGTGCTTCACTTATATCTTTTAGAGCACGGCGGTGCGTGACTTGGTAGTTGCCTTATGCTATGAAAGTAGTCCCAATTGTGATAGGTACCCAAAGAGGATGCAAAAACCTCCAGCTTCATGTGCATTGAGTAGAAAGAGAAGTTTTGATTCCTCTCAATTAGTTTTGAGACGTGGATTCGGTAATATTAAGAGCTATGTTAGTAGGGTGTTGTGAATCTAGAAATACTTGTGTTGAAGTTAGTGATTCCCGTAGCATGCACGTATGGTGAACCGCTATGTTAGGAACTCGGAGCATAATTGATCAATTGATTGTCAACCTTTGTGTTGAGGCCGGGATCACGCGATGGTTAACACCTACCAACCCTTCCCCTAGGAGTATGCATTTAGCACTTTGTTTCGATTATTAATAAAAACTTTCACAACAAGTATGTGAGTTCTTCATGACTAATGTGAGCCCATGGTATAGATGAACTTTCACCTTCCACCATTGCTAGCCTCTCTAGTGCCGCGCAAATCTCGCCGGTGCACAAACCCACCATATGCCTTCCTCAAAACAGCCAGCATACCTACCTACTATGGCATTTTCATAGCCATTCCGAGATATATTGTCATGCAACTCCCACCGTTCCGTCCCATGACTTGTGCTGTCACTCTCATATTGACATTGCATGATCATAAGATAACTAGCGAGACGTTTTCAACGTCATACACCATGCTAGATCGTTGCACATCCCGGTACACTGCCGGAGGCATTTCCTATAGAGTCATTATCATTTTGAGCTTTGAAGCTGTGAGTAAATAAAAGTTTGATGATCATCATTATTAGAGCATTGTCCCATGTGAGGAAATATATAAAAAAAGAGGCCAAATAGCCCAAAAATAAAAAAAGGAGAAAAAAATAGGCCTAAGAGCCCAAATGAAAAAAGGGAAAAGAGAGAAAAAGAGAGAAGGGACAATGCTACTATCTTTTTCCACACTTGTGATTCATGATAGCGCCATGTTCTTCATGATTGGCAGCTTCTTGTTTTTTCACAACCGTATGCTAGTGGAAATCTTCATTATAAAACTTGGCTTGTATATTCCAATGATGGGCTTCCTCAAAATTGCCCTAGGTCTTCGTGAGCAAGCAAGTTGGATGCACACCCACTATTTTCCTTTTGAACTTTCACATACTTATAGCTCTAGTGCATCTCTTGTATGGCAATCCCTACTCATTCACATTGATATCTATTAATGGGCATCTCCATATCCCTTTGATACGCCGAGTCAATGTGACCATCTCCTCCTTTCTTGTCTCACAACCACCACCACACTCTATTCCACTTATAGTGCTATATCCATGGCTCACGCTCATGTATTGTGTGATAGTTATAAAAAGTTTGAAAAATTAAGAGTGCAAAAACAATTACTTGGCCAATACCGGGGTTGTGCATGATTTACATTAGTTGTGTGAGGATGATGGAGCATAGCCAGACTATATGATTTTGTAGGGATAACTTTCCTTGGCCTTGTTATTTTGAAAGTTCATGATTAGCTTGCTAGTTTGCTTGAAGTATTATTGTTTTCATGTCAATAGCAAACTATTGTTTTGAATCTTACGGATCTGAACATTCATGTCACTTGAAAGAAGTTGCAAAGGACAACTATGCTAGGTAGCATTCCACATCAAAAATTCATTCTTTATCACTTCCCTACTCGAGGATGAGCAGGAGTTAAGCTTGGGGATGCTTGATACGTCTCCAACGTATCTATAATTTTTGATGGTTTCATGCTATTATCTTATCAAACATTGGATGCATGCCTTTTATAGATTTTGTGGGACTAACTTATTAACTCAGTGCCAAGTGCCAGTTCCTGGTTTTCCATGTTTTTGGCCCCTTTCAGAGGAGATTTTGAAACGGAGTCCAAACGTAATAAAATCCCCAAAAAGATTTTTTTCCGGAATGGAAGAAGATCACGAGACTTGAGAGCCAAGGCAGGGGAGCCTCAGGGGCCCCACAAGCCCCTCCCCCTCGGCCAGGGGGGAGGCCGCGCCCCACAGGCTTGTGGGCCCCTTGGGCGCCCTCTGCCCTAGGTTTTGCGCCTATATATCCCCAAAAATTCCACAAAAAATCAGGAGATCATCGAAAGTACTTTTCACCGCCGCAAGCTTCTATCTCCGCAAGATCCCATCTGAGGCACGTTCTGGTGCCCTGCCAGAGGGGGATTCGGACACGGAGGGCTTCTTCATCAACACCATGACCTCCCCGATGATGCGTGAGTAGTTCACCATAGACCTACGGGTCCATAGCTAGTAACTAGATGGCTTCTTCTCTCTCTTGGATCTTCAATACAAAGTTCTCCATGATCTTCATGGAGATCTATCCGATGTAATCTTCTTTTGCGGTGTGTTTGTCGAGATCTGATGAATTGTGGATTTATAATCACATTATCTATGAATCTTATTTGAGTTTCTTCTGATCTCTCTTATGCATGATTTCATATCCTTGTAATTCTCTTCGAGTTGTGGGTTTTGTTTGGCCAACTAGATCTATGATTCTTTGAATGGGAGAAGTGCTTGGTTTTGGGTTCATACCGTGCGGTGACCTCACCCAGTGACAGAAGGGGTAGCGAGGAACGCATCGTGTTGTTGCCATCAAGTGTAAAAACATGGGGTTTTCATCATTGGTTTGAGTTTATCCCTCTACATCATGTCATCTTGCTTAGGCGTTACTTTGTTCGTCATGAACCCAATACACTAGATGCATGCTGGATAGCGGTCGATGTGTGGAGTAATAGTAGTAGATGTAGAAAGTATCGGTCTACTTGTCTCGGACGTGATGCCTATATGTATGACCATTGCCTTAGATATCGTCATGACTTTGCGGTTCTATCAATTGCTCGACAGTAATTTGTTTACCCACCTCGATATTTGCTATTTTGAGAGAAGCCTCTAGTGAACACTATGCCCCCCGGGTCTACTCCACACCATATTTTCAGCCTTACACTTTTTACTTCGTTGCACTTTCCGCCTTCAGATCTCACTTTCCAAACAATCTTGAAGGGATTGACAACCCCTTTGAAGCGTTGGGTGCAAGCTCCTTTGTGTTTGTGCAGGTACTCTGGACTTGACGAGACCCTCCTTCTGGATCGATACCTTGGTTCTCAAACTGAGGGAAATACTTACTCCTCCTGTGCTGCATCACCCTTTCCTCTTCAACGGAAAAACCGACTCAAACAAGAGAAGTACCAAGAAGAATTCCTGGTGTTGCTTGGGAAGGACTTTTGTTGCCGTAGCAAGGACCAAATCCCACTAACTCACATTGATCAAATCATAGATTCGACTGTCGGATGTGAATGCTTGTCATTCCTGGATGTATACTCAGGGTAACACCAAATCCGAATATATGTGGCTAATGAAATAAAAACAGCCTTGATCATCTTGTTCCGGTGTTTTTGCTACAACACCGTGCCATTCGACCACAAGAATGCTGGGGCCACATTCCAATGCATGATCCAAAAGTGCTAACAAGAATAGGTCAGTAGGAACATCGAAGCGTACATGAACGACATCGTCGTCAAGTCTAGTAAAGGTTCTGACCTTCTAGACGACCTCGCCGAAACTTCTGCGAACCTCCGACGCTTCGCGATTAAGCTCAACCCAGCCAAATGCACCTTTGGTGTTCCAACTAGAAAGCTACTTGATTTCCTCGTTTCCAAACGGGGTATCAATGCCAATCCTAAAAAGATCGGTGCCTTCATCCAAATGAGGCGGCCGGAGCGCATCCATGATGTGCAAAGGCTTACGGGTTGCCTCACAGCCCTGAGCCGTTTCATCTCAAGTCTCGGTGAGAAGGCTCTACCTCTTTATCGTTTGATGAAGAAACTCGACAGATTCGAGTGGATCAACAAGGCGCAGGTTGCATTCGACCAACTCAAACCTCAGCTTTCCACTCAACCGGTGTTAGCTGCTCTGGGCAGCCAGGAGCCCTTGCTCCTATACGTTGCTACCACTAGCCACGTAGTTAGCACCGTACTCACCATAGAGCGTGAGGAAGAAGGAAAAGCGAAAAGGTACAAAGGCCCATTTACTACATCTCTAAGGTACTGACCCCCTCAAAGCAAAGGTATCCACACTACCAGAAGCCAGTTTATGGGATCTACCTAACAGTAAAGAAGGTATTCCACTATTTCCAAGATCACTTGGTCACTGTCATTAGTGATGCCCCCTTGCGGAAATCCTACACAATCGGGCTGCTAGTGGCCTAGTGGCCAAATGGGTGATTGAGCTCGTCTTGCTGGAGATCAAATTTGAAGCCAAGAAGTCTCAGGCCTTGGTTGACTTCCTAGCCGAATGGATAGAGCAAGAGTAGCCAGCTCCAGGCATCCCCGAGCATTGGACCATGTTCTTCAATGAATCCAAAATGCTCCATGGCTCGGGGGCTGGAGTGGTTCTCGTTTTCCCCTGGGAGACCGACTGAACTATGTGCTCCAAATCCACTTCGACTCATCCAACAATGAGGCCGAGTATGAGGCCTTCCTGTACGGGCTCCGCATGTCGATCTCACTGGGCATCCGTCGTTTGATGGTTTATCGCGACTTGGATCTCGTTTTCAATCAAGTAATGAAGGAATGGGACATTAGAAGCCCAGCAATGACAGTCTTCTGTTGTGCAGTCAGAAAACTGGAGAAAAATTTCAAAGGCTTGGAACTGCACCATGTGCCCCGAGCCAAGAATCAAGCGGGTGATGACTTGGCAAAGATCGGGTCCACTTGGAAAGTCGTTCTGAAGGGCGTGTTCCTCGAACATGTACGCGTCCCCTCGGTCAAGGAAGATCCCTTCACAGAAGCCCCCACAAGTGATCTGTGCGTGTAATCCCACTGAGATCGACGTCCCGGCCTTGGTTGACCTCGTCCACGAGATGTTGGTTATCACGCCCGAGTGGACACAACCTTATCTAGCTTACTTGCTCCGGAAAGAGATCCCCAAAGACGAAGAGGAAGTCCGCCAAATCGTTCGGCGGTCTAAAGCTTTCGAAGTCTTCAGATACAAAGTATACAAGAAGAGTGTTACAGGAGTCACTCAAAAGTGCATTTCCCCACAGGAAGGACTACAGATCTTGCACGAGATCCACTCAGAAATGTGTGGACATCATGTGTCCTCTCGGACCTTGGTGGCCAAGGCCTTCCGAGAAGGTATTTATTGGCCCCGAGCCAATGCGGCAGCAAAGGACTTGGTCGATCTGTGCGTTGGATGCCAGTTCTATATGAATCAATCGCACATGCCTACATCCTTGCTGAAAACGATTCCACTCACTTGGCCATTCTCCGTGTGGGGCCTCGACATGGTCGTCCCCCTGCGCACCGGGACGAGTGGATTCACCCACCTAGTAGTTGAAGTGGATAAGTTCACCAAGTGCATCGAAGCTAATCCCATCAAAAGCTTGGACACGACGACTGCCGTCAGCTTCGTTCGACATATCATCTTCAGAGTTGGAGTCCCTCAAGACATCATCACCGACAACGGAACTAAATTTGACCCGGAGAATCTGTCACTCCCAAGGCACTCGGGTTAATTACGCCTTCGTGGCTCACCCACAGTCAAATGGGTAGGCGGAATGGTCGAATGGTATGATACATTAGGAATTGCAACCCCGGCTGATGAGAGACCTCAAATATGCCGTACGCGCATGGATATAAGAATTACCATCTGTCCTGTGGAGTATGCGAATGACTCTGAATCGTTCAACCAGGCGTACAACATTCTTCATGGTGTATGGGTTGGAAGCCATTCTGCTGAGTGACATACGTCACAACTGCTCCCGAGTGGAGAAATACAATGAAGCTGAAGCCGAAGCAGCACGCCAAGACAGTTTGGATCTCCGAGAGTAAGAGGGAGAGTTTACCCTCATGTGGTCCAAATTGTACCAGCAAGACCTACGACGGTACCATGACAAGCAAACACTTCACTCTGATGAAACACACCCTGAGTGGGTGCATCAGAGGGTCAACTTGTGCTTAAAGTAAAGTCTGCCCCGAGTGAGGACAACCTCCACGCTCAAGGGCTGAGCTGCGAACCAGTTGTTGCCTAAGTTAAAACGGTTCCGAATGGAGACATGATCATCATTCAGATACCAAGATGGACAGGACCATCAGCAAGTTCACAAGAACTATCGTTACATCTTGGTAGCGAACCTGTTTCGCCTAAGGTAAACCCTTCCCTGAGTGGGGACAGTTTCCACGCTGCGGGGATTAGCTATGAACCAGCTTTCGCCTAAGTTAAAACGGTTCCGAATGAAGGTAAGATCGTCATTGAGATGCCAAGATGAAAAGAACAATCATTTGCTGGTAGTGAACCTGTTTTCGCCTAAGGTAAACCATTCTCCGAGTAGGGACATCCTCCATGCTTGGGGACTTAGCTTTGAACCAACTTTCGCCTAAGTTAAAGCGGTTCCGGATGAAGGCAAGGTCTTCATTCGCACCCCAAGATGAACATAACAATCACCCCTTAGCAGCGAATCTGTTTTCGCCTAGGGTAAAATGATCCCGAGTGACGACAACTTCCACACTCGAGGGCTTAGCTGTGAACCAACCTTTGCCCAAGTCAAAATGATCCAGAGTGAGGACAACTTCCACACTCAGTGGCTTAGCTACGAACCAGCCTTCTCCTAAGTCAAAAATGACCCCGAGTGAGGACAAGTTCCACAGTCGGGGTTTTTGTTGTGAACCAGCCTTTGCCTAAGTCAAAAACGATTCCGAGTGAGGACAACTTCCACACTCGGGGGCTTAGCTGTCAACCTGCCTTTACCTAAGTCAAAAGCGAACGCGAGTGAGGAGAACTACCACACTCGGGGGCTTAGCTACAAACTAACCTCCGCCTAAGACAAAAATGATCCCTAGTGAGGACAATTTCCACACTCGGGGGGCTTAGCTACGAACCAGCCTTCGCCTAAGTCAAAAATGATCCCGAGTGAAGACAACTTCAACACTCGGGGGCTTAGGTGCGAACCAGCAGTTGCCTAAGTCAAAAACGATCCTGAGTGAGGACAACTTCCACACCCGGGGGCTTAGCTGTGAGCCAGCCTTCGCCTAAGTAAAAAATGATCGCAAGTGAGGACAACTACCACACTCGGGGGCTTAGCTGCAAACGAGCCTTCTCCTAACTCGAAAACGGCCCCGAGTGTGGATAACCTTCACAAGCGGGAACTCAGATGCGAACCAGCTTTCGACCGAGTAAAAGTGACCCTGAATAAAGACGACCAAGCGAATAAGATCCGAACTCGAATATGGATAAACAGAGTCAATTTCAGCAAAAGGCATGCAAAAGAGAGAGCTCAAGGCCCGCTCAAAGTTTGGGGTTAGATTAAACCAGTCAGCATCCCAAGGCGAATTGAAACTTAAATGTTTTTCCTCCAAGCATCACTGGGAGGCCGAAGATTCCACTACTTCCACGAGGGTGTGGAGGCCGATTCCTTCCGCAATCCGAGTGGAAGCCGCCATAAACATCTCCATGAAGTCTTCGAACTTGGCGTTTTCCCTATTGACGATCCGGAGACACTTTAGCTTTTCCTCATCCACTCCTTTACAATGGATGTAGATGAGCGAAAGGGTGATGTTGGCTCCGGCCCTCGCCGATGACTTCTTCCAGGACTTGAGTTCGTTAGGGATGGCCTTCACTTGGTTCACGATGGTCTGGGCGTCCTTCAGGGGTGCATCGTCAGGGGCTTTCTCTTGGCCTATCTCCCCAATGTCCGACTGGAGCCATTTGAAACAACCCAATACGTAGTCGACGCGAGCCTCCAGCCTGAGGAGAGCCAAGGCAACACTATCCTTCAAAAGCGCTCTCTCGGTATTAAGCTCTTTCTCTATTCGCACCATCTCTTCTTCGACATCAACAGAGAGGGCCGGATTCAGTGAGAAAACAAAAATATGAGAAACATCACTCAGAAATTGCAAAGTGGCTATGAGGGAGCATTCGGACGCTTAGCATACCTTTAAGCTTCTCACAATGTTCCATGCTGAAGTCCTCAATGAACTTCTCCAGCTCAGCTTTCTTGGTAGCAACCTTCTCAAATTTTGCCTCCCACTCAACATAGTGCCTCTTCAGCTTGGCAAGCTCCGCGGCAGATTTCTCCGCACCACACTTCAGAAGTCGATTCTCTTCTTTGAGTGACCCGGCCATCTTAAGCTTGGTTTCGACTGTGTGGGTCTTCTGCTTGGCCTCCTTCCAAGCCGACGCGAGATCCTCATCCATCTTCTCGAGGGCATCCTTCATGGTAACTAGAGAAATGGAATTCTTCGGCCTCTTAGAAAGGCGATCTGACAAGACAGAGCTTAGTCAGATAGGAAAAACAACCGAAGAAGGAACCAGTCGGACAATGAAAGCTTACCTTCAATTGTGCATTTCTCCTAATCTAGTCTCTTATTCTCGGCTTTTTCTGCAACAAGGCTAAGTCGGAGTTCCTATAGCTCTTTCTCCACATCATCATCACGGCACCAGGGCCCACTAGCAGTCTGTCATCAACAAACACAAGTAAAGCAGAATACGGTATCGCAACTCTAAGACTAGCGCCGACTGCTTTAGTCGACGGTAGCCTCGGGGACTACACCCTGTGGGTGCGCTTAGTGCCCCCCTTACTGGAGGGATAGAGGAGAGAAAAGGGCTCCGCACCCTACCAGCCTCTATCGAACAGACAAGGAAATTGAGATTATCGCCGACTGGTTCAGTCGACGGTAGCCTCGGGGACTACAGTTAGTGGGTGCGCTCAGCGCACCCCCACTGGAGGGATAGAGGAGAGAAAAGGGCACCACAACCTACCAGGCTTTATCTAACAGATAAAGAAACTGAGTCTACCACCGACTGTTTCAATCGACAGTTGCCTCGGGGACTACACCCAGTGGGTGCGCTTGGTGCTCCCCCATTGAAAGATAACACCTAGTGGGTGTGCCTCCGAGCATACCCACTCGGGACAAGATTCAGAAACAAGTATGAAACAAATGCGTATGTGAAGGACTCACCCGAATGTTCTTTGACACGGCTTCACTCGCGTTATACGCCTCCTTCAACCGCCCAACTATCACGTCCAGCTAGTCCAAGGCCTCCTTGCGTGCCCTCTCCCGATCCTCCGAGGAATGGTGGAGTTGGAAGATGTTGGAGCCTTCAGGGCAAGGCGACGAAGCAGTAAACGGACCTAGTGTGAATGATGCTCCAATCGAGGTGGTCTCCTGCACCATGGGAGTCTTGGCCTTGAAAATCAGTTGGCTGGGAGAAGCGACCTGCTTTGACACTTCTCTAACTGCAGAAGGACGTCGGGGTCAAGTTCAATCATGTTCTGAAGCTCTACAAATGTTCACAAGGCATTCAAAAGGCCACTCATGTGGCTAAACCCGAGTCCCAAATTTATCACCGGAAAAGCTCAAGGGTCACCTTTCGATGAAGCGACATCAACATCGGCCTTCCCTTTGTCATAGGTCTTGGATTCCAACGAAGTCAAGGTATCAACCCTGCAACACAAACAACAAAAAATCCAATCATCACTCGGTAGACATTGCTCAAGCTCGGATGGATCACTCGACGGGAATATTTATGCTAAAGCCACGGGCACATCAACCTTGATGCGCGGCATAATGGCCTTCCGGGATTTGAAACTCGTGCTTCTTGCCGACCTGCTCCGATGGTGCCTCAAGCTCGCTCCAACCTCCTTTGGAACTGCGAGTCAGCATCGCCGACACACTCGGCTTCGCCACCATCGGAGTCCTCAAGGTGCCAAAACATACTCCAGGGTCCTCACGCGCCTTGGAACGGGTCTCGTGCGGAGCCTCGTCGGACGGAGAAGATCCCGCCTTGTCCCCGTGTTTGCCGTCGCTCTCCTCCGTCTCCTCGTCATCTGTAAGTGCATCTAGTGGCCCTTTGTGATTTTGGTGGTTTGACGACTTATAGGTTAAGAGACAGATATGTTTGTAAGTGTACAGAATCTCTATAAGTCGCTGAGGAGTTTGAGTTATTCGATGAATATCCACCCCTAAAAAAGTATGTCTTCGGGTGAAGATTTGGTCATTCCATGAAGACTTTGATCGCAAAGAAATTGTGAAGAAATCGATATTCCTCATGAAGATATTGAAGATGAGGAATTTGGTGTGTCCCGAAGAAAATACTCTGAAGACTTTGAAGCTTGAAGATTTACTCTTTCTGTTTCATTTTGTTTATACTTGAGTCATAGGAACACCGTATTGTTAAAGGGGGTCGAGGTAAAACTACGGAACAAATTTCCTCATGATACTCAACCCAAACCCACATCTACCAAATCCTCAACGTGAGGAACATGAGAGAGATGAGGACTTCCACAGTTGAAAGCTCGGACCGTTGCCTCACCACGTGCCACATGTACCAGATCTTATCCACCCAATGGTCATATCATTAAGGGCATTTATATCAAATCATGTCGGGATGCTCCCGGGCTATAAATAGCCACCCCACTCAACCAATAGCTGGTTGGCTACTCTGGGAGAAACTGACACTAGTCATTTAGAGCAACCCAAATTCCACAAAGCCTTTGAGCGGAAATCATCAAGTGAGGAAATACCCCAAACACCCAAACCCAAACCAAAACCCAAGTGATTGAGTATCACTAAAGAAGTTATTCCTATGTGGAACCGACACTTGTTACATTTGAGGACTGTGCATCCTCCAGACGGCTAGGCGTCATGGTCTAGAGCATCCAGCAGTTAATTTTGGATCGTCGGGTGACCGAGTTTGTGAGGGTTTGTAAGTATATATGTCGTGAACACTTACCACGAGTGTTGGGCGAGGACTATGTGTCCTTAGCTCAAGGAGAATACGATAGGGACTGTTTGTCCCGGGACTATGTGTCCTTTGATTTCAATACCAAGCCGCTCCAAACCAAATGTACAACTGTCACAACAGTTGGAACTGGGTCATCAAGAACTGTCTTCATCGAGCTACTGGTTCTATTTCCTCAACTCTCTCATTTCCTCAATTGCATGTTGAATACTTTCATCTATATTGTTTGAAGAATTTGACTGACGACTTTCTCTGAATTCCACACCTCAAATTCTTCACTTGAGTTATTCTTCACCTACATAACCTGTACTTGTGACCTGCGTAAACCGATTTGCTGAAATCACACTCAGTACTTTGCTGTAGACGCTTTTGCACTTGTGACTTAGTACTATTTCCGCTGCACTCAGTTCATAACTGAGGATTTTCCTCACTAGGATTTTCCTCGGTGATGAAATTGTAAAAATCGCCTATTCACCCCTCCTTTAGTCGATATAACACACTTTCAATTGGTATCAGAGAAAGGTACTCCCTTGTTCTGTGTGATTTTGGTTTAATCGCGTGGAGTTTTAGTTATGTCGACCACAAGTATGATGAAATTTACTGCAGGATGTCCTACCTTCGAAGGAAAGGACTTCTCGTACTGGAAGACCTGAGGAAAATGCTTGATTGGACGCAAGCTAAAACATGATGAAATGATCTAACATTTCACACGTCCTCAAATTTACTGTTTGTGATGAAATTCAAGTATGATGAAATTGATATCACATTCTTCAAATCTGAAGCATATGAGATGGTAAGCTGTACTGATTCATCTACAGGATGACAAACCCAAGAACATAGAGTGGGTGCGTGACAGTGGATGTACAAATCACATGACTGGTGATAAAAGCTTATTGATGAATATACCACTGACTCCATCATCACTGAAGCAAATCACTTACGCTGATAAAGGTAAAAGCAAGGTATTGGGACTTGGTAAACTGGTTATCTCCAAGGATCGGCACATGGACAAAGTCATGCTTGTCGAATCCCTTGGGTTTAACCTCATGTCAGTCTCAATGCTTTGTGATCTTGATATGATTGTCATCTTTGGAAAATATAGATGTGTAGTCATCATGGAATCTGAAAAATCCAAAGTCTTCGAAGGCTTTAGGAGAGGAGACTTGTACATTGTTTACTTTTCTACAAGTCCTCAACCAGCCACATGTTTACTAGCAAAAAAACCTCAGAAGGCTGGCTATGGCATCGATGACTTGGTCATGCAGGCATGAGGAATTTGCACACACTGGTGAAGAAGAAGCATGTCATTGGCATCGAATCCGTCAAATTCCGCAAGAACCATCTCTGCGGTGCTTGTGAATCTGGAAAAATGACCAGCTCCAAACACCCCTCGAAGACTATCATGACTACTACTCGTCCGTTTGAATTGCTTCACATAGATCTGTTTGGACCTACTCATTATGCTACTCTAACGAATGCAGCATCCCTATATGTCTTTGTCATCGTTGATGACAATACTCGCTATACTTGGGTACACATCATTCCTTACAAAAATGAAGTGTAGGAAGTCTTCAAATGATTTTCCTCAAGGGCCTCAACAAAGTTCAACGTCAAGATCAAACACATCAGGAGTGATAATGGGACATAATTCAAAAGTACTGGTCTTGAGGAACTTGGTATTACTCACAAATTGTCTACTCCTTATACTCCTTAACAGAATGGCGTCGTTGAATGCAAGAACATAACTCTGGTTGAAATGGCACAGACTATGCTTGAAGAATATCAGACTCCTCATCGCTTTTGGCCTGAAGCAATCAACATTGCTTGCCACATCATCAACAAGGTATATCTTCACAAATTCCTCAAGAAAACCTCATCTGAACTACTCACTTACAAGAAACCCAATGTAAGTTATTTCAAAGGCTTTGGTGCAAGATGCTGGATTAGAGATCCTCACCATATCTCAAAGTTTTCACCTAAAGAAGATGAGGGTTTTATGCTTGGTTACGGAAAGGACTCGCACACCTACAGAATATTCAATACCTATCACAACAAGGTTGTTGAAACTATAGATGTGCGGTTCGATGAAACTAATGGCTCGCAAAGAGAGGAACTGCCTCCTGTCCTAGATAAATTGACTCTTGAGGAACCTATTAAGCACAAGGCTACTGAAGATATCTTTTGTTGGAGCATATATCTCCATATGTGATTTTGGTACTTGATGACAATTCCTATGGACTAATGGTTGCCTTAAGTTACATTTATAGGATTTGTCCATAGGCACTTCTTGAAGTCCATCTGTTGGGTTCAAGGAGTTTATATGATGACCAAGATGGTATTCAAGGTATTATCCAAAGAATGGTCTTAGAGACACATGGTTGATCAAGATCTCAGACAAAGAGTAAATCAAGATGATCAATACACAAAGTGTACAAGATGTACCGAGAGGGATCAAGTGATCCCATGGTATGGATTTGTCCATAGGCACTTCTTGAAGTCCATCTGTTGGGTTCAAGGAGTTTATATGATGAACAAGATGGTATTCAAGGTATTATCCAAAGAATGGTCATAGAGACACATGGTTGATCAAGATCTCAGACAAAGAGTAAATCAAGATGATCAACACACAAAGCGTACAAGATGTACCGAGAGGGATCAAGTGATCCCATGGTATGGTAAGCATTGTCCATTACGTGTTTGTGTACTAATCCATGGTCTTCGTGAGAGTTCTATGTGGGGGTTAGGTGTGTTTACATGGGCTTGCGTCAAAGGGAAGATCTCATACAACCCATGGAGTATGACGTCAAGTTGTGATCATCATCAATGGTTGATCAAGATCTCAGACAAAGAGTAAATCAAGATGATCAACACACAAAGCGTACAAGATGTACCGAGAGGGATCAAGTGATCCCATGGTATGGTAAGCATTGTCCATTACGTGTTTGTGTACTAACCCATGGTCTTCGTGAGAGTTCTATGTGGGGGTTAGGTGTGTTTCCATGGGCTTGCGTCAAAGGGAAGATCTCATACAACCCATGGATTATGACGTCAAGTTGTGATCGTCATCAAGATTGCGACGTGCAAGTTCAAGTGGATCAGCACGAAGATAGCATGCTTGAAGCTTGCCGTCCATTATGGTGGCAATGGACTTGTGAAGATATGCTGAAGAGTGGCTCACCCATAGTGAGTATGGGGGAGCAATCAACTAGTCTTCATCAAGCCAACACAATCAAGAAAGGTGGTCCATCTTGAGGAAGCCAAGATCATCATCATCTGGCTCAAGAGGACGAGGTGCAAGGTATAGGTTTGCCCTTGATAGGTTTTCTGGTTAGGATAGATTGCTGTTCTATCAAGGGGGGCTCTCAAGTGAGTAGCTTGATCGTATCGTTCTTTGAGAGCTCAAACCATTTGCATCCTTGCATCATACTTCTTGGTTCCTGTTTGGTGTTTCTCTTTGTGAGTTTTAGAGCTTATGGTCATCTTCGTGACAAGCTCAAGTTCATCGAAAACGGAGTCCATATGCATCAACTATGATGTTTTCGATGTTGGAGTTTTTGCTGGTTCTTCATTCATAGAGATCTCACATCTCTATATCTTTGGCATTTTCATAACCGCATGGTCTTAAGATTTCCTGAATCCAACAAGCTTGGGTTTGCTCGATTCGGAGCTCGTATGCGAAAGTTATGGCTGTTTGGATAGCCCTTGTCGTCCTGAATCCAACAAGCTTGGGTTTGCTCGATTCGGAGCTCGTATGCGAAAGTTATGGCTGTTTCAGTGGCGAGCGGTAGTACCGCTGGACCTAGCGGTAGTACCGCTAGAGTTGGCGGTTGTACCGCTGGCCCTAGTGGTAGTACCGCTGGCTCGCGGTAGTACCGCCCCTGGTCAGCGGTAGTACCGCTCCAGGAGCTTAGTACCGCCTGCCTAGCGGTTGTTCGTGGACGGACCTTTTTGCGAAGACTTTCTTGGCGGTGGTAGTGCCTTTGCACTACCAGGGGCCCAGCGGTAGTACCGCTGGAGTGCCAGCGGTAGTACCGCTGGAGCTCGGGCAGAGAGTGGGGGTAACGTTCTGATTCTTTCCCCCACTATATAAAGGGGGTCTTCTTCCCCCTTGGCCTCATCCATCCGTTGAGCTCTTCTTCTATCTCCATTGTTGACATTCTTAGAGCTTGATTACTCTCTATCCCTCCAATGATTCTTGCTTGTTCTTGAGGGAAAAGAGAGAGGAGATCTAGATCCACATCTCCACCAATCACTTTCTCCTCTATGTGAGGGGAACCCCTTGGATCTTGATCTTGGAGTTCTTTGTGAGCTCCTTGTTCTTCCTCTCATATTTCTCCATAGCTTTTGTTGTTGTGGAGGGATTTGAGTGTGAGGGACTTGACCACTTCGTGTCTTCTTGCCATTGCATTAGTTGCATCGGTTTGAGTTCTCCACGGTGATACGCGAAAGTGAGAAGTTGAGAAGCTTACTACCTTTGGTACTTAGTACCCTTGATATTGTTCTTCGTGGATGCTTTGGCGTCCTAGAAGCTTGGTGGTGTCTCGGAGCTCAATCATTGTGGTGTGAAGCTCCGGGAAGCGTCGGGGTCTCCAATTAGATTGTGGAGATTGCCCCGAGCAATTTGTACGGGTACCGGTAACCGCCCCCAAGGGTTGCCACATGTACGGGTTCGGTGACCGCCCCCAAGGGTTGCCATTTGTACGGGTTCGGTGACTGCCCTCAAGGGTCCCTTAGTGGAATCACGGCATCTTGCATTGTGCGAGGGCGTGAGGAGATTACTGTGGCCTTAGTGGCATCTTGGGGAGCATTGTGCCTCCACACCGCTCTAACGGAGATTAGCATCCGCAAGGGTGTGAACTTCGGGATACATCATCGTGTCCCCGTGCCTCGGTTATCTCTTACCCGAGCCCTTTACTTATGCACTTTACTTTGTGATAGACATATTGTTTATTGTAATATATCTTGCTATCACTTAGTTGTTTATCTTGCTTAGCATAAGTTGTTGGTGCACATAGGTGAGCCTAGTTGTTTGTAGGTTTTGTGCTTGACATATTAAACGTTAGTTTTATTCCGCATTTGTTCTAGCCTAAACCTTAACTATTTTAAAGCGCCTATTCACCCCCCCTCTAGGCGACATCCATCTCCTTTTCATCTTTCCTACTGAGGAACAACCCCTTGTTGAAGAAATCGTCCCCAACACTGATAAAATTCAAGCAGGTGCACCTGAGAAAAATGCTACAGATCAAATTCCTCAGCCCAACCAAAGCCTTCAACCAGCTCATCCTCGGATAGCAAATGAAGTGGAACTTTACAAAATCATCGATGACATCAATGTGCCAGGTCCTCTCACTCGCTCAAAAGCTTCACATTTAGTTAACTTTTGTGGGCATTCCTCTTTTGTGTCTATCACAGAACCCTCAAAAGTTGTCGAAGCCTTCATGGAACCTGAGTGGATTCAAGCCATGCAAGATGAACTTCTTCAATTCAAGCTAAATGATGTATGGGAACTCATCAAAAGACCAGATCCTCGCAAGCACAATATCATCGACACCAAGTGGATCTACCAAAACAAGCAAGATGAGGATGGTCGGGTTGTGAGAAACAAGGCAAGTCTTGTAGCCCAAGGCTACACACAAGTTGAAGGAATTGACTTTGATGAAACTTTTGCACGTGTAGCTAGACTTGAAGCTATTCATATATTGCTTGCTTATGCTAACCATCAGAATATTACTCTATATCAAATGGATGTGAAAAGTGCATTCCTAAATGGTAAACTTGAGGAAGAAGTATATGTTGCTCAACCCCCAGATTTTGAAGACCCGAAGCATCCTAACCAAGTCTTTGTCGGTGAATACTCACAACATAAGCCATGGGTAGGCTAAAGAAGGTAGGAACCAAAGTGGCAACGGAGGGCGTTGGGGGCGAGGTTGGTACAAGCATGGAACGCACGATGTACCCAGGTTCAGCGCTCTCCGTAGAGATAATACCGCTAGTCCTGCCGGAGTGTATGATGTGTATGGATGGGATTACAAGGTTGCTCCTGGAGCTGTATTCCGGAGGAGGAAGAATGAGCAGCCGGCTCGTCTCTGCCTCGCCTATGTGGTTGGTGTGTGTGTGTGTGTTTAGTTGACCGACCCTCTGCATGGAGGGGGCGGGGGTTTTATAGACGAACCCACCGGCCTACAATACGGATAAAGGGTACAAGAGTGGGACCCAGATGGTAGCCTCGCCGGCTGGCCAGGGGGCCCACGGGGGTCTTGTCTTGTCGCTTGAGGGGCCCGTCGGCTCCTAGGTCCCGTCTTGCTGTGGGACCTGCCGGCAAGCCAATGAGGCTCTCGCGTAAGGTTGAGGCAGGACATGTGTGGTACGTTCGGCGTCGTCCAACGAGATTCGTCATGGGCAGACGGTACGGCCACCTCCACTGTTCCCACGCTTGTGCAGTAATGGAGTGGGAGGTTGACGACCGACACTGTGCTGGGTGATGGATTAGAGCCGGGGGAGGTCAGCGGCGTGGCCGCCGACGCTGGTACCCGATGTGCACTCCGATCCAGTACCTTTGCTGACGCGTAGCCACCTTTAATCGTAGGGTCACGTCATGACCTACGATCTGATGTGGCTTGAGATCCCTGGCCGGCTTGCCTGCTTGACTAGCCGGCTGGCTTGGCCTAGGCGGCCAGGAAGAGGTAGTCGTCTTGCCTCTAGCCAGCAGATGTTGCCTGGCCGGCCAGAGTGTTGGCCGTTTCGCCCCCTAGCCGGTAGGTATCGCCTAGCCGGCCAGGGGACTTAGGCCTTGTAGAATTTCTCTTGGTCATTCCTCTTGGGCTGAAGATAAAGGAGCAGGCTTGTTAAGCCTACCCCGGGGTGATCCCCCCGACAATAGTCCCCGAAGCTGGGGAGGACCACCGCTTGGTTGCGGGCGGGCTCACCGGCTTGATTTTTTGTCATTGTATTCGCCGGCTCGAAAGCCTGCTGGTTTCCAAGCCACGCCTCGGCTTCGTCATAGGCTGCGCAAATCGCGCCACGTGCCAGGCCCGGCCTGACGTGATGATGGTTTATGCAGGTGACGTGACCGGGCCTGGGCCCTGAGTCCCGCCATGATGCCCCCTCGACCGTCGTGTTCAGGATCCTCAACGGATTTACTCCGTGACGGTTGGGTTTCGGGAAACGCTACCGCCCGTAATACACAGGATTAGTGGGGCTCCGTACGCACCGGATCCCCTTGCCACGATCCTTCGTGGGGTTTACATGGGATGCGGGGTTACCGAGGAGGCCATTCGCCCCCTTCTCGCCCCGCATTGACGCCCTCTTCCTCCCTGAGCCCAGAAAGAAAGAGTCCGTCCACCTTCTTCTTCTTCCCCTCTGTCGCCGTTGCGCCACAAGCCTTCCCGAGAATCCGTCGCCCGTAGTCATGGCGAGTGGTTCTTCCGCAAAGAAGACTTCGTCCCACGGAGCTTGGCTCGGCAGTTAGATCTGCGACGGCCACATTGAGGCGCTCCGCCACCGCCGAATGTTGCACCCGACCTCTCTTGTGTCAGTGTGGATCCCCTGCGCCGAGACAGCCCCGACACCGCAGGAAGGAGAGATCATCGTATTCGACGAGCACTTCTACACGGGCTTCGGGCTCCCGACGAGCACCTTCTTCTCCAACAAGCTCATTTTCTTTGGCCTGCAGCGCACCACCTGGCACCGAACGCCATCCTTCAGCTGTCGGGCTTCGTCGTCCTGTGCGAGGGATTTCTGGGGATCGAGCCTCGCCTTGACCTCTAGCAAATCTTGTTCTTCTTCAAGCAGCAGTCTACGAAGATGGACAGGGCCGAACTGCAAAAGCACGACGGGCCTCGCCCGATGACGCCATGCGGAGCCGCACTGGTGCACCATCGCTCGAAGTCCGGCTTCCCCAAGATGCCGCTACAGAAATCCATCAAGCAGTGGCAGAAAGGCTTCTTCTATGTGAAGAACAACCCCGCACATGACGCCCTCAACATGCCCCCCTTCAAAATCGACCCTCCGATGGAGAAGTTGAACTGGGGGGCGAATTATCCAAGGCCGATTCCTGAGGTGGCACAGATCGGCGCCTACCGTGACCTGCTTACCACCATGGTCTCCCGTAGGATCCAGCCTCTATAGAGGCGGCCCCATCTGGTTTGTCAGATGAGTGGTCGGTATGATCCCTCCCGGACCTCCACCAAGAGCTTCACAGCTAACACGGTGGCGCGGGCGGTGAACCAGATTTCCACCGCCCATATGGATGATAGTGGGAACTGGGTGTGGGGGATGGCCCCTTACAACAGGTCCCGTCCGCCTCCAGTGGTAAGCACTCTCATTGTGTCTGATCTTGTTGTCTTTCTTGTGGTCAGTCATCTTTTTGAGCCGGCCGCCGACTCCATCACGCAAGTGTTTGAGAAGCTGCAGGCACTCAGCCCGCCTGCCCCCGGCATGGTGACGTCTGAGGCCTCAGAGATCGAGGACGAGGGCATGATTGAGTCCCGCTTTGCCGCCTCTGAAGGTTTGGAGGATGCGCTGGAGTCGGAGGGGACGGAGCCGTCTGGTGAGCATATGAAGCCCTCCATTGTTTATTGGACGGATGATGATGAGACTCCATCCTCCCTAACTGATGCAGCCTTCAAGGAAGACTCCGACGGGGTGAAGGAGGTTACCAGCCCGCCCCTGACGCACGGACGGCGCCATAAGGCCGATGCGGCCGGTCTTGGCGAGGCGGCCCAGAGGAAGGGCAAGGGTGCGACAGCTTCTAGGCCAGCTCCTAAGCGAGCCGCGATGGGTCCTCCAGCCGGAGCACGAGCTGGCGACGCTAAGAAGCGTCGTGCTGGTGGCGGTAGGAGGCAGGTGCCCATTGTCTCGGGGTAAGGGTTCCCTTTCATTCTTTCTTACTTTGTCTTGCGTGAAGATTTGTTCCTCAAAGCATCACTTGGCAGGGATGCGGAGGATGTAGAGGAAGACACCGCCTCCGCCGCTGAGCGAGCCGGCTGGGCAGCGGCTGACGCAGCCCAGAAGGAACTCAAGGAACAATCCGCCCGCCGCTGGGATGCGGCCGCGAAGAATATGGTCAGTCTTGGCCCAGCCGAGCCGAGAAGCCTGTGGAGAGGCGTACGAAGGCTAGACATGACCCCTCCACGCGTGCTCGCGTGGAGGAGCCAGCTAGCGAGGTAGCCCCGAGGCACGCCCGAAGGAACGAGGCGGCAAAGCCATCCGAGCCGGACGCCTCTACGTCGGTCGATCTCGAGGAGATCCCTGAGTCACCGGAGGCCGAGGCGGCGGCCAATGCGCCAGAACTAAACCTGGATGCGCCAAATGTGGCTCTGGACGCGCCAGAGGTGAACATGGATGCGCCGGACGCGGCCCATCCACCTCCTGTTGGGGAGACAGCACCGGCTATGACGTCGGCGGAGCCGACCGCCATACCGACGCCTGGAGACGGCACCATCGTCGTCTCCAACCGTGGCCCGACTGCTCCAGGAGCCGGCTCGAGAGCCGGGAGCTGGCCCATGAAGGCTTGGCGAGCGGCCAATCTTCAGCGCCAGAAGTTGACCGTAGGCACCATACTCCAAGGTGTCCCGGAGCTGGTGTCGCTGTTCGCCAACAGCCGACACAAGGTGGAGGAGGTGGCCCGTGTGGCGGGCAGCGATCTGGAGCGCTTGGAGGAGCGCATCAGGGTAAGTACCTCGTCTTTGATTTTTTCTTCTTCTTTTTGAATCAGTGGGGGCACGCCCCGCGCACCCACTGGGTGTAGCTCCCGAGAATGGGCCGATCGATCAATGGCCGGGCTGAATCTCTTCGAGCTTCATCTCTTGCTTTGCTTTTTTAGTGGGGGCGTGCTAGCGCACCCACAAGGTGTAGCAGCCGAGACTCGGGCTGGTTATGTATTAACTAGGCCGAATCTTACTTTTGCTTTTTCTTTGCTTGTAGGATCTTTATGATGCCCAGGTGTAAGCCTACAACATGCTGCGGGCTCAGAAGCAGGCGGCTGATGGCCAGGTCGGCGAACTTCAAGCCCGGCTAGGCGAGGTTGCCGTGGAGCCAGACGCCCTGCGCGAGGCGGACGGCCGGCTCCAGCAGCAGCTGGCTCTTCTCCAGGAAGAGAAGAAGGATCTTGAGGCGGCCCGCCAAGTTGAGCAGGAGCAGCTGCGTGCCTCACTGCAGGAGAAGGACGTCTCCCATGCTACCGACATGGAGTGCCTTGAGACGGTTCATCTCGAGGAGATGAAGCTCAAGGATGCTGCCTTGAAGGAGAAGGAGGAAGCCCTGATCCAGAAGCAGGCGCAGCTGGCCAAGGCGCTGGACGCAGCCGCGGACCTCGAGGAAGAAGTTACTCGCATCACCCAAGCAAGCAAGGTGCGGGAGCTTGAGGCCCTAGAGAGTGCTCACGAGACTAAAAGCCACTCCGACCGTGATTCCTCTTTGTTTTATCTTGAATTTTCTTCTTTGCCGCCTCCTCTTCTTACTCTTCTTTGCGCCCCTTTCCCTATCTCAGGTATCTTCCCTGAGACACGGGACACAGCCCAGACGACCGTCGAGGTGAGCCGCGAGGAGCGTCTCGTGGCCGGGCGGGAGGTAGACGATGCCTCCGGCTGGAGCGTGGAGGAGATCGGGGTGGGCCTCAGAGCCCGCCTGCGTGCCCTGGGCGAGTCCATGGCTCGACTCGAGGTTGCAGGCTCGTCGATGGTGAAGGCTTTGTGGCCTGATGGCGTGGAGCCAGCGTCCATGAGCTGGCTCTCCCGCTGGCTTGCGGCTGGCGATGACCGCCTTGACGCCTGGCGTGCTTCGGCCACGCGTGCTGGAGCCTACATGGCCCTACGCTTGGCCAAGTCCTAGTACCGAAACCTGGACTTGGGCAAGCTCGTCGCTCAGCGCGACGGCTCGGAGGGGGAGCTATAGGCCGTGGAGGAGGAGCTACGCGTGAGGGCCAACGACATCGCCTCATACGCCGCTTGGGATGAGCTCAACTTGGAGCGGGGTGAAGGCGGCAATGTGATCCCTGAGGATCTGCACAGCCTTCAGCCCTATGATGCCGATGGCAGCTCCGACGAGGCGACCCGTGAGGTGGAAAACACCGCCTCCAGCGATGAGGCATACGCCGACTCCGCCGTGGACGGAGCCGAAAGCCCTCGCGGAGGAGACGGCTCTACCGCCTTGGGAGCAGCCGGCGATGGTGAAGCCACCACTTTAGGAGCAGCAATCGGGGCAACAGACGAGGCCGCCGCCCCTTAGCCGATCCTATTTTTCTTTTAGTTGTCTGCAATATTTTGTCAGTCCAACAGTTCCACCCACTGGGGGATGTAATGAACTTCGTCCGTGGGCCAATACTTTTGAATGTATGGATTCTGCATTATATTCATAATGCGATGCGTGTTGTTTTGTATCTACATCTTTTGATTCCTCCTTGACATCTTTTTCTCCAATCCTTCTACTCACCTAGCTTCCACCCCGCCAGCCCGACAGCCGGGAGCCGGTATGTGACTGGGTCGAGGTTTCTGACTTTGGGAATATAGGACTTAGATTTTTCGAAGCCATCAATACTTAAAGATTCAGACATAAACTAGCAGAGGCCGACTAGAATGGGATCGTAAAAAGATCAAATCAACCCGAGCCGGCAACCTTTTTATAGTCAAAATTTTCATGTATCCAGCCTTACTTGGCGTCGCCTCGCTAGCCGGACAGCCGGGTGCCAATCTGTAGCTGTTAGGAGGTGACCAAGGATCGGTCCTACACTATGTGTTTTTCTACAACATAAGGAAGTTGTCCGGGCGGCTAGCGAGCCACCGAGCTTATTAGAGCCGGCTAGGGACTCACAGAGTGAGTGAAAACTCTAGATATGAATCTAAAAAGAGGCATATGTGCATGCTCTTTTCATTGCATTCATTAGAAATCCCTGAAGAGGGAGAAAGATACATATGTGCATGCTCTTTCCTTGTTTGATACTTGCCTTCTAGCAATAGAACGGGCGAAGCAACGCCGTGTTCCATGGACGTTCCATCTCCTGGCCGGAGTCGTCCCTCTTGCGCTTCCTTGGCTTCTGGGCATCGATCAAGTAGTATGCGTTGTTGTGCAATGCCCTACTGATGATGAAGGGCCCCTCCCATGGGGATGAGAGCTTGTGTTGGCTGATTGTGCGCTAGATTCTTCTGAGTACCAAGTCTCCCTCTCTGAAAGAGAGAGGCTTGATCTTCTTGCTGTGGTAGTACCTCAGCTTCTGTTGGTAGATTGTCGTCCGCCTCAAGGATAGGTCCCTTGCTTCCTCGAGGAGATCAACACCGTCTTCTCGTGCCTCCTTCGCCTCTGTTTCTGTGTACAGGGTGACCCGAGGCGAGTCGAACTCAATATCTCTAGGGATGATAGCCTCGGATCCGTATACCAGAAAGAACGGGGTGAAGCCGGTTGACTGGTTGGGCATGGTGCAGAGTCTCCAGAGTACAACCGGCAACTCTTCGATCCAGTAACTGGCTGACCTGACTAGCGGTGCCACCAGTCTTGGCTTGATGCCAGCCAGGATTAGGCCGTTGGCCCTCTCCACTTGTCCATTGGACTATGGATATGCCCCTGACGCCAAGTCGAGCCGGATGCCTACCTTGGAGCAGTAGAGCGCCAAAGCGCCCTTGGCGAAGTTAGTGCCGTTGACGGTGATGATGCTGTGGGGGACGCCGTATCGAACAGAGATGTCCGTGATAAACTTGACGGCCGTGGGGCCATCAAGCTTCTTGATGGGCCTAGCCTCGATCCACTTGGTAAATTTGTCGATGGCCACCAAGAGGTGAGTCATGCCACGGCGAGCCGTCTTGAAAGGCCCCACCATGTCCAGCCCCCAGACGGCGAAAGGCCATGACAGGGGGATGGTTTTGAGGGACGAAGGCGGCATGTTGCTCTGCGCGCCAAAGCGTTGGCAGCCCTCGCATTTGTTGACCATGTCCACGGCCTCCTCGATGGCCGTGGGCTAGTAGAATCCGTGGCGGAATGCCTTGGCCACTAGCGTTCTAGATGCGGCATGATGTCCGCACTCCCCCTGGTGAATGTCTTTGAGAATCTCGTGTCCCTTTTTCTGATTCAACGTAGCGCTGGAAAACGCCAGTCACGCTACGCCGAACCAGCTCGCGATTGATGATGGCGTAGGCTGCAGATCTGCGCTGGATCTGCCTCGCCTCCGCCTCTTCTTGAGGAAGTTTTCCATGAAGGAAGAAAGCCAGGATGGGTTGAGGCCATGATGGAGCCGACACAAGGGATGGCTCCGTCGCGACCTCACTGTCGGGGGCTTCTGCAGCCCTCGCGCTTGATGAAGCAGTCGCGGGCTCAAGACTTTGTGTCTCTGATGCCGTTGTGGCAGCCGGCTCGCCGTCTACCTCCATGACGTCCACCCACTAGGTGTCAAGACGACATGATTCGAGGCATGGCGGAGCCGGATTTGTTGTTGTAGCCGGCGAAGTAGTCATAGCCGGCGAAGTGGTTGTAGTCGGTGCCGCAATTGGAGTCGGCAGACCCAGCGTAGCCGGCACAGGAGTTGTAGCGGCGCAGCTGGCATAGCCGACGACGCATGCACCGAAGAATCAGCCGGCACAAAAATTGATGCCGACTCTGGAAACGACCTGATAGACGGCTTGTGCAGCAGCTCGAGGGAGACGCCGGCTGGGATGGCCTGTCTCGTGGAGCCAATATTAGCCAATGTACTGGCCGCCTCGTTGTCCGCCCTGGGAACATGGTGGAACTCGCAACCCTTGAAAGGGCTGCTGGATGAGCAAGGGGTAGCTTGCCATGTTGGCGTCCCTAGCATCCCATTCGCCAGAAACTTGCTGCACCACGAGGACTGAGTCGCCGAAGCAGATGAGCCGCCGGATGCCAATCTCCTTGGCGAGCCGGAGGCCGTGAGCGAGTGCTTCGTATTCGGAGACGTTGTTGGAGGCGGCGAAGTGAATCTGGAGAGCATACTTGAGCTAGTATCCTTTCGGAGACGTCAGGACGATGCCGGCTCCGAGACCAGTTCGCATATTCGAGCCGTCGAAGTGCATTCGCCAATGAGTGGAGTTTGGAGGTGGCGGCTCAAACTGGGTTTCAGCCCAGTCGACCAGGAAGTCGGCCACCACGTGAGACTTGATGGCAGTGCGAGTCTCGTAGCGGATGTCGTGATCCGCCATGCCGATGGACCACTTAGCGATTCTGCCCATTGCGTCACGGTTGCCCATGATTTCTGAATGTGGAGCGGCACTCACCATAGTGATGGCATGCTCTTGGAATTATTGCTTCAACTTCTTTGCAGCAAGGTAAACACCATAACACATTCTTTGGTAGTGGGGATGGTTTTGCTTGGAGGCATACAAGACCTCGCTGAGGTAGTATATAGGGCATTGCACTAACAGTACCTTGCCCTCCTCCTTGCGCTCAACTACCAGCACTACATTAACCACGCGAGTGGTCGCTACAATGTATATGAGTATGGTTTCCCTTTCAGCCGGCGCTGCCAAGATTGGAAGGCTCGAGATGACCCGTTTGAGGTCGCGGAAGGCTTCGTCCGCCTGGTCATTCCACACGAATTTCGTTGTCTTCTTCTTGAGCTGGTAGAGTGGAAGGGCCTTCTCGCTGAGCCAACTGACGAACCGACTAAGGGACGCCAGGCAGCCGGCGAACTTCTGGATGTCTAGGATCCGAGCCGGCTTCCGCATCCGTTCGATGGTGCGGATCTTCTCGGGGTTCGCCTCGATGCCACGAGTGAACATGAAGAACCCCAAGAGCTTGCGGCCTGGAACCCCAAAGACGCACTTCTCCGGGTTGAGCCGGATCTTGTACTCGCGCACGTTGGAGAATGTCTCCCACAGGTTGGCGAACATCTCCCGCAGGTCGTCGAGGAGGCTGAAGTGCTACTTGGTCTTGACGACAATGTCATCCACATAGACGTGGATGTTTCTGCCGACCTGCGTTCTTCAGACCAAATATCATGGTGGTGTAGCAGTAGGCCCCGAAGGGCGTGATGAAGGAGGTCTTTAGGCGATCAGCTGGATCCAGCTTGATTTGATGATAGCCTGAATAAGCATCCAGAAATGACAGCATTTCGCAGCCTGCGGTGGAGTCGATCACTTGATCTATCCGAGGCAACGCAAAAGGGTCTCTCGGGCATGCCTTATTCAGGCTAGTGTACTCGATACACATTCGCCATGTGTTGTTTTTCTTCAGCACCAGGACTGGATTAGCTAACCAGTCCGGGTGGAAAACCTCCATGATGAAGCCAGCTGCAAGGAGCCGGGTAATCTCTTCTC
Organism: Hordeum vulgare subsp. vulgare; assembly: GCF_904849725.1. Lineage (NCBI taxonomy): Eukaryota > Viridiplantae > Streptophyta > Magnoliopsida > Poales > Poaceae > Hordeum > Hordeum vulgare. Next base: position 313,038,373 of record NC_058523.1, read on the forward strand.
CGATTGTACGCCACTTCCCCTCAGTGAAACAGGGCAAAGGTTGTTTTAACGGCTTTGTATCCGGTCCCACGTGAATTTTGTGCTTGGTGTACTTCCTCGGAACACCCGACATGTCTTTGGGGGACCATGCAAAGATGTCTCGATTCTCATGGCGGAAGTCGACGAGCTCGCCTTCCTATTTGGTGCTGAGGCCAGCCCCGATGGTGACGCATTGCTTGGGGTTTGTAGGGTCGAGTGGCACCTGCTTGGTTTCTTTAGCCGGCTTGAAGGAGCCTTCGCCGGCCGACTGGGATGGAGGAGAAGGGATCGCCGGCTGCTCGGTATCCTGAGCCACGAGCCGGTCAATCTGTCTCCTCTCCTCAGCAATCACTATGGCGTCGGCCAGGCGGTTGATGTCTTGTGCACACTCGAGCGACTTCTTGTAGTCGCCAGCAACGGTGATGATGCCCTTTGGACTCGGCATCTTCATCTTCAGGTAGGCGTAGTGGGGGATAGACATGAACTTGGCCAAAGGCGATCTGCCCAGTAGCCGTGATACGGGCTGCTGAGGTCCACCACCTCGAACCATATGGACTCACGGCGGAAGTGAGCCTTGTCGACGAAGAGGATGTCCAGCTGGATTTTGCCGATGGGCGAGCAGGACTGCCCCGGCACGATGCCGTGGAAGACAGTGTTGGTCGGCAAGACGTCTGTCTCCTTGAGCCCGAGCTTGAGGAGGGTGTCGAGGTAGAGGATGTTGATGCTGCGACTGCCGTCGACCAACACCCGGGAGAACCGACATGTGAGCCTCTTGGAGGCGAAGGTGGGGTCGGGGATGAGCGCGTATGAGCCCGGGTTGGGCATCACCGCAGGATGGTCGACCCGGCTCCATGTGATGGGCTTTTCAGACCAGTGCATGTATTGAGGAACCGGGGGGACCATGGCATGCACCTCACACCGTCGCTGGCGTAGGCTATGCTTGTCGTCGCCTTCAGTGATGAAGACGACGAATGCTCCGTCTTGATGGGGGTAGTCGTCGTGGAGGCGGCCGTCGTCGGGAGGCGGCGATGGTGGAGCCGGAGTAGGACCGGGAGTCGGAGCTTGAGGCGCAGCCTGTGCACCTGGGGTAGCCGGAAGGCCCTCCCCTTGCGACAGCCGTCATGCAAAGCTGCATTGTCGAAGGGTGCGGGTAGAGGGTTGTGCCCCAGAATGTATTTTGCAGGGTGCGTCAAGCATCTGCTCGAAGGACTGCCTCGGCAACCAGTTGCTCTTGTTGGACCGCTTCCGTTGGGAGCCGGCCTGAGTAGCGTACGCCTCACCCTCCATGTTGGCTACCAACTTGTTGTTGGAACGTGAATCTGGCTGATCCGCCTTGCGCTTGTTGTTGTTCTGGCCGCCTCGATTGTCTCCAGCCGGCTTAGGAGCAGCCAGCGTGGGGGCAACCTTGTCCGAGGCGGTCACCTTGACTTGCATCGCAGAGTCGGTCGTGGCGTACTAATCCACCTTGGCCATGAGCACCGCCAGAGAGGTGGGCTCGGAGCACATGAGCTTGTGTTTGAGGAGAATGCCGTCCCGGCAACCGTCGATGAAGTATTGGATGGCCTGTACCTCATGCACTCCCTCACAGGGGTTACGAAGCTCCATCCAGTGAGTGACGTAGTCGTGAAGGGGTTCGTCGAGCCTCTGGACGCACATTGCCAGCTCGTGGGGCCGGCCAGGACGCTTGTAGGTGCCAATGAAGTTGCGGACGAACGCCTCCTCAGAGTCCACCCATGAGTTGACGCTGCCGGCTGGGAGGCTGTTAAGCCATGTCCGAGCCGAGCCGGCCAACATGAGTGGCACGTAGCGGACTACTACGCGTTTCTTGCCCCTGGCAATGCCAACAGCAGTGGTGTAGTCGATCAGCCAGTCCTCTGGCTCGGCGGTGCTGTTGTACTTGGGAGTATCCCGAGGCAAAGTGAAGCCTCGGGGAAACGGCTCCCCTCGGCTCCGGGGGCCAAAGTAGGCCGGACCGATGGGGTCGTCTTCCTCCAGAAGGGCTGACTGTGCCAGGGCGTTGAGACGCGTGCGGGCGTCGTGATCGCCCTGGGGAACGCGAGCGTCGATCTGAGCCGCAATCGGAAGGGCACCTTGCGAACCGGTGGCATGGGTCATCGCCGGACGAGGAACCTCATACACCAAGTCGCTCTCGTTATCTCCATGTTGCCGGCTCGAAGTATGCTCGCTATGGAGCTGGGAGCGCCTGTCTTGGCTTCCCTCGCCCTTCCGGATGGAAGTGCGATGCGAGGAGGATCCCTCAGCATGCTGATGACCGCTTGGGTTGCGGCGCGCTCCGGGGTTGGGTCCCGGAGACACTGATTGGGCTTGACTGGGGTCAAGCCATGTCTGCTGCTTGTTGGTGGCGTCAAGGGGATCCTTGACCCGCTTCTCCTGGAAGGCGTGCTCCTTGGCCTCCAAACTCGGCCGCCCGCAAGTTGGCTGCAAGAGTCTCGTAGACGGGCTGCTTGCTGCCTAGAATCTCGGCGATGACCTGGTCGCGGCCGCAGACCGAGCCAACACGGCTAGGGGCCTCGGAAACCGGAGTGAGACCGTATGCGGAGTTATACTCACGCTGCATGGCCTCCATCCGGCGTTTCGCCGAAGCAATGGCGATTCCCTCCTCCAAGATCTGCCTGCAAGCCTCCTCTAGCAAAGCTCGCGCGTCGTTAGGGTTGGTGGAGGCGGTGATGTGCATCTTTAGGCTGGTAAGCGCAGCCTGAAGAGAGTCAGCGGCGGCAGCAGCAGGCTCAGCACCGTCGTCTAACGCTTTGCCCTAAGCCATGCTGGTGCCGGCACTGATGACCATCACCTCCACGACGTTGGAGATGATGGCGACATGGTATGGGGTGAAGAACCCCACAAACGGCGGAGGGTCGTCGAAGACGAGTACGTAGCTGGGGTACACGTCATGTGTAGGCGTCTCAGCGATAGAGAGCCTACTGAAGCTGGCGCACAACGCGTCGACATCGTAGTCCTCGCCAAATTAGCGAGGACCATCGTTGAGGCACAGGTCGCTAAACGGAACGTTGAGATTCTCCATAGCAGCGACGACGACGCTAGGAGGCGCCTCATCGTCGGACTCCTCGTCCGAATCCGCATGGCGAACAGGGACGTCAATCATCATCGGTGTTGCCTCATCGAAGGCAGGCTCCACGGCATGCAGATCGGTCCGGATGCGATGCATCCGGTGGAGTAGGTGCGGGCCCCACTATGGGCGCCAAATGTCGGTGAGTACTCACAACATAGGCCATGGGTAGGCTAAAGAAGGTAGGAACCAAAGTGGCAACGGAGGGCGCTGGGGGTGAGGTTGGTACAGGCATGGAACGCACGATGTACCCAGGTTCAGGGCTCTCCGTAGAGATAATACCCCTAGTCCTGCCGGAATGTATGATGTGTTTGGATGGGATTACAAGGTTGCTCCTGGAGCTGTATTGCTGAGGAGGAAGAAGGAGCAGTCGGCTCGTCTCTGCCTCTCCTATGTGGTTGGTGTGTGTGTGTGTGTTCAGTTGACCGACCCTCTGCGTGGAGGGGGCGGGGGGGGATTTATAGACGAACCCACTGGCCTACAATATGGATAAAGGGTACAAGAGTGGGACCCGGCTGGCAGCCTCGTTAGCTGGCCAGGCAGCCCACGCGGGTCTGGTCTTGTCGCTTGAGGGGCCCGCCGGCTGCAAGGTCCCTTCTTGCTGTGGGACCCGCGGGCTACCCAATGAGGCTCTCACGTCAGGTTGACGCAGGACACGCATGGTACGTCCGGCGTCGTCCAGCGAGATTGTCATGGGCAGACGGTACGACCGCCTCCACTGTTCCGACGCCGAGAGAAGTAATGGAGTGGGAGTTTGACAGTCGACACTGTGATGGGTGATGGATCAGAGCTGGGGGAGGTCAGCGGCGTGGCCGCCGACGCTGGTACCCACCGTGCACTCCGATCCATTACCTTTGCTGACGCGTAGCCACCTTTAATCATAGGATCTCGTCATGACCTACGATCTAATGTGACTTGAGATCCCCAGCCGACTAGCCTACTTGACTAGTCGGCTTGGGCACGGCCGCCTCATCCCTAGCCGGCTGGCTTGGCCTAGGCGGCCAGGAAGAGGTAGTCATCTTGCCTCTAGCCAGCAGGTGTTGCCTGGGCGGCCAGAGTGTTGGCCATCTCACCCCCTAGCCGGTAGGTGTCGCCTAGCCGGCCAGGGGACTTAGGCCTTGTAGAATTGCTCTTGGTCATTCCTCTTGGGCTGAAGATAAAGGAGCAGGCTCGTTGAGCTTACCCCAGGGTTATCCCCCCGACAATCTTCAGACTCAAAAAGGCACTATATGGCCTCAAGAAAGCCCCTCAGGCGTGGTATGATACATTGAAGGAATTGCTCATGAAGAAAGGCTTCAAACCCGGTTCACTTGATCCTACTCTTTTCACAAAATCCTATGACAATGATCTATTCGTGTGCCAAATATATGTCGACGACATTATTTTTGGTTGTACTACAAACGTTACGCTGATGAATTTGCCTACATGATGAGTGAAGAATATCAAATGTCCATGATGGGGGAGCTGAAATTTTTCTTAGGTCTACAATTTCGTCAACAACGCAATGTCATCTTCATCTCTCAAGAGAAATACCTCAAGGATGCCCTAAATAAATTCGGCATGCAAGAATGCAAAGGCGTCAAGATTCCTATGCCTACCAACGGCCACCTGTGCACTGACGAAAATGGTATAGATTTCGATCAGCAGGTATACCGCTCCATGATTGGCTCTTTATTGTACCTATGTGCATCTAGGCCAGACATTATGCTTAATGTTTGCATGTCTGCATGTTTTCAAGCAAAATCGAAGGAATCAGACCATAAGGCTGTGAAACATATTCTTCGATATCTAGCTCACACACCAACTCTAGGATTATGGTAGCCCAAGGGCTCAAATCTTCATCTCGTTGGATATTTTGATTCTGATTATGCTGGTGACCGTGTGGATAGCAAGTCAACATCAGGCATATGTCATTTCCTTGGGTGATCCTTAGTCTGCTGGTCCTCAAAGAAGCAGAACTGCGTATCACTCTCCACTGCTGAAGCTGAATACATTGCTGCTGGATCTTGCTGTGCTCAACTGTTATGGATGAAGGAAACCCTGAGAGATTACAACATCAACATGAAGAATGGGCCTCTCTACTTCGACAATGAGAGTGCAATCAAGATCTCCTATAACCCTATGCAACACTCGAAGACCAAGCACATCCAGATTCGTCATCATTTTCTTCGTGACCATGTACTCAAGAGCAATATCATCATCGACCATGTGAAGACTGAAGGCCAGCTAGCAAATATCTTCACAAAGCCCTTGGATGAGATAAGGTTTTGCAAGTTGCGGTGTGACCTAAATATCCTAGAATCTTGAAATGTTCTGTAAACATGCACACATCCTAACACTTATGCAAAATTGATGACTTAGATGTGCAAGACACGAAGTAACAATTTTCTTCAATCAATGAAGAATATCACTCTAAGTGTGAAGAAATTAATAAAGAACTTGGTTCCTAGGGCCCTACGACAATTGTACGCAACGCCTGGAATCATCATTCTTATATAGTGGGTCACGCCACCACCAAACCTTGAAATTCTTCAAAATGAAAATTCTTCAAATTTGAGAATTTTCACAAATTCCTCAAAATTTTCAAAGTCTTCAATTTTTTTAAATTATTCAAAAATTTATGTGACGATCTTCATTGACTATATATTATATAATGAACTTTCAATGTCCTCAACAACATTCACTTATTGCTAAGTATTCAAGTTGGTATTTCTTCTAAGTGAATGTGATCGAACCCAACTCCCCTCTATGCTAAGCTCAACCCAGTCTATTCTCAATTCTTCATATGCGTTCTATTTGACTCTCGTTCAAAGTCCTCACTGAATCCTTGTCAGTTGATGACTTTGCAACAAAATCCTCAAAATTCAAAAATTATATTTTAACGTTACCACTATAAGTGCACCCACTACTCACGATAGGATAACCACGATCTCCACTATCTCCATCACTTCGTAAGTGGGTAGCACATGTCATGTAGAGATGAAATGGCAGGGGCTGTTTCGTCCAAAGATTTGGCTTCACACGGTTTTCACCTGAGCTATAAATAGCCCCTTACCCCCTATAGTCAAGAAACTCTTCTCTTCCTCTTGTCTTCCTTGCTCGAGCTCAAAACCTAGCGTCGCCGCTAGCATCCTCGTCGTCGGTGAGGAACATCTTCACTGCCTTGACCTCGCCGTCGCCGGACTCACGCCGGCTGCCGATCAGCTTCCTCCGCCGCTGCCGTAGCTGTCTTCAGTCGCCAAGTTAGGGTAGTAAAGATCTGAACTGAAGAACTTCTGCACTTTCTTCCCCAGTTCATCGCGTTCTTCATTCCGGGTAAGTAAAATCCTATTTTACTACCCATCTTCATCCATTTATTCTCTTTAGATTCGTAAAATCAGTTTTTCCTCAGAAAATCTTTCAGCTGTGCACACCCATATCTAGAACACTTAATGAATTTCATTAAGCCCCTAAATTCTTCACGAGATTCCTCAATTGTGTAATATTTTTAATCTGCACAACTCTGCAACCCAAGATCAGAATGCTTAGTCAAATTCCTCAACAGACTGGTCAAATTCCTCCACTAAAGTCATTTTTAAATTTCCTCAAATTTGAGAATGCATATGACCTCTCCAAACTCTTCGCACATATACTCTATTCACACGTACAAAATGTCAGGAGATGAATCACTAGGTTCTCATCAACTTGACTCATTTGGAACATTTCTTGAAGAAACATTACCTGTGTCCTCAGATTCCTCAAGAATACAAATTCCTGAGCAAAAACCGAAACTGAAGAAAATGGAGGAAGAAAGAAAACAGAACGGTGACAAGAAGCTAGAGCAGAACACTACTTTTGAAATCCAAGAGGAAATATATGCTGATACTGCACGCCAAATGAAGAAATTCATGGGAAAGAGACCACTACAAAATGCAATATCAGGCTTAAAAAGATTGAACGTGGATGGGCCAAAGAGTGGAAAGAATACCGGTATGTCACTCCAATGTATGCCAAGAAGTTTGCCCTCAAACCTCCTTGCAAAGATTGCCTCAGGGAGAACAAAAAATTGCACACCCCTCCAATGTAGCACAATTGAAGACTATCCTAAGGAAAAAGACAAGTATTTGTCTAAGGTTCAGAAAAAGGCAAAAGTTACTGTAACAGAGTTTAATGAGGATTATGTTGCTGCAGCTGCTGCTGCCACCTCCTCTGCTGTTGACGCTTCTCCTACAGAACAAGCTCAGAATAAGGTCCTGATTAAGGAACGAGGTCTCAAGTCAACACCCTCAACAACATTATCAAAAGAGCAAATTCCTCAGAAAGAAGCAAGAACGGCTGCGAAGTCCTCAACTGCAGCAAAATCTTCACCTCCTGTGCAGTCACATCTGAGGCAACATCAAACGGGAAATCTAAATTCCTTAGTACCATCTGCCTCAGGCTCAGCTCTCAAATCTTCACCTGGCATACCGTAGATAAAGATGACTACTGGAAGAGGAACAAGGCCGAACCTAAGCAATCCATCATCATGAACAAACAAGAAAATGATGATGGAAGAGGAACAAGGTCGATATCCCTTCTGTATCAGAAGGAAGTGAGGAATATGATGATGAAACTCTTCAATCCATCATCATGAACAAACAAGAAAATGTTGCACAAGCTACTGGCAACACCATTCCCCTCGCACTGGATCCAAAATTAGTGCTGAACTTCATCGATCTTTGGTATGAGGATCCAAACACACCAATTGATGATTTGAAACTTTCACATGGACCAGTCACATGGTTACTTCATTCATCAATGAAGCAAAGTGGAAGGTTCAACAAGCCAAACAAGCTCGGGCTGCAAAGGTTAAAAAGGAAAAGTACTTGAAGCAGAACATCCCTAACGTGACACCTAAGAAACTTGTTTCTACTCATGCAGAGCTAAAAATCCTCACTGACCAATACACAAGTCTGCATGCAGATCGAAAGGGTCTCAAAGTGAGGTTTCTCAAGGCCGCAACTGAAGCAATTGATGAATACAACAGCAGGGTTGCAGCCCCAAAGCAACCAACAAATCCTCAGCCCGGCTACACTGTACAATTGGCTAATTCTGATGAAGATGAAGAACCACCTGCTGATGAAACTACCCAGAATATTCCTACCGAAGAATCTACCAGGCCTGAAACTGTTCATGCAAGGCCTGGTGAAAATGATCCTTCACCAATGTATTCAAAGGTGAAGAAAGTGACTCTTCCATCTGCATCAGACACGAAGAAAACAAAAGCTGCTGAGAAGAAAACCAAAAAGAGAAAGGCGTTAACTCCTTCAAAGTATTCAGAGGAAAAACGCGTCAAGACTCTGCCTACTACATCATCAGCTAGAGTGGATGCAACTCCCCTCAGTGTTGCACCATCATACATGATTCTACCATTCGGTGAAGAGCATATCATTCCAGAACAGGATGAGGAAATGGATAACAATCGCTGTGTTGCATCCACACCAATAGATGAGGAAATTCAAGCTTATCAAATTCCTCAAGTCTCAACACCTCCTCCTCAAATCCCAGAAATGACAGCTGAAGAAAATGAGGTTGATGAAGACATTGGCAGCAGCACACTTATTATCCATGATGAGTTTTGGGAAAAGATCATCCAAACTCACGAATGACTTCACAAATTCCTCAAACTACTGTGTCTCGTTGAGCAACAGAAATTATGTCTGGCTCTGAAGAAAAGATCTCACGTGTGAAATCAGCACCACACCAAGAATCAGCTACATGAGCTGAAGAAACTGAAAAGGAAACTATTGTACTAGAAACTGCATCTGCTCCTTCGGCACAACAAATTCCTCAAACTGAAGAACAAGCCCCTGATGAAAATGCCTTATCATAGGATAAATATGTTGGCAACGTTGGATGGGAAACAAAAAAATTCCTACGCACTCGCAATACCTATCCATGGTGATAATCATCTACGAGAGGGAGAGTGAATCTACATACCCATGTAGATCGCTAAGCGGAAACGTGTATAACGCGGTTGATGTAATGGAACATCTTCACGATTCAAATCATAGCCCGTCCTGCGATCTCATCACGATCCGTCACGCGATCCCATCACGATCCATCCCGATCTAGGGCCTAAACCCTAATCGCGGTTGATGTAGAGGAGAAACAGATCTAGAGAGAAGTAGAGGCAGCCGTGGCTGATTTCTGTGTCTCAAAACCCTCAAAACCTCTAGTATATATAGGAGGTGGAATACTTTGGGACTCCTCCTCCTTCCTTTCCTTTCAAAGGACTTTTGCCTTTTATCTCCTCTCCTTGCCGCATGGGCTTTTGAGAGACGCTTCTGTCAGCCACCAGGGGCTGGTCCACCTCCTCTCACAGCCGATAAGGCTCTTGGGTCATCACACCCCTCCCGGGGTCCCCCGGCACCCTCCCGGCACTCCTGGTACACTACCGATGAGCCCGAAACTTTTTCGGTGACCAAAACATGACTTCATATATGTAAATCTTTACCTCCGGACCATTTCGGAGCTCCTCGTGATGTCCAGGATCTCATCCGGGACTCCGAACAACCTTTCGTCACCAAAACCTATAACTCAGCTATACCGAAACGTCGTCGAACCTTAAGTATGCAGACCCTGCGGGTTCGAGAACTATGCAGACATGACCTGAGACACTCTCCGGTCAATAACCAATAGCGTGACCCGGATGTCCATATTGGCTCCTACATATTCTACGAAGATCTCTATCGGTTGAACCTCTATGTCAAGGATTCAGTTAATCCCGTATGTTGTTCCCTTTGTCCTTCGTATGTTACTTGCCCAAGATTCGATCGTCGGTATCTCTATACCTAGTTCAACCTCATTATCGGCAAGTCTCTTTACTCGTTCTGTAATACAAGATCCTATAACTAACTCATTAGTCACATTCCTTGCAAGGCTTGTTGTGATGTTGTATTACTGAGTGGGCCCCGAGATACCTCTCTGTCACACGGAGTGACAAATCCAGTCTTGATCCATGCCAACCTAACAGACACTTTTGGAGATACGTGTAGAGCACCTTTATAGTCACCCAGTTACATTGCAACGTTTGATACACACATGGTATTCCTCCGGTGTCCGGGAGTTGCATGATCTCATGGTCATAGGAACAGATACATTGACATGTAGAAAATAGTAGCAATAAACTGATACAATCATATGTTACGTTCATAGTTTGGGTCTTGTCCATCACATCATTGTCCTAATGATGTGATCCCGTTATCAAGTGACAATACTTGTCTATGGCCGGGAAACCTTGACCATCTTTGACCAACGAGCTAGTCAACTAGAGGCTCATTAGGGACAGTGTGTTGTTTATGTATCCACACATGTATTTGAGTTTCCAATCAAGACAATTTAGCATGGATAATAAACAATTATTATGAACAAGGAAATATAATAATAACCAATTTATTATTGCCTCTAGGGAATATTTCCAACTGTTTCCCACTTGCACTAGAGTCAATAATCTAGTTCACATCACTATGTGATTGTAATGAATCTAACACCCATACAGTTCTGGGGTTCGATCATGTCTTGCTTGTGAGAGAGGTTTTTAGTCAATGGGTCTGAACCTTTCAGATCTGTGTGTGCTTTACAAATCTCTATGTGATACTATAGATGTTGCTACCACGTGCCATTCGGAACTATTCCAAATGAGTGCTCCACTATACGAATCCGGTTTAGTACAAAGAGTCATCCGAATTAGTGCCAAAGCTTGTGTCGACGTAACCAATTACGGTGAACTCTTTTATCACCTCCATAATCGAGAAAAAAAATCCTTAGTCAACTAGTTACTAAGGATAACCTTTGACCGATGTCCAGTAATCCACTCCTGGATCACTCTCGTACCCCTTGACAGATTCATGGCAAGGCACACCTCAGGTGCAGTAAACAGCATAGCATACTATAGAGCCTATGGCTAATGCATAGGGGATGACCTACGTCCTTTCTCTTTATTCTGCCGTGGTCAGGCTTTGAGTACTACTCAAATTCGCACCTTACAACACAACTAAGAACTCCCTCTTTGCCGATCTATTTTGAACTCCTTCAAAATCTTGTCAAGGCATGCATTTCGTTGGAAGTTCTATTAAGCGTTTTGATCTATCCCTATAGATCTTGATGCTCAATGTTCAAGTAGCTCTCTCCAGGTTTTCCTTTGAAAAACTCCTTTCAAACAACCCTTTATGCTTTCCAGAAATTCTACATTATTTCCGATCGACAATATGTCAATCACATACTCTATTCAGAAATTCTATAGTGCTCCCACTCACTTCTTTGAAAATACAAGTTTCTCGCAAACCTTGTATAAAGCCAAAGACTTTGATCATCTCATCAAAGCATATATTCCAACTCCGAGATACTTGCTCCAGTCCATAGAAGGATCGTTGGAGCTTGCATACTTGTTAGCATCCTTAGGATCAACAAAACCTCCATGTTATATCACATACAACCTTTCCTCAAGGAAATTGTCGAGGAAACAATGTTTTGACATCCTATCTGTAAGACTTCATAAATAATGCAGCAACTGCTAACATAATTCCAGTAGACTTTTAGCATCACTACGAGTGATGAAGTCTCATCATAGTCAACTCTTTGAACTTGTCGGATACATCTTTGCGACAAGTCGAGCTTTCTTAATAGTGAATTTTCACTGTCATTGTCTATCTCCCTTTTAAAGATCCATTTGTACTTAATAATGTTATGACCATCAAGTAGTTCTTCAAAAGTCTACACTTTCTTTTCATACATGGATCCTCTCTCGTATTTCCGGTCCTCTAGCCATTTGTCAGAATCCGGGCTAACCATCACTTCCCCATAGTTCGTAGGTTCATTGTTGTCCAACAACATGACCTCCAAGATAGGGTTACCGTACCACTCTGAAACAGTAGATGATCTTGTCTACCTACTAGGTTTGTAGTAACTTGATCCGAAGCTTCATGATCACTATCATCAGCTTCCACTTCAATTGGTGTAGGCGCCATAGGAACAACTTCCTGCATCTTGCTACACACTGGTTGAAGCGACGGATCAATAACCTCATCAAGTTTCCACCATCCTCCCACTCAATTCTTTTGAGAGAAACTTTTTCTCGAGAAAGGACCCGTTTCAAGAAAAAACTTTTTGCTTCACGATGTGCGATAGGAGGTATTCCCAACTGTTTTGGGTATCCTATGAAGATGCATTTATCCGCTTTGGGTTATAGCTTATCAGGGTGAAACTTTTTCACATATGCGTTGCAGCCCCATACTTTTAAAAAACGACAGCTTAGGTTTCTCCAAACCATAGTTCATACTGTGTCATCTCAATGGAATTACGTGGTGCCCTATTTAAAGCGAATGATGTTATCTCTAATGCATAACCCAAAAACAATAGTGGTAATTCGATAAGAAACATCATAGTATGCACCATATCCAATAGGGCGCGGCTACCATGTTCGGACACAGCATCACACTACTGTTGGGGAACGTAGCATGGGAAACAAAAATTTCCTATGCACACGAAGACCTATCATGGTGATGATCATCTATGAGAGGGAGATCGGGTCCACATACCCTTGTAGATCGCTAAGCGGAAGCATTAATAAATGTAGTTGATGTAGTGGTACGTCTTCACGATCCGTCCCATGAAGCATCCCACGATCCGTCCCATGAACCGTCTCACGATCCATCCCACCATCCGTCCTGATCAAGTGGAACGGACGGCACCTCCGCGTTCCGCACACGTACAGCTCGATGACGATCTCTGCCTTCTTGATCCAGCAAGAGAGACGGGGATGTAGATGAGTTCCCCGACAGCATGACGGAACGCCGGTGGTGGTGATCTATTCCTGCAGGGCTTCGCCTAAGCACCGCTGAAACAAGAGAGAAACGGATCTAGAGAGAGGGCAGCACGTGGCTATTTTCCATTGTGTTTTAAACCCTCAAAAACCTTTATATATATAGGAGGAGAGGAGGGAGATCGTTGTGCCCTACGGATGCCTTTTTTCCCTTGTGCAAGGAGGAGAGGAGGAGTCCTCCTCCAATCTTATTTGGAGTAGGATTCCTCCTTCCCACTTGGAAACTCTTTCCACCTTGTGTTTTTTCCTTCTCAAACCTTATGGGCCTTAGTGGGAACTAATTTCACCCAACTAGGGGATAGTTTATCTCTTCCCACAGCCCATGAGGCCCCTTGGGGCATGACAGCCCTCCCAATGGTCCCCGGCACCCCTCCCGGCACTCCCCGTACACTACCGATAAGCCCGAAACTTTTCCGGTGACCAAAACAGGACTTCCTATATGTCAATCTTTACCTACGGACCATTCCGGAGCTCCTCGTGACATTCGGGAGCTCATCCAGGACTCCGAATACCCTTTGGTCAGCAACACCTATAACTCAACTATACCGAAACGTCACCGAACCTTAAGTGTGCAGACCCTACGGGTTTGAGAACTATGCAGACATAACCTAAGACACTCTTCGGTCAATAACCAATAGCGGGACCTGGATGTCCATATTTTCTCCCACACATTCTACGAAGATCTCTATCACTTGAACCTCTATGTCAAGGATTCAGTTAATCCCATATGTTGTTCCCTTTGTCCTTTGGTATGTTACTTGCCCGAGATTTGATCGTCGGTATCTCCATACCTAGTTCATTCTCGTTACCGGCAAGTCTCTTTACTCGTTCCGCAATACAAGATCCCGTAACTAACTCTTTAGTCACATTGCTTGCATGGCTTGTTGTGATGTTGTATTACCGAGTGGCCCCCGAGATACCTCTCCGTCACACGGACTAACAAATCCCAGTGTTGATCCATGCCAACCCAACAGACACCTTTGGACATACCTTTAGAGCGCCTTTATAGTCACCGAGTTACGTTGCGACATTTGATACACACAAGGTATTCCTCCGATGTCCGGGAGTTGCATGATTTCATGGTCATAGAAAAAGATACATTGTCATGCAAAAACAGTAGCAATAAACTGACCCGATCATATGCTACGTTTAGTTTTGGGTCTTGTTCATCACATGTGATCCCCTTATCAAGTCACAACACTTGCCCATGGCCAGGAAACCTTTACCATCTTTGATCAACGAGCTAGTCAACTAGAGGCTCGCTAGGGACAGCGTGTTGTCTATGTATCCACACATGTATTTGAGTTTCCAATCAATACAATTCTAGCATGGATAATAAACGATTATCGTGAATAAAGAAATATAATAATAACCAATTTATTATTGCCTCTAGGTCATATTTCCAACAGTCTCCCACTTGCACTACAGTCAATAATCTAGTTCACATCACTATGTGATTGCAAGGAATCTAACACCCATACAATTATGGGGTTTGATCATATCTTCCTTGTGAGAGAGGTTTTAGTCAATGGGTATGAACCTTTGAGATCCGTGTGTGCTTTACAAATCTCTATGTCCTATAAATGCTGCTACCACGCACCATTTGGAACTATTCCAAATGACTGTTCCCCTATACAAATCCGGTTTACTACTCATAGTTATTTGGATTAGTGTCAAAGCTTGCATCGACGTAACCCTTTACGACAAACTCTTCAATCACCTCCATAATCGATAAAAATTCCTTAGTCCACTAGTTACTAAGGATAACTTTGACCGTTGTCCAGTAATCCATTCTGGATCACTTTTGTACCCCTTGAGAGACTCATGGCAAGGCACATATCAGGAGCTGTACACAGCATGGCATACTTTACAGCCTACGGCTAAGGCATAGGGGACGACCTTCGTCCTTTCTCTTTCTTCTGTCGTGGTCGGGTTTTGAGTGTTACTCAAATTCACACCTTGCCACACAACTAATAAATCCTTCTTTGCTGATCTATTTTGAACTCCTTCAAAAACTTGTCAAGGCATGCATTTCCTTGAAAGTTCTTATTAAGTGTCTTGATCTATCGCCATAGATCTTGATGCACAATGTTCTAGTAGATTAATCCAGGTTGTCCTTTGAAAAACACGTTTCAAACAACACTTTATGCTTTCTAGAAATTCTACATTATTTCCGATCAACAATATGTCAACCACATATACTTATCAGAAATTCTATAGTGCTCCCACTCACTTCTCTGGAAATACAAGTTTCTCAAAAACATTGTAGAAACCCAAAATCTTTGATCATCTTATCAAAGCGTAAATACCACCTCCGAGATGCTTGCACCAGTCCATAGAAGGATCATTGGAGCTTGCATACTTGTCAGTATCTTTAGGATCGACAAAACCTTCTGGTTGCATCACATACAACCTTTCCTCAAGGAAACCGTCGAGGAAACAATGTTTTGACATCCTATGTGCAATATTTCATAAATAATGCAACAACTGCTAACATAATTCAAACACACTTTTAGCATCGCTACGAGTGAGAAAGTCTCATCATAGTAAACCCTTTGAACTTGTCGGAAACATCTTTCCAATAGGTCGACCTTTTCTTAATGATGACTTTTGACCATCATCGTCTGTCTTCCTTTAAAAGATCCATCTGTACTTAACAATCTTATGACCATCAAGTAGTTGTTCCAAAGTCTACACTTTGTTTTCATACATGGATCCTCTCTCGGAATTCATGGCCTCCAGCCATTTGTCGGAATCCGGGCCCACCATCGCTTCTCCATAGCTCGTAGGTTCATTATTGTTCAACATCATGACCTCCAAGACAGGGTTACCGTACCACTCTATAGCATTACGCGACCTTGTCGACCTACGAGGTTTGTAGTAACTTGATCCGAAGCTTAATGATCACTATCATCAGTTTCCACTTCAATTGGCATAGGCGCCACAGGAACAAATTCCCGCGTCGTGCTACACACTGGTTGAAGTGATGGTTCAATAACCTCATCAAGTTCCACCACCCTCCCACTCAATTCTTTGGAGAGAAACCTTTCCTCGAGAAAGGACCCGTTTCAAGAAACAAAATTTTTGCTTCCGGATCTGAGATAGGAGGTATACCCAACTGTTTTGGGTGTCCTATGAAGATGCATTTATCCGCTTTGGGTTTGAGCTTATCATGCTGAAACTTTTCCACATAAGCATAGCAGCCCTATTTAAGAAACGACAGCTAAGGTTTCTCCAAACCATAGTTCATACGGTGTCATCTCAATGGAAATACGTGGTGCCCTATTTAAAGTGAATTGGGTTGTCTCTAATGCATAACCCATAAGTGATAGTGGTAATTCGATAAGAGACATCATAGTATGCACCATATCAAATAGGGCATGGCTATGACGTTCGGACACACCATTACACTATGGTGTTCTAGGTGGCATTAAATGTGAAACAATTTTGACATTTGTCTTAATTGTGTACCAAACTCGCAACTCAAATATTCATGTCTATGATCATATCTTAGACATGTTACCCTCTTGTCACGACGATCTCGAACTTCACTCTGAAACTATTTGAACCTTTCAATAATCCAGACGTGTGTTTCATCAAGTAAATACACTAGTATCAACTCAAATCATTTGTGAAGTAAGAACATAATGATATCCACTGCGTGCCTCAGCACTCATTGGATTTCATACATCCAAATGTATTACTTCCAATAAGTTACTTTCTAGTTCCATCTCACTGAAAACGAGGACTTCAGTCATCTTGCCCATGCGGTATGATTTGCATGTCTCAAGTGATTCAAAATCAAGTGAGTCCGAACGATCCATCTGCATGGAGTTTCTTCATGTATTTATACCAATATGACTCAAGTGGAAGTGCCACAAGTAAGTGGTACTATCATTACTACTTTGTATCTTTTGGCATCAATATTATTAACATGTGTAGCACTACGATCGATATTCAGTAAACCATTGAAGGTATTTATTCAAAAAAAAAGAATAACCATCATTATCTTTAAATGAATAATCGTATTGCAATAAACACGATCTAATCATGTTCATGCTCAACGCGAACACCAAAATAACAATTATTTAGGTTTAACACTAATCCCGATGGTAGAGGGAGCGTGCGATGTTTGATCACATTAATCTTAGAAATAGTTCCAACACACACTACTGGAATTCAGTTATTTGTCGTCAGCTTCTTCTTTGCCGTCTGCTGGCTGATGGCAAAGAGCCTATTTGCCGTCAGTCACCAAAAAATGGACGATAAAGAGCAGACAGATGGCAAAGATCCTTTGTGCCATCACTCGGCTCTTTGCCATCTGCTCGCGCACGGCAAAGAGCAGGAGGGCAAACGCAAAAGAGCGCGGGGCGGCCCACCACACACCCCTTCCACCTCATAACGGGAGCTCTCTTTGTCGTGTGCCCTCCTGCTCTTTGCCGTCGGGGGTTGGACGGCAAAGAGAGGGCCCCCCTAACGGCCATCTCCCCCACCCCACCTCCCCTGTCTCCGACAGGCCGGCCGGTTCCTCGCCCCCTCTCTCTGTCTCTCTCACCCCCTCTCTCTGCACCCCCCGCCCACCCCAGTGCCACCTCCATTCCGCCCGCCCAGCACCGTCGGCACCCCTGCTCCTCGCCCCCTCCGCTTGCCCCAACGCCGCCTCCCCTCCGCCCGCCCCAGCGCCGCCTCCCCTCCGGCCGTCCCAGCGCCACCTCCCCTAGCCCGCCCGAGCGTCGTCGCCACCCCTCCTCCCTGCCCCAGTGCTGCCTCCCCTCCGCCCGCCCCTCCTCCGGCTTCCCCTCCTCCCTGCCGCCTCCTCTGGCTTCCCACCGCCCCGGCCCCTCCTCCGGCCTCCCGTCCTCCCCGCCCCTCCTCTGGCTTCCCCTCCTCCCCGCCCCCTCCTCCGGCTTCCCCTCCTCCCCGGTTGCCCACCGCCCTGGCTGCCCCTCCTCCCCGGCTGCCCACCGACCCGGCTGCCCACTGCCCTCCTATTAGAGGTGAGTTTGTTTTTTATTTTTTGTTATTTGATTATATTTAGTTATTTGAGTTAGTTGATTGATTTAGTTGATTTAGCTAGGTTATTAGTTATTTGTGAATTTAGAGGTAGATTCTATTTTGTTAATTAGTGCTAGGTAGAATAAAAGAAGAATAAGTAGATAAGGGAAGAAGAATAAGAAGAAGAGGAGGAGGAGGAGGAGGAGGATAAAAAGAAGAAGAAGAAGAAGAAGAAAAAGGGGAGAGAGGAGAAGAATAAAGAAGACGAAAAAGGAAAAGAAGGAAGAAGAAGAAGCAGAGGGAGATAGAAAAGAAGGAAGAAGAAGAAGAAGAAGAAGAAGAAGAAGAAGAAGAAGAAGAAGAAAAGGAAGGAAGGAAGGAAGAAGAAGAAGAAAAGGAAGAGGAGGAAAAAAAGAAGATGAATAAGAACAAAATGACACCCTGATACCATGACACCCTGACACGATGCCCGAAACCCTGGCACGACATCGTGTCGACACCCTGGCAGAAAACTCCGCGCAACTGTTAATACTCCGCCCCCGATGCCACTGACCCCCAGCCCCCGACCACCGACACCTCTTCGGCCTCTTGTTGACCGAAAAGTCCCCCGACCATCGACCCCCTACGCCACTGACCCTAGACCCCCGACCAACGAGGCCACTAACCCCCGAACTCCGATGCCACCGACACCCGACACAACCGACCCTTGACGGCACTGACTCCCGACGCCACTAACTCCCGACCCCCGACAACTCTTCTGCCTCCGGTTGAACGAGAAGGTGCTTTTCGGCCTTCCACAAGCCGACGTTGGTCATAGTTTTTGTAAATTATGAGTTAGGCCACAAATTTTCTGATTATGTTAATTATAAAAACATCATATTTGTGTTGATCGTGTGAATTTCAATGTGCAGTTGTTCAACAACCTCCACGTGCATTGAACGAGCTACGCCCCTAAGTTTGTTGGTGCGCACAATAACTTCTCCTCCTACCCCCTTAATTTGCTCTGTTCCGGTCTTCGTGCCGATGAAACTTGCTAGATATAGGTTTCTTCAATCATGAGTATGCGTGACTAGTATGCGTCTCCCATTCGAAAGGGCGACATCTGTAAATATGCATGTCTTTGCATATTTATAACCGCAATCCTTTCGAATTGTTCAACATTATCCATGGACAGCCTGAGTATGTGTAGATTGGGTTCGTTTTCCCGTATGCTGTGCTCCGGATCCGATGCGGAATTTCGTCAGTGCCTCCATGTTGTTCTCCGGGTACACATCCTCTCTGCTTATTGCCGAGACGTGTATCAAGAGCATAGCGGGGAGGTGCTGCCGAAATTCTGCGTCGCATCTGGAGCAGAGCATAGGAAAACAAACCCAAACTACACATACTCGGGTGGGATTAGGACCTATCTTTACCTATTAGCGTGTAGGTTGCATGGACGTAATAAAACTGACAAACTTGATTAGCGGACGAATATAGATGATGAATTATATATTTATTTCTTGTGCGCCCATAGGTAGCTAGGCAACATGAGTGATCGTGCTTGGATGTACACTGGTCACCCTAGTTAGAAAGACATGACCAATGAATGGTTAACAAAAACCAGGGGGTTTGTGAGAGCCGCATTTGCAAATGGCCAGCAAAAACATGGGTCCCTTGTCCCAACTGCGACAACTGGAAAAAGCAGACATAGTTTGAAATGGGTAAACACTTGCAGAAGTGGGGTTTTACGCCTAATTATTCGGTGTGGACTTTTCATGGTGAGTCTGACCAACGTGCTAGAGCTGAGGTGATTCGTCGTCGCACCGATGAGCATGGTACCGGGATCGAAGACATGGTGCAAGACTTTGATGATGCTCGGGATTCGGACGATGAGATGGAGGAATCTGCAAATGCCTTCTATGAAATGTTGGAGTCTTCAAAACATCCTCTCCATGAGAAGACCGAGCTTTGTCAGCTGGATGCCGTCGCGCAAGTAATGGCTCTGAAGACTCAATTCAATCTAGGCAGAGAATGCTACGACGCGAGGATGACGATATTTGGATGCTTTCTACCCAAAGGCCATGTACTGCCTGCAAACATGTACCAGTCAGAGAAAATCCTCCGTGTACTTAAGATGCACTATGAGAAGATACATGCGTGTGAGAATGGATGTGCCTTATTTAGGGTTGATTATGCGGCCTTGAACTATTGCCCCATTTGCAATTCTTCCAGGTATATTGTGGTAGACAATGGTATGGGTGAGAAGAATCAAACCAAAATACCCATTAGTGTTCTTCGGTATCTGCCAATTATACCAAGACTTCAATGTCTTTTCATGATCGAAGAGCCGGCCAGACAGATGACATGGCACAAATTGGGCAAAAGAACCGAACTAGATGCGGATGGGAACAAGATGCTGGTACACACTTCAGATGGTTTTGCGTGGAGGCACTTCGATGCATTACATAAGGATAAATCGGAAGATCCAAGGCATCCTAGAGTTGCCATCAGCACGGATGGGTTCAATGTGTATGGTATGACGGCAGCACAATACAATTGTTGGCCTGTATTTGTCATTCCACTCAATTTTCCACCCGGAGATATTATGAAAAGAAAGAACATTTTCCTGACATTCATAATACCAGGGACTAACTATCCGGGGAAGAATATGAATGTGTACATGCAGTCGCTTAAGGATGAGTTGCAAGAAGCCTGGGATAGTGGGATCAAGACCTACGACGCGGCTACCAATTTTTTTTTTCAAAATGCATGTGTGATACATGTACTCGACGCATGATTATCCGGGGTTTGCGCTATTCGCTGGCTGGTGTGTGCATGGAAGGTTCCCGTGCACCACATGCAAGGCAGCTCTTCAGTTCCGTTGGCTGCAGGCTAGTCGCAAGTTTTCTTGCTTCAACATGCATAGACAATTCCTGGATCCTGACCATAAGTTCAAAAAAGACAAGAAGAATTTCATCAAAGGTAGAGTTGAAAAAAACACTGCACCAGCTGCGTTGACAGGCCAACAGACTCTTGATCAGTTAAACGCTCGCGAGCCTAATCCTTTGCGTCCAGGATACTTCAAAGGGTATAATACGGAACACGCCTGGACTCACAAGTCATGCTTATGGGATCTGCCTTACTTCAAAGACCTCCTTTGCCCACACAACATCAACGTGATGCACACTGAAAAGAATATTTCGGAGGCCATTTTTGGTACATTATTCGGCATAGAGGGGAAGTCAAAAGATAATCCTGAGGCTAGAATTGACCTAGAGGCTCTATGTGATAGACCGTTGCAAAACTTGCGACAATGGAAAGGAAAGCAAAGCATAGCGAAGCTAAAGGCATGGTTCAATCTTGAAAGGCCAGCTATGAGGGAAATGCTATTGTGGGTGAAAATGCGGTTGATGTTCCCCGATGGGTATGCTGCGAATCTAAAGAGGGGAGCGAGTCTTGAGAAATTGAAAATATATGGTCTCAAGAGTCATGATTGGCACATATGGATTGAGCAGGTAATGTCGGTGATGTTGCGTGGCTTTATCCCTGAGGATGAATGGCTAGTACTGGTAGAGCTGAGCTATTTCTTCCGTTCTCTTTGTGCGAAAGAACTATCGCCTGGCATTCTAGATGAAATGGAAGAGTTGGTGGCGGAGTTGGTCTACAAATTAGAAAAGATCTTTCCACCGGGCTTCTTTAATCCAATGCAGCATTTGATTTTACATCTCCCGACCGAGGCAAGAACGGGGGGCGTTCAAAATCGATGGTGCTACTCAACTGAGAGTATCCAGAAGACGCTTCGAGCTAAGTGTAAAAATAAATGTAGAATTGAAGCATCGATGGCCGAGGCATTCATTACTGAAGAGGCGGCAAACTTCATGACAGCGCCCTGCGAAGCCAAAAATCATCATTTGCATAACCCGAAGCCTCGGTACAATGATGGCGATCCAAAAAAAGTTTGATCCAACCTAAGCCTAGTCAAAGGTAAGCTCGCACCATCCGGTGCTTTGAAAGGGAAATAGTTGGATGTCGAAGAATGGCGGACCATTTCATTGTATATCTTCACCAACCTAACAGAAGTGCGGCCGTACATCGAGTAAGTTCTCGTTAAATTATTGTTCCACAACTTCTAATTCTTTGAACTACTCTTATTCCCGAATATTTGATATAGTCGATACGTCGCTGAATTCTCGGATGGAGCGGTCATCTAAAAGGATTCCGTCGAAGAATATGAGCTTCTCGCAAAGCATGGAGGTGACTATCCCGGTTTCGTCTCTTGATTCGAACAAAGGATAATTAATTACCATTAATGGCCCATTTGATTTCTTGGTCTAATTTGTGACTAATTCATCCATTCTTTCGTATTAAACTTGTCGGCTGATGCAGAGTCTATGGATGCCGAGTTGAGAAAAGTCGCTAATGGTTTTGATTATAAGGTCCGTTCATTTGACAAATACAACATCAACGGGTATCACTTTCGTACCTTTGTCAAAGAGCTATCTATGCCCAACCTAAAGACTACAAATTGTTCTGTCTCTGCTATCGCCGAAGGAGGCACCGAGTATTATGGAAGAGTTGAAGCAATTTATGAACTTCTATTCTATGGTGAAAACTCACCGACCGTCGTAGTCTTCAAATGTTTTTGGTTTGAGACGAGGGAGACTAGAAGGACTCATGAACATATAGGACTAGTCGAAATCAACCAAAACACCCACTTAGATGTTCCCGATGTCTATATGACGGCTCAACAGGCGACACAAGTTTTCTATATACCGTGGGCCTACCAAACTGATCCAAATCTGAAAGGTTGCGATGTCGTTTATGAAGTGCCACCACATTTTAGACCACCTACCCTCAATGAAGAGGATTACGAACCTCACACTAACCCAGACACATATGAAGGAGAATTCTTCCAAGAAACACGTATGTCCAAGAAACGTTTCAAGAACAGCTCTACTTCACCCCAGAACATTGAAGTAGACAGCGACAGTGAATCCGTCTTAACCCCTGAGCCCGAACAGGAAGAGCTGGAAGAAGAAGAGGTTACTGTTGCGGATGACCTGTCACTTCTTGACCGATTACATAATGGTGGCCTTCCACATGTTCTTCCTGATAGTGATGATGATGATGCATTTATTGATCATAGTGATGATCATGATGCATTTATTGACCCCGAAGCATATATAGACGAGGACGATTGTTATTAGTTCATGTCAGGTATTCAACTATTACTATATATAAATTTTTAGTTCATGTTAGGTATTCAATTTTTATTAGTCATGTTGGTATTTATGACGATGATACACTTAAATTATATACATTTTATTAATCATGTTGGTATTTATGTTGTACTAATTTCATTTACTCTTTGTCATGACAGGTGTTGAAAGATGGTGGGAAAGGGTCGAAAGCACTCCGCGGCTCCTTCTTCGTCGGCGGGTGGTGGGATGGGTACTTCCATTCCTGCCACGCCTCTTCGGAGAGCATTGCTCTCTACTCTGCAAGGAGCGCCCCGCGTGAGAGGAGGTCGACCCCCCGCGAAGCCGAGGGGTACTAAAGGTACACGTTGTATTCATGTTGGTATTTATGTTGTACTCATGTTGTATGCATGTTGGTATTTATATACATTTTATTACTCATGTTGGTATTTATGTTGTACTAAAGGTACACGTGGCCGCGGGAGATGTAGGGCGGTGGCTGCCACGCCTTCTGAGGTGGAGGCTACACGGTCTCCGCCACCACCCCAAGCTGATTCACCTGAGCACAGGACTTCTAGGGTGGATTCGTGTGAGGTGGAGGCTACACGATCTCCGGTTCACGAGCCTCGGGTCGACGAGCCTTCGACCCACGAGACTCGTGTCCCACAGGCTTCGTTCCAGGCGACTCCGGAGCAAAGCAGGGATGAGGGTACGTCCCTAGAGACCAAGTGGGATACCTGGGCTGAGCCAAGTGGCCATGCTGATAGTGACAAGGAGCTGGGTGAGGGGGCTACCGTCTACCAGCGTGGTACTTCGGGGCTCCCGCTCGTGCCGGCGACCCGCGAGCAGAGGTGGTTGATTAAGCCAAATGGGGACAAGTAAGTTAATTTACTCTTATTGAACCTTTTGCCTTCACGTTTTCTCAAATATCTAATGTTTTGGCTTTAATTTGTCATACTGCAGGGGTTGGATTGTTGCCAAGGGTGTCCGCAAGCCCAACAGCGTCCTTGGTGTGCTTTACCGTCAAAACTTCCCAGGGTTTGTTACGTTGCCCGGTCGGGAGCGAGAGGTAGGAATGACCTGGGAGCACTACTTGGGTTCCCCGGCCCCACCGGAGGTGTAGATCGACGGTGTTTTGTGCCACGCGAGGGCCGACATGGTGATCCGACAGTTCTGGGTAACTTCTCCTTCACACAATTATAAATCAACCATAGCTAGTTATTGTACTAATCGGTGTTGTCTTGTTTGCATACCTACTATAGGTGTGAGGAGGGATTCGAGGAGGACGCGACAAAGGTTATCGAAACCGAATGTCGCCGCCTGCACGAGACTCGGGTGCAGGCTGTTCGAGACTACTATGCCTCGCGGCGTATTACGAAGGACAAGGCGAAGTGTCGTGATTCTAAGATGGATAAGGAGCATTAGATGAAGGTAATTACATATTATTTAGGCTTTGTAGTTAGTTTCCTTGATTTGGTTCTTACGTGCTCAAATTTCTCTCTATTAACTTAGGTGCCCCCGAGATGGTGTGTGGATAAGATGGATTGTTGGGAGGCCTTGGTGGATCAGTGGTGCTCTGAAACATGGGAGGCCAGCCACAACAACGCCAAGGAGAGGCGTGGTAAAATGGTTGGTGTGCCACACCATCAAGGGAGCGTCAACTTAATCCAATTTGGCGAGAACTGGGTATGTGGTTTGCTTCATGCCTCATGCAATTCATTCTTAATGCTATCTTGAGCCCTTTACTAATACAATTTTCCTCTCTCTCTCTTTTAGGCGCGTCATAATAAGACGGAGGTGCCATAGATGTACGACCTGTATGCGATGGCCCATACTGCCATGTACAAGAAGGTCAAGGCATTCTCTAAGTCTGACCTCGAGCATCTAGAAAACATCACCAACATCTCCTCCCACCACAAGCTCGTGAAGTACAGAGATCACGGGAAGGCAAGGAAAGGGGAGGACTTTAACCCGAGCGAGGGGCCTATTGATCCAGAGCTGGTGATGATAGCTGGCAACGGGAGGCCCCATGGCTCGATCGCCATTGGAGACGACCTTATACGTTGTCCTGGCACTCTCCAGCAGCTAAAGGCACGCCAAAAAAGCTCCTTTCCTGAGATAACACCTCGTCCACGGCCAGTCGAGCTCGCCATCGAGGTTAGTTTAATGGACTCAACTATCTTTCCGCATTATGTTGTGCGTTGGAACCAATATGATTACAATTCTAACAATGAGTTGTGTTGTAGGCTGCTATTATGAAAGAGAGAGAGGCATTGCAGGCGGTTTTGGCGGAGAAGGATAAGGAGATGAGGGAGCTGGAGGAGAGGACGACTGCATTGGTGGAGGCGGAGAGGGCACGGAATGATGCGTCTAACAGGGCCATATACGAGCTCTTCGTGGTAAGTTTCTTCTTCATATTATTTCAAATCTTGCATTTTAATGTCCATTTCATTAATAACTAAAAAGTTTGACTTGTCAAAACCAGATGTACAGTCTATGTGCGAGAAGACCGACCAAGTCCCTTCGGCGATGCCAGTCTTTAACATGGCGGGGACGGTGAGTTTCATTTCAGTGTAGTGATCTTAAGAGTGCCCTCATGCTAACGACACATTGCAAACGATGTTTGGTGTAGAATATCTCCCAAAACGCATCACACGACCCTTCTATAGTGGAGCCTTCTCCAGGTGAAACAAGCCAGAGCCACCGTGCTTCACCGCCGTGATGAGGATAATGGTATGTTATTCTAGTGTTTTGTTCAACAACCGCATAATGGTCCAATATGGCTTAATAAGCATAGTTAGCTCCAAAATGACATAACTAACCCAAGTTAGCTCCAAAACGACATATAGTTAGCTTCGCTTCCACCTAAATTACATAATTAGCTTAGTTAGCTCCAAAATGACCTATTTACTAAAAATGACCTATAGTTAGCTAAGTTCTCTCCTAAATGACATAATAAGGCTTACGTATCTCCAAGATGACCTATTCCCCCTAACTTAGGTATTAAACGGCCTATAATTAGCTTAGCTAGATCCAAAATGGCTTAATCAGCATAGTTTGTTCCGGAATGACCTATTTTACCCAAATTAGCTCCGAAATGACCTATAGTTAGCCAGGCTTCCACATAAATGACATAATTAGCTTAGTTATCTCCAAAATGGTCTATTTAATAAAAATGAGATATACTTAGCTAATTATCTTCCAAAATGACATAATCAGTTCCAAAAAGGTATAATTAGCTAATTTAGCCCGAAGAAGGGGACAAGAGGAGAAGAAAGAGGAAAAATGAAAAGAAGGAAGAAGAAGAAGAAGAAGAGAAGGAGAAGAGAAGAAGAAGGAGAAGGAGAAGGAAGACGAAGGAGAAGAAGGAGAAGGAGGAGAGAAGAAGGAGAAGGAGGAGAGAAGCTCCTTCTCCTTCTTCTCCTCCTTCTTCTCCTTCTTCTTTTCTTCTTCTTGTCCTCTTCCTTCTCCTTCTCCTCCTCCTTCTCCTCTTCCTTCTCCTTCTCCTCCTCATTCTCCTCCTCCTCCTCCTTCTTCTTTTACTTCTCCTTCTTCTTCTCTTCTTGCTTCTTCTCTTTCTCTTCTTCTCCGTAGCTTAGACTCATCCAACAAAGACTAAATTGGCTAATTATCCTACAAAATGACATAATTAGCTTAGTTCGGTGAAAACATCATAAGAACCTTGGTTAGCTCATTAAAATGACCAATTTAGCTCAAAAATGAAATAATAAGATCAAAATGGCATAAGAACCTTGGTTAGCTCATGAATATTATATACTTAGCTTGGCTTCCACCTAAATGATATAATTAGCCAATTTAGCTCCAATATGGATTAATAAGCATAGTTAGCTCCAAAATGACATATTTAAACCAAGTTAGCTCCAAAACGACATATAATTAGCTTGCTTCCACCTAAATGACATAATTAGCTTAGTCAGCTCCAAAATGACCAATTTACTAAAAAATGACCTATACTTAGCTAAGTTCTCTCCTAAATGACATAATAAGGCTAACTTAGCTCCACGATGACCTATTCCTCCTAACTTAGGTATTAAATGGCCTATAATTAGCTTAGCTAGATCCAAAATGGCTTAATAAGCATAGTTAGCTCGGGAATGACCTATTTTACCCAAGTTAGCTCCGAAATGACCTATAGTTAGCTAGGCTTCCACCTAAATGACATAATTAGCTTAGTTAGCTCCTAAATGGTCTATTTAATAAAAATGACATATACTTAGCTAATTATCCTCCAAAATGACATAATTAGCTCCAAAAAGGCATAATTACCTAATTAAGCCCGAAGAAGGGGACAAGAGGAGAAGAAAGAGGAAAAATGAAAAGAAGGAAGAAGAAGAAGAAGAGAAGGAGAAGAGAAGAAGAAGGTGAAGGAGAAGGAGGAAGAAGAAGGAGAAGAAGGAGAAGGAGGAGAGAAGCTCCTTCTCCTTCTTCTCCTCCTTCTTCTCCTTCTTATTGTCCTTCTTCTTTTCTTCTTCTTCTCCTATACCTTCTCCTTCTCCTCCTCCTCCTCCTTCTTCTTTTACTTCTCCTTCTTCTTCTCTTCTTGCTTCTTCTCTTTCTGTTCTTCTACGTAGCTTAGACTCATCCAACAAAGACTAAATTGGCTAATTATCCTACAAAATGACATAATTAGCTTAGTTAGGCGAAAACATCATAAGAACCTTGGTTAGCTCATTAAAATGACCAATTTAGCTCAAAAATGAAATAATAAGCTCAGAATGGTATAAGAAACTTGGTTAGCTCATGAATATTATATACTTAGCTTGGCTTCCATCTAAATGATATAATTAGCCAACTTAGCTCCAATATGGTTTAATAACCATAGTTAGCTCCAAAATGACATATTTAACCCAAGTTAGCTCAAAAACGACATATAGTTAGCTTGGCTTCCACCTAAATGACATAATTAGCTTAGTTAGCTCCAAAATGACCTATTTACTAAAACATGACCTATACTTAGCTAAGTTCTCTCCTAAATGACATAATAAGGCTAACTTAGCTCCAAGATGACCTATTCCCCCTAACTTAGGTATGAAATGGCCTATATTTAGCTTAGCTAGATCCAAAATGGCTTAATAAGCATAATTTCATCCGGAATGACATATTTTACCCAAGTTAGCTCCGAATTGACCTACAGTTAGCTAGGCTTCCACCTACATGACATAATTAGCTTAGTTAGGTCCAAAATGGTCTATTTAATAAAACATGACCTATACTTAGCTAATTATCCTCAAAATGACATAATTAGCTCCAAAAAGGCATAATTAGCTAATTTAGCCCGAAGAAGGGGACAAGAGGAGAAGAAAGAGGAAAATTGAAAAGAAGGAAGAAGAAGAAGAAGAGAAGAAGAAGAGATGAAGAAGGAGAAGGAGAAGCAGGAAGAAGAAGGAGAAGAAGGAGAAGGAGGAGAGAAGCTCCTTCTCCTTCTTCTCCTTCTTCTTGTCCTTCTTCTTTTTTTCTTCTTCTCCTCTTCCTTCTCCTTCTCCTCCTCCTCCTCCTTCTTCTTCTTCTTTTCCTTCCCCTTCTTCTTCTTCTCTTCTTGCTTCTTCTCTTCTTGCTTCTTCTCTTTCTCTTCTTCTACGTAGCTTAGACTCATCCAACAAAGACTAAATTGGCTAATTATCCTACAAAATGACATAATTAGCTTAGTTAGGTGAAAACATCATAAGAACCTTGGTTAGCTCATTAAAATGACCAATTTAGCTCAAAAATGAAATAATAAGCTCAAAATGGCATAAGAAACTTGGTTAGCTCATGAATATTATATACTTAGCTTGGCTTCCACCTAAATGATATAATTAGCCAATTTAGCTCCAATATGGCTTAAAAAGCATAGTTAGCTCCAAAATGACATATTTAACCCAAGTTAGCTCCAAAACGACATATACTTAGCTTAGTTTTGACCTAAATGACATAATTAGCTTAGTTAGCTCCAAAATGACCTATTTAACAAAAAATGACCTATACTTAGCTAAGTTCTCTCCTAAATGACATAATAAGGCTAACTTAGCTCCAAGATGAGCTATTCCCCCTAACTTAGGTATTAAATGGCCTATAATTAGCTTAGATAGATCCAAAATGGCTTAATAAGCATAGTTTGCTCCGAAATGACATATTTTACCCAAGTTAGCTCTGAAATGACCTATAGTTAGCTAGGCTTCCACCTAAATGACATAATTAGCTTAGTAAGGTCCAAAATGGTCTATTGAATAAAACATGACCTATACTTAGCTAATTATCCTCAAAATGACATAATTAGCTCCCAAAAGACATAATTAGCTAATTTAGCCCGAAGAAGGGGACAAGAAGAGAAGAAAGAGGAAAATTGAAAAGAAGGAAGAAGAAGAAGGAGAAGGAGAAGGAGGAAGAAGAAGGAGAAGAAGGAAAAGGAGGAGAGAAGCTCCTTCTCCTTCTTCTCCTTCTTCTTCCTCCTTCTCCTTCTCCTTCTTCTTCTTCCTCTTCCTTCTCCTTCTCCTCCTCCTCCTCCTCCTCCTCCTTCTTCTTCTTTTTCTTCTCCGTCTTCTTCTCTTCTTGCTTCTTCTCTTATTGCTTCTTCTCTTTCTTCTTCTAGGTAGGTTATTTTCCCCAACAAAGACATAATTAGCTAATTATCCTCCAAAATCACATAATTAGCATAGTTAGGTAAAAACTTCATAAGAACCTTGGTTAGCTCATTAAAATGACTAATTTAGCTCCAAAATGACATAATAAGGTCAAAATGGATTAATAATCATAGTTGGCTCCAAGATGACCTATTCCACCTAACTTAGCTATTAAACGGCCTATACTTAGCTAAGTTCTCTCTGAAAAACCTATATATACTTTTTCATCTAGTATTCTTCTTCTAACTTTCTTATTTGTCATTTTGCAAATTACATTCACTTCACGCGAAGCTTGGATTATATTGATGGAATGCTTGAATATGATTTCTTGTACCATGGCTTCACGGAATCTTGTATTGAAACTATTGTAGTATATGGATATATATGAAACTTTGTCTGCATGGATGAAACTCATGTAATATATGGTTTGGTACGAATGCAACGTGCATAATATGTATGTACTATGGATGGAAGTCATTTTAATATTGTTATGAGTACGGAAACAAAATTATTTTTGTCAAATATATATATATATATATATATATATCATGATTATTCTAAAAATTGCTGGATATAATAGGCAATAAAATAAAAAGGGGCTGTTTTCACCCTTACCGTCTGCCCCCTCATGGCAAAGGGGTGAGGGCAGACGGGAAAGAGGGGAGAGAGAGGGGCTGGGTCCCCCTTTGCCGTCAGCCCCCTCATGGCAAAGGGGTGGGGAAAGACGACAAAGAGGGGGGGGAGAGAGGGGTTGGGTCCCCCCTTTGCCGTCAGCTCCCTCATGGAAAAGGGGGGGCAGATGGCAAAGAGGGGAGAGAGAGAGGGGCTGGGTCCCCCCTTTGCCGTCAGCCCCCTCATGGAAAGGGGCGGGGCAGACGGCAAAGAGGGGAGAGAGAGAGGGGCTGGGTCCCCCCTTTGCCGTCAGCCCCCTCTTGGAAAAGGGGTGGGGGCAGACGGCAAAGAGGGGAGGCCTGCCTTTAACACTTAACGGGACCGTCTGTGGATCTGTCGTCCCATTTAGTTTGCTGTTTGCCCCCTCATTGCAAAGATTCTTTGCCGTCTTCCTTACAAAAGAAGACGACAAAGAACCTCTTCACCGGATATATTTTTGCCGTCTATTTTGTCGTCTGCTGACGGACGGCAAAGCCTTTGCCGTTCGTGGTTCCCCCCTTTGCCGTCAGCCATGTCACACGTTAAATTCTCAAATTCCTGTAGTGACACATCGTAAACTCACCCTTGCTAATATCCATTTAATCCGTAGCTTGTAATTTGAAGTTACTAACACTTAGCAAGTGAACCGGTATCTAATACCCTGGTGCTACTAGGAGTACTAGTAAGGTACACATCAATATCAGGTATATCCAATATACTTTTGTCGACTTTGCCAGCCTTCTCATCTACCAAGTATCTAGGGTAGTTCCGTCTCAGTGACCGTTCCCCTCATAACAGAAGCACTTAGTCTCGGGTTTGGGTTCAACCTTGGGTTTCTTCACTGGAGCAGTAATTGGTTTGTCGTTTCATGAAGTATCCCTTCTTTCCCTTGCCCTTCGTGAAACTAGTGGTTTTACTAACCATCAACAATTAATGCTCCTACTTGATTTCTACTTTCGCAGTGTCAAACATTGCGAATAGCTCAAGGATCATCATATATATCCTTGATATGTTATAATTCATCACCAAGCTCTAGTAGCTTGGTGGCAGTGACTTTGAAGAACCATCACCATCTCATCTGGAAGATTAACTCCCACTCGATTCAAGCGATTGTAGCACTCAGACAATCTGAGCACATGCTCAACGATTGAGCTTTTCTCCCTTACTTTGTAGACAAAGAATCTTGTCAAAGGTCTCATACCTCTCGCAAGGGCACGAGCATGAAATCCCAGTTTCATCTCTTGGAACATCTCATATGTTCCGTGACGTTCAAAACGTCTTTGGCGCCTCAATTCTAAGCCCTTAAGCATTACGCACCGAACGATCACGTAGTTATCAAAAAACGTATATGTGAGATGTTCGCAACATCCACAGACGACGCTCGAGGTTCAGCACACCGAGCGGTGCATTAAGGACATAAGCCTTCTACACAACAATGAGGACAATACTCAGTTTACGGACCCAGTCCGCATAATTGCTACTATCATCTTTCAACTAAATTTTCTCTAGGAACATATCAACTACACTAGAGCTACAATGCAAGCTACAACATTATTTGCAAAGACATTTTGACTATGTTCACGATAATTGAGTTTAGCTAATCATATTACTAATAACTCCCACTCAAAATAGACATCCCTCAAGTCCGATCATCACGTGAGTTGAATATAGTTTCAGTGGTGAACGTCTCCATGTTGATCATATCAACTATATGATTCATGCTCGACCTTTCGGTCTCTTCTGTTCCGAGGTCATGTCTGTACATACTAGGATCGTCAAGTTTAACCCGAGTGTTCCGCGTGTGCAACTGTTTTGCACCCGTTGTATGTGAACATTGAGTCTATCACACCCGATCATCACGTGGTGTCTCGAAATGACGAACTGTCGCAACGGTGCACAGTCGGGGAGAACACAATTTTTTCTTGAAATTTTAGTGAGGGATCACCTGATAATGCTACTGTCAGTCTAAGCAAGATAAGGTGCATAAAAGGATTACCATCACATGCAAATCATAAGTGACACGATATGGCCATGATCTTGTGCTTCTTGATCTCCATCACCAAAGCACTGGCATGATCTTGTGCCGCCATCGAGCTTGTCATGCTATCTATGCTATTACTACTAAAGCTATTACCTAGCATTATAGTAAATGCATCTGCAAGAACAAACATTAGTTTCAACACAACCCTATGGCTCCTGCCGGTTGCCGTAGCATCAACGTGCAAGTCGATATTTAACTATTACGACATGATCATCTCATACATCCAATATATCATATCATGTCTTTGGCCATATCTCATCACACGCATACCCTGCAAAAACAAGTTAGAAGACCTCTAATTTGTTGTTGCATGTATTACGTGGCTACTATGGGTATCTAGAATGATCGCATCTTACTTACGCAAAGCCACAACGATGATATGCAATTTTATATTTAACCTTCTCCAAGGTCCTCCACGGTAAAATCCGATTCATCTATAGTTGAATAAACAGACACCCGCCAGTCATCTTTATGCAACAAGTTGCATGTTAGTTGATGAAACCGGTCTATCATAAGCGTACGAGTAAGGTTGCTCTAGGCCGCTTCAATCCAACAATACCGCCGAATTGAGAAAAGACTAAGGAGGGCAGCAAAAAGAACATCAACGCCGACAACCTCTTTTGTGTCCTACTCGAGATATCATCTACGCATGAACCTAGCTCATGATGCCACTGTTGAGGAACGTAGCATGGGAAACAAAAATTTCCTACGCACACGAAGACCTATCATGGTGATGATCATCTACGAGAGGGAGCTCGGGTCCACATACCCTTGTAGATTGCTAAGCAGAAGCGTTAATAAACGCGGTTGATGTAGTGGTACGTCTTCACGATCCGTCCCACGAACCGTCTCACAATCCGTCCCACGATCAGTCCCAATCAAGTGCCGAACGGACGGAACCTCCGCGTTCCACACACGTACATCTCGATGACAATCTCCGCCTTCTTGATCCAACAAGAGAGACGGGGATGTAGATGAGTTCCTCGGCAGCATGACGGCGCGCCGGTGAGGGTGGTGATCTATTCTTGAAGGGCTTCGCCTAAGCACCGCTGAAACTAGAGGAGAAACAGATCTAGAGAGAGAGGGCAGCATGTGGCTGTTTTCTGTTGTGTCTAAAACTGTCAAAACCCTTTGTATATATAGGAGGAGAGGAGGGAGAGGGCTGCACCCTAGGGCTGCCTTTTTCCCCTGCACAAGGAGGAGAGGAGGAGTCCTCCTGCAATCCTATTTGGAGTATGATTCCTCCTTCCCACTTGGAAACTCTTTCCACCTTGTGTTGTTTCCTTCTCAAATCTTATGGGCCTTAGTGGAAACTTATTCCAGCCCACTAGGGGCTGGTTTATGTCTTCCCACAACCCATGAGGCCCCTTGGGGCGTGACACCCCTCCTGATGGTCCCCGGCACTCCCGGTACACTACCGATGAGCCTGAAACTTTTCCGGTTACCAAAACAGGACTTCCTATATATCAATATTTACCTCTGAACCATTCTGGAGCTCCTCGTGACATCCAGGATCTCATTGAGGACTCGGAACAACCTTCGGTCACCAACACCTATAACTCAACTATATCAAAACGTCACCGAACCTTAAGTGTGCAGACCCTGCGGGTTCGAGAACTATGCAAACATGACCTGAGACACTCTTCGGTCAATCACCAATAGCGGGACCTGGATGTCCATATTGGCTCCCACACATTCTATTAAGATCACTATCGGTTGAACCTCTATGTCAAGGATTCAGTTAATCCCGTATGCTGTTCCGTTTGTTATTCGGTATGTTACTTGCCCGAGATTCGATCGTTGGTGTCTCCATACCTAGTTCAATCTCGTTATCGGCAAGTCTCTTTACTCGTTCTGTAATACAAGATCCTGTAACTAACTCTTTAGTCACATTGCTTGCAAGGCTTGTTGTGATGTTGTATTACCGAGTGGGCCCCGAGATACCTCTCCGTCACACGGAGTGACAAATCCCAGTATTGATCCATGCCAACCCAACAGACACCTTTGGAGATAGGTGTAGAGCACCTTTATAGTCACCCAGGAAACCTTGACCATCTTTGATCAACGAGCTAGTCAACTAGAGGCTCACTAGGGATAGTGTGTTGTCTATGTATCCACACATGTATTTGGGTTTCCAATCAATACAATTCTAGCATGGATAATAAACGATTATCATGAATAAAGATATATAATAATAACCAATTTAATATTGCTTCTAGGGCATATTGCCGATAGTCGAGGGAGCGTGCAATGTTTGATCACATCAACCATGGAAACACTTCCAACACACATCGTCACCTTGCCTTTAGCTAGTCTCTGTTTATTCCGTAGCTTTTATTTTGAGTTACTAACACTTCGCAACTGAGACGGTATCTAATACCCTCGTGCTACTAGGATTACTAGTAATGTACACATGAATATCATGTATATCCAGTATACTCTTTTCGTCTTTTCCAACCATCTTATCTACCAAGTATCTTGGGAAATTCCTCTTTAGTGAGTGTTACCCTCATTACGGAAGCACTTAGTCTCGAGTTTGGGTTCAACCTTGAGTCTCTTCACTAGAGCAGCAACTGGTTTGCCATTTCATGAAGTATCCCTTCTTCCCCTTGCCCTTCTTGGAACTAGTAGTTTTACTAACCATCAACAATTGATGCTCCCTTTTGATTTCTACTTTCACAGTGTCAAACATCGCGAATAGCTCAAGGATCATCATATCTATCCCTGATATGTTATATTTCATGACGAAGCTTTAGTAGCTTGGTGGCAGTGAATTTGGAGAACCATCACTATCTCATGTGGAAGATCAACTCCCACTCGATTCTAGCGATTGTAGCACTAAGACAATCTGAGCACATGCTCAACGATTGAGATTTTCTCCCTTACTTTGTAGACAGAGAATCTTGTCGGAGGTCTCATACATCTCGACAAGGGCACTAGCCTCAAATCCCAAGTTCATCACTTGGAACATATCGTATGTCCCACGACGTTCGAAACGTCTTCTGCGCCTCAATTCTAGGTTGTTTAAGCATTATGCACTGAACTATCTTGTACTCATAAAAAACGTGCATGTCAGATGTTCGCAACATCTACAGACGATGCTCGGGGTTTAACACACCGAGCGGTGCATTAAGTACATAGGACTTCTGTGCAGCAATGAGGACAATCCTCAGTTTATGGACCTAGTCCACATAATTGCTACTATCATCTTTCAACTAAATTTTCTCTAGGAACATATTAAAGACAGCAGAGTTACAGTGCAAGCTACAACATAATTTGTAAATACCTTTTTAGTATGTCCATGATAATGAGTTAAATTAATGATATTACTTAAGAACTCCCACTCAAATTGACATCCCTCTAGTCATTCTAGTGTCTCATGATCCAAATTCACTAACTCAAGTCCGATCATCACGTGGGTTGAGTTTAGCTTCAATGGTGAACATCTCCATGTTGATCATATCAACGATATGATTCATGCTTGACCTTTCGGTCTCTTTTGTTCTGAGGCCATGTCTGTACATGCTAGGCTTGTCAAGTTTAACCTAAATGATCCGCGAGTGCAACTGTTTTGCACCCGTTGTATGTGAACGTTGAGTCTATCACAACCGATCATCACGTGGTGTCTTGAAACGACGAACTATCGCAACGGTGCACAGTCGGGGAAAACACAATTTTATCTTGAAATTTTAGTGAGGGATCACCTTATAATGCTACCGTCGTCCTAAGCAAAAAAAGGTGCATAAAAGGTTTAACATCACATGCAAATCATAAGTGACATGATATGGCCATGAACTTGTGCTTCTTGATCTCCATCACCAAAGCACCGTGATCTCCATCATTATGCTGACATCGAGGTTGTCGCGCTAACTTGTTGTTACTACTAAAGCTACTACTAGCGATAAAGCAAAGCATCTCCAAGCGCAAAAATAATTAAAGACAACCCTATGGCTCCTGCCAGTTGCCGTAGCATCGACGTGCAAGTAGATATTTAACTACTAAAACATGATCATCTCATACATCCAATATATCATATCATGTCCTCGGCCATATCACATCACATGCATACCTTGCAAAACAAGTTAGACGTCCTCTAATTTGTTGTTGCATGTTTTACGTGGCTGCTATGGTTATGTAGCATGATCGCATCTTATTTATGCAAAATCACAATGATGATATGCGAGTTGCTATTTAACCTTCTGCAAGGACCACCTTGGTCAAATCCTATTCAACTAAAGTTGAAGAAACAGGCACCCGCTAGTCATCTTTATGCATTTAGTTGCATGTTAGTCGATGAAACCGGTCTCTCGTTAGAGTACAAGTAATGTTGGTCCGAGCGTCTTCAATCCAACAATACCGTCGAATCAAGAAAATACTATGGAGGGCCGCAAATTGAACATCAACGCCCACAAACTCTTTTGTTTTCTACTCGAGATGAAATCTACGCACGAACCTTGCTCATGATGCCACTGTTGGGAACGTTGCATGGGAAACAAAAATTTCCTACACACATGCAATACCTATCCATGGTGATGATCATCTACGAGAGGGAGAGTGAATCTACATGCCCATGTAGATTGCTAAGCAGAAACGTATATAACGCCGTTGATGTAGTGCAACATCTTCGTGTTTCAAATCGCAGCCCGTCCCACAATCTCATCCCGATCCGTCCCGCAAACCCATCACGATCCATCCCGATCTAGTGCCTAAATCCTAATCACGGTTGATGTAGAGGAGAAGTAGATCTAGAGAGAAGTGGAGGAAGCCATGGCTGATTTCTGTGTCTCAAAGCCATCAAAACCTTGGCCCCTACTCCAAGGAGAAGGGGTCGCCCGAACCCTACAAGGAAGATTCCATCTTACCACAAGGGAGGTGGGCTACTTTGGGAGGACTCCTCCTCCCTTTCCTTTCAAAGAACTTTTGCCTTTTATCTCCTCTCCTAGCCGCATGGGATTTTGAGAGACACTTCGGCCAGCCAATAGGGGCTGGTCCACCGCCTCCCACAGCCCATAAGGTTCTTGGGTCGTCACACCCCTCCCGGTGGTCCCCCGACATTCCCCGTACACTATCGATGAGCCCGAAACTTTTTCAGTGACCAAAACAGGACTTCCTATATGTCAATCTTTACCTCCGGACCATTCAGGAGCTCCTAGTTACATCCAGGATCTCATCCGAGACTACGAACAACCTTCAGTCACCAACACCTATAACTCAACTATATCGAAACGTCACCGAACCTTAAGTGTGCAGATCTTCCGGGTTCGAGAACTATGCAGACATGACCTGAGACAATCCCCGGTCAATAACCAATAGTGGGAACCAGATGTCCATATTGGCTCCTACATATTCTACGAATATTTCTATCTGTTGAACCACTATATCAAGGATTCGGTTAATCCCGTATGTTGTTCCCTTTGTCCTTCCTATGTTACTTGTCCGAGATTCGATCGTCAGTATCTCTATACATAGTTCAATCTCGTAACCGGAAAGTATCTTTACTCGTTCTGTAATACAAGATCCTATAACTAACTCATTAGTCACATTGCTTGCAAGGCTTACTGTGATGTTGTATTACTGAGTGGGCCCCGAGATACCTCTCCGTCACACAGAGTGACAAATCCCAGTCTTGATCCATGCCAACCCAACAGACACCTTTGGAGATACCTATAGAGCACCTTTATAGTCACCCAGTTACGTTGCGATGTTTGATACACACAAGGTATTCCTCCGGTGTCCGGGAGTTGCATGATCTCACGTTCATGGTTTGGGTCTTGTCCATCACATCATTCTCCTAATAATGTGATCCCGTTATCAAGTGACAACACTTGTTTATGGCGAGGAAACCTTGACCATATTTGACCAACGAGCTAGTCAACTAGAGGCTCACTAGGGACAGTGTGTTGTCTATGTATCCACACATGTATTTGAGTTTCCAATCAATACAATTTAGCATGGATAATAAATGATTATTATGAACAAGGAAATATAGTAATAACCAATTTATTATTGCCTCTTGGTCATGTTTCCAACAAAATATACAACTGCTGGAACTGCAACTCTCGTTGCAAATCGTAAAACTGCAATTATGGTGGCCAAAAATCCTCAAGACGATGAAATTCAACATCAAAATCTTCAACCAAAGCCTCATCAGCCCTACTCAAAGAGGCCAAAGATTCTGAAAGTAGACTTCTATGATGAACATCATTTCTTCACTGGAGAAAATCCTTTTGATAAGCTCCGTGTCAGGAACAGAAAGTTGTGGACCAGAACATAACTCAATTACTATGCCACTCTGCTTTGTGGGAAAAGGAAAATATTTGATCACACACACATTCCTCATTGTAATATGGAGGGATTTCCTTGCTTCACCCCAGTTTTGAGTGTTCTTCATGAAGGAGGTCCACTACCATTCTGCATAGATATCGGTGACTGGAATACATATATCTTTCTTCAGTTCTATGCCATACTGCATATCTTAGGTGACCCCAAAAACATCAACTCTTGGGTCTTGGACTGGATGACTCAGCACACGCACTTCAAAGCTCCATCCATAGAGTTGCTTCGAACTCTAGCAATCTCAGTTCCTTCACATGAAGCAATTAACCTATATGATGAAAGAGATTTGCTAAATCAGCTAATGGAGGTCCTCATGAAGCCTTTAGCTCCGAGCCTACCCCCCAGGACCAGATTCCTGGTGAAGGAACTGAAGTATGTGCCCAGAACTGTCTACAGAATATTGGCATATTCCATCGCACCTATCAAAGCGCATGATAAGAAAGAAGATGTTGTTGGAATCATGAAGAACATCATGTTCAACGTCATTCGCAATCAAAATGAACTTTCACGACTTCTTCTTGAGGACATTGGCTGACAATGCTCTGTCACCATTTGTGCTGAAGATTTATGCGCCTTGGATCATGAGATTCATGAGAACCAGATCCACCATCAAGTACCAAGCTCACTATCATAATCACCTCGGCCATCTGCCTCCTGTCAAAGTCATCAAGAAATCTTTTGAACCAGTTAAGGACAAAGGCAAGTCAGTGATTGATGAAGGAAATCAGCCACTAGATAGTCAATTTTGCAAGGCTGCCTCCTACTCCTCATATGATGACACTGCCACTCAAGAATCTTATGGCAGAGCAAAACCTCCAAGACCAACTACCCCAAGGGTGATGACTAACAGAGAACTTCTCCTTAGTCTTCATCAGAAAGTCGATCACAACCATAAGTGGGTGAAACGCTAGTTTGGCTCTATTGTGAAAACCCTCAATGATACTCAAAACGCTGTGAAGAAAAAAATCATTATTATCTTCATGAGGTATTTGATCGCACTTGGGCCATATTGTCCCACTTGAAGACCCCAAAGGAACTTGAAGAATTGGAATGCACTCGCAACTTTGATTGGTCATGGCCACCAAAGAAGAAATTTAAGAATATTCTAGTTGCTGACTTGGTGGACAACTCATTTTATTCATTCCGCACTCCTGATTCAGATGAACAACCTGCGGATACTGCAACTGTCCCAACAAGGAAGTCTGACTCGAAGAATGCTCGCGCCACTCCTCCAATACATAAGTGAAGTTCTTCATGGGTGTTAGTCATCATTTTGTCCCTTTTCGTCACTTGATGACAAAGGGGGAGAAATTTGAGAGTTAGTCTTCCAGCAGGTTAAATTTATGGGCTTATAAACTTTATTAAGTTACACACTATTGGTTCTTCTGAAGTTTTTGATGTAATGAGTTGTAACTTAAGCCCGATGGTGTTCTGGCACTTTTGAACATTTTTCCTCACATGCTTATTCCTCAAGTAAATTAATGCATGCATGCTGGAATTCGCCGAACACCATTTTTCATCATGCATTTCAAATTCCTCATACTATATGTCAAATGCATGTATGAATTACAAGATACAGGGGGAGATCTCCATGATATAAATCATCAATGTGCAATTGCTGTTCCAAGAAAATTCCTCGAAACATGCACATCTTCACGGAGAGTTTCTCTGTATCTTGCCTTCAAATTCCTCAAACTGTGCACTTACATTTCATATTATTATCCCCGTTAAAAACTTAACCTATTTTTCATCAACCACCAAAAGGGAGAGATTGTAAGTACATCTAGTGCCCCTTAGTGATTTTGGTGGTTTGAAGACTTATAGGTTAAGAGACTGATATGTTTGTAAGTGTACACATGCTCTATAAGTTGATGAGGAGTTTGAGTTATTCGATGAATACTGACCCCTAAAAATGTATGTCTTCGGGTGAAGACTTTGATCTCAAAGAAATAGTGAAGAAATTGATATTCTGCATGAAGATATTGAAGATGAGGAATTCGGTGTGTCCCAAAGAAAATACTCTAAAGACTTTGAAGCTTGAAGATTTACTATTTCTGTTTCATTTTCTTTATACTTAAGTCACACGAACACTGTACTGTTAAAGGGGTCGAGGTAAAACTATGGAACGAAATTCCTCATGATGCTCAGCCCAAACCCACATCTACCAAATCCTCAAAGTGAGGAGCATGAGAGGCATGAGGACTTTCATAGTTGAAAGTTCCGACCGTTGCTGCGCCACGCGCCACGTGTCCCAGATCTTATCCACCCAACGGTCATATCATTCAGGGCATTTATGTCAAATCATGTCGGGATGCTCTAAGGCTGGCTGCTCTGAGAGAAACTCACACTAGTCATTTAGAGCAACCCAAATTCCTCAAAGCCTTTGAGTGGAAATCATCAAGTGAGGAAATACGCCAAACACCCAAACCCAAACCAAAACCCAAGTGATTGAGCATCACTGGTGAAGTTATTCCTGTGTGGAACTGACGCTTGTTACCTTTGAGGACTGTGCATCCTCCGGACGGCTAGGCGTCATGGTCTAGAGCATCCGACAGTCAATTGTGGATTGCCGGGTGACTGAGTTTGTGAGGGTTTGGAAGTATGCCCTGAAGACTTACCACAAGTGTTGGGCGAGGACTGTGTGTCCTTAGCTCAAGGAGAATACGGTAGGGACTGTGTGTCCCGAGACATTGTGTCCTTTGGTTTCAATACCAAGCCGCTCCAAACCAAACGTACAACTATCACATCAGTTGGAACTGGGTCATCAACAACTGTCTTCATCGAGCTACTGGTTCTATTTCCTCAAGTCTCTTATTTCCTCGATTGCATGTTGAATACTTTCATTTGTACTGTTTGAAGAATTTGACTGAAGAGTTTCTCTGAATTTCTCACCTCAAATTGTTCTCTTGAGTTATTCTTCACCTACGTAACATGTACTTGTGACCTGCGTAAACCGATTCTTTGAATCACGCTGAGTACTTTTCTCTCGATGTTTTTGCACTTCCGACTTGGTACTATTTCCGCTGCACTCAGTTCATAATAGAGGATTTTACTCACTAGGATTTTCGTCAGTGATGAAATTTTAAAAATCCCCTATTCACCCCCCGTCTAGTCCATATAACGCACTTTCATGATCGCCATCATCATCGTCGTCATCCTCTAAGCCCTCTGCATGCTCAGTGTCCTGGTGCTCAGTGTCACTCCTCACGTTGATGGGTGTGTGGTAAACCACCGGAATAGAACTGACCAGCCC
Organism: Hordeum vulgare subsp. vulgare; assembly: GCF_904849725.1. Classification (NCBI taxonomy): domain Eukaryota; kingdom Viridiplantae; phylum Streptophyta; class Magnoliopsida; order Poales; family Poaceae; genus Hordeum; species Hordeum vulgare. The sequence goes on from NC_058523.1 coordinate 313,080,390, forward strand.
TATAAAAGCCCGCCGAATGAAGAAAAAAATTAAAAATATGTACTGAAGCAACAAAGAAGTTCACTCGACACATATGCTCGATGGCTTACCTCATTCGGCGACAGCTCCACCGAGAAAGAGGCACCAACCTGGTGCCCCTGAGATTGTCCCTCACTAGTGTGATGGTGTTGAGATTATCTTCCAACACTTCTGACCCAATCTCCTTAGGGTGAACACGGGTTGGGTCACTCGGCCCCTCATACTTCAACATTGGATGGGCTATGGCCTGGAGGGAATGAATCCTACGCTGAAAGAAGATTTCCAGGAGGTCCATTCCATTCACGCCCTTCCACAAGAGAGAAACCAACACTATCACCAAGATATCTACATCGGTCTTCTCCTCCTTGGATACGGTCAAGGAAGGAGTCGACTGGATTCTATCAACCGTATAGGGCGGAAGGCCTGAATGACCCTCGCTGATTGGGACGTCTTGGTAGTAGAACCAAGTATCCTACGAGTTCTTCACCGAATCTGGAAAGTTAATTGGGGGAAAGCTACTTTTGCCCCTAAGTTGTATGTCTAAACCTCCACACAGCTGCACCTCAATGGTGTCCCCTCCCCCCCCCCCCCGAAGAGGATTTCTTCATGGTGATCACCTGACACGTGAACAAGCGCTTGAACAACCCCCAATGCGGATAGCACCCGAGGAACTTCTCGCACAAGGATACAAACGTAGCTAAGTATGAGATGACATTGGGGGGAAGATGGTGAAGTTGTGCACCGAAGAAGTCAAGAAATGCTCGAAAAAAGGGGTGCGGAGGCAAAGAAAAACCTTTCTCTATGTAGGTGACGAGAAGCACTCTCTCGTCGTACCGGGGCGCAGGCTCCTACTCGCCGTGGTCGGGCAATCGCCAGCTCCCTGGAGCAATCAAGCCTTTGCTCTCCAGCTCACGCAGCCACCCCTCGGAAACTCGGGACGGCATCCAGTCGCCCTGGATCGAACCCCGCGGGGGCACACCAGTGCTCTAAGAGGATCCGGGCAAGCCCTTCTTAACCAGCTCGGCTGTCGCTGTCGCTCGCTTCACTATGTCGTGCGGTGGAGGAGTCGAGGCAGGGTGTTACGGATATGGCAGGCGGCTCTCGGTTTTGGCAGTGAGAAGTGGAACTGGGAATGGAAATGGCCTGGATCTGAAGCGTGGTTTCCTCCCCTATCCACCCCGCGCTTTAAATACCATATGAGAAGATGCCCCGTCGAGTACATCACGAGCCCAAGGAATATCCATAGAATCCCGACGATGGCGCGCACTGTAGCACGACATCGAGATCACACACACAGAAATCGGGGCACCGCTCCACTACCTCCATTACCCACATCATCACCATATCTGCCGCCCGCGTTTTCTCCGTCAATTCGAAAAGCGGCTGAAAAATGGCTGCCCCTCATATCCGGAATGGATTCCATATCCATGGCATGTGATGAAGCGGACGAACGTTCTCCTTGCTTGTCCCTCCGTGGGACCCCGATCAGTCGGGTAACGTAATGTCGGGAAAATGACACCTATGGGAACCTCGACGGATCCCTTGATCGTTTGGCAAGGAGAGAGGTGGCGCCAAGAGGAGAGCTAGCGATAATCACCGACAAGGTTTTTACCCAAGTTCGGGCCGCTTTGCGCGTAAAAACCCTACTCCTCCTTTTATTTTTTTATTGGGTGCATACTGTAGGATTACTTGCTACAATGATTGCCTTTCGGCCGGTGATCAAAGAGTCTAAACCCCAAAAGGTCCAACTGTTGGGGAACGTCGCATGGGAAACAAAAATTTTCCTACGCGCACGAAGACCTATCATGGTGATGTCCATCTACGAGAGGGGATATTCGATCTACGTACCCTTGTAGATCTCACAGCAGAAGCGTTAGTGAACGAGGTTGATGTAGTGGAACGTCCACACGTCCCTCGATCCACCCCGCGAACCGTGTCGCGATCAGTCCCACGATCTAGTGCCGAACGGACGGCACCTCCGCTTTCAGCACACCTACAACTCGACGATGATCTCGGCCTTCTTGATCCAGCAAGAGCGACAGAGAGGTAGATGAGTTTTCCGGCAGAGTGACAGCGCTCCGGAGGTTGGTGGTGATCTAATCTCAGCAGGGCTCTGCCCGAGCTCTGCAGAAACGCGATCTAGAGGTAAAACCGTGGAGATATGTGGTCGGGCTGCCGTGGCAAAGTTGTCTCAAATCAGCCCTAAAACCTCCGTATATATAGGGGGAAGAGGGGGAGCCTTGCCTTGGGGTCCAAGGACCCTCAAGGGGGTCGGCCGAGCCAAGGGGGGGAGTCCTCCCCTTCCAAACCGAATTCAACTAGGTTTGGAAGGAGGAGTCCTTCCACCTTTTCCCACCTCCTCTTTTTTTTTCTTTTCTCTTTGATTTTCTTCCTATGGCACATAGAGCCTTCTTGGGTTGTCCCACCAGCCCACTAAGGGCTGGTACGCCACCCCAAGGCCTATGGGCTTCCCCGGGGTGGGTTGCCGCCCCCCCCCCCCTGGTGAACACCCGGAACCCATTCGTCATTCCCGGTAACTCCGAAAACCTTCCGGTAATCAAATGAGGTCATCCTATATATCAATCTTCGTTTCCGGACCATTCTGGAAACCCTCGTAACGTCTGTGATCTCATCTGGGACTCCGAACAACATTCGGTAACCAACCATATAACTCAAATACGCATAAAACAACGTCGGACCTTAAGTGTGCAGACCCTGCGGGTTCGAGAACTATGTAGACGTGACCCGAGTGACTCCTCGGTCAACATCCAATAGCGGGACCTGGATGCCCATATTGGATCCCACATATTCTACGAATATCTTATCGTTTGAACCTCAGTGCGAAGGATTCATATAATCCCGTATGTCATTCCCTTTGTCCTTCGGTATGTTACTTGCCCGAGATTCGATCGTCAGTATCCGCATACCTATTTCAATCTCGTTTACCGGCAAGTCTCTTTACTCGTTCCGTAATACAAGATCCCGCAACTTACACTAAGTCACATTGCTTGCAAGGCTTGTGTGTGATGTTGTATTACCGAGTGGGCCCCGAGATACCTCTCCGTCACACGGAGTGACAAATCCCAGTCTCGATCCATACTAACTCAAAGAACACCTTCGGAGATACCTGTAGAGCATCTTTATAGTCACCCAGTTACGTTGCGACGTTTGATACACACAAAGCATTCCTCCGGTGTCAGTGAGTTATATGATCTCATGGTCATAGGAACAAATACATGACACGCAGAAAACAGTAGCAACAAAATGACACGATCAATATGCTACGTCTATTAGTTTGGGTCTAGTCCATCACGTGATTCTCCTAATGACGTGATCCAGTTATCAAGCAACAACACCTTGTTCATAATCAGAAGACCCTGACTATCTTTGATCAACTGGCTAGCCAACTAGAGGCTTGCTAGGGACAGCGTTTTGTCTATGTATCCACACATGTACATAAGTCTTCATTCAATACAATTATAGCATGGATAATAAACGATTATCTTGATGCAGGAATTATAATAATAACTATATTTATTATTGCCTCTAGGGCATAATTCCAACAGTCTCCCACTTGCACTAGAGTCAATAATCTAGCCCTCACATCATCATGCGAATTACATTGTAATCAATCTTACACCCATACAGTTCTGGTGTTGATCATGCTTTGCCCGTGGAAGAGGTTTAGTCAGCGGGTCTGCTACATTCAGATCCGTGTGCACTTTGCATATATTTACGTCCTCCCCTTCGACGTAGTCGCGGATGAGGTTGAAGCGTCGTTTGATGTGTCTGGACTTCATGTGAAACCTTGGTTCCTTTGCTAGGGCAATGGCACCCGTGTTGTCACAGAACAAGGTTATTGGATTTAGTGCGCTTGGCACTACTCCAAGATCCGTCATTAACTGCTTCATCCAGACACCCTCCTTAGCCGCCTCCGAGGCAGCCATGTACTCCGCTTCACATGTAGAATCTGCTACGACGCTTTGCTTGGAACTGCACCAGCTTACCGCACCCCCATTAAGAATAAATACGTATCCGGTATGCGACTTAGAGTCGTCCGGATCTGTGTCAAAGCTTGCATCGACGTAACCCTTTACGGCGAGCTCTTCGTCACCTCCATACACGAGAAACATCTCCTTAGTCCTTTTCAGGTACTTCAGTATATTCTTGACCGTCGTCCAGTGATCCACTCCTGGATTACTCTGGAACGTGCCTGCCATACTTATGGCCAAGCTAACGTCCGGTCTAGTGCACAGCATTGCATACATGATAGAACCTATGGCTGAAGCATAGGGGACGGTGCACATATGCTCTCTATCCTCATCAGTTGCTGGGCACTGAGTCTTACTCAATCTCGTACCTTGTAAACCTGGCAAGAACCCTTTCTTGGACTGTTCCATTTTGAACCTCTTCAAAACTTTATCAAGGTATGTGCTTTGTGAAAGTCCTATCAGGCGTTTCGATCTATCCCTGTAGATCTTAATGCCTAGAATGTAAGCAGCTTCTCCTAGGTCCTTCATAGAGAAACTTTTATTCAAGTAATCCTTTATGCTCTCCAAAAACTCTACGTTGTTTCCAATCAGCAATATGTCATCCACATATAATATTAGAAACGCCACAGAGCTCCCACTCACTTTCTTGTAAATACAAGATTCTCCAACCACTTGTATAAACCCAAATGCTTTGATCACCTCATCAAAGCGTTTGTTCCAACTCCGAGATGCTTGCACCAGCCCATAAATGGATCGCTGGAGCTTGCACACCTTGTTAGCATTCTTAGGATCGACAAAACCATTGGGTTGCATCATATACAACTCTTCCTTAAGGAACCCGTTAAGGAACGCCATTTTGACATCCATCTGCCAGATTTCATAATCGAAAAATGCAGCTATTGCTAACATGATTCTGACGGACTTAAGCATCGCTACGGGTGAGAATGTCTCATCGTAGTCAACTCCTTGAACTTGTGAAAAACCCTTTGCCACAAGTCGAGCTTTATAAACGGTCACATTGCCGTCGGCGTCCGTCTTCTTCTTAAAGATCCATTTGTTCTGAATTGCCTTGCGGCCCTCAGGTAGTACTGCCAAAGTCCATACTTTGTTCTCATACATGGATCCTATCTCGGACTTCATGGCCTCTAGCCATTTGTTGGAATCTGGGCCCACCATTGCTTCTTCATAATTTGAAGGTTCATTGTTGTCTAACAACATGATTGACATGACGGGATTACCGTACCACTCTGGAGCAGCACGTGGTCTCGTCGACCTGCATGGTTCGACAGGAACTTGAACCAGAGTTTCATGATCATCATCATTAACTTCCTCCTCAACCGGCGTCGCAATGACAGAGGTTTCCCCTTGCCCTGCGCCACCATCTAGAGGGATGAGAGGTTCGACAACCTCATCAAGTTCTATCTTCCTCCCACTCAATTCTCTCGAGAGAAACTCCTTCTCGAGAAAAGCTCCGTTTTTAGCAACAAACACTTTGCCCTCGGATTTGAGATAGAAGGTGTACCCAACTGTCTCTTTTGGGTAACCTATGAAGATGCACTTTTCCGCTTTGGGTTCCAGCTTTTCAGGCTAAAGCTTTTTGACATAAGCATCACATCCCCAAACTTTAAGAAACGACAACTTTGGCCTTTTGCCATACCACAGTTCGTATGGTGTCGTCTCAACGGATTTTGATGGTGCCCTATTTAAAGTGAATGCAGCTGTTTCTAATGCATAACCCCAAAACAATAACGACAAATCGGTAAGAGACATCATAGATCGCACCATCTCTAATAAAGTACGATTACGACGTTCGGACACACCATTACGCTGTGGTGTTCTAGGCGGTGTCAACTGTGAAACAATTCCACATTGTCTTAAGTGAGCACCAAACTCGAAACTCAGATATTCACCCCCACGACCAGACCGTAGGAACTTGATCTTCTTGTTACGATGATTTTCATCTTCACTCTGAAATTGCTTGAAATTTTCAAATGTTTCAGACTTGTGCTTCGTTAAGTACACATAACCATATCTACTCAAATCGTCAATGAAGGTGAGAAAATAACGATATCCGCCACGTGCCTCTATGCTCATCGGACCGCACACATCGGTATGTATGATTTCCAACAAGTCACTTGCACGCTCCATTGTTCCGGAGAACGGAGTTTTAGTCATCTTGCCCATGAGGCATGGTTCGCACGTGTCAAGTGAATCAAAGTCAAGTGACTCCAAAAGTCCATCGGCATGGAGTTTCTTCATGCGCTTTACACCAATATGACCTAAGCGGCAGTGCCACAAAAATATGGCGCTATCATTGTTAACTCTAACTCTTTTTGTCTCAATGTTATGTATGTGTGTATCACTATCAAGATTCAATATGAACAATCCTCTCACATTGGGTGCATGACCATAAAAGATGTTACTCATAGAAATAGAACAACCATTATTCTCTAACTTAAAAGAGTAACCGTCTCGCAATAAACAAGATCCAGATATAATGTTCATGCTCAACGCAGGCATTAAATAACAATGATTCAAGTTCATAACTAATCCTGATGGTAACTGAAGTGAAACTGTGCTGACGGCGATTGCATCAACCTTGGAACCATTTCCTACGCGCATCGTCACTTCATCTTTCGCCAGCCTTCGTCTATTCCACAGTTCCTGTTTCGAGTTGCAAATATGAGCAACAGAACCGGTATCGAATACCGAGGCACTACTACGAGAGCCGGTTAAGTACACATCAATAACATGTATATCAAATATACCTGATTTTTCTTTGGCCGCCTTCTTATCAGCCAGATACTTGGGGCAGTTGCGCTTCCAGTGACCCATACCCTTGCAATAGTAACACTCTGTTTCAGGCTTAGGTCCAGCTTTGGGCTTCTTCGTCGGATTGGCAATAGGCTTCCCGCTCTTCTTTGAATTACCCTTCTTGCCTTTGCCGTTTCTCTTGAAACTAGTGGTCTTATTCACCATCAACACTTGATGCTCTTTACGGAGTTCAGACTCTGCGACTTTCAGCATCGCCAACAACTCGCCGGGTGACTTGTTCATCCCTTGCATGTTGTAGTTCAACACAAAGCCTTTATAGCTTGGCGTCAGTGATAGCCTCTTGCGGGAGTTCAATCCCCAGCTCAGCTAGACGGTTTGAGTACCCAGATATTTTGAGCACATGTTCACTGACAGACGAGTTCTCCTGCATCTTGCAAGCATAGTATTTATCGAAGGTCTCATACCTCTCGATCCGGGCGTTCTTCTGAAAGATGAACTTCAACTCCTGGAACATCTCAAATGCTCCATGATGCTCAAAGCGACGTTGAAGTCCCGGTTCTAAGACATACAAGACTGCACATTGAACTACTCAGTAGTCCTCCTTACGTGTTAACCAAGCATTCTTAACATCCTGGTCAGCCGTAGCGGGTTGTTCATCTCCTAGCGCAGCATTAAGGACATAATCCTTCTTCCCAGCTTGTAATATTAGCTTAATATTACGAGCCCAGTCTACAAAGTTGCTTCCATCATCTTTCAACTTAACTTTCTCTAGGAACGTATTAAAATTCAGGGTGACTGTCGCGTGAGCCATGATCTACAACACAAATATATTCAAAGTGGACTTAGACTATGTTCAAGATAATTAGAGTTTAACTTTATCAAATTACTCGCTAAACTCCCAATCAAAAAGTACATCTTACTAGTCATTTGAGTGGTTCATGATCCACTTACACTAGCTCAAGTCCGATCATCACGTGAGTTGAGTATAGTTTCAGTGGTAAGCATCCCTATGCTAATCATATCATCTATATGAGTCATGATCGACCTTTCGGTCTCATGTGTTCCGAGGCCATGTCTGCACATGCTAGGCTCGTCAAGCTTAACCCGAGTGTTCCGCGTGTGCAACTGTTTTGCACCCGTTGTATGTGAACATTGAGTCTATCACACCCGATCATCACGTGGTGTCTCGAAATGACAAAACTGTAGCAACGGTGCACAGTCGGGGAGAACACAATTTCGTCTTGAAATTTTAGTGAGAGATCACCTTATAATGCTACCGTCGTTCTAAGAAAAATAAGGTGCATAAAAGGATTAACATCACATGCAATTCATAAGTGACATGATATGGCCATCATCACGTGCTCCTTGATCTCCATCACCAAAGCACCGGCACGATCTTCTTGTCACCGGCGCCACACCATGATCTCCATCAACGTGTCGCCATCGGGGTTGTCGTGCTACTCATGCTATTACTACTAAAGCTACATCCTAGCAAAATAGTAAACGCATCTGCAAGCACAAACGTTAGTTTAAAGACAACCCTATGGCTCTTGCCGGTTGCCGTACCATCGACGTGCAAGTCGATATTATCTATTACAACATGATAATCTCATACATCCAATATATCACATCACATCGTTGGCCATATCACATCACAAGCATACCCTGCAAAAACAAGTTAGACATCCTCTAATTTTGTTGTTGCATGTTTTACGTGGTGACCATGGGTATCTAGTAGGATCGCATCTTACTTACGCAAACACCACAACGGAGATATATGAATTGCTATTTAACCTTATACAAGGACCTCCTCAGTCAAATCCGATTCAACTAAAGTTGGAGAAACTGACACTTGCCAGTCATCTTTGAGCAACGGGGTTACTCGTAGCGATGAAACCAGTCTCTCGTAAGCGTACGAGTAATGTCGGTCCAACCCGCTTCAATCCAACAATACCGCGGAATCAAGAAAAGACTAAGGAGGGCAGCAAAACACACATCACCGCCCACAAAAACTTTTGTGTTCTACTCGAGAAGACATCTACGCATGAACCTAGCTCATGATGCCACTGTTGGGGAACGTCGCATGGGAAACAAAAAATTTCCTACGCGCACGAAGACCTATCATGGTGATGTCCATCTACGAGAGGGGATATTCGATCTACGTAGCATTGTAGATCACACAGCAGAAGCGTTAGTGAATGCGGTTGATGTAGTGGAACGTCCTCACGTCCCTCGATCCGCCCTGCGAACCGTCCCGCGATCAGTCCCACGATCTAGTGCCGAACGGACGGCACCTCCGCGTTCAGCACACGTACAGCTCGACGATGATCTCGGCCTTCTTGATCCAGCAAGAGAGACGGAGAGGTAGATGAGCTCTCCGGCAGCATGACGGCGCTCCGGAGGTTGGTGGTGATCTAATCTCAGCAGGGCTCCGCCCGAGCTCTGCAGAAACGCGATCTAGAGGTAAAACCGTGAAGATATGTGGTCGGGCTGCCGTGGCAAAGTTGTCTCAAATCAGCCCAAAAACCTCCGTATATATAGGGGGAAGAGGGGGAGCCTTGCCTTGGGGTCCAAGGACCCTCAAGGGGGTCGGCCGAGCCAAGGGGGGGAGTCCTCCCCTTCCAAACCGAATCCAACTAGGTTTGGAAGGAGGAGTCCTTCCCCCTTTCCCACCTCCTCTTTTTTTTCTTTTCTCTTTGATTTTCTTCCTATGGTGCATAGAGCCTTCTTGGGCTGTCCCACCAGCCCACTAAGGGCTGGTACGCCACCCCAAGGCCTATGGGCTTCCCCGGGGTGGGTTGCCGCCCCCCCCCCCCCCGGTGAACACCCGGAACCCATTCGTCATTCCCGGTAACTCCGAAAACCTTCCTGTAATCAAATGAGGTCATCCTATATATCAATCTTCGTTTCCGGACCATTCCGGGAACCCTCGTAACGTCTGTGATCTCATCTGGGACTCCGAACAACATTCCATAACCAACCATATAACTCAAATACGCATAAAACAACGTCGAACCTTAAGTGTGCAGACCCTGCGGGTTCGAGAACTATGTAGACATGACCCGAGTGACTCCTCGGTCAATATCCAATAGCGCGACCTGGATGCCCACATTGGATCCCACATATTATATGAAGATCTTATCGTTTGAACCTTAGTGCGAAGGATTCATATAATCCCGTATGTCATTCCCTTTGTCCTTCGGTATGTTACTTGCCCGAGATTCGATCGTCAGTATCCGCATACCTATTTCAATCTTGTTTACCGGCAAGTCTCTTTACTCGTTCCGTAATACAAGATCCCGCAACTTACACTAAGTCACAGTGCTTGCAAGGCTTGTGTGTGATGTTGTATTACCGAGTGGGCCCCGAGATACCTCTCCGTCACACAGAGTGACAAATCCCAGTCTCGATCCATACTAACTCAATGAATACCTTCGGAGATACCTGTAGAGCATCTTTATAGTCACCCAGTTATGTTGCGACGTTTGATACACACAAAGCATTCCTCCGGTGTCAGTGAGTTATATGATCTCATGGTCATAGGAACAAATACTTGACACGCAGAAAACAGTAGCAACAAAATGACACGATCAATATGCTACGTCTATTAGTTTGGGTCTAGTCCATCACGTGATTCTCCTAATGACGTGATCCAGTTATCAAGCAACAACACCTTGTTCATAATCAGAAGACCCTGACTATCTTTGATCAACTAGCTAGCCAACTAGAGGCTTGCTAGGGACAGTGTTTTGTCTATGTATCCACACATGTACATAAGTATTCATTCAATACAATTATAGCATGGATAATAAACGATTATCTTGATGCAGGAATTATAATAATAACTATATTTATTATTGCCTCTAGGGCATAATTCCAACACCAACCCCTAGAACTGAGCTTTGGGCCTCCTTTTATAGGCAAAGGGGTCACCAATAGTGCTCTGTAGTGGGTTCACGAGTCACATAGTGAACATGGTTCAACACTATCTATCTTTTGCAGTGTTAGGGGTAGTAAATGCCTTGTCAGGCCCCCTGACCAGCATCAAGGTGGCATCGACACTTACCCAGGTGTTTTGACACCTAGGCGTTGTGCTGGCGCATGAGGGATGCGCTGGAGTGGTGGCAGTCGGTGGCACTGTGGCAGGAGGGACACCTAGTGGGCAAAGGGGGCTTGCCGGACTGGTGTCCTTGCCGGTGGCCTAATCTGTCTTCCTGGCAAGGAGAGCTTGTCGGGGTCTTGGACGTCTTCTAGGTAAGGAGGGCTTGTCGTAGCCTTGCGTCTCTTCCTGGTAAGGAGGGCTTGCCAGTGCCTTGTTTATCTTCCCGACAAGGAGAGCTTTCCGGGCTTTGGGTGTCTTCCCGGCAAGGAGGGCTTGCCGAGGCCTTGTAACTTGGACTTGTTCTTCATACCCTTGGAGGGGTGTGGCCTTTGTGAGGTTGGGTTTATCTTCCCGTCAGCCCTCTTCGTGCACTGCCCCCAAGGGTGTTGTCGGCGCCCGTGCACAAGTCTGGGGCACAGGAGACCCCAGTTTTATGGGCGCTCATGTGTGCGTCTTGGCTGTTGCAAAGAGAGCTCGAGCTGCGCCAAATGTCCCTCCTCGAGCGATAGCGACGAGGAGGACAGCGGTGGCGGCTACGCTCTCGACGGGTCCGGATCTTGGGGTGTCAAGTCGGAGCACGCCTCTCCCCCACCCGACGGGTTTACCTTGCCGGAGCTGGCATCGACAACTCGTCTTTGAGGAGGTGCGTTCGCGGGCTTCGGCTTCTTCGTCCCTTCCGGTCGCCCTGTCCTCTGGCCCCGTTCTTCTCTGTGCAGTGCTGGTCCAGGAGGAACTAGCATGGGTTGCACCGCTTTTTATCTTCTTGAACTCCTGTCTCGCAAGCATTGTCCCTCGCCAAAGACAGCATCATAGGTTAGAGTAGTAAAAATCATCCATGTAATATGTCTGAGCTTGCCTCAAACAAATGAATGAAATGTTATTTCCTTTTTGTCTGATCCCCCTCTTTGTATGATACACCCTTTGCATTTTCCGGAAGCTTACTGGCTTGACTGGTCCTGCCGCTAGTGCTTTTAGGAACGGATCCTTAGCAGTTCGTCGAAGGGGTCGTTACCGGAAGACTCCTTGCCGCTCTCAGTGCAACCATTAAACCGGCTGGAGGCGTAATAAGGCGTTGCGTAGCCGCTTGGTCTGTTGAGCAAGTTGGAAAGAGTGTGAAGGCGCTATGTGGCTATTTAGGTCATTGGCCGAGTTCGAAACACAACCAAGCTGCACTGATCCTGGCAAGGTTCCTTCTGCACGTAGGTTTCTCAAACAAATATTGGGATTTCTAGGAAGGAAACAACCTGTCTACTCAAAAATATTATCTAGAGTTTTTATCACTTCTGTGCCTTGTCGCAGCACTTCTTCTCGCGGCGTGTGAATCTTTTATCGGGGCCCAAGATCCCCGGCAAGCAGGACGTTACATCCCCCCGGAAACCTCCTTGCCGGCAAGATTCTTGCTGATAGTCTTTGACCATCGCGTGGGAAAGGGGTTTTGCCGGCGTGTAACTCTTTTTTATCTTTCTGGCCAGGCTATGCTGGCGGAGCCCCCGAGCGTATATTTGGCGGTGACACGACACTTCCACGGGAGAAAACGTTTCCTCTAGAGTGCGTGCTGGGGCTTCGGGACCTGTTGGCGCATCCTCGACGGCTATGCATCACTCCGCAGAGGTGCGTCCGCCGGAGTATGCATTGGAGGCCTCGCTGAAGTCCCCAGGCACACCCTCGACAGCAGCGTGTTATCCTAGAGCAGCGCATTAGCGTGATGATGTCGAACTCGGGGTCTCCGCTTCCTTGGCCTACACTTGTGAAGCAGCGCGCCCGCGCATGCGCTAGGAGGCCATAACAGAGCGGAGCGACCACCGCTACGCCCTGCTTTGGAGAACTGTGGCGGTGCGCTCAACTCTTAAAATCCGGGATAGAGCTTGCTCAGATTAGCACACATGCTCTCAGCCCCCTACCTAGCGCGCCAAAGATGTCGGAAAAATGACACCTATGGGAACCTCGACTGATCCCTTGATCGTTCGACGGGGAGAGAGGTGGCACCAAGAGTAGAGCTAGCAATCAACACCGACAAGGTTTTTACCCAGGATTGGGCTGCTTTGCACGTAAACCCCTACTCCTGCTTTGCTTGTTGTATTGGGTGCTTACTATAGGATTACTTGCTACAGTGATTGCCTTTCGGCCAGTGATCAAAGAGTCTAAACCCCAAAAGGTCCAACCACTAGAACTGAGCTTTGGGCCTCCTTTTATAGACAAAGGGGTCACCAACAGTGCTCTATAGTGGGTTCACGAGTCGCATAGTGAACAGGGTTCACCGCTATCTATCTACCGAAGTGCGAGGGGCAGTAAATGCCCTGTCAGGCCCCCTGACCAACATCAAGGTGGCATCGACACGTAACCAGGTGTTTTGACACCTGGGCGTTGTGCTGGTGCATGAGGGATGCACTGGAGCGGCGGCAGTCGATGGCACTGTGGCAGGAGGGACACCTGGTGGGCGAAGGGGGCTTACCGGCTTGGTGTCCTTGCCGGTGGCCTAATCTGTCTTCCCGACAAGGAGAGCTTGCTGGGATCTTGGACGTCTTCCCGGCAAGGACGGCTTGCCGGGGCCTTGCGTGTCTTCCGAGCAAGGAGGGCTTGTCGTGGGCTTGTTTATCTTCCTGGCAAGGAGATCTTGCCGGGCCCTGCGTGTCTTCCCGGCAAGGAGGGCTTGCCGGGGCCTTGTAGGCTGGACTTGTTCCTCACACCCTTGGAGGGCTGTCTGCTTGGTGAGCTTGGGTTTATCTTCCCGTCAGCCCTCTTCGTGCATTGCCGCCAAGGGTGTTGTCGGTGCCCGTGCACAAGTCTGGGGCATAGGAGACCCCAGTCTTCAGTGCACCAACACGTAATAAAGCGACCAGATCACCCTTACCTTGGTACTCATGGGATCTGTCCCATCTCACTGATCGGACATTCGAAGCTCCGAGCTCATGACTGTCCCATTCATGAATCTATCTTCCCGAAAGATAGTCGATCACTGCCGATTACGAACATACCAATATGCTCGACCATTGAGGATTCATCGCTCTTGAATCCATAGTGGTTTGCTGAGAGTCCGAATGACGCAACCTAAAGCTGCAACCTTTGCGTCTCCAAAATACCAAGGACACCTAAGGAGGTCATTCACTCGGTCTACATTACCTCAAATGATTTGGGTCTACTGACGGTGTTGTACGTTAGAGGTAGGCCTACGGACCTGCTTCCGGAGGCCCACCTATGGCCCCATATGTCACAGATGTAGTCAGGACCTCACTTGCGACAACGTGCCCTCACTCGGCTTACATATAGTCATTTGGACCGCCTTATGTCAGTTGGGCGCACACTGGCACTCGGACCACAACAAGATGATGGAACCGAAGAGGACTTAAACTATCACATGAAGTGAAGTGAAGACCTGTGTTCCTAGTAACGCCATAAGTTATAGCTGTCATTTCTAGTAACGCCCATATTTGCTAGCATTAACTCGCCTTGTAATGAAGCTCGCCCGGTCATGGCGCACTCTATATAAGCCACTCCTGTGCTCCTGCTGGAGGGTTCAACATCCTGTAATATCATATACCCCATAAGAAAACATCAGCCTCAGGGCTCGAGACGTAGGGATGTTACCACTCCCAGTGGGGCCCGAACTCGTACATCCGAGTGTATCCACTGCGCTTAGTTAGGCTTTTCCCCTCCGCTCGCCCCCTGGTACTATTGTTAGGGTCATTCACACGACACCCCGAGTGTTTGAGTATGACCGAAGTCTTTCTGTTCTGAGACGATCCGAAGACTTGTTGCACTTGAAGACTGTGATCTTCCATACGACTAAGCATCATTGTCTGGAGCATCCAAGAGTCATTCTGGATTGCCGGGTGACCGAGTTTGTACGGGTTTCGAAAGTCTCCCCTGAAGGCTTACCTGAGTGATTGGGCGAAATCTAAGTGACCTTAGCTAAAGGGGAACAAGGTGGAGACGAGGTCTTGTGAGTTGAATCTCAGCCTCCCTAACCACACATACAGTTGTCGCAGCAACTAGAACTACTCTAACAAATCCTAAGTCTTCGTCAAGCAACTCGTTATATCTTTCCACTCGTTTATTTGTGCTTTGTACTACGAAGCCATTGCTTTATTTCTCTAGTGTGAAGACATACATCGAATACATTCATCCAATCTGATTTGTCTTTGTACTATTGTAGTTTATCTTCGATACACTTCTATTTGTACGATGACTATGTTGCATAGGTCAGAATGTCTTCCTCTTACTACATGTCATGCCTATATCCTTGACCATTATCCCTTCCTGATCCTAATTCACTTTCGCTCACTTTGAAGACATTTACTATTTCAAAGATCTTCATAAAAATTGCCTATTCACCACCCTCTAGTCCATAACTAGCACATTCACTTATGGGTGGGGTTTTGTATTGGCAGGGGGTGCTGGAGAACTATGTGATTGCTTTCCCGGCTCTGGCAAGCCCTACCCAAATGCACATAGAATTTTCTTTCGGTTTGTCAGAAAAAGACGCCGAGCCCAGCTCGCGGATGGATATAGGTCCATTTCGGATGGAAAACCATGTCTGGAGCGCTCACTCCTAACACTTGGGGTCGGCTTGAGGGTCTGCTCTGGAGATGCCCTTACTCCATTAGGGTCATTCCTCATACCGATGATGCTTTCATGGTTACTTCCCCGTCCATGAAAGTTTTCGTGAGTTTTTTTTTATTTTGTGTTTAAAATCGAATTTGATGATGTCGAAATTGCAATCATTGAAATTCCAGTCTAAAGATGATATATGGCCAAGGTATAACCCAATAAAGCATGTTTGTGTACACATCACTGGTGAGTTATTACTCCTATAAAGCATGCTTGAGTACCCATCTCCATGAGTGCTCCCAAGGTGAAGAGGCCTCCGAGCCGTCCTTTTCAGGCTAGCTTACCCCGAGGGCCTCTCGAGGGATTTTCGTGCCATCTAATATGTATGAAAGGTGCGCATTCGAGCGACCTGGCTAGGAGGTCTATGACAAGTGGGTCTCTAGGCGCGCTTGGCGGCATCGTTATTGGGCGGCTTCAACATACCCACGAGTGGCTTTTCTTGGCGGTATTGCTTGCAGGAGGGGTCGACCTTGGTAGTACATGACGACTAAACTGAGGGACATGCAAGGAGCCACTATTATTGCCATGACGGGTGCACCTTCGAGCAAGGCCATGCACAGTGCCTACATGTGAGAGTTAGGCCAGACCCATATCGGCATCTTCGTCTACCATTGAGCTGGTTTGGTCAAGCAAGGCGTTGCGGTTGCAGCGTCATTTCACTTGTGGAGCATGTTTCACTCCCCTCCCCCATGCATGGGTACGCGCGTGCAACGTGCGTGCTTTGATGACCATGTGGATCGCTGCTACATCTAGCCGATTGTGTAGAGGGTTGTTCAACAGGCTATGTTAGGCTAGCTTGCCTGCATCTCCTTCCCCAACCAGACTCGTGAGTGCGTCCAGCTCAAAGAGAGCAGCGGTGTACCTTATCATGCTGATTCATTGGCTTGATTCGGCTCTGGATGTTGGTGACAGAGTCAGACTACCGAGTCCGTCCCATGAGGGGATTGACAGATAGTATTGGGATCGTGTGAGTAGTGTTTTACCAGTTGGGGTTCTTCGTGTGCATTTTGGTCTTTTCAGGGCGATTCCTTTTTCTCATAAGTTTGTCAGTTTTCCGCACTCATTTTTTGTGTCTCTCGTGTCCTCTTTTTGTTTGTAGCCACTCCACCCTTCTTGTCTATTGCTCCCCGGTCGTGTTCTAGAGTGACGGATGGGAGTGACCTCGTAGGTGGGGTATTGCTTCATCTCGTAGATGCGTTGTTTTCCCTCCAAGCTTAAAAAGTGATGTAGTACAGCGACAACAAGTATTTCCCTGAGTTAAGAAACCAAGGTATCAATCGAGTAGAAAGATGCACACGATTATGTAAGCGGCACCTGCGCACAAATAACAAATCCTTGCAATCCAGCGCGTGGAGGGGTTGTCAATCCCTCGTGGGTAAAGTAACGATAGATTGAAAGATGCAAATAAGAGTGATAGCAAATAGAACACAACAATGCATTTTCGGGTCTTTTGATAAAATAGCAAATAGCAAAGTAGAGATTGCAAACTAGACCCGAGGGTCGTAGGTTTCACTAGTGGATTGTCTTGAGAAATAACAAACGGTGAGTAGACAAATTACTATTGGGAAATTGATAGAAGAGCAAATAATTATGAAGATATTCAAGACAATGATCATGTATATAGGCATCACGTCCAAGATAAGTATACCGACTTCTGCGTGCATCTACTTCTATCCAGCATGCATCTAGTGTATTGAGATCATGGGGAGATGAAGTAATGCCTTAAGAACGATGGCATGACGTAGACAAGATCTATTCGTGTAGGAATAGACCCCATCGTTTTATCCTTTATAGCAATGGTACATGCGTGTCATGTCTCTTTCTATCACTGAGATTGAGCACTGCAAGATCGAACCCATCACAAAGCACCTCTTCCCATTGCAATATAAAAGATTAAGTTGGCCAGAAAAAAACCAAATATCGGAGAAGAAATAAGAGGCTATAATAATCAACCCTGAATATGTATTCATAGGTCTGGTCATAAAATCACAATTCATCTGATCCCAACAAACACACTACAAAAGAAAGAATTACATCATATGGATCTCCAAGAGACCATTGTATTGAGAAAAAAAACGAGAGACAAAGCCATCTAGCTACTACCTACGGACCCGTAGGTGTGATATGAACTACTCACGCATCATCGGAGGAGCACCAATGATGATGTTGAACCCCTTCGTGATCGTGTTCCTCTCCATGACGGGCTCTAGGTTGGATTTCGTGGCTCTGGAACTTGTGGTGGCTGAAGCAATTTTTCGTCGACTCCCCTAGAGTTTTCTGAATATTGGGGAATTTATATAGTTTAGAGGTGGTGGAGAAGGTTCCTGAGGGCGCAACTTGACACCACGCCACGCTAGGGGCCTCTGGCGCGCCCTAATGTATAGTGGGGCCCATGGGCCTCGTCTGCTGCTCATTCTTCGTTCCCAAGTTTCCTTATGGTCCAATCAAAATCTCTACAAAGTTTCGTGGTAATTGGACCTCATCTGATATGGATTTTCTGCGAAGAAGAAAATAGCAAAAAATAGCAACTCGCACTAGGCACTATGTCAATGGTTAGTCCCAAAAAATGATATAATTTTGCTATAAAATGATCATAAAACATCCAAAAATGATAATATAACAACATTGAACAATCACAAATTATAGATACCTTGGAGACGTATCAGCATCCCCATGCTTAATTCCTGCTCATCCTCGAGTATGTAAATGATAAAAACAGAATTTTTGATGTGGAATGTTGCCTCACATGTTCATCATATTCTTTTTCTTTCATCTTGGACATATGGACTTGTAGATGATGAAAATCAATAGTCTGTAATTTGACATGAAAAATTTAATACTCAAGCATATTTAACAAGCAACCAAGTCTTTCAAAATATCAACACTAAAGAACATTATCCCTAGCCCATCAGGCTCTATCATTGATCCATTCATGCAACATACTCAAATATTAACTACATCCAATGCTCAAGTACGATAATGGTGTTCCTTAGTTGCTGCTTTATATGAGAAGATAGAGACTCAAATTCAAAATAAAAATTGCATAAAGTAAATAGATAGGCCCTTCACATAGGGAAGTAGTATTTGTAGAGGTGCCAGAGCTCAAAGTGAAAAACTAAGAAATAAAACAAATTAGGTGGTATGCTTTTCCTGTCAACGAGAACGACTAAGAGTTTACAATATCCTCCATGTTAAACAAATTATAGGTGGTTCCCAAATTGAAAATAAAGTTTATTCCTTTCAGCACCATTCTTTCACATTACATAGCTAGCCGTATCCACGGGTACTGTCCATACCAACACTTCCGATGGAATTTATTATTTGACAACATAAGATAATATTTTTTTAAATTTTGAGACTCGGCATCCCTATTACTGCCATAATCTCGTGCAATGATAAGTGAAAAAACACTCATCTTGAGAATAACCTATTTAACATGGAATATACCGGCCACCCCTTGCCGTTTAATGAGCGGTACGGTTACACAAAACAGAAATTTATTTTGAACATTAGAATTGGCACATACAAATTTATTTGGAACGGCGTTGAAATACCGCAAATAGGTAGGTATGGTGGACTCATTTGGCACAACATTGTGTTTAGTATTTTGATGCACCACTAGTATACCCGCTTAGTACAAGTGAAGGCTAGAAATAGATTGAGAAGCGCCCAACCAAGAAAAAAATTATCATAAGGGTACGTTACAAATAACGAACATCGAATAATGCAACACAAGTAGTATGTAAATTCATAGCATAATTATTGACTTCAAGTGCATGCATAGGAAATCACAAACCTTAACACCAATATTCTTACTAGAGCATAATTATTCATCAACATAACTCACATATTACTATCTTCATATCAGAAAACTATTGCAAAGAATCAAGCTTAATATCCAATGGTCTTCATGAAAGTTCTATTAAATATTTCATGGACATTCATCACTTTGGGACTACTTGTCATTTAAAGAAAACTGCCAATGCAAATAACAAACTCTCAAACAAGTATAAGTGAAGCACGAGAGCACAAGTTTCCTTTAAAAAATCAACTCTCAAAATTATATAAGTGAAGGAAGAGAGGATTTATTCAAAATTTCAGCAACTCTCAAAATAATCTAAGTGAAGCATGAGAGAAAATTTCTTCAAAATAACAGCACCACTGTGCTAAAAAACATATAAGTGAAGTACTTCAGCAATTCCATGGCTCAAAAAAATTAAGTGAAGCATAAAGAGTGATTCTAACAAATCATACCATAATTTAGCTCTCTCAAATTAGTTTGTCCAGAAAGGTTTATTATGACTAACCTGAAAATAAATAAAAGACACAAATGATACAAGAAGCTCCAACCAAAACTCATGATATGTGACGACTTAAAATATAGCTCCAAGTAAAATTACCGATGTCTTTTAGAATAAAGAGGGGATGCCTTCCAGGCATCCCCATGCTTAGCGGCTTGGTACTCCTTAGATATTTCCATGGGGTGCCATGGGGCATCCCCAAGATTAGGCTTTTATCACTCCTTATCCCTTTAACCATCGTGATCTCACTCAAAACATAAAAACTTCAATCACACAAAACTCAATAAAATTTTTGTGAGATCCGTTAGTATAAGAAAACCAAACTTAGCTATAGGTACTGTTGAAAACATATTCCATTTTTTTGTGTTATACCTATTGTATTCTAACTTTACCATGGCTTATGTCCACCGTTATAAACCATAGAACCATTGAAATAAGCACATAACGCAAAGAAAACAAAAATTTCTTAAAAACAGAACACTCTATGAAGATTCAAAATTTACTTATATTTCTGTAACTCCAAAAGTTCTGAAAAATTAGGGCAACGTAGGGAATTTGTATATTGATCTTGATTAATAACTTCAGACACTTTTCACATATATGTGATTTTTAGCATTTTTTCTACTGGATGCAAAAGTTTCTGTTTTTCAACAGGATTAAAGCAACTAACACCCCACATGATCCCAAAGGCTTAACTTGGCACAAACACTAAATAAAACACCAAAAACACAATTATAGCAGTAGCATAATTGTGCAAACACTCAAGAACAGACAGAGAAAAAGAAGTGAAAAATAAATTTTATTCATCGGGTTGCCTCCCAACAAGCTCTTTCTTTATAGCCACTAAGATAGGCTTGAGATTTTGTTGATGCTCACATGTAAGATAGTAGTTGAAACACAAAGAGAGCATCATGCATGATAAGACAAACACATTTAAGTCTAACATACTTCCTATGCATAGGCATCTCATAAGCAAACAAATTATCAAGACAAGAAATATCTGACATCTGCATGGAAGAAGAAAGAAACAATAGCAATCTCAACATGAAGAGAGATAATTTTGTAACATGAATATTTCTATAACCATATTTCCCTCTCTCATAATAATTACATGTAGGATCATATTCAAATTTAACAATATAGCTATCACATAAAAAATTCTCTTCATGATTCGCATGAAAAAAAGTCTTATAATCTTCCAAGGTAGTGGGATTAACATTAACTAAAGTCACGACCTCTCCAAAACCACATTTATCGAAAAATCCAAGAGATAGAAAATTCTCCACAACATTGGGATCACTATTCCCTAAAGTTGAAACTCTTCCAAAATCATTTCCAATACTATATTGCAAACTTTATTATCAATATCATATTATTCTTGTGGATTAAATAAATTTTCAAGATAATAAGAAGCAACACCCCAATCATGATCATTACAATGAGTAGTCGACATGACAAAATTACCATTCCCAATCTTGTTGTTTTGCATATGATTAGCACAGTTTACATTAAAAGAATTTATAATAACATCATTGCAATCATCCTTTTTATTCAAGGAGATATCATGAATCACATTACAAATTTCTTCTTTTAACACATCATCACAATATTCAGATTAAGGATTTTCAAGGAAAACTTCACAAAAACAATCAAGAGCACTCGAGTCACTAGAAATTGGTTCAACATAATTAGATCTTTTGAAGAGATTAGCAAGTATATGAGGATCCATATGTCTTCACTTTTCCTGTTTATTTTTCTGTTTTCGAGTGTTGTCACGAAGGCAATAGAAGCAAGCAAGCAAGAAAAAGGAAAATGGAAAGAAGGCAAAAAAGGGAAAATGTTTGTGAAGTGGGGGAGAGGAAAACGAGAGGCAAATGTCAACTAATGTAATTGCAAGGAGATTAGATTTGTGTGCAGGAACCTGATAGGTCTTGACTTGATCTTCCTGGGCAACGGCGCCAGAAATCTTTCTTCATCTCGCAGATGTGTTGGTTTCGCTCCTAGGTTAAAGGGTGATGTAGCACAACGGTGGCAAGTATTTCCCTCAGTTAAGAAACCAAGGTATCAATGTAGTAGGAAAATCCACAAGACTATGTAAGTAGCACGTCGACACAAATAGCAAATCGTCGCAACCCAACGCATGGAGGGGGTGTGAATCCCTCGTGGGTAAAGTAAGGATAGATTGATAGATGCAAATAAGAGTGATAGAAAATAAAACGTAACAAGGTATTTTTGCTTTTTCGATAATATAGATGTGAAAAAACAGCAAATAAAGTAGAAAAACAAATAGCAAAGTAAAGATTGCAAATAGATGATGTGATGTAGACCCAGGGGTCGTAGGTTTCCCTAGTGGCTTCTCTCGAGAAATAGCAAACGGTGGGTAGACAAATTACCGTTGTGAAATTGATAGAAGAGAAAATAATTATGATGATATTCAAGACAATGATCATGTATATAGGTATCACATCCAAGATAAGTATATTGACTTTTGCCTGCATCTACTTCTATTACTCCACACATCGACCACTATCCAGCAAGCACCTAGTGTATTGAGTTCATGGAGAAACAGAGTAATGCCTTAAAAATGATGACATGATATAGACAAGATCTATTCATGTAGGAATAGACCCCAGTGTTTTATCCTTGATAGGAATGATACATGTGTGTCATGTCTCTTTCTGTCACTGAGATTGAGCACCGGAAGATCGAACCCATCACAAAGCACATATTCCCGTTGCAAGGTAAAAGATCAAGTTGGAAAGACAAAACCAAATATTAGAGAAGAAATACGAGGCTATAATAATCAAGCACGAATATGTTTTCATAGATCTGATCATAAGCTCACAATTCATCGGATCCCAAAAAACACACCCCAAAAGAGACCTATTTTGCACATATTCAAACGGGCTGAAACTCCACAAAGAGTTTTTATGGAATAAATAATAAATACTGGAAGAAAGAAGTACCAGAGGGGGGCTGCCAGGTGGCGACTAGGCACGAGGGCACGCGAGCCCCCTGGCACGTCCTGGTGGGTAGTGGGCCACCCAACCCACTTCTGGCGACCATCTTATCGTATATAATCAAGTTTGACCTAGAAAAAATAAGGATAGGACTTTTGGGATGGAGCGCTGCCATCTCGAGGCGGAACTTGGACACGAGCAGTTTTGCCCTTCGGCGGAGCGATTCCGCCGAGGGAACTTCCCTCATGGAGGGGGATATTACGAGCATCGTCATCACCAACTACCCTCCCATCTTGGGGAAGCCAATCTTCATGAAAATCTTCAACAACACCATATCCTCTGAAAATCCTAGTTTATCTCTTGTGCTCAATCTTGTACCGGATCCTCAGATTGGTACCTCTGGGTGAGTAGTAGTGTTGATTACATCTTGTAGTTGATGCTTTGTGGTTTATTTGGTGGAAGATCATATGTTCAGATCCAATATGCTATTTCATACCTCTCTGATCATGAGCATGTTTAGGACTTGTGAGTAGTTACTTTTGTTCTTGAGGCCACGGGAGAAGTCATGTTCGAAGTAGTTATGTGAAGTTGATATTCGTTCGATATTTTGATGAAATGAATGTGGTGATTCCCTTAGTGGTGTTATGTGAACGTCGACTACATAACACTTCACCATATTTTCTCCTAAGGGAATTCATTGTGGAGTATTTATTAGATGATGGGTTGTGAGAGTGACAAAAACTTAAGCCCCGGTTTATGCGCTACATTGTAGGCGGCTGCTTTGGATCCCTATCTTTAATGCTATGGTTAGAATTTATTCTTAATACTTTTCTCATAGTTGCGGATGCTTGCGGGAGGGTTAATCATAAATGGGATTATTGTTCAAGTAATAACATCACCCAAGAACTGTTCCACCCACATATCAAATTATCAAAGTACCAAAGGAAAATTAACTCGACATG
Source organism: Hordeum vulgare subsp. vulgare (assembly GCF_904849725.1). Taxonomy (NCBI): domain Eukaryota; kingdom Viridiplantae; phylum Streptophyta; class Magnoliopsida; order Poales; family Poaceae; genus Hordeum; species Hordeum vulgare. The sequence goes on from NC_058523.1 coordinate 313,104,108, forward strand.
ACGAAAGTGACTAGATGAAACTCCTGTGCGCCCTCAAGAAAGCTTTGCCAATTTTGAGAAACAGTTTCAGCATGTCCTTTGCCACAGAAGGATTAGGCTACCTTGTTAAACTTATTGTTACTATTGCTACTCGTTACTTTTTACAATTATCTTGGTATCAAACAATTTGTTACCACTATTTTAGTGATTGCAAAACATTGCCGAAAATCGCTTGTCATTTCCTTCTACTCCTCGTTGGGTTCGGTGCTATTACTTCTCGAAAGGACTATGATTGATACCCTATACTTGTGGGTCATCAAGAATCTTTTCCAGCGTCGTTTCCGGGGAGTGAAGCGCCTTTGGTAAGCAAATTTTGGTAAGGGAAAATTTATTACGTGCTCAAATTTACTGTCACTTGTCACTATGGAAAGTAAAACTTTGAGGGGTTTGTTCGGGGCATCTTAAGCTTGACCAGAGACACCAACATTTGTCCCTCAACCTATTGAACTTAATGAAATTCCTTTTTGTATGTTAGAGAAACTGCTAGCTAATCCTTATGCAGGAGATGGAAAAAAACATCCCGATATGCACCAAAACTATGTGGATGAAGTTTGTGGATTATTTAAGCTTGCAGGTTTATCCAGAGATGAAGTCCATAAGAAGATTTTCGCTTTATCTTTGGGTAGAAAAGGATTGACATGGTATAGTCTATGTGATGATACAGGATCTTGGAACTGGAATCGATTGCAATTGGAGTTTCACCAAAAAAATTATCCTATGCATCTTGTTCATGGTGATCGGAATTTTATCTATAATTTTTGGCCTCATGAAAGAGAAAGTTTGTCTCTAGATTGTGGGAGGCTTAATTCAATGTTATATTCATGCCCCAAACATGAGCTCCGGAGAGAAATTATTATTCATATTCTTTATGTTCGGCTTTCTTGTAATGATCAAACCATGCTCGATACTTCATGTTCTGGTTCTTTTATGAAGAAGACTACTGAATTCAAGTGGGATATTTTGGAAAGAATTAAACACAACTCTGAATATTGGGAACGCAACGAAGGTAAAGTGTCATATATAAAACTTGAGTTTGACTGTGTTAAATATTTTATGAATATCGATGCTTTCAATGATTTTAGCACTAAATATGGACTTGACTTTGAGATAGTAGCCTAATTTTGTGAAACCTTTGCTACTCATGTTGATCTCCCTAAATACAAATGGTTTAAATATCATCCACCTATTAAAGAAAAAGTTCAAGAACCGATTAAATTTTAGGATGAAACTATCATTTATAATGTTGACCCTGTGGTGCCTACTGTTTACATTGAGAAACCACGTTTCCCTCTTAGGATAAAGGAACATGCTAAAGCTTCAACCGTGGTTAACAAAAGTTATGTTAGAACAACCAAAACCTCTCCGAAAATCAAGGTAGAACCTAGTATTGCTATGGTTAATGATTTCTTGCTTGATAATATTGATGGGCATGTTATTTATTTTTTGATGAAGCTGCTAGAATTGCCAAACCTGATACTAATTATAAAAATAGACCCGTTGTTGGCATGCATGTCGTCTCATTCAAAACAGGAGACCATTGTTATCATGGTTTATGTGATATGGGTGCTAGTGTTAGTGCTATTCATTTTACCTTATGTCAAGAAATTATACATGAGATCGCACCCGCTGAAATGGAAGACATGGATGTTACTATTGAACTTGCAAATAGGGACACAATATGTAAAACCCTGTTTTTAACTCTCCTAACTGATTTCACATTTCCCAAAAATTAGGACCAATTAAAAATTTTGTGAATGCTTGTGATGCTTGAAGTGACTATTGTTTGCTTGCTTGCTTGTATGCTTGTGTTTGATTCTCAATAATTCCTGTTACTCTCCAGACTCACCTCCTTAGCCCAAAAATCCTGCCTAATGATCATGCCATGTGTTTAGGACCAGAAACTATTTTTACCAAACCCTGAAAATCGCGCTAACTAAGGGCTTCCTACAGTCAAGATGGCTCTGATACCAGCTCTGTGGGGACCCCGACTTATGTGTCAAGATCGCCGAATGACCGTGCTGAGTGATCCCAGAGATCAATGCTCGCCAAACACACAGAAACTGAATAAGAAGAGTCTTACATCCATACATATCGTTTAATACTATAAATGATCATTACGGTCAAGTCTTACATATATAAGGCCTTGAGGGCCAACACACCAAACTTGACTAATAACGGAAATATTGGTTGAAAGTACTGGGCCGGTTCAGCCAGGCCGACCTAGTGGGCCGGTCCAAATCCCATGAAACAACTTCCTAAATATTTCCGAAATTATGCTCTATTAAATGAGTGCCTCCACTCATTTTTAGCATGATACTTTCTGTAGACTTCCTTTAAGATCACCTATTCCTCCTTTCGTCCATTCAAAATTCAATGATAATCCAAATCTCCTACGGCAAGCTTCGGGTATTTTTCTTATGACCAGAGAGGTCCAAGAAAAATAAAATTTCCATTTTTGTTGCACTTTTGTTTCTGCTTGTTGTGTGGCTTACTGGGTTTGTTTTCGACAGTAGTGGAGAGAGTAGACGGAGTACTCGGAGTTGGACCGGAAGACCTCGAAGACCCCAAGGACTTATGTGAGCAAAGGCAAGCGGCCCTTTGACCATGTTTGAGAAAATATTTATTGTATGGCAAGTAGAGCAATTATTCCTGTTGCATATGATCATGAGTATTTGGTAAATCATCGATATGGTGTTACCAATGGCTCCTCGGGAGCAATTGCATTTTGAGCATGATCCTACCACCTATGAGGGTCACACTAATATCATGTTGACAAATAGAGCTAAGCATAATAGAAGCATGAGCATGATGATGGTAAATATCAAAGGTCTATGAAAACCCCGTCGGGTGCCACTAATGCCAGAGGGTGATGATGAGTTAGGTGGACACTTGTGATGAAGTGGTGCACCGGGAAATATTTTGGTGTGAGTGGTTTCGGAAATGGGATTAGATTTATGATGTGTTGACCGTCCCAGCCTTACATGTGCGACCACGTTACCCCTTTATGGGACGGGGCTTTGTTGATTACTCTGGTCGGTGCTAGCAAAGAGCCACATTACTAGTGGCGGGAGTGATGAGTGGTCACTCTCGTGATGGGGTCGTGCCAGGTAGGGCGACTATGCCATTTTTACATGTTCCGGGCACACCGTTGGTCCCCGCATGGATGATACTATCCAGAGTTGGTGCTCGTAAGACGTACATCATGTGGGTTGGGTACCAATCGACTGGAACTCTTTGTCTAGTATCGTCAGGGGAAAGGCATTGATCGGGTACTTACCTCGGGTATGTTATATACCGCGAGTCGTGGATGACATGGAAGTTTCCCGGATCTCGTGGGTACAGCGCACAACCTGTGCAGAGTGTAAAACTATTCGAATATCCGTGTCCACGGTCAAGGAAAGTTGGGTGGTGTTGCTTAAACTACGTCCAGTCGTTTCCGCATAAACCAAGTGTGAGTGTGTGTCTTCAAAGTGATATCTGAGAAAAAGTTGATATGGGCAAGTTTGGTGACTTGGCATATCGGGTGAACCCGAAGTGTTCAGCCCTTAACAGATATGTTTATATCCGTGACCTATTCTTATAAATACCATCTAGCTTATGTTGCACATCCATCTATGATCATGTTTGTTTAGAGTTAAGCTGGTATCCACCAATACTGCATATTACTTGTTACCATACCAACTGCATTATCCATATCATGGGTTGTTTGCGAGTACATTCAAAGTACTCATTGGCTTGCCACTGGTTATTTCATTGACCAGGCATGTGAGAACAAGATATGGTGAAGAGTACCACGGTGACGTTCTTGTGAGCTAGGACGCTTCCCAGTCAGAATGCTTGTAGGTTAAGGCTGATGGCATGGGTTCACGCTTTCGACCAATATTTCCATTATTAGTCAAGTTTGGTGTGTTGGCCCTTAAGGCCCTGTATACGTAAGACTTGACCGCAATGGTCATTTATTGCATCAAACGTTATGTATGGATGTAAGACTATTGTTATTCAGTTTCTGTGTGTTCGGTAAGCATTGATTTCTAGGATCACCGAGCACATTCATTCGGAGATCTCGACACGTAAGTCGGGGTCCCCACACCATCACACCACTTGGGATTGTTAGACATGTTGAAGTCTTGTGTGGAAAAGTAAAATATCCTACTGATTTTCTAGTACTCGGATCACCACAAGATGATTTTTCTCCACAAATATTTGGTAGACCCTGCTTGAACACCGTCAATGCTCAAAAAGATTGCAAAAACGAAACTGACATTGTTAATTTTGGTTGTATGTCTAATGAGTTTAATTTCTCCAAGTTCAGTAAGCAACCCCATGATAAAGAATTGCCTAGTAAATATGAAGCAATTGTTCTTGCTTATATTGACATTCCTCCTACTAATCCATTAGAACAATATTTTCTATACCATGAAAACTTTTGGAACCTATGCTTATACATGTATGTATTTTGGATTATGCAATGCACTTGCTACCTTTCAAAGATGTATGACAGCTATATTCTCTGATTTTTGTGAAAGTATTCACTAGTAGGAAAAACCTTATAGGTAGGACCCTGTTAGTAGCGCTGGAATATAGCATGCGTTGCTGCTACTTAGCAGTAGCACTGGCTGTGCCAAGCGCTAGAGCTAAGGCCTTAGCAGTAACACTGGAATTGTAAAAAACGCTACTGCTAAACGGGACCCAACGTGCCCATTGACGGTAGCAGTAGTAGAAGCGCACCGTTGTAAAAGCGCTACTTGTAAGTAGAATAGCAGTAGCGCTCGGCGGGAATCAGCTCTACTGCTGCTTGGGCCCACTTAGTAGTAGTGCTACTCTAGAAAAGCGCGACTACTAAGACCAATAGTAGTAGCGCCCTTTTTCAAAGAAGCGCTACTGCTACACGTGGCTGGTGGCTGCTTTTCGCCCACACACCCCCTCTCTCCCTTGCTCCCCCTTTTCCCTCTACCCTCCTTTCTCCTCTCCTCTCTCTAAGTTACTTCTCCACCATTGTTGCCCTTCTTCTCTCTTCCTTCTACCTCTCTTATCTCCCCATTAATGCCCCCTCCACCCTAATTCTCTTTGATAAATGACCTCTTATAACTCTATCTTCCACATTTATTTAGCATTCCCTCCTTCCATACATATAGATCTTGCTAGATCATCTCTCTCCCTCTCCACTAGTTAGCTAGAGTCATCTCTCCTCACAAGAACTAGATCGAGCTATTTATCTGGCCGTGCAGAATCTCTCTCGGGATATAGGTGAGTAAAAAGTTGTGCATTTCAATAATGGGAATGTGTGTGTTTGCTATATGAAGGGATTTCTATGAGTGACATGCCCCGTGAGTTGCTTATGTTTTGCCGAAATGTTGATTTATTTATGTTTCGGCAAATTTCGAGCAAACTCGATATGTCCTATTTTTAGGCAAGGTCATGCCAAATTTTTATATGACTTTAATGCAAGTATGCATTTTGTCTATCACCCTTTTGCTTGTTATACTGTGCATTCATGAAGGTGAGTGGAAGGAAGGTGGAGTGATACTTGCAATCCATGGTGATGGACATGTATGCAAATAAACGGACTGGGATTAGATGTCTGTGTGCAAGATGCAAAGAAGGAGTAATATTGGACCCTTTTGATCGTGGAGGTATGAAGGCCCACTTGCTGAACAATTGTTTCATCAATGTCTATACTCGATGGATAAGTGAAGATGATGATGAGGACGTCCACATGGCAAGGAATAACGACATGGGACTAGACGAAGAGATGACTGATCGACATGAAGACGATGGCGCCAGACACGACGACGGGGATGAGTCCGAACACGACGGCGGGGAAGAGTTCGGACACGGCAGCGGGGAAGAGTTCGGACACGGCGACGGGGAAGAGTCTGGACATGGCGGAGAAGAGGCAACGGACATGCCGCAGTATTCGGTGCTACTAAGTTCAGTCGTGTAGGACCCTCATGTTCGAGACCTCCTTCGCGAGAGTACGATTGGCGAGAGAGTTTCTTCTAGAGAGGAGGCCAAGCTGGCGCAACTTGAAGTAAACTCTAAGACTCCATTATATGATGGTTGAGATCACGAGGTGACCCTCTTGAGTTTCACGTTCGAACATGTAAAGACGAAGGCCAAAAACAAATGGACAAACGAAAGCCTCGATGAGCATTTGAAGTATCTACATAATAAAGTTCTTCCCGCGGGGAACCTGTGTCCTACTAGTGATGAGGAGGCCAAGAAAATCATTTGCCCTCTTGATCTGCTGCACATTAGATACCACACATGCATCAATGATTGCATCATTTATCGGGCGGGGGAGAACTCGAAAAAAAACCAGGTGTCCAGTGTGCAATGCTTCTCGATACAAGAATGCAGGAAAGAAAGCTCCTCAGAAAGTTGTGTGCTACTTTCCGATAACTCTCCGTTTGTAGTGGTATTTCGTAGATCCTAAGGAAGCAAATCTCATGCGCTCGCATGCGGAGAGGAAGAAGCCCGATGATGGAGATGATCCAAAGCTGAGACACCTTGCATATGCTAGCCAGTGGAGAGCATTCACCACCGAATATCGATTTTTTAGAGAAGTTTCAAGGAACATCATGCTTGGTGTGAGTACCGATGGCATGAATCCATTTGGAAACCAGAGCACCAACCATACTAAATGGCTCGTCTTTATATGGATGTACAACCTCCCCCCCTGGAAGTGCGTGAAGACAAAGTACATAGACATGAGCATGCTGATTCAAGGGCCAAAACAACCGGGAAATAATATTAACCTATATGTGGGGCTTCTGAAAGAGGAGCTAGACATGTTATGGAATTCGCTGGTCAAGACATGGGACGCCAGCACAAGAGATTATTTCTATATGAGAGCTGCACTGATGACGACGGTGCACGACTATCTCGGTTACGGGTACACCTCAGTCCAGGTGTGCCACAGATAGTGCGGATGCACGAGGTGCATTGATGATACAATGTCTCAGCAGCTTGCATCAACGAAAGATGGTGGGTTTGGGAAAATCGTGTACATGGGGCATCATAGATGGCTCGAAAAGGATGCCCGTGGAGAAAACATGGAGATCTATTCAATGGTTTGGCTGATGATCGAGGACCTCAATCTAAGAGGAGCAGTGCCGAAATCAATGAGCTGTTGAATAACTGGGAATAGTGCCCTACACCGGGAAAGATGGAAAAGACGCCGGATCCGCTGCTGAAGGTATGGAAAATGAGGTCTCTTTTTCGGGACATGGAGTACTGGTCCAATCAAGACACGCCTCATTGCCTTGATCAAATGCGTATCACAAAGAATGTCCTCAAGAGCTTGCTTGGCACACTGATGAACATGCCGGAGAAGACCAAGGATGGGCCAAAGGCAATGAAAGACTTGGAAGATTTGGAGATCATGCATGATCTCCACATGGCCCGTAAAAAGTCGACGGAGGTGACGGAGACGGTGACGGCGGCGAGGCCAATGGGAATAAATGTCAACAAGAAGGAGGAGAATTGTTGCCCCCTTATTGCTTCACCTTAAGTCCGAAGGAGATCGATCAATTCATCAAGTGCCTTCTGGGAATCAAAGTCAGTTCTGGTTACTTTGGGAAGATAAGCAGATTTCTAGACACTAAGAAGAAAAGGTTCAGCGGGATGATGTCTCATGACTGTCACGTGATGATGACGTAGATACCCCCTGATTGCCATTAAAGGGATAATGGACAAGCACGTCCGTGAGAGGCTTACTGGTCTTTGTAACATCTTTCACGTTATCTCTCGAAAGTCCATCAGTGTGAAGCAACTCCGAAGGCTACATGAAGAGATCGTTGTCATACTATGTGATCTTTAGATGTACTTACCATCTGCGTTCTTTGACGTCATGGTGCATCTGTGTCTCCACATCATGGACGACATCATTGACCTCGGCTCGACATTCCTTTACAGCACGATGTCGTTCGAGAGGATGAATGGGGTCATCAAAGGATTTGTTCGTAACATGTCCCGTCCCGAGGGGAGCATCGTCCAGGGGTATCTGACCCAAGAGTGCATCTCCTTTTGTGAGAATTATATAGGCAAAGAAGACCCTATTGTTGGTTTGCCCGTCAACAAGAACCATGGGAGGCTCGGAGGAAAAGTTCGCAACAACGGCCAGTGGGAATTGCACGTGTACTACTCGGATCGACGGGACGACTTTGACAGGGCTAAAACAGTCGTGCTGCAACACCTAGATGTGGTAGATGACTATGCGACACTGCACAAAGAAATCATCGCAAAGAAGTATCATGATACAAGGATGCGCAAGAGGGACGACAAACTTCCTGTAGAGCACAATGCCACTTTCTTGCATTGGTTCAAAGAGTAAGTTCGTGCTAATCCCCCAGAAGAGGGCACTGTGGACAGGTTTCTCATACACGTCTTAGCACATGGCCCCGCGCCCAAACTCGCGTCCTATGAGGCATATGATATCAACGGGTACAGTTTCTACATGGAGGCCAAAGATATGGACACTTATTACCAGAACTCAGGGGTGACGATTGAATGTGTGACCAACTCCAATGGAACAACTGAAAGATTCTACAGAAGGGTTGAAGAGATCTGGGAGCTTAACTACGTTGGAATGCACGATGCGACGATGTTCCGTGTCAGGTGGGCTAAGGTCGTCGTAAGAGAAAACAAGTATTTCACTACCATGTCTATACCCGAAGGGAAGAGCGCTACCGTGAACGTTAACATCATCGCCAAAACTAAGCCATGGATACACGCTAAGCACGTGAAACAATGCTTCTTCATAACCGACCCGACCAATCCCAACCGTGTTGTCGTGTGGAGAGGCAAAAGGAACATCGTCAGAATGGATGGAGTCACCAACAAGCAAGACTACGACCAATACGACAACCCGATGAGGGAAGATGACGATGACGATGAAGCATACGTGAAAAGAAGAATCAAGACTACATTACCTAAGAAATATCGTACTCCATGGTGCCGGAAAAGAAGAATCAAGACAACGAACCAGAAAGGGAAGAATCTCAATGTGAAACGTATTTGACGCCGGTGAGAAAGAATCATTTATATATATGTATGTATTTTGTGTATGAAACAACACATAGTTTCGGTTATATTCGTGCAGTATGGGAGGGAGATGTTCTCATCGACTCTGTTCTAGATCGTTCGGATAGAAACAAAAAACAAAAACAAAAGGGAGAAGCAATACCAAAGAAAAAGAAAAGTAAATAGAAACGGAAAGGAAAATAATAAAAAAAAGGGAAAATAATAAAAGGAAAATAATAAAGAAAAATAACAAAAACAAAATAAAGAAAAGAAATTTGTGAGTAGCGCTCGTCTAGTACGAGCGCTACTACTAATTTAGCAGTAGCGCTTGTCTAGTACACGCGCTACTCCTAATTTTTAGGAGTAGCGCTCGTACTAGACCAGGGCTACTTCTATATGTCCTATAGCAGTTAGGAGTAGCGCTGGATTAGTACCAGCACTACTCCTACATTGGCATTAGCGCTGGTACGAAACCATTGATATTGCTATTATTACTTAGTTAACCGTCCCCTTCTCTCCCTCTCATCACTCCCTCTCCCCTGATCGAGCGCCACCGCCGCCGCTGTGCCGCCTCCCTCGCCATCGCGACCCCGACACTGTGCCACCTCCCTCGCCGCCACCAATCCTGACCCCATACCTCCTCCAAGCACCCTCCTCTCCTCCTCCAGGAGCAAGGCGACGCTCCCCGACGTCGTGCCGCTGCAGACCCCGACCCTGTGCCTCCTCCACGCGCCCTCCCCTCCACCTCCACGAGCAAGGCAACACCGAATATTCCCCTCCCCTCCCGCTCAGGTAAGCCCCCCACCCCTCGTCCTTCCTGCTCCCTAAATTTGTAAACAGTTTTGAAATGGGACGGTTATGGTAGTGGACTGTTGGAGCAATGGCAGCCTTCCCGTTATTTGCTTCACAATTCATCACATGTCTTACTTTTTTTACAAAGCAAGAATCAAACCCGGCCTCTGTACCTGTGTTATTTGTGAGCTTGTAAGGTCCTTGTGGGCTGTGGCGATCTACTTCTTGAGGCAAAGATCGGAGTTGTTGGGTTTATGCATGTATTAGGTCCTCAGTCCTCTCTAGGATAAATTTTGACAGGTAGTAGTAGTAGTGATGTTAGCATATCATGACAGATTTTTGGAACGGGGTTAGTTCAGCTAAGCATTTTATTTGTGCAGCATATATGTACTAAAATATTCTTATAGACCACCATTCAATATGTGTGTTGTAATATGCTTGATTATGACCAGATCGATTAGTTTGTTGTACGATACTTGTTTGGTAAATGCTTTTGTCTGTCTTTTTAGTTCGGTTATTATGCTAAGCCGTCCTCCAAAAAGGGGAAAAGGGTTACTAAATATGTTGTATTTAGGCATATATGTATTTCATTAGTCTTATATGTAGGGCTCTGAAAGCAAGTTATATGCTTTCAGTTCCAGCAAATTGATAGAAACTAAATTCCGTTAACATCAGTAGATAGCAAGCCATCCTTAGGTTTATGATAAATCTTAGCCACAGACAGAATGGATTTGATTTTTCGTAAGTAATGCTGCAATTATATGTTTCCAACAGGAGAGGGAAAATGGTAAATTGCTATCTCTAGCTAGCTAGGGCTTACTTCATGATGTGTTTAGGCTACAAAGATAAAGTTGTGTGTTCTGGTTAGCAATGCTAATTACGAGCCAACTATCTGGTGACTCTAAACTTCCCAAATCTATGCAGGCAACTCTGATTTTAATTACAGACAGAATAGAGAAATTATTATTTTGTGCATGAAGCCATGGATGTGTGTTGTCTGATGCTATCTAATTTGATTATAATTCAAACAAATGGTCTTCACAGGAATTTTAGAGGATTGAAATCTTCTAGGAATCTTTTCCGATATCAGTTGCTGGATTCATAAGGGTACAATCCAGTAAGAATTCTCTTCTAAAAGATTATTTGCACGATGCATCCTTTTTTTAGAAGTTTGCATTATGCATCTTGGAAAGAGCCACTTATGTTTCCTGCAAGGCCATTGATGTAATCAAACAAACCAGAAAAGTTTTGAATGGATATGATAATATAATCCTATGTTTCTTTCAATTTCTATGTTTCTAGAATCATGAGAATTAAAATAGGCCATATGTATGATCTTCATAGAGATACATACTCCCTATTTTGCAAGAAAAGGTACGCCCATCTGTTTCACAATATAAGATGTTATTATAACCTTAGGTCTGACCCTAGGTATTCATACGAGAGCAAAGCTCCCCGGGCAGAGACTAGAGCATATAGCAGACCATGTATAATGGTCATTTAGCAAAGTAGTTCCCGACTTGCAAATGCAACAAGAGGGAGTAGCTAGTTTCTTTTTATAAGGTTCTGCATGTGCATTTTTCCTCCATGTGGTTCGAGGCAAATGAAAGCTAAGTAGGAAGTTAAATGAAATTGCTGCCATTGCAATTTTGATATGTTAAAATATAATCTTATGATGTTGTGGACACTTGTGCATGTTTATTCAAGCAAACAATTTTGTTTGAGGAAGTCTGAAATCTGTATAAACTATGAATGTCCGAGTGGCCTATGTTTTGCTGGAATGTTGATTCATTTCCGTTCCGGCAAATTCCACGCGCTCCATATGTCCACTTTTTAGCAAAGGTCATGCCGAAAATTTCCGTGATTTTTGGCATGACTTGTGCTACAAACTAAGACATATCGAGTGCGCGGGAATTGCTGCAAAGGGGAATGAATCAACATTCCGACCAAATATGGGCCCCTTTTTATTATTCATGATATTCGGCCTAGAATTAAACTATTATACTTAAATACTCGTGGGAAATTTATAGGTCTAGGCACGACAAAGACGGGGGTTCTGGTTGCCTCGAAGAAGACCATTTTGAGGAAGCAAATCTTTTTTTCGATTATCTAGATGAACACCAGATGCGGATGCAGGGTGGTAGTAACACCAACCCCGACACTGACACTAGCACCGGCAGCGAAAGTGGCATTGGCACAGGCACCACCCCCAAGTCCGACAACAATTCTGGCATAGCCGGTGCAGGACCAAAGCCGAAGAGGGCAAAAAAAAAGCAAACGAGATCGACACCGGAAAATTTGTGGTCACGGCGATGCACCCCGCGAAATTAGAGCCAACGGCGTCGGAGGAAGCGTGCAGGTGCTACGGCAATCAACTAGGATGCCTACTCACAGAAACCGCCAACATGAACGATGTAAACTTAAACCAGATACCACATATGGATCACATGGTCCTAACGAAGTTGCACAATAGGTTCTTGTTCCCCGGGCGGACTAAAAGTAAACTTCCATGGGATGACAAACCCATGATAAAGATAAACAACAAGGCAATGGTGATGTTCACGAATGCCTTGTCCGCCAAAAGTAAGGATGAAAAAAGCGATTGCGAAGAACGAACCGTGGTCCCAGATTCATGCTGACAATCCGACACTAACGAAAGAGGACTTCGAAAAATTCAAGGGGACTTGCGCTATAGAAGAAGTCCATAAAAATCGGAGAAAATGAAGGAGCTCCGGGTTAGGAACACGCCTGCTCATCGCCTCGGAAGCCATGGTTACAAGGGGAAGAGGCACGTATGGGCCAAGGAGGACGTTGAACGTGAAAGTCACAGAATCCCAGACCCCTTGGCGAAGTTCACCGACCCGCAGGAGCGTGACTAAATCAGGGCCCGACACAAGTGGGACCCCGTCAATAAGACCTTTTACATGGACTCGAACACGAGGGAGTTCATGAGACTACTGGTATTTGTTATATTTTCCTTATATTAATTAGCTTCCAATCAATTCGACAACAAGTTTCCTCACATTTGTAAGCCATCGACGTTCCTTTTGCAGAAAGAGCAGCACCAAAAGGTAGTTGAAAGTGACGAGTCATCTTAGTCATCGGCTAGGCCCAAGTGGGACAACCTGTTCAACCGGGCGGTGGACATAATGAAAAATGTCTAGGTGGACAAGCCTTTGTTGTATGCACGTGTGCACGGCCTCGGAAATGGCGCCTCGTGGAAGAAGTGCTACCACGAGAAGCCGGAGGAAAAAAGGCAGAGACGGATGCTCACTCAACTAACCATCGACGAGAAGGTCGCCCTTGTGGTTGATAAGAGGCAAGTTGATACCAAAGAAGAGTTGGTCAAGATACTCAAAGATAGGGTCAATTCAGCTGTGGCAGCTAGCTTGGTAAACCTTGTTTCGACAGTTTTTGATCGGTCGAAAAGGAATCTAGAAAAATGGCCACATGACTTTCCCCTTCTCAGCTTTGTCCGAAGCAATTCGGTGATTATCGCACCACTAGCACCTGCTCACACAACTGCACACGCTCCCGTACCTGGTCTCGCTCCGGTTCATAGCAGCCCATCCTCCATCTCTGACGTGCTCGGCGGGGCTAAGTCTTTGGCTGAGCTCGACTCCATCACGATAATTACGCGTCATACACTCTTCACCCGCATATCTATAGTCTTCCGTTTTAGTTGCCTTTCGGATGTGTGACTTTGTAGTCATGTCTTTGAAGGCCGACGAAACCCCGTGCACCCTACTGTACGATATCAATGGCCAGAAGGTGGACGTGGGAAAGGCAACGATCATGAAGCCAAAGAACCGCATGCTCCACAACCGACAGATGCCGCATGGCGTCTTCAAATTTTGCATGGATAGTGTCAAAGTGGGCTTCCAGGATTTGCCTCTTCCGGCACCAGTCGATGATGACGAGACCCCTAAATGGATTGGCGCATGCAAGAGCTGGATCTTGCCTTGGCCGAAGACTCACCTTCGTGTCGAGTCGCTGAGTAGCACACAAACGACAAGTCCTCAACAAGGTATGAACACCACCCACATACCCAATTACTTGTACCTGTCGTGGTGGTTGATAGTGGACGACGCAATGAGGGAGAGCCTCCATTAGTGCGACATTACGTCGCCCCCGTCGAAGAAGCAAATGAATGATGCCATGGAGGAGGATGTTGATGACCTTAACTAGTATATCAATACCGGCTATGATGATGCTCGGGACTATGACTTAGGCTATGAGCATGGAGATAACTTGATGATGCCTGATTTGTCGGAGCCGGAACGTCCTATGGCTGATTGCAAAAAGTCCCTCTTCATTCGATCCTTGCACAAGAGGCCTCGAGACATCCAACAAGAACAACACAGGGGCCGTCCACTGATAATTAGCCCGACGATGCTGGTGGTGGTGGTTAGGGAAGGTATGGTGGGCTCACTATCGCCACCAGCCAAGATGTGAAGAAGGCAACCGGACAGGAAAGGCTCTAAAGGCGCCTGAGCTGCTTCAAGCAGCTAGACGCCTATGAAGCTCCGGGAGCTAGATAGAATACATGTCGTAGGTGCGGAGCGTTTCCATGTCGCCGGCCACCCGATCATACCTCAAAAAGCACTAGAGAAGATACTGAACAATGATCTAAGGATACTTCATGATGATGTGCTGGCCATAGAGAAAAGACTTTTCATCATGGAAAAACGAGGATACCCGCTTTACGTGGCTCAGGTTCCGGGTGCGATGTCATACGTCGACAGATGGCCCGTGGATAAGTTCATCCTGCGATTTGACTACATCTACGCCATGTTCCACATGACCAAGCTGGATTTTCAGTTCATCCGCCTGTATGTGATGTATCACAACTATATCATCAGGCGCGAGAACATAGAATATATCTGCGTCGCGGACCCGTACTATATGCACGAGAGCTTCTTGGCAGTCTCCAAAGAGCACCGTGACTATGCAAGCAAGTACATAAGTGATTTCATGATCGCTAATAAGGACAAGGAAACGATTCTCCGGCCTTATCATCCCACTAAGTCATCCGCGCAAATCCTTTCGTAAGTTTTGATCATTCCTTTGAAAGCATGGAGGCTAATTTCAGGTGTACTTATTTTGCACAACGGGGGGGGGGGGTCCTCATTTGTTTGTACCCACAATACTACCATGCTCTGTAGTTGGACTCAATGAAGAACATCAAGAAAAAAGATTACACACACATAAAGAGTGTTCTCAATAGTGCCATTTTAATCTTCAACCATACTCGTGGATATATCCAGGTGAAAAAGTACAGGAATCAAGCGCCAACTTTCGGCCATAAGACCGACTTATGCTGCATCCAACAACCGAATGGAAGTAAGGCTGATGTATTGTACCTCATGCATCACATGATCGAGTATAGAAGGGATAAACAACGCCTTCGCATGTCAACTCCTTCCGGCGATGCCGAGATTGTCAACTGGGCTACAAGCATAGGAAGGACACCGGATCATCGAATCTGAGCTGAATTTTATCACATACAATTTGAACTTGCCCAAGTGATCATGAAGGAGGTCGTCGAACAAATAGGGATGTTCTTCCATGTGCCAATGAGGCGGGAGAATGTCCAAGAACTGCTACGTGCTCAACGTTTGGACCTGAATCCTTTCACGAAACTCGGGTCATTCATCTTTAACTATGAAGATTGGTGCGCCGACATGGATGATTGATTGAAGATGACAATATGTGTTCATAATTAGTACCACCGACTTTCTATGAACTAGCATACATCGTTCTAGTTAATTAGTTTGTGTATGAGGAACTTTGTTATTTATGTTTACTATAGGTTGCTTGTATTTTTCTAACTATGCCTCTTTGTGTTTCTCAAGTACATTATGTTGCATATTATCGTTCAGTTCATTAACTTAGGATGCAGGTACATAGATCGGAGATGGCGAAGGACTAGTACATCATATTCATTGGAGGGTTCCAGGAGTGTACGGCCACTTTCCACATGCTCAGGCCAAGGTGGACAGGTAAACGGGCACTAGCCACAAAGGGTTCGACAACAGAGCCGGAGTGTAAAATAGTTACTTGAGGTGGATGCTATGGTAAGAGAGGGAGCGAAATCGGTGCCTCAAGAAGTACTACATTGTCGTGCTCTAGCTCATGATGATCGCTCTTCTCTAATACATCATGGTTTAGATAGGGATGATGAAACTTGTGGGTGTGCCATAACTTGTGTATCTCTATTTTCAAGATGTGATGATATTTGTGTTGGATAATAATGATGATGATGATGATGATGGTATGACGAGACTATTGTATGCGTATGATATGATGAGAATAATGTATGTTTACTATGATATGATGAAACTACCTTATAGAGCATGCACAAATACGTAGAGGTGGGATAAATTTGTGGAAGTAGGAAATCTTAGGAGTAGCGCTGGTGGGCGTCTAGCAGCAGCGCTTGGTTATCAGCAGCGCTTGTTACAGTGCAGCGCTACAGATAGTTAGTAGTAGCGCTGTCCCATGCAGCACTACTACTTAATATACTTACGAGTAGTGCTGGCTGGAAAAGCACTACTGCTACAACTTAGTCGTAGCGCCTTAGCAGTGGCACTACCACCAGTGCTATTGGTATGGGTAAATCAAGCGCTACTACTAGGATTTCTCCTAGTAGTGATTATTGAGGTTTTCATGCATGTTTTTTCTGGTTATGGAACTTCTTTTGATGATTTCTTAAGCAACCTCGATTGAGTTTTGCAGAGATGTGAGCAAACTAACCTTGTCTTGAATTGGGAGCAGTGCCACTTTATGGTAAATTAAGGTATTGTATTGGGTCATAAAATTTCCGAACGAGGTATTGAGGTGGATAAGGCTAAAGTTGAGGGAATTGAGAAGATGCCATGTCCTAAAGATATTAAAGGTATCCATAGTTTCCTTGGCCATGTTGGTTTCTATAGGATATTATTAAAGTCTTCTCTAAAATTTCTAGACCTCTTACCAGTTTATTACAGAAGGATGTTCCTTTTGTTTTTGATGATGATTCTCTAGAAGCATTTGAAACACAAAAGAAAGCCTTAACCATTGCACCTATTGGTCAACCACCTGATTGGAACTTGCCTTTTGAAATTATATGTGATACTAGTGATTATGTTGTAGGTGTTGTTCTTGTAGAAAGAGTTGATAAGAAATTAAATGTTATCCATTATGCTAGTAAAACTCTAGACAGTGCCCAAATAAATTATGCTACCATTGAAGAAGAATTCTTAGCAGTTGTATTTGTGTGTGATAAATTCAGATCTTACATTGTTGATTCTAAAGTGATTGTTCACACTGATCATGCTTCTATGAAATATATTATGGGAAATAAAGATGCTAAGCCTAGACTTACTAGGTGGGTTATTTTGCTACAAGAATTTGATTTGCATATCATTGATAGGAAAGGAGCTTAGAACCCCGTAGCTGATGACTTGTCTAGGTTAAAAATGTTCTTGATGACCCACTACCTATTGATGATAGTTTCCGTGATGAACAACTAACTGTTGTCAATGTTTCTTATAACACACCATGGTTTACTGATTATGCTAATTACATTATTGCTAAATACATACCACCTAGTTTCACCCATCAGAAAAAGAACAAAAAAGCTTCTTTGATTTAAGACATTACTTTCGGGATGACACACATCTTTATAAAGAGGGAGTAGATGATATTATTAGACATTGTATACTTGATCATGAATAGGAACAAATCCTTCACAAGTGTCACGCCGAAGCTTATGAAGGACACGATGCAGGAGATATAACTGCACACCAGGTATTACAGTCTATATTTTGTTGGCCTACTCTTTTCAAAAATGCTCGTAAGTTTGTCCTCTCTTGTGATCAATGTTAAACAATTTGTAATATTGGTAGACATCAAGAAATGCCTATGAATTATTCACTTGTTATTGAACCATTTGATGTAATGGGACCTTTTCCTTCCTCTAATGGGTATACACACATTTTAGTTGTTGTTGATTATGTCACTAAATGGGTAGAAGCTATTCCAACCAGTTGTGTTGATCATAACACCCCAATTAAAATGCTTAAGGAAGTTATTTTCCCATGTTTCGGAGTCTCTAGATACTTAATGACTGATGGTGGCTCACATTTTATTCATGGTGCTTTTCGTAAGTTGCTTGCTAGACATGATGTTAACTATAGAATTGCATCTCCCTATCATCCTCAATTTAGTGGTCAAATAGACTTAACGAATAGAGAAACAAAATTTATATTGCAAAAGATTGTCAATAGGTCCCAAAAGAATTTCTGTAAGAAATTATATGGTGCATTGTGGGCCTACTGAACAACTTATAAATATCCTATGGGTATGTCACCTTATAAAATAGTCTATGGAAAAACATGTCATTTACCACTTGAGTTAGAACATAAAGGTTATTAGGAAATTAAAGAACTTAACTATGATTTCAAACTTGTCGGTGAAAAGAGGTTATTCGATATTAGCTCACTAGATGAAGGGAGAACTCGATCTTATGAAAATGCCAAACTATTCAAAGCAAAAGTTAAAAGATGGCATGACAAAAGAATCCAAAAGCAAGAATTCAAATTTGGTGAATATATTCTATTGTACAATTCTCGTCTTAGGTTTTTTAGAGGAAAATTTCTCACCAAATGGGACAGACCATATATCATTGAAGAAGTTTATCGGTGTGGAGCTATTAAGATCAATAATTCCGAAGGCACTAACCCGAAGTGGTCAATGTACAAAGAATAAAGCACTATATTTCAGGTAAACATATTAATGTTGAAACAGATGTTATTCAAACCATGACACTGGAGGAACACATAAAGGAGACCTTCGAGAACACTCCACAACCCTTGAAAGGAAGATGTATGTGATACGGTAAGTAAACGGGCTCCAAAAAATCCACAGAAATATTTTTTGTTATTTTTGGAATATTACAAAAATTAGGAAATTGATAAACGCATGGGAAGGAAACCGAGGTGCCGACTAGGCACTAGGACGTGACAACCCCACCTGACATGCCCTGGTGTGTAGTGGGCCCCTCGGGCACCTTCCTCGCTCTGTTTTCTTGTAGGACAAGTATTTCCTTGTATATAAATTCTTTATATATATATCTCCCAATGATTTGGCCCAGTACCATGGAGAAATTGCATGTTCTTGTTTCATTTTCTAACAGATCTAGATCACCATGGCCTTATCAAGCTCCTCCAAGGACAAGTGCTTTGAGAGGGTCATCAACCCCTACTTGTCGGAGGTGATGAAGCACCCTCAAGCCATTGAGACATGTGAGGGGTTGCTCCACATCCGTGATGTTCAAGGGCCCAAGAAAACGAGAACCATGGAGGCCAGACTCGAAGCGGTGGAGTAGGAGATCTTCAAGTGCCAAGGCATGGTGGAGCGTGGACTTAGTGCCAATCACTGCATGATCATGGAATTTACTCGTGGTCAAACGATGGATGGTAGGTCCTTGAAGGATATCGTATTCACCTTCAACAAGCAAATCAATTTTCCATGAGGCCAAATCTTCGATCATCAAAACCAAATATTAGAGTATGAAGCGAGGTTTAAAGGTATGAGTTTAGATGCCAGTTGCAGGACTCAAGAGACTCGTGCCTCCTCATATGATAGTGATCAACTGCCATGGAAACTGGAGGACAAGTTTGACGCTACCTCGTCATCTACACCACCACCACCTTTGTCTCCCTCGCCAAAGAAGGATACTTGAGTACACGAGTATGGGAACTCCCCTTGGCTTGTGCCAAGCTTGGGGGAGGTGCCCCGGTATCGTATCACCATCACTCTTAATTTTTTCCATCTTAGTTTGATCTTAAATTATTTTCTTATTTCGTCAAATAAAAATTTAGTTTGATCCATCTTTTTGAGTGCTACATTCGTGATCTATCTATCTATGTCATCGAGTGAGAGTTATATAATAAATTTAGTTTGAGTTTTTGCTTCTTTACTTTCTTGTTTCCATAAAAATAAAGGAAAATAATGAAAAATATAATATGCTAATCTTATAGTAAGTAGTGGCATCACACAAGGAAAAGTGAAGTGGTAAAATTTGTTGAAGGTTGACAAATATGGCATTGGTTGGTGATGCAATACTTGAAATAATTAATAAGGGAAGAGAAGATCTTCATGAAAATACACTATCTGTGACATCTTTTCTGATAGCGAGCTCCCATTAATTATAGTATGCTAAAATTGTTGACGTTGGACAAGGAAAATAATGTAAGGATTTATGTTTGTTCACATTCACATAGAAGTTATATTTTTATAGATCCTCCAACATGTGGTGCTTGTCCAATATCTTTGCTAGCCAAAACTCTGCACTAAGTAGAGATACTACTTTTTATTCAAAACCTTAAACCCAAATCCATGTTTTAATAGTCCACCATACCTACCTATGGATTGTGTAAGATACTTCAAGTAAGTTGTCATTGGTGCACAAGGCAACAAATATTGCTTCTAAACATCTTCAATCATTTAGTGTAAGGGAAATTAAGCATTGTGCGAACTTGTGATGGCAATAATAAAAGCGATAAAATGAATAATAAAGGCTTGCATCGTAAGGGGAAATATAACATAAGGTTCCTTTGCACTAAGGGATTCAACATACAACCCAAAAAGCTCATGACAACCTTTGCTTCCCTCTGCAAAAGGCATATCTTTTACTTATATGTATTTAGTTTTGTGCAAGAGTCAAAGTATTCTTCTCTACTCCTTTTTATTTTCTCTTTTGCAAGCATTATAAGGTGGGGAAAGATCAAGGCATATATATCCAGCTAAATGTGGGTGGTCATGAGTTATTATTGTTGACATCACCCTTGAGGAGAATACACTGGGAGGCGACACTTTAAGACCCTATCTTTCTATGTGTCGGGTTGAAACCTTTTGCTTATATATATGCGGTGAGAGTTAGAAATCATAAATACTAAATGATGGTTGAGTATGTAGACTTAAACCTTCCTAAAAATGTGATGAATTGCATTGCAAAGTTGATTAAAAACATAGTTTGTTAGTTTTCAATAGATCTTATGCTTCATAATTCGATGTTGTGATGAATTGTTACTTCTCTATGAGAAGTTTTTATGATGAAAATGTTGTGATGAAGTATTTTACAAAGTTTATTTGTTGTTCTAATAATGAGAATCATGCTACTATGTCTGTATTTTGTTTTTATCGACACCTCTCTCTCAAAGAATGTGGTCACTATTTTCGATATTGGCTTTCGCTTGAGGACAAGCGAGGTCTATGCTTGGGGGAGTTGATATGTACATTTTGCATCATGTTTTTCTACTATTATTTATAGTATTTTTATGCATTATACCACTTTATGTAGTAATTCTAATGCCCTTTATCTCATAACATACAAGGTTTACACCAAGATGGAGAATGCTGACAGATGGAATTTTGGATCTAAAAAGCTACGTCACAGATACCTATTTTGCACATCTCCAAATTGGCTGAAACTCCACTGAGATTTTTTATGCAATAAATAAATAATATTGGAAGAAAGAAGTACCAGAGGGGGGCTACCAGGTGTCCACTAGGCACCAGGGCGCGCCAGCCCCCCTAGCGCGCCCTCGACTTTCGAGACGGAGCACCACTGTCTCGAGGTGGAACATGGGCAGGAGCACTTTTGCCCTCTAGTCGAGCGATTCCGCCGGGGGAACTTTCCTCCAGGAGGGGGAAATCGAGGCTATAATCATCACCAACAACCCTCTCATCTTGGGACAGCCAATCCTCATCAACACCTTCAATAACACCATCTCCTCTAAAAACTCTAGTTTATCTCCTGTGCTCAATCTTGTACCGAAACCTCAGATTAGTATGTGGGGGTGACTAGTAGTGTTGATTATATCTTGTACTTGATGCTTTGTGGTTTATTTGGTGGAAGATCATATGTTCTGATCCAATATGCTATATAATACTTATTTGATCATGAGCATGTTTATCACTTGTCAGTAGTTACTTTT
This sequence comes from Hordeum vulgare subsp. vulgare, assembly GCF_904849725.1. Taxonomy (NCBI): domain Eukaryota; kingdom Viridiplantae; phylum Streptophyta; class Magnoliopsida; order Poales; family Poaceae; genus Hordeum; species Hordeum vulgare. The sequence continues at coordinate 313,125,947 of NC_058523.1, forward strand.
GTTCTTGAAGCTCCGGGAGAAGTCATGTTGCAAGTTGTCATGTGAAGTTGATATTCGTTCAATATTTTGAGGATATGAATGTTGTGATTCCTTTAGTGGTGTTATGTGAATGTCAACTACATAACACTTCACCATCTTTGTGCCTAAAGGAATGAATTGTGGAGTAGTTATTAGATGATGAGTTGCGAGAATGACAGAAAATTAAACGCTAGTTTATGCGCTACTCCGTAAGGGGCTGTTTTGGTTCCCTGTGTTTAATTCTATGGTTAGAATTTATTATTAATAATTTTCTCGTAGATGCGGACGCTTGCGGGAGGGGTAATCAGAAATGGGAGGCATGTCCAAGTAATAACTGCACCCAAGCACCAGTCTACCCACATATCAAATTATGAAACTACCGAACACAAATTAACCCAACATGAGGAGAGTGACTAGATGAAATCTCATGTGCCCTCAAGAATTCTTTGCCTATTATAAGAAACCGTTACGTCATGTCCTTTGACACTAAAGGATTGGCCTACCTTGTTGAACTTATTGTTACTATTGCTACTCGTTACTTGTTACAATTATCTTGCTATCAAACAACTTGTTACCGCTATTTTAGTTCTTGCAGAAATTACCTTGCTGAAAACCCCTTGTCATTCTCTTCTGCTCCTCGTTGGGTTCGACACTCTTACTTATCGAAGGGACTAAGATTGATCCCCTATACTTGTGGGTCATCACTCTACTATCAAGAGACCTTTGGGAAGAATAAATGATGTTCTTATACTTGCTAATAGAAATTATGTGCCTGTAGATTTCGTAGTTCTTTATACTGAATGCAACCCGTCTTGCCCAATAATATTTCGGAGACCTTTTCTATGAACTATAGGTCCAATTTTCTATGAAAGAGGATAACATAAGTGTTGTGGTTTTGTCACGGTAGATGTCCTCGTGAAATGTCTAAGTCTACGAACCATCACAACTTGCTGGTAGCTTGCACGGGGTTGGCCGGAATCGAGAGACTCGAGATTTACCTAGGTTCAGCCCTTCACGGTGGAGGTAAAAGCCTACATCCTCTTTAATTTCTATTGATGATCATGGTACTGATTACAAGGGCGCTATTTCATTTCCTATGTCTCGAGAGCTATGAAAACATTTGTCTCGAAACCTACCAAAACATCTATCGTAAGAGTCCTCAAAACATTTGTCTCGAGATTTGTCTATATAAAACATGTCCTTCTGATGACCCAGGGACTCCCTTTATATAATAGTTGAGTCCCTCGGGTTACAAGACATTCTAGATTATAACCATAGCCGGAGTCCTACTCTAGGTCCTCTAAGTCCTCTGTGTCATCAGAGTTGGGGTTCTCAGTCTTGTATATGGACTCCTAGAAAACAGGACTTGTCCCACTAGGTTGGGACTCATCCTCAAGTTGGGTCTCGTATCTAGAGTCGACTCATCTGCATGAAGTGTGTTGGTTCAACATTTGCAAGGGCCGTCCAGATGGGTTTTGAGCCACAATTGCACATAAATGAGAGGCATATATGGACGACATAGTGGTCAAAACCAAGGACAAGGCCACACTAATTCAAGACTTAGAAGAAACATTTGCAAACTTCTGCAAGATCAACATGAAGCTCAACCCTGGGAAATGCGTGTTTGGAGTTCCATACGGCAAGATCCTTGGGTTCGTTTATCTTAGCGTAGGATTGAAGCTAACCCCACCAAGATAGAAGTGATCGAGAAGTTGGTGGCACCAAAGCGCGTCAAGGATGTGTGCCACTTGGCGGGTTGCGTTGCTGCCCTTAGCGGGTTTATGTCTAAGTCGGCAGAACGCGCACTTCTCTTTTTCAAAATCTTGAAAAAGGAAGGTCCAATTAAATGTAATCCAGAAGTGGAGGAAGCACTACAAGACGTGAAGAAATACATGTCCTCAACACCGATACTAGTTGTGCCTAAACCGCAAGAACCGTTGCTGCTATATTTAGCGGCAACAAATCAAGTGGTTAGTGTTGCGCTGGTGGCAAAGATAGAAGCTAAGGGTGAGGAGCTGGCAACTCCTGAGCTGTTAACTAGCAAGCGTGATTCAATCCCGGCAAGCCAACACTAGTAGAGAAATGTCTATCCACAACTTACGTTGGTAGCACGCCAATTTGACGTGATGCGAGCACTATTGTTTTCAAATAGCCCTGGTGTTGGACAAATTGATATGCTAGCTTTGTACAAGTAATGCTGGCGTGGATTAAAAGTGGAATGTCACTACAAAATGGGCCCTACTGAGCTGATCAGTCAAAATAAATTGGTAGCATCGGATATCCTCTAACGTCACCGATATATTATGTAGTGTTGTCGTTCACTATTCATGAACGCCAGCACTAAGTTCTTCCTATATATAAGCTAGTGTTTGTCATAGTTGTCAAAATACATTCACTTCCGATTCTTCTCCCTAACTAGTTTGCTCCACTTAGTTATGGACCCACGTTGGCGGAGCGTGTCGAAAGTTTGGGACTCTGCCGCCCTGAGAAAGCACCCGTCGAGTGGTCGTATTGGCTACGCCATGAGCTTGCCATGACCAATGCAATTGGCCATGTCATGCGAATCACCCGGCCGTAGCAGTGCGAATTTCGTTCAATCCGGTAGCTACGCCGCACCGAAGATACCGGCCATGTGCTGCTTTGCGTCCGTCGACGCCTATTGATAAGCATACGCCATACATAAAATGGAATCTAGAGCGAGAGTTCTACATCTACACCAACCATGGAAAGGTACGTATATGAAAAAATACATCTGGATCTATTTTTAGCTTGCACAATTCCACTCCTTTAGTGTCCCTCACATCAATATATATATATATATGTATATATATTGTGATCCATAGAAAATAGAGGGAAAATATTGCTTCACATGGATATTAGTTGATCTGGTCCACAAGTACATAAGTGAGTTGCTCGACTACTCCATTGGACCACTAAGGCGACAGATAGATGAGATGCAACTCAAGAACAATGTGATGTGAGGCTAAATCAAAAAATTGAAGATGCTTCCAACTAGATTGATGGCATCATTTCTTCCCGTGCTCGTCATCACACTATTGATGTTCTTATCCAGAGATAGTAGTAAATTGTAATTTTAATTATTTATTATCCATGTGTAATGTACGTAAGTAGACGAAATTAATTAATGAAATATATGTTGTTCTCATCTATATGTAGCATGTTTTAAACTGTTATTTAATTATATATATATATATATATATGTATATAGGGTGGGTCTATTTTGACACCACCCCTTAAGGCCTTATTATAACACCACTATGCTTATTCTCACACCATAAACACATTGCGACCACGCCCTGAAATAAACCGCACGGAGCAAGCTAGCAAAAAAAGGGAAACGCTTGTGGCTGGTGCGCATCGCACGCGACCCGCGTGTGCAGTTGATTAGGCATGCACCTTTTTCCCATCTAAATTTGCTGCAACCAGCGTTCATATTTGCTACAAGCATTTTCTATTTGCTACATTTGTCCACTAAAAAAGCTGCATATACATTTGGTTGCAACTCCAGTTCATCGGATTTTTTCGTTACAACCGGTGTTTTTTACTTTTGCTACAACCGTGTTAATTTTTGCTACAACCGGTATCATTTTTTGTTGCAATCGTTCTCTAAAAAAGTTGCATACACGTTCGTCAGAGTTGCAACCCGAGTTCACCGGATTGTTTTTGCTACAACCCACATTTTGTTTGGCTACCACGCATCATCCGCGTCGTTTTTTTACTATGATCACGTTGATATTTTTTTGCTACAACCATATTTTTGTTGCAACCGTGACTGAAATTTGCTGCATCGTGGTCGAAATTTCTTGCATCGAGGAATTTTGCTGCAAGGATAGATCTGATGGTGCGGCCTGCGTGTGGCTAGCTGATCGGGCGGCCCGCATGCGACCGGCCAAAAGTTTCGGCCGGCGCCCCAGCGCAGAGCGCTGCCCCAATAAAACCGCCACCCACCACCTACCCCGCCCCACGCTCAGTCCCCACTCCCTCCCACCTTCTTCCTCCCTGCAAGATCCCCACCATTCGCCCCGCACCTACCCTCCGCTATACATCCTTCTCCTGCATCCCGCCGCCCCTAACCACCTCTTGCACCCTACCTGCCCCACCTCCCACCTTCTTCTTCCTCCGCCGCCTAATCCCATCCACTTTCCACTTCTGGCACCCGAGGGGCCGAGCCACCGCATGCGTATCCCTACTGCCTCGGCCACACACTGCCCCGCAGCTCAACCCACACAGTTCTTCCATGCCTGACAACATTCAATCACCGCCAAGTGTCTCCCCTGGTGACATCCCACCACCGCAGTGCCTCAACTCTGATCCACCCGCACCCTCGACTCGCAACCCTTCAAGTCCGCCGCACCTTCCTGATGAGTCGCCGGCCATGGATTAAAGTTGACCTCCGTCCCACACCCAAATGGTGGTGGATCGGAGATCCCTCGCCACCTCGTGCGTAGCCGAGGACGGATCCGAGAAACCCCTCACCTCGCGCCAGCAGGAAATGGATCTGAGCTCCTCCCCCACTTTGGTGTATCCCCTGGATCCAATGAGACCTCACCCATTCAGATGGTGCGGCTCCTAGTGGAGTTTAGATGGTGCGGCTCTTGGTGGAGATGGGCCAGATCGAGTGCGGACATCAACGTCGACCCCTTCCAGCCTCAAGAACGACTTCTTGCGTGTAGTACGTGTCTCGGGGTGGTGTAGTTCGGCGAAGAGCACTGAGCATCTCCCTTTTGCACTGCACACCATTTGTTTTTGGAGTAAACCAGAGAACCAGGCGCACGTCGTTTTGTTTTGGTGGCTTGGGTGCTGCAGTTCACCACCTCCCATGAAGCGGCAATCGGCGGGCGACGTGCAGTTCCCTGTTACCTCGGCAACACGGATCTAAAAAAAGTACACTCAGAAGGACTCCACGCTTCCTGAACGCCACAACAAAATTGGTATAGTTGTGGTTCATTTTTTAGATTGATGTGGTTCACTTGTGCCAACATGAAGTACAATTTTTTTTAGGAAAACAATAAGAAAATTATGCGATTTACTTTTTGATTGTCATGCGGTTCACTTTAGTCCCTGCCGCGGTTCACTTTCCCCATAATGTAAACTGCACGCACCCTTGTCATTGTGGTCCACTCACAATCATAAAAAATATAGGAAAAAGACAAAAAGAAATCATGCAATTCACTTACCCGTTCGATGGAGTGCGGTTTTCCGTGTGAAGAAGTGTAATTTTCTGTCTTATTTGTTTCACTTCGTCGATCTTGTTGTCATAGAAAATAGAGTGAAAATGACAAAAACAAATAATTTTGTTTGCTTGCCCGTTCAATGCAGTGCGCTCTTCAATCTGAAGCAGTGATTCTTCTGCGTGATAAGGTTCGCTCGTCGATTTTGGTGTCGTGAAAAATTGAGTGTCCAAAAGTTAGTAAAATCAAAATTGCTCTTAAACCATAAGGAATTAGAGAGAGTGAAATACATGAAAAAGTTTCCTCCTCATTTATATCTTTCCAACGCCGTATCATTCGTATCATTCTGACAAATGGTTTGGAAAAATTTACAAAAATACGCTCATAGACACTCTTAGTCAACCACACCGTTTTCAAAACTCCTTTAAAACTCTGAGGAATCTCAACAAATAACCAACATATGAAAGTTGCACCTATTTCATAGATTTCCAACCCCATATCACATGCTTTATTTCGACGAACGGTTAAAAAACTAAAGTGAAAACCGTACTGAAAAAATCAAAAACAAAATCACATTTCGATAAATTTGAAACTGCTCTTAAACCATAAAGAACTAGAGAGTATAATCTACATGAAAAAGTTGGATCTTGACGATATCTTTCCAATTCGATATCATTTTCTTCATTATGGCAACCGGTTTGGGTAAAAACGCAAAAATACAATCGTTGCAGATCATGAGGCGTCCACCATTTTCGAAACTGCTCTTAAACCGCGATGAATCTCGAAAAGTGTTCAACATGGCAAAGTTGCGCATATTACATAGCTATCCAATGGTATATTATACGCCTGGTTATGAGAAATAGTTTAGAAACCGGAGCAAAAAACTATCAAAAAATGCATTCAGTTTTTTTGCTCTAATTGCAATGCTCGTTTGTTAGGTGTGCAGTGCAGTCGCGTTAACGTGTAGTGCGGAAGTGATGTCAGAATAGTTATTCTGCACCAAGTGTTAGAATAGATGGTATATATATATATTCACGAAAAATGAAAATGAAAAATCATAATTAATGAATTAAATAATGTAATAAAAATAAACTAAAATATATAGAAATACAAAATAATGTGTACCAAGACAATAAACTAAAATGAAAGTACACAACAAATGGCGTTGGCCGCGTGGGCCAACACTAGGAAACACACCACCGCCCCATCAAATCCAACCACCCATAATGACCAAGCCCCCGGCCGCCGTCGCCATCTTCAACTCCACACCAGCGCCGTCTCCATCTCCACCTTCACTGTCACCGTTGTCGTCTCCTTGCATCCAATGTTGCCGCATCAAGGACCCGCTAGCCTCGTCGCCTCCACCGCTGTTGTCATCTCCATCGCCGTCTTCTCCATCGCCGTCCCCATGCTGTGGTCTTCGCGTCCACCACAGCACCCTTGCCGTGATCTCCTCCTCCACTGCCGCCATCAAGGACCCACGTGCCCCCTCGTCTCCATCAGCAGTGAGTAATTGTAGTGTAGAATTTGCTTGTGTAAATGTACTATAAAAAATTTCGGTGTTTACTCACAACATATGCCATGGGTAGGCTAAAGATGGTGGGAACCGAAGTGACACCAGCGGGCGCTAGGGACGAGGTTGGTACAAGCATGGAACACACGATGTATCCAGGTTCAGGGCTCTCCGTAGAGATAACACCCCTAATCCTACCGGAATATATAATGCACCAATGAGGCTACAATGTGCTCCTGGAGCTCTTCTATGAAGGAGGAAGAAGGAGCATCCCGCTCGCGTCTACCTTTCCTATACGAGTGTGTGTGTGAAGAATTGACCGACCCTCTACAAGGAGGGGGGTGGGGGTTTTATAGATGAACCCACCGACCTACAAATAAAGATAAAAGTACATGAGTGGGGCCCGGCTGGCAGCCTCGTCGGCTGGCCAGGGGGCCCACTGGGGTCTTGTCTTGTCGCTGGAGGGGCCCGCCGGCTGCGAGGTCCCATGTGGCTATGGGATCCGCCGGCTAGACAGTGAGGCTCTCGCGTAAGGCCGACACAGGACACATGTAGTACGTCCGACGTCGTCTTGTGAGATTCGTCATGGGGTGCCAGTACAGCCGTCTCCACTGTTCCCCCGCTGAGTGTGATAATGGCGTGGGACTTTGACGGGCCGACACTGTGCAGGATGATGGATCGGAGCCGGAGTAGGTCAGCGGCATGGCCGCTAACACAATACCTACCGTGCGCTCCAATCCTGTACCTTGGTTGACGCGTATTCACCTTTAACCGTAGGGTATCGTCATGACCTACAGTCTCATGTGACTTGAGCTCCCTAGCCGGCTAGTCACTTCACTAGCCGGCCTGGGAACGGCTGTCACGCCTCTAGCCGGTCGGCGCAGCTTACACGGCCAGAGGAAGGTAGCCGTCTCGCCCCTAGCCGGCAGGACCTTCCTAGCCGACGAGAGAGATTCGGTCGTCTCACCCCCAGCCGGCAGGAGCTTCCTATCCAGCGAGGGGGATTTGTGCCTCATAGAATGATTCATGATGTTCCTTCAAGGTAGAAGGCAAAGGAGTAGGCTCGATGAGCTTACCGCGGGGTTATCCCCCCGTGATTAGTCCCCGAAGCAGGGGAGGCCCTCCACCTTGGGGCGGTAGGCCTCGCCGGCTTGAGTTATTTGTTGTTGATCCCCTTCCGCCGCCTGCGGCAGGAGGCACCGGCTCGGAAGCCGGCTAGCTTCCAAGGGACGCCTCGGCTTCGTCGCAAGTTGCGCAGGTTGCGCCACATGCCAGGCCCTGGCCCGATGTGATGATGATTTGCTCAGATGATGGGTATGGACCTGAGCCCTAGGTCCCGCCATGACGCCCCCTCTGCCCTCGCGCGACGGATCCTTTACGGATTTACTATGCAACGGTTGGGTTTCAGGAGGCGTTAATGTGCCTGTAATAATCGGGGGAGGTGGGCATCGTGCGCACGGGATCCCCTCCCCACGATCCATTGTGGGGGTTCAAATGGGGTGCGGGAGCACCGAGGAGGCCATTCGCTCCCTTCTCGCCCCGCACCTGCGCCCCTTCCTTTCCTAAGCCGAGAGAAAGAAGGAGCTTTGCTTCGTCTTCGTCATCGCGCAGGCCATCGCTGCCGACCACCTCGAGCTACATCCTAGCCATCACGCCACCCTCCGCCAAGTCTAGCGGCGCTTGGGTTGGCAGCGACATTTGCGACGCAACATCGAGGCGCTCCACCACCGCCGTATGCTGCCTCCCACAACACTTGTGGCGGCACGGGTGCCCGGAGCCAAAGCGGCTCCAACTCCGAAGGAGGGAGAGGTGGTAGTTTTCAAGGAACACTTCTACCGGGGCTTCGGACTCCCAGTGGGATATTTCTTCGCCCGCTTTCTCAACTTGTTCGGCGTGCAGCCGCATCATTTGGCGCCTAACTCAATTATGCAGCTTGCCTCTCTCGTTGTCTTATGCGAGGGCTTCCTGGGGATTGAGCCCCGCCTCGACCTATGGCACAAGCTGTTTTTCTTTAAACAACAATATGTGAAGATGGACAAGGCTGAGGTGGCCAAGCTCAAGGGCCCGAGGAGAATGACACCGTGCGACACGGCGCTGGTGCATCACCGAACATCGTCCGGCTTCCCTCAAATGTCGCTTCAAGACTCCATCAAGATGTGGTAGACGGGGTTCTTCTACATGAAGAACGTCGATCCCTCCCACGACTGCATCAACATGCCCCCTTCGCCATCACTCCTCCGACGGCGAAGACAAACTAGAAGGTGACGTACCCGAATCCCATCACCGAGGTGACGCAGATATGTACCCACCTCGAGAACCTGAAGATTCACGGCCTTCTAGGCCGCGACCTGCTCGCCACCATGGTATCTCGCCGGATTTTGCCTCTGCAGAGACGGCCGCATCTGATCTGTCAGATGGGTGGCCGCCACGACCCTTGCCGACTCTCAACCAAGAATTTTCAACACGGTGCGATGGCCTGGAACGTGAACTTGATCTCCTCCGCCAACATGGATGACGGCGGGGACTGGGAATGGGGAATGCCCCCCTACGACCGAGCCCATCCGGCTCCGGCGGTAAGTGCCTCCCCAAATCCGCTTTATTCATCATGAACTTGTTGTCTTGCTTTCTTGAGCCGGATGCGCACTCGTTTATCCAAATGTTCGAGAGCCTCCACGAGCTTGATCCGCCAGCCGACGATGTGGAGGCGTCGGACCCCTCAGAGATTGAGGATGAGGGGATGATGGAGCCACGAGCCACAGTCTCCGGAGATTCGGAGGAAACATTGGAGTCGGAGGACTCCGCGCCGCCTAGTGAGCATTTAAAGCTTTCCCTTCTTGACTGGGCAGACGATGACGAGACGCCGCCTACTCTGCATGATGCATCCTTCGGAGAGGATCTAGTGGATCTGGAGGAAGTCTCCAGCCATCCTCCGACTCGAGGTCATCGCACTGCTGGCGAGACGACAGCGCCTAGCGAGGTGGCCAGGAACAAGGGCAAGGGAGCCGCCACGTCCAAGCTGGCCCCCAAGCGTGCCGCAACGGGACCTCCAGCCGTAGTACGAGGAGGCGACACCAAGAAGCATCGCGCCGGCACCGGCAGCAAGCGGGTGCCCGTCGTGGCAGGGTAAAAGCCCTTTGTTATCTCTTTTTGATTTGTTGTGTGAGGATAGATTCCTCAAATTGTACTCGGCAGGGACGCCGAAGATGTGGAGGAGGAAACCGCCTCCACCACCGAGCGAGCCGCATGGGAGGCTGCTAATGCTACCAAGAAGGCGTTGGACAACGAGTCCACCCTTCGCTGGGAAACAGCGGCTCGCAAGACGGTCGTGGGCCAATCTAAGTCTAGCGAGGCCGAGAAGCCCGCCAAGGAGAAACGGTCGAAGACCAAGCATGACCCCGCCAAGCGAGCTCGCGTGGAGGAGCCAGCTAGCGAGGCGGCTCCGAAGCGCGCCCAAGGGGCCGAGCTGGCCACATCTGCCGAGCCGGCCGCCTCCAGACCAGTGGACCTCGAGGTGATCCCGGACACGCCTGAAGCTGATGTAGACGGCGCGCCGGAGATGACCATGGAGGCGACGGAAGCGACAATAGATGTGCCGAAGACGGACGATTCACCCCCAACTGCGGAGACGGCGCCGGCCGGACCGTCAAGGGAGCCGGCCACCAACCCACCACCTGGAGACGGCACTATCGTCGTGGTCAGCCGTGGCCCGGCCGCCCAGGAGCCGGCCCCATCGCCGAGAGCCGGCCCATGAGGACTTGGCGCGTGGCCAATGCCGAGCGTGCAGCGCTGCCCCCAGGCGCCGAGCTCAGCGGTGTCCAGGAGCTGTTGTCGGTGTTCTCCAGCAGCTGTGACAAGGTAAAGCAGGCAGCCCTGGTGGCCCGGTACGACCTGGAACGCCTCGAAGACCGAACCAGGGTGAGTCCCCTACCTTTTGCATCTTCTTTGCTTTGGTTTAGCTTTTTCATTCTTGCTCTTGAATCACTGGGGGCGCGCCAACGCACCCACTGGGTGTAGCCCCCGAGAATCGGGTCGGCCAAGCATTGGTCAGGCCGAATCTCATTGTGTTATGCTCACACTTTCTTTTTTAGTGGGGGCGCGCTAGCGCACCCACTACGTGTAGCCCCCGAGAATCGGGCCTGCTAAGAGTTAGCCGGGCCAAATCTTACTTCTTGCTTTATTTGTCTTGTTCATAGAAGCTTCTTGTACAGCCAAGTGCAGGCGTATAACGTGATGCGGGCCCAGATCCAGGCGGTTGAAGGCCAAGTCGGCAATCTTCAGGGTCGGCTGGTGATACGTCTCCAACATATCTATATTTTTTTATGGTTCCATGCTATTATCTTGTCAACTTTGGATGTTTTATATGCATGAATATGCTATTTTATATCTTTTCGAGGACTAACCTATTAACTCAGTGCCTAGTGCGAGTTTTTGTTTTTTCCGAGTTTTTGACCTTTTTCAGAACGGCGTCCAAATGGAATAAAACTTTCGCGATGATTTTTTTGGACCAAAAGAGACCCCCGAAGTTTTGGAAGAAGGCCAGAAGAGTCACGAGGGAGTCACAAGCCCAGGAGGCGCGACCCCCCCTAGGCCGCACCTAGCAGGCTTATGACCTCCTCGTGGGCCCAACTGACGTAATTCCACCACCATAAATTCCTACAAATACGGAAACCCCCAAAAAGAAACCTAGATCGGGAGTTCCGCCGCCCAAAGCCTCTGTAGCCTTTAAAAACCAATCTGGAGCCCGTTCCTGCACCCTACCGGAGGGGGAATCCATCTCCGGTGGCCATTTTCATCATCCCAACGATCTCCATGACTAGGAGGGAGTAGTTCTCCCTCAGGGCTAAGGGTATGTACCAGTAGCTATGTGTTAGATCTCTCTCTCTCGTTTTCTTAAGATGTTTTGATCTCGATGTACCGCGGGCTTTGCTACTATAGTTGGATCTTATGATGTTCTTCCCCCTCTCCCTTCTTGTAATAAATTGAGTCTTTAAGAACACTTGATGTATGTCTTGCACGTGTCTATCTGTGGTGACAATGGGATATTCATGTGAGTACTTGATGTATGTTTTGGTGATCAACTTGCAGGTTTCGTGACATCGGGAACCTATGCATATGGGTTGGCACACGTTTTGACTCTCTGGTAGAAACTTTGGGGCACTCTTTGAAGTTCTATGTGTTGGTTGAATAGATGATTCTGAGATTGTGTGATGTATATCGTATAATCATGCCCACGGATACTTGAGGTGACAATGGAGTATCTAGGTGACATTAGGGTCTTGGTTGATGTGTCTCTTAAGGTGTTATTCTAGTACGAACTCTAGGATAGATTGAACGGAAAGAATAGCTTCGTGTTATTTTACTACGGACTCTTGAATAGATCGATCAGAAAGAACAACTTTGTGGTGGTTTCGTACCCGACAATAATCTCTTCGTTTTTTCTTTGCTACTAGTGACTTTGGAGTGACTCTTTGTTGCACGTTGAGGGCTAGTTATATGATCCAATTATGTTATCATTGTTGAGAGAACTTCACTAGTGAAAGTATGAACCCTAGGCCTTGTTTCCATGCATTGCAATACCATTCGTGCTCGCTTTTATTATTAGTTACCTTGCTGTTTTTGTAATTTCAGATTACAAAAAACTATATCTACCATCCATATTGCACTTGTATCACCATCTCTTCGCCGAACTAGTGCACCTATACAACTTACCATTGTATTGGGTTTGTTGGGGACACAAGAGACTCTTTGTTATTTGGTTGCAGGGTTGCTTGAGAGAGACCATCTTCATACTACGCCTCCCGCGGATTGATAAACCTTAGGTCACCCACTTGATGGAAAATTTCTACTGTCCTACAAACCTCTGCACTTGGAGGCCCAACAACGTCTACAAGGATAAGGTTGCGTAGTAGACATCAAGCTCTTTTCTGGCGCCGTTGCCGGGGAGGTTAGCGCTTGAAGGTATATCTTTAGATCTTGTAGTCGAATCTTTTAGTTTCTTGTTTTATCACTAGTTTAGTCTATAAAAGAAAATTACAAAAAATGGAATTAAGGATTCCTCATATGCTTCATCTTTTTAATGTCTTTCGTGAAAATGATGGGAAGGAAAATTGTGCTCAAGTGCTAGAAGAAGAATTACATAGAATGCTTGGCATAAAATATGTGAATGATGAGCATGATTGCAATGTTGTTAGTATGAATACTTTGAATATCCATGATGCCAATGTTGATTGCACCATTCATGATGAAAATGTTTCCTATAAGCATGTGGTATATGTGGAGTGCCTAGAGTTTGCAAATATATACCTAAAAGGGCAAATAGATTTTGTAACAGGAATAAGTATTTAGAAACTAAATGGTTGCATGAAAGGCTAGCTTATTGTGTTGAAGAATTTTATTTTCTTCGCATTACTTGTGATCTTTGCAATGAAAGAGCTCATTTAATTTCCAATGCAAATTCTTTCATGATCAAGTGGTGTCCAAAAATTGTGATAACTTCACTACCTTCGAGCGTCGTAATGAACTTAGTCTACTTTTGGGGTATGAAGACATGAAACATAAAACTAAGAGCCTTCCAAATTGGGCTATCATGAAAGTGCTTGATTTTGATCTAGAAGAAATTTATTTTTATTGTGCGGTGAATTGCATTGAGAATCCCTACATTGCCAATTACTTAAAGACAAGGAAACAAATAGAAGGTAAAGATAATACTAACGAAGGGGAAGAGGTTTCCCAATACCCTCCTATTATTTCTTATGATGAATCAGGTAACAAGGAGGAGCTTTCTATGCAACCAACCTCTCCAAAAAGAAGCTTGGAAGAATTAAGTAAATCTTCACATGGGGTGAAGAAGAAGAAAAGAAGAAAAAGTAAAGGTAAAGAGGTATCTCTCCCAAATAATGTTGCTCCTATTATTGATATGCCTCATGAGAATGAATTAAAAATAAATGTGGAGGATGACAATAATTTCTATACTCTTGGTGCTATTCATACTATTAATGATGAGAGTGATTATGTCTATGATATGAAAAAACACAAGCTTGGGGATGCTACGTTTGACGAGAATGACATGTTTGAAAATATATTTGCTACAATTAAAGTTTGTCCCAAGCTTGTGGATGCTTCATTAAATGAAGATGATCCTTTTAGTCCCCCCACTTTGAGTGATCAAATTAACTATGACTATTGCATACCTCCTATCTATGATGATTATTGTGATGATACTTATGCTATAAAGAAGAAAGACGATAAAACTTGTCACAATTATCAGTACCCATTTTCTAAACCTTGCTTTTTCAATGTGGAAACTATTTGTAGTATTCAAGTCTTTTATGGCACTCACACTATTAATCATGAGAATAAATTTGCTTATGTGGAAGGTAGTAAAATTTCTATGCTTGTAGATCATGAAAAGAATGTTGTAGGTGCTCGTTATATTGTTGAATTCATTCATGATGCTACTGAAAATTATTATGAGCGAGGATCATATGCTTCTACATATTGCAATAATATCAAGCTTCCTCTCCATGTGTTGAAACTTTTGAGGTCATGCTTGTTTTGCCTTCCTATGCTAGATGATTCTTGATCCAATAAGTTGTTTTTTCACAAAATCCCTGTGCACAGGAAGTGGATTAAACTTAAATGTGTTAGTCATATGCTTCATGATGCTCCTGTTATGTTTCAATTCTTATCTTTTATGTGAGCATCATTGAAATCATCATGCCTAGCTTGAAATGCATTAAAGAAAAGTGCTTGTTGGGAGACAACCCAATATGTCTCCTTACTGTTTTTGTGTGTTCACATGATTAAGATACTGTATTAATCATGTTTTATTGCCTTAGTTTCAATAAAGTGCCATGTAAAGCCTTTATGATTAGTTTGGGTGATTGTTGTTTGATCATGCTGAAAATGACAAAAACTTTGCGCTCACGAAATCATTTCTAATTTCTATCCACAGAGTGCTTTTACGTTGATTCTTTTTTCTGCGGATTTATATACAAATTTCCTTAATTGTCATAACTTTTTCTGAATTTTTGGAGGTGCAGAAGTATGGTTATTATTCAGATGATTACAGACTGTTCTCTTTTTGATAGATTCTGTTTTCAATGCATAGTTTGCTTGTTTTGGTGTTTCCATAGATTATATTGAGTAATATAAATTGTGGAAATAGTAAGATACAGTAGGCATTGTGTGAAAATAATTATGAGTCTTGTTTTGACAGTACCCAAGTGATTGATTTGCTCGTTATCATACTAACCCATCTCACGAAGTTCCGTTAAGTTTTGTGTTGTGTAGTTTTCAAGTTTTGGGTAGAGTTTCGATGGACTATGGAACAAGGAGTGGCAAGAGCCTAAGCATGGGGATACCCAAGGCACCCCAAAGACATATTCAAGGACACCAAAGAGCCTAAGCTTGGGGATGCCCCGGGAAGGCATCCCCTCTTTCATGTTCAATCCATCGGTAACTTTACTTGGGGCTATATTTTTATTCACCACATGATATGTGTTTTGCTTGGAGCGTCGTATATTATAGGATTCTTTGCTTTTTGTTTTGTCACAATCATCCTTGTTGTACACCTTTTTGAGAGGGACATGCACTCATCGTGAATTTGCTAGAATACTCATTGAGCTTCACTTATATCTTTTGAGCTAGATAATTTTGCTCTAGTGCTTCACTTTAATCTTTTTAGAGCACGGCGGTGTCCTATTTTGTAGAAATAAAAACTCTCGATCTTCAGTTATATCTTTTTGAGAGTGCTCTCTCTAAGTAACTTGGTAATTGGCATGTGCTATGAAATTAGTCCTAAATATGATAGGCATCCAAAGAGCATATAATAAAAACTTTCATATTCAAGTGCATTGATCAATAAGAGGAGTTTGATTCCTCACAATTAGTTTTGACATATGGATATGGTAATATTAGAGTCATGTTAGTAGAGTGTTTTGAATCTAGAAATACTTGTGTTGAGGTTAGTTATTCCCGTAGCATGCACGTATGGTGAACCACTATGTTAGGAAGTCGGAGCATAATTGATTTATTGATTGTCATCCTTTGTGTGGCGGTCGGGATCGCGTGATGGTTAACACCTACAAACCCTTCCCCTAGGAGTATGCGTTTAGCACTTTGTTTCGATTACTAATAAAAACTTTCGCAATAAGTATATCAGTTCTTCACGACTAATGTGAGTCCATAGTATAGATGCACTTTTACCTTCCACCATTGCTAGCCTCTCTAGTACCGCGCAACTTTCGCCGGTGCACAAACCCACCATATACCTTCCTCAAAATAGCCACCATACCTACCTATTATGGCATTTTCATAGCCATTCCGAGATATATTGCCATGCTACTCCCACCGTTCTATCTCATACATGTGCCGTCACTTTCATATTGCCATTGCATGATCGTAAGATAGCTAGCGAGATGTTTCAACGTCATACGCTAAGCTAGATCATTGCACATCCCGGTACATTGCCGGAGGCATTTCATATAGAGTCATCATTGTTCTAAGTATTGAGTTGTAAGTAAATAAAAGTGTGAAGATCATCATTATTAGAGAATTGTCCCATGTGAGGAAATAAAAAAAATGAAAAAAAGAGAGGCCAAAGAGCCCAAACAAAAATAATGAGAAAAAAAGAGAGAATGGACAATGCTACTATCTTTTTCCACACTTGTGCTTCAAAATAGCACCATGTTCTTCATGATAGAGAGTCCCTTGTTTTGTCACTTCCTTATACTAGTGGGAATTTTCATTTTATAACTTGGCTTGTATATTCCAATGAGGGCTTCCTCAAAATTGCCCTAGGTCTCCATGAGCAAGCAAGTTGGGTGCACACCCACTAGTTTTCTTTTTGAGCTTCCATACACTTATAGCTCTAGTGCATCCGTTGCATGGTAATCCCTACTCATTCACATTGTTATCTATTGATGGACATCTCCATAGCCCATTGATACGTCGAGTCAATGTGACCATCTCCTTTTTACATCACAACCTCCACCACACTCTATTCCACCTATAGTGCTATGTCCATGGCTCACGCTCATATATTGTGTGAGAGTTCAAAAAGTTTGAGAAAGTAAGAGTGCAAAAACAATTACTTAGCCAATACCGGGGTTCTGCATGATTTAAATTCGTTGTATGGGGTTGATGGAGCATAGCCAGACTATATGATTTTGTAGCGATAACTTTCTTTGGCCTTGTTATTTCAAAATTTCATGATTACTTTGCTAGTATGCTTGAAGTATTATTGTTTTCATGTCAATAGTAAACTATTGTTTTGAATCTTACGAATCTGAACATTCATGCCACAAGATAGAAGTTACAAAGGACAAATATGTTAGGTGGCATTCCACATCAAAAATTCGGTCTTTATCACTTCCCTACTTGAGCACGAGCAGGAGTTAAGCTTGGGGATGCTTGATACGTCTCCAACGTATCTATAATTTTTGATGGTTCCATGCAATTATCTTGTCAACTTTGGATGTTTTATCTGCATGAATATGCTATTTTATATATTTTTTGGGACTAACCTATTAAATCACTGCCTAGTGTCAGTTTTTATTTTTCTGACTTTTTGACCTTTTTCAGAACGGAGTCGAAATGGAATAAAACTTTCGCGATGATTTTTTTGGACCAAAAGAGACCCCCGAAGCTTTAAAACAAGGCGAGAAGAGCCACAAGGGAGTCACAAGCCCAGGAGGCGCGGCCCCCCTAGGCCGCACCTAGCAGGCTTGTGACCTCCTCGTGGGCCCAACCAATGTAATTCCACCGCCATAAATTCCTGTAAACACAGAAACCCCCAAAAAGAAACCTAGATCGGGAGTTCCGCAGCCGCATGCCTCTGTAGCCACCAAAAACAAATCTGGACCCCGTTCTGGCACCCTGTCGGAGGGGGAATCCATCTCCGGTGGCCATCTTCATCATCCCGGCGATCTCCATGACGAGGAGGGAGTAGTTCTCCCTCGGGGCTGAGGGTATGTACCAATAGCTATGTGTTTGATCTCTCTCTCTCATTTTCTTGAGATGTTTTGATCTCGATGTACCGTGGGCTTTGCTACTACAGATGGATCTTATGATGTCCTTCCCCCTCTCCCTTCTTGTAATGAATTGAGTTATCCATTTGGAGTTATCTTATCGGATTGAGTCTTTAAGAACACTTGATGTATGTCTTGCACGTGTCTATCTGTGGTGACAATGGGATATTCATGTGAGTACTTGATGTATGTTTTGGTGATCAACTTGCGGGTTTCGTGACATTGGGAACCTATGCATATGGGTTGGCACAAGTTTTGACTCTCCGGTAGAAACTTTGGGGCACTCTTTGAAGTTCTATGTGTTGGTTGAATAGATGATTCTGAGATTGTGTGATGCATATCGTATAATCCTGCCCACGGATACGTGAGGTGACAATGGAGTATCTAGGTGACATTAGGGTCTTGGTTGATGTGTGTCGTAAGTTGTTATTCTAGTACGAACTCTAGGATAGATTGAACGGAAAGAATAGCTTCGTGTTATTTTACTACGGATTCTTGAATAGATCGATCAGAAAGAATTAGTTTGTGGTGGTTTCGATCAGAAATAATCTCTTTGTTTGTTCTCCGCTATTAGTGACTTTGGAGTGACTCTTTGTTGCACGTCGAGGGCTAGTTATATGATCCAATTATGTTATCATTGTTGAGAGAACTTCACTAGTGAAAGTATGAACCCTAGGCCTTGTTTCCGCATATTGCAATACTGTTCGTGCTCGCTTTTATTATTAGTTACCTTGCTGTTTTTGTAATTTCAGATTACAAAAACCTATATCTACCATCCATATTGCACCTGTATCGCCATCTGTTCGCCGAACTAGTGCACCTATACAACTTACCATTGTATTGGGTGTGTTGGGGACACAAGAGACTCTTTGTTATTTGGTTGCAGGGTTGCTTGAGAGAGACCATCTTCATCCTACACCTCGTCCGGATTGATAAACCTTAGGTCACCCACTTAATTGATAAACCTCTGCACTTGGAGGCCCAACAACGTCTACAAGGAGAAGGTTGCATAGTAGACATCAAGCTCTTTTCTGCTGGACGCTGTCGTCTCGGAGCGAGACGCCTTGTCCGAGGCGGACAAGCAGATCTAACAGCAGCTGGGTCTTCTCTAGACAAAGAAGAAGGATCGTGAGGCGGCCCGACAGGCAGAACTGGAGCAGCTGCGCGCCACCCTTCAGGAGAAGGACACCTCCCACATTGCCGACACGGAGCGCCTTAAGACGGATCATCTCGGGGAGATGAAGCTCAAGGACGCTGCCCTGAAAGAGATGGAGGTCACCCTGACCCAAATGCAGGCTCAGCTAGCTAAGCAGATGGAGGCGGCCCAGACCCTCCTAGGCGAGCTCTCCCGCGTGGCTGAAAAGAGCGCTGTACGGGAGCGTGAGGCCTTGGAGGAAGCCCGTGAGACCGACATCCATTTCAACCATAAGTTTTTCTTTGTCTTGGCTTATTCTTTTTTTTCGTTAGCCTCCCCCTTATTCTTCTTTGCACCACTTCCCATACCCCAGGAATCTTTCCTGGGACACAGGAAGCGGCTGAAACGGCTGTGGAGACCAGCCGCGAGGAGCGTCGCGCTGCTGGTGAGGAGGTGGATGCCGACGCCGGCTAGTCTGTGGAGGAGATTGCCGTTGGCGTCAAGGCGCGCCTGCTCATACTGGCCAACTCCCTGGAGCGGCTCCAGAGCACGGGTTTGTCAATGATGAGGGCGTTGTGGCCCGACGCCGTGGAGCCGGCGTCAATGAGTCGGCTGTCCCGCTGGCTTGAAGCCGGCAGCACCTGCCTCGACGCCTGGCGCGCGTCAGCCGCGCATGCTGGTGCATACCTGGCGCTTCTCTTGGCCAAGTCCTGGTATCGAAAGCTGGACTTGGGCAAGCTCGCAGCGCAGCGCGCCGGCTCGAAGGGGGAGCTACAGGCCATGGAGGATCAGTTGCAGGTGGGGGCCAGCGGCATTGCTTCTTTCGCCACCTCGGACGAGCTCAACTTGGAGCGTGATAAAGATGGCATTGTGGTCCCTGAGGACTTGTTCCATCTTCAGCCTTACGACGTCGACGACAGTTTTGCTGAGGCGTCCCTTGAGGAGGAGGTTGCCGACTCCAGCAGCGAGGCCTACGCGGACTCGACCGCGAAGGACGGTGTCGGAGGCTCTCGAGGTGGAGACGGTGCATCCGTCTCAGGCGTAGCCGGCGATGGTGAAGCAACCACTTCAGGAGCTGCATCCGGGGCCACAGACGGAGCCGCCGCCCCTTAGCTTGTCCTTTTTGTTTTTTGTTGTCTGCATTTTATCATCAGTCCATCAGTTCCACCCACTGGGGTGTCTTATTGAAATGAACTTCGGCCGTGGGCCTTTAAATGCTTTTGAATGTAATATGTGCTTATGTCATTCTGCATTGAATTTGTAAGCACTATGCTTGCTGACTCATATTTTCATCTTTTGATTCCTGTTTGACTCCTTTTTCTCCAACTACTTTATTCTCTCCAACATCCACCTCGCTAGGCCGATAGCCGGGAGCCGGGTTGTGACTGGGACGAGGCTTCTGCCTTTGAGAATATCGGACTTAGATTTTTTGAAGCCATCAAGACTTTAAGATTCAAAAATGAGCTAACAAAGGTTGGCTAGAAAATAAGATCGAAAGTGATCGAACCGACCCGAGCCGGCAACCCTTTTTTGTAATTGAACTTTTTATGCAACCGGCCTTCCCTGCCACCGCCTCGTTAGCCGGACAGCCGGGAGCTGGTCTGTAGCTTGTGCGAGACGACAAGGGTTCGACCCGTCGTACATCATATGCTCATCTACAACAAAGGAAATTGTTCGGGCCGGCTAGCGAGCCCCCGAACCCGTGGAGCCGGACTAGGGGACTCACAAATGAGTGAAAAACTCTTGCCATGAATCAGAAAGTGGTGTGTCTCAAGCATCGGCTTGAAACACCCATTGCATTCATTGAAAATCCTGAAAAGGGAGGAAGATAGATACGTACATGCTCTTTTCTTTGTTTTCTCTTGCATTCTAGCAATAGAACGGGTGAAGCAATGCCACGTTCCATGGACACTCCGTTTCCTGGGTGGAGTCGTCTCTCTTGCGCTTCCTTGGCTTCTGGGCGTCGATCATATAGTATGCATTGTTATGCAATGCCCGGCTGATGATGAAAGGTCATTCCCATGGGGAAGAGAGCTTGTGCTGGACGGCTATTCGCTGGATTCTTCTGAGCACCAAGTCCCCTCACTGAAGAAGAGAGGCTTGATTTTCTTGTTGTGGTAGTACCTCAGCTTCTGTTGATACATGGCCGTCCGGCTCAAGGATAGATCCCGTGCCTCCTCGAGCATGTCGATGTCATCTTGTCTTTCCTCCTTCGCTTCAGTCTCTGTGTATAAGGTGACCCGAGGCAAGTCGACCTCGACATCCGTGGGGATGATTGCCTCGGACCCGTATACCAGAAAGAATGGTGTGAAGCCGGTTGACCGGTTCGGCGTGGTCCGGAGGTTCCACAACACAGCCGGCAGCTCTTCAATCCAGCAGCCGGCTGACCTAACAAGTGGCGCCACCAGCCTTGGCTTGATGCCAGCCAAGATCAGGCCGTTCGCCCTCTCCACCTAGCCATTGGATTGTGGGTGCGCCACCGAGGCCAAGTCGAGCCCGATGCCTTCCTTGGAGTAGTAGAGTGCCAAACCACCCTTTGCGAACTTGGTGCTATTGTCTGTGATGATGTTGTAGGGGATGATGTAGTGGACAATGATATCCTTGATGAACCTGGCGGTTGTGGGGCCGTCAAGCTTCTTTATGGGCCTAGCCTCAATCCATTTGGTAAATTTGTCGATAGCCACCAAGGGGTGCGTCATGCCGCCTCGAGCGGTCTTGAATGGCCCCACCATATCCAACCCCCAGACGGCAAACGACCTTGACAGGGGGATGGTTTGGAGGGTTTAGGCCGGCATGTGGCTCTGCACGCTGAAGCGTTGGCATCCTTCACACTTGTTGACCATGTCCACCGCCTCCTCGAGGGTCGTGGGCCAGTAGAATCCGTGGAGGAACGCCTTGGCCACCAGGGTTCTAGAGGTGCCATGATGCCCACACTCACCCTGATATATGTCTCTAAGGATCTCCTACACCTTTCCTGACTCGACGCAGCGCTTGAACACGCCAGTCACGCTACGCCGAACCAGCTCATGATTGATGATGGCGTAGGCTGTTGATCAACGCTGAATCTTCCTTGCCTCTGCCTCATCTTGAGGAAGTTCGCCGCGAAGAAGGAAGGCCAAGATGGGTTGAGCCCACGACGGAGCCGACACAAGAGCTGGCTCCGTCTCGACTTGAGTATCAGGGGCTTCTGCATCTCCCGCGCTTGTTGAAGCAGCCACAGGCTCGAGACTTTCTTTCTGTGATGCTGTTGTGGCAGCCGGCACGCCGTCTACCTCCATGACGACCACCCACTAGGTGTCGAGCCGACAGGATTCGAGGCTTGGCGTAGCCAGAATTATTGTTGTAGACGGCGAAGCAATCGTATCCGACGAAGCGGTTGTAGCCAACACAACACTTGGAGTCGTCAGAGCCAGCGTGGCCGGCAGAGTAGCTGTAGCCGACAAAGCTGGTGTAGCCGACATCATTGGTACTGAAGGATTTGCCAACACAAAAATCGATGCCGACTCCAGAGACGGCCTGATGGAGGGCTTGTGCAATTGCTCGAGGGAGACGCCGGCTGGAATTGCCTTCCTTGTAGAGCCGATCTTGGCTAAGGTATCAACCGCCTCGTTGTCTGCCCTCGGGACATGATGAAACTCACAACCCTCGAAAGGGTCGTTGAGCTGCTGGATGAGGAAGCGATAGCTCGCCATGTTGGCGTCCCTGGCATCCCATTTGCCACAGACTTGCTGCACCACGAGATCCAAGTCGCCTAAGCAAAGGATCCTCCGGATGCCAATCTCTCTCGCAAGCCGGAGGCCATGAGCGAGTGCTTCGTACTCGGCGGCGTTGTTGGAGGCGGAGAAGTGTATCTGGAGACCATACTTGAGTTGGTCTCCTTTCGGAGACGTCAAGACGATGCCGGCTCCCAGACCCGTTCGCATCTTCAAGCCGTCAAAGTGCATCCACCAATGAGTGGAGTCTGGAGGTGGCGGCATGAATTGGGTTTCGGCCCAATCGACAATCCGCCACCACCTGGGATTTGATGGCAGTGCGCGGCTCGTAGCGGATGTCGTGGTCGGCCATGGAGATGGACCACTTGGCAATCAGGCCCGTAGCATCACAGTTGCCCATGATTTCAGAAAGTGGAGTAGTGCTCACCATAGTAATGGCATGCTCTTGGAAGTATTGCTTCCACTTATTTGTGGCAAGGTAAACACCATAACACATCTTTTGATAGTGGGGGTAGTTTTGCTTGGAGGCGGACAAGACCTCGTTGAGGTAATAGATAGGGTGTTGCACTAACAGTACCTTGCCCTCCTCCTTGCGTTCTACTACCAAAACCACACTGACCACGCGAGTGGTCGCTGCAATGTATATGAGAATGGGTTCCCTTTCAGCCGGCGCCGCCAAGATTGGCAGGCTTGAGATGACGCGCTTGAGGTCGCGGAAGGCTTCGTCCGCCTGGTCGTTCCACTCGAACTTGGTTGTTTTCTTCATTAGCTGATAGAGTGGAAGTGCCTTCTCGCCCAGCCGGCTGATGAACCGGCTAAGGGACGCCAGGCAGCCGACTAACTTCTCGACGTCAAGGATTCGAGCCGGATTCACCATCCGCTCGATGGTTCCGATCTTCTCAGGGTTCACTTCGATGCCACGAGCGGACACGAAGAACCCCAAGAGTTTGCCGCCTGGAACCCCGAAGACACATTTCTCTAGGTTGAGCCGGATCTTGTACTCGTGCAGATTGGTGAATGTCTCCCACAAATCTTCAAGGAGACTGAAGTGTTGCTTGGTCTTGACGATGATATCATCCACATAGACATGGATTTTCCCGTCGATCTGCGGCAGGAGGCATTGCTGCATGCAGCGCTGAAGCATAGCACCAACGTTCTTCAGACAAACGTCATGGTGGTGTAGCAGTAGGCCCCGAAGGGCGTGATGAAGGAGGTCTTGAGGCGACCAGCTAGATCCAGCTTGATTTGATGGTAGCCTGAATAAGCGTCCAAAAAGGACAGCAATTCGCAGCCGCTGTGGAGTCGATCACTTGATCTATCCTAGGCAGGGCGAAAGGGTCTTTCGAGCACGCCTTATTCAAGCTCATGTAGTCGATACACATTCCCCATGTGTTGTTCTTCTTCAGCACCAGGACTGGATTGGCCAACCAGTCCGGGTGGAAAACCTCCGTTATGAAGCCGGCTGCGAGCAGCCGGGCGATCTCTTCTCCAATTGTGTGTCGCTTCCCCTCGAAGAAGCGGCACAAGGGTTGTTTCACCGGCTTGGCATCTGGCCACACATGAAGCTTGTGCTCGGCGTACTTCCTTGGAACCCCTGGCATATCTTTTGGAGACCATGCAAAGATGTCCCGATTCTCATGGAGGAAGTCGACGAGCTCGCCTTCCTATTTGGTGCTGAGATTAGTATCGATGGTGACGCACTGCTTGTGGTTCGTAGGGTTGAGTGGCAAATTCTTGGTCTCTTTGGCCGGCTTGAATGATCCCTGGCAGGCCGACTGGGATGGTGGAGTGGGGATCGTCGGATGCTCGGTAGCCTGAGCCGTGAGCCGGTCGATCTGCCTTTTCTCCTCAGCAATCACCATGGCGTCGGCAAGACGGCTCCTGTCTTGTGCGCACTCGAGCGACTTCTTGTAGTCACCAGCGATGGTGATGATGCCCTTTGGACCCGGCATCTTCACCTTGAGGTAGGCGTAGTGTTGGATGGCCATGAATTTGGCCAGAGCCGATCTACCCAACAGCGCGTGATATGGGTTGTTGAGATCCACCACCTCGAACCATATCGTCTCTCGGCGGAAGTGCGCCTTGTCACCAAAAACGACGTCCAGCTGGATTTTGTCGATCGGCGAGCAGGACTGTCCCGGCACAATGTTGTGGAAGACAGTGCTAGTCGGTTGGAGGTCCTTCTCCTTTAGCCCAAGCTTGAGCAAAGTGTCGCGGTAGAGGATGTTTATGCTGCTACCGCCGTCGACCAACACCAGAAAGAACCGGCGGGTGAGCCTTTTGGAGGCGAATGTGGGGTCGAGGAAGAGCGCGTATGAGCCAGGATTTGGCATCACCGTAGGAAGGTCAGCCCAGTTCTACGTAATTGGCATTTCAGACCAATGCATGAATTGGGGAACCGGGGGGACCGTGGCGTTCACCTCACGTCGGTGTTGTCGCTGGCTCTGCTGGTCATCACCCTCGTTGGTGAAGACGATGTAAGCTCCATCTTGATGGGGGTAATCATCATGGAGACGGCCGTCGTTGTGAGGCGGCAGTGGTGGAGCCGGAGCCGGTCCAGGAGATGGAGCACGAGGCGCAGCAGCTGCACCTGGGGGAGCCGGCACGCCCTCTCCTCGCGACAGTCGCCATGCAAATCTACACTGTCGAAGGGTATGAGTGGCCGGCTTTGCCCCAATATGCATCTTGCATGGCGCGTCAAGCATTTGCTCGAAGGTGAGCATGGGCTGCCAGTTGTTTTTGCCTGTCCGTTGCCGCTGAGAGCCAGCTTGAGTAGCCGACGTGTCTTCCTCCATGCTAGCCACTTGCTTGCTTGTGGAGCGCGAATCGAGTTGATCCACCTTGCGCTTGTTGTTCTGGCCATCTCGATTGTAGCCAACCCGCTTGGGAGTAGTCGGCGTGGGGACAACTTTGTCCGAGGCGGTGACCTTGATCCGCATCGCGCAGTCCGCCTTGGCGTACTTGTCCGCCTTGGCCATGAGCACCGCTAGAAAGGTGGGCTCGGAGCACATGAGCTTGTGCTTGAGTAGAGTGCCATCTCGGTAGCCATCAATGAAGTATTGAATGGCTTGTACCACATGCACTCCTTCGCAGGAGTTACGCAGCTCGGTCCAACATGTGATGTAGTCGCGAAGGGGTTCGTCGGGCCTTTGGACGCACATGGCCAGCTCGCGAGGTCGGCCAGGGCGCTTGTAGGTGCCAGTGAAGTTGCGGACGAATGCCTCCTCGAAGTCAACCCAAGAGTTGACGCTGCTGGCTGGAAGGCTGTTAAGCCATGTTCTAGCCAAGCCGGCCAGCATGAGAGGAGCGTAGCAAACGGCTACGCGCTTGTTGCCCAAAGCGATGCCGACTGCGGTCGTGTAGTCGATCAGCCAGTCTTCTGGTTTGGCCGTGCCGTTGTACTTGGGGGTATCCTGAGGGAGAGTGAAGGCTCTAGGATATGTCTCTCCTCGGATCCGAGGGCCGAAGCACGCCGGACCGATGGGACCGTCCTCCTCCAGAAGAGCCAACTATGTTAGGAGGTTGAGGCGCCTGCGAGCATCGTTGTTGCTATGCGGGACGCGAGGGCCGATCCGGGCCGTGATCGGAAGGGTGTCCTTGGAGCTTGTGGCGTTGGAGCCCTCCCGATAATTCGGAGGAGGAACCTCACGCACCGAATCCCCCTCGTCGCCACCATATCTACGACGCCGGCTTGAAGTCGGCTTGCTCTAGCGCAGAGAATGCTTGTCTTGGCTACCCTCGCCCTTCCTACCAGAAGTGCGATGCGAGAAAGATCCCTCGGCGTGATGAAAACCGCTAGGGTTACAGCGTTCTCCGGGATCGGCTCCATGAGACTCCGATTGTGCCTGAACAGGGGTCAAGAAGTGACTGCTGCTCATTTGCGGCGTCAAGGAGATCCTTGACCCGCTTCTCCTGAAGGTCATGCTCCTCACCCTCCAAACCTGGCATTTCTGCCATGGCCGCCTAAGCGGCCCGCAAGTTGGCCGCAGGGGTATCGTAGATGGGCTGCTTTCCGCCTAGGATTTCAGCAATGACCCGGCCGCGGCTACGGACCACGTTGAGCCGGGTAGGACCATCGGCAGCCAGAGTGAGGCCGTAAGCGGAGTTATACTCGCGCGGTGCGGCCTCCATCCGACATTTTCCCATGGCGATGACAATGCCCTCCTCCAGGATCTTCCTGCGAGCCTCCTCCAGCGAGGTCCGCGTGTCGGTGGGGTTTGTGGAGGAGGCAATGGGCGTCATCAGGCCGGCAAGGGCAGCATGAAGCGTGTCGACTGATCCCGCAGCGAGATCAGCAGCATCTGCTGACGCCTTCCCATGTGTATTGCTGGTGCCGGCGCCAATGACCATCACCTCCATGAGGTTGGTGATGACGGCAACATGATGCGGGGCAAAACACCCGGCAGATGGTAGTGGACCGTCGAAGACGAGCACATCGCTGGGGTACTCATCAAGCGCAGACGTCTCCCCGAGGGAGAGCCTACTGAAGCTGGCGCATAACACATCAATGTCGATGTCCTCGCCGGGGTAGCGAGGTCCATCGTCGAGGCGCAAGTCGCTGAAGAGAATGCCAAGGTTCGCAACAACAGCGATCACGACGCTGGGGAGTGACTCGTCGTCTGACTCCCCATTAGAATCCGTGAGACGGACTAGGACGCCAATCAACATCCTGGAAACCTCCTCAAGGCAGGCTCCATGGGCACGCTGATCGGTCCGGACGCGAAGCATCCGGCGGTGTTGGCGAAGGGCCCCGCCCAGCACGTAAATCCGGCTGATGCCACGGATGGGCCCACGGTCGGCGCCAAATTTCGGTGTTTACTCACAACATATGCCATGGGTAGGCTAAAGATGGTGGGAACCGAAGTGACACCGGCGGGCGCTGGGGACGAGGTTGGTACAAGCATGGAACACACAATGTACCAAGGTTCAGGGCTCTCCGTAGAGATAACACACCTAATCCTGTCGGAGTGTATAATGCAACAATGAGGCTACAATGTGCTCGTGGAGCTGTTCTACGGAGGAGGAAGAAGGAGCAACCGGCTTGCGTCTACCTTTCCTGTATGAGTGTCTGTGTGAAGGATTGACCGACCCTCTGCATGGAGGGGGTCGGGGGGTTTTATAGACGAACCCATCGACCTACAAGTAAGGATAAAAGTACATGAGTGGGGCCGGGCTGGCAGCCTCGCCGGCTGGCCAGGGGGCCCACTAGGGTTTTGTCTTGTCACTGGAGGGGCCCGCTGCCTACGAGGTCCCATCTGGCTATGGGACCCGCCGGCTAGCCAGTGAGGCTCTTGCGTAAGGCCGACGTAGGACACGTGTAGTACGTCCGGCGTCATATTGTGAGATTCGTCATGGGGTGCCAGTACGGCCGTCTCCACTATTCCCACGCCGAGTATGATAATGGAGTGGGAGTTTGATGAGCCGACACTATGCAGGATGATGGATCGAAGTCGGAGTAGGTCAGCGGCATGGCCGCTGACACTATACCTACCGTGCGCTCCAATCATGTACCTTGGCTGACGCGTATTCATCTTTAACCATAGGGTATCGTCATGACCTACGGTTTGATGTGACT
This sequence comes from Hordeum vulgare subsp. vulgare, assembly GCF_904849725.1. Lineage (NCBI taxonomy): Eukaryota > Viridiplantae > Streptophyta > Magnoliopsida > Poales > Poaceae > Hordeum > Hordeum vulgare. The sequence continues at coordinate 313,154,123 of NC_058523.1, forward strand.
TGAGCTCCCTAGCCGGCTAGTCGCTTCACTAGTCGGCCTGGGAACGACCATCTCGCCTCTAGCCGGTCGGCGCGACGTAGAAGGCCAGAGGGAGGTAGCTGTCTCGTCCCTAGCCGACACGAGCTTCTTAGCCGGCCAGAGAGATTCGGCCGTCTCGCCCCCAGCCGGCAGGAGCTTCCTAGCCGGTCAGGGGGATTTGGGCCTCATAGAATGAGTCATGATGTTCCTTCAAGTTAGAAGCCAAAGGAGTAGGCTCGATGATCCTACCCCGGGGTTATCCCCCCGTCAAAATTGCACTGTAATTGTAGGGCTGAGTATAAGGAGAACCCCCAGCCAAGCAATAGTTGTTTGACCCATTAGTGAAGGAGCTTGCGAGAGATTACAAACTCTTATAGACCAACAAGATGATGCTCCTTCAATATACAACAAGGAAGAGTGTAGAGGAGGATCCCGTAGATTGGGATAACCTAGTGGCACGGGAGGAGGAGGAGGAGGTTCAGCCACTACAACATCGGCGTAGGTTCGCCGGGGATGGCCACGAGGCCGACCCCTTTGGCCAGTAGCTTGCTAGATGGACGTAGCACTAGCTATTTCATATATGAATGACTGCTTCACTTTTTTGGCATGTTATTATATGGTTGAACCGTGCACCATTTGTAGATTTGCTTAATTACTAGTATATGTTCTAGTTTGATGTGTTAGATATCTTGTTTAATGATCTATGCTTACTTTGGTCTGATATTGACAACAGTAAATGGATGCCCCGTATAAGAATTGTGGTGCTTTGAGAAGCCAGAAGGATAGGAACTTGTTAATCGATCTTCCAAAAGAATTAATCACTAAGACGGTATATATATGATCTAATTCAACATGTTCTGTTTGAGTTTCAGATGGTATAGTTGTTACCGAAATTGTCTAACTGGTTATTATTTTCCAATTTTCCTCAGGTCATCCCTTGCACGGCAAGGTGTGACTTCTTAGAGAAGCTTCGAGTTCCGCTTGATGCAACTATCACATTCCAATGCACCCTCATGAACATGGTGACGATGCAATGATTCAGTTGTCTTGTCACCAACGAGTCAAACCACACCTATTTTGCTTCCCCTGGTTGGACAACTCTTGTAGCTACTTATGAGGTGGAAGCTGGGGAGAGAGCCATGTTCGACCTTGACTACAATCTTTATGAGATCATGGTCTACTACACGCCTGCTTAAAGTGATGATGATGGTCAACTTACTCTAGACTATGATCGGGATGCCGCTCGTCATAATGTCGAGTTAGCTAGCTAGTAGGCATGCATGCATGGCTTATCTCATGTTGTCACCACCTCATGTTTACTTGAACTTGTGTACTTGTGTTATTTTCCTATTTTCGTTACTTTTAGTTTGAATAATGTCAATAAATGGGTATTATTGAACTTAGATTATGGTATTTGAATTGTATTTTTTAATCATAGTTCTAAACTTTGATTATGATGTCATTTTGGTTGGATCGTGTTGTTGTACATATTTGGTTTAAATGTGAAAATCAAATTGTTGACGTTGCACTAACATGCAATGCCAATACTGATGTATATTACTACAAGCGTTGTCCACATGCCATGCCATAAATATGTCAAATACTCTTGGCGTCATCTCCAACGCTAGCAGTATTTTTTAACATTGGCACTATATTTGTGGTATCGGGTGTCCATGCTAGCAAGGCCGTTTTTTCCACGCCATAGCTAGGCTTTCCTACACTAGCGCAACGATCTAACAACACAAGTAAGGCACAAGAAACAAATCAACACGTTATGCAGAAGAAAAGATGGTGCCATGCTTAATACACTTTGTCAGTTCCATCTTGCAGGGGGCTAGATCAAAATATTCAGGAGTGCAAAAATTACTTTTTCATCTTTTCATGGAAGTTGCTCCACTACTTCCAAGCACACCATATTACCGTCGTCACTCGCTTTCCACTACAGCGCATCTTGACGAATCTTGAAGCCACCGGCAGGATTTTTAAGTGGGCATTGGAGCTAGCCAGCTTTGACCTGAGCTTTGAAAGCACGACACCCATTCAGAGCAGGGCCTTGGTGGAGTTAATTGTATAATAGACTCCAACGCAAGACGAATAATTTCCAGAAACAACCCTTCACGCCAAGGAAGCACCACAAGAATGGATCATGTATTTTGATGGAGCCTTCTCGCAGCAAGGCACGAGTGCGGGTGTGTTCCTTGTTGCACCCAACAGACAGCACCTCAAGTATGTGGTACGGATGCATTTTCCCGAGAGGTGACAATGAACAACACAGCTGAGTACGAAGGATTACTAGTCGGCCCACAGCTAGCAGTCGACCTTGGCATTAGAAAGTTGATAGTCTGGGGGATTCACATCTGGTTGTACATCAAGTAAACAAAGATTATCAGAGCCCATTGATGGAAGCATATGTCGATGAAGTTAGGAACTTAGAAGAGCATTTATACGGTCTACAAACAAAGCACATCACATGTGCGGAAAACAACATTGCTGATGACTTGTCAAAACAGGCTCCTCAGAAGCTACCAGTGGAACCATGTAATTTTGTTCTTCGACTAATTCAACCATCTGTCACACCATCGACATGGCAGGAAAAGAAAAGAAAAATAAATTCTGGCGACTACTTCCTGGTAGAGCTACCAACCACCGCCAAGAAAGTTGTCGGTAATGATAAGACGCTTGTCGGAGAGGAGCACACTATAGCAGGCCCGATGACCTTTGACATAGAAGCTGGCTCCCATGTAGTGGAAGAGATGCCTTTAGTCCTTGTCATCGAGTCACAAGCTCCAACATGGGTGCAACAAATTTTCTAGTACCTACAACAAGGAGAGCTTCCCGAAGAGCAAAAAGAAGTTGAAAGAGTAGCCCGACAGTCTAGCATGTACCCACTTGTGGACAACACTCTAGATGAGAGGAGGCCAAACAGGGTGAAATTGAAGTGCATTTCTCGGGAAGTTGGACAACAGCTATTAGCAGAGACACATGAAGGGATCTCCGACTCTCACACTGGGTCCCATGCCCTTGTTGAAAAAGCATTCCGGCAATGCTTCTATTGTTCGACAGACCTTCAAGACGCCTTGGCGGTGGTCTGTATGTGTGAAGCATGCCAGTTCCACACCAATAAAATTCATCAACCGACACAAGCCCTACAAACCATACCACTCTCATGCCCTTTCTCAGTCTGGGGGCTCGATATCATTGGCGCCTTCCCTCATGCTATCGGGGGATTTGAATTCTTGTTCATAGCAATCGACATGTTTACAAAGTGGGTTGAGGTGGAGCCAGTGAGGAAGGTGACATCACAAGAAGGAGTAAAGTTTTTTAGAGGATTTGTTTGCCATTTTGGTGTGCTCAACAGGATCATCACGGATAATGGCAGATAGTTCACGAGAAACTTCTTTATGTAGTATTGCCAAGAAATCGATTCCAAATCTGTTGTGCGCCAGTTGCTCATCCCAGAAGCAATGGCCAAGTAGAAAAGGGAAAATGCTAAACTGTTGCATGGCCTCAAGACAAGAACCTTCAATAATCTGCACAGGCAAGAAAGGCGCTGGATTGATGAGCTGTCGGTGATGTCTACTACACAGCCTTCTTCTTGTAGACTCGTGTTGGGCCTCCAAGCGCAGAGTTTTGTAGGACAATAGCAAGTTTCCCTAAAGTGGATGATCTAAGGTTTATCAATCCGTGGGAGGTGTAGGATGAAGATGGTCTCTCTCAAGCAACCCCACAATCAAATAACAAAGAGTCTCTTGTGTCCCCAACACACTCAATACAATTGTAAATTGTATAGGTGCACTAGTTCGGCGAAGAGATGGTGATAGACGTGTAATATGGATGGTAGATATAGATTTTTGTAATCTAAAAATATAAAAACAGCAAGGTAACTAATAGTAAACAGAGAGCAAAATGTTGTATAAATGCTTGGAAACAAGGCCTATGGTCCATATTTTCACTAGTGCAAGTTCTCTCAAGAATACTAACATAGTTGAATCATATATAAATCCCTCACGTGCGACAAAGAGTTCATTCCAAAGTCACAGATAACGGAGAACAAATGAAGAAATTATTGTAGGGTACGAAACCACCTCAAAGTTATCTGTTCCGATCAATCTTATGAGCTATCCCTATAAGTGTCATGAACATCCCTAGAGTTTGTACTAAAATAACACCTTAAGATACACATCAACCAAAACCCTAATTTCACCTAGATACTCCAATGTCACCACAAGTACCCATGTGCATGATTATACGATATGCATCACATAATTTCAGATTCTTCATGTTCAATCCAACACAAATAACTTCAAAGAGTGCCCCAAAGTTTCTACCGTAAAGTCAAGACGAAAACATGAGCCAACCCCTATGCATAGAATACCAAGGTCACGGAACCCCCAAGTTGATCACCAAAACATACAACAAGCGTATCAACAGAATATCCCATTCTCACCATAGAGATCTCATCGCAATACATACATCAAGTGTTCTCAAATCCTTAAAGACTCAATCCGATAAGAAAACTTTAAAGAGAAAACTCATATTCATCACAAGATGATAGAGAGGGAAAAACTCCAAATAACTCATCTATATTAATAAAGCTCGTGATACATAAAGATCATGCCATCTCATGAATACGAGAGAGAGAGATTGAAAACATAGTTACTGGTACATACCCTCAGCCCCAAGGACGATTACTCACAAATTATCATGCTGAGAAAGAGAGATTTGTTGATATAGAGGTACAACCCCGAAGAGATGGAGGCGATGGCGGCCACGACACCGGCGACGGGCGGCGGCCCCTTTCCCCTCCTTCTTCCTTGGTCTTGGTGCTGCAATGGAGGAGCCTCTCCCCTTCTTGGCAGCTGCCAAGGGAGAGGCCAATTCGTGGCTCTACCAAAATTAGGGTTTTTCTCTCCTTATATGTGCCTCTATGGTGCTCTATGGCCCTCCGATGGATGGACCCTTGATCCCATGGCTCTCAGGCACCTATAGAACTTTCATAGGAGCTCCTCACAGCCCTCATGAGTCTCTAAACTCGTGGCTTGGCCGAATATATCAGATATGTTATGAGTTGGACTCAATCACGTCAACAATTCTCGTGATCCCCTAATCAGATATGTTCCTTCAGTAAAACGGGTCTCCAGAACGCATACGAACTCCGTTTTGGACGAATTTGTAGTCCCGAATCATTGCCTTAAAATTCCCCACACTTACCTAGTTTTAGTTGTTTCCATTTCGTGTCGTCTTCGGGGGTCAAACTGACGTTTGTGGACAGACTTCAAGAGAGTTAGAATCCTCCTCCAACAAGGCTCATTTTGCTTTTTTCGAGAATTTCTAATTAATTCCTACAAATAGAAGTGTGAAACAATAAATTGTGCAATTTTGCAACCATTAATAAGTTAGTCCCAAAAAATAATATAAAGTTGTAGTAAAATGATTGTAAAACATCCAAGAATGATAATATAACAGCATGGAACAAGCAAAAATTATAGATACGTTGGTGACATATTAGTTGTTGGGGAACGTAGTAATAATTCAAAAAAAATCCTACGTGTCACCAAGATCAATCTAGGAGATGCTATAAACGAGAGAGAGGGAGTGCATCTTCATACCCTTGAAGATCGTTAAGCGGAAGCGTTGCAAAGAATGAGGTTGATGGAGTTGTACTCGCGTCGAATGAAATTGCGGAAGATCCGATCCAAGCGCCGAAGGGACGGCGCCTCCATGTTCAACACACGTGCAACCCGGGGATATATCCTCCTTCTTGATCCAACAAGAGGGAGGGGAAGTTGAGGGAGAGCTCCGGCAGCACGACACCGTGGTAGTGGTGGATCTCGTGGTTCTCCGGCAGAGCTTCGCTAAGCACTACAAAGGAGGACGACGTGTAGGAGGGGGAGGCTTGCGCCACAGGCAATGGGATTAGGTGTGCCACTTCTCTCTCACCCCCCATCTATTTATAGGTTGAAGGGGAGAGGGGGCCGGCATCCTAGATGCATCTAGAGGGGGCGGCTACGGCCAAAGGGGGGATTGCCTCCCAAGTTGGTGGGAGGCGCCCCCACGCCCTAGGTCTCCCAACCCTAGGCGCCTTGGGCCCTTGGGGGGCACACCAGCCCACTAGGGGGCTGGTTCGCACCCATATTCAGACCACGTGGTCCTCCGGGGCAGGTGGCTCCTCCCGGTGGACCCTCGAAACCCTTTCGGTGGTCCCGATACAATTCCGATAAACCCCGAAACTTTTCCGGTGACTGAAACTGGACTTCCCATATATAAATCTTCACCTCCGGGCTATTCTGGAACTCCTCGTGACGTCCGGGATATCATCCGGGGCTCCGAATGACTTTTGATAACCACATACAATTCCCATTACAACTCTAGAATCACCGAACCTTAAGTGTGTAGACCCTACGGGTTCGGGAACCATGCAGACATGACCGAGATACCTATCCGGCCAATAACCAATAGAGAGATCTGGATACCCATATTGGCTCCCACATGTTCCACGATGATCTCATTGGATGAACCACGATGTCGAGGATTCAATTACTCCCTTATACTATTCCCTTTGTCCATCGCTATGTTACTTGCCCGAGATTCGATCATCGGTATCCCTATACCTTGTTCAGTATCGTTACCGACAAGTCTCTTTACTCGTTCTGTAACACATGATCCCGTGACTAACTCCTTAGTCACATTGAGCTCATTATCATGATGTATTACCGAGTGGGCCCAGAGATACCTCTGTGTCACACGGAGTGACAAATCTCAGTCTCGATTCATACCAACCCAACAGACACTTTCGGAGATACCTGTAGTGCACCTTTATAGTCACCCAATTAGGTTGTGACATTTGATACACAAAAAAGCATTCCTATGGTATCCGGGAGTTGCACCATCTCATGGTCTAAGAAAATGATACTTGACATTACAAAAGCTCTAGCAAACGAACTACACGATCTTGTGCTATGCTTAGGATTGGGTCTTGTCCATCACATCATTCTCCTAATGATGTGATCCCATTATCATTGACATCCAATGTCCATGGTCAGGAAAACCATGACCATCTATTGATCAAGGAGCCAATCAACTAGAGGCTCACTAGGGACATGGTATGGTCTATGTATTCGTACATGTATTACGGTTTTCGGTTAATACAATTATATCATGAACAATAGACAATTAACATGAACAAAGAAATATAATAATAATCATTTTATTATTGTCTCTAGGGCATATTTTCAACAGTCTCCCACTTGCACTAGAGTCAATAATATAATTACATTCTGATGAATCGAACACCCATAGAGTTCTGGTGTTGATCATGTTTCGCTCGTGGAAGAGGTTTAGTCAACGGATCTGTGACATTCAGATCCGTATGTACTTTAAAAATATCTATATCTCCATCCTGAATGTAACCACGAATGGAGTTGAAATGGCGCTTGATGTGTTTGCTCTTCTTGTGAAACCTGGGCTCCTTGGATATGGAAACAGCTCCAGTGTTGTCACAGAAGAGAGTCATCGGGCCCGACACATTGGGAATTACTCCTAGGTCGGTGATGAACTCCTTCATCCAGACTCCTGCCTGTGCTGCTTCCGAAGCAGTTATGTACTCTTCTTCACATGTAGATGCCACCACGACGCTTGGCTTGCAACCGCACCAGCTGACCGCCCACCATTCAAAATATACACGTATCTGGTTTGTGACTTGGAGTCATCCGGATCTGTGTCGAAGCTAGCATCGACGTAACCCTTTACGATGAGCTCTTCGGCACCTCCATAAACGAGAAACATATCTTTAGTCCTTTTCAAGTACTTAAGGATATTCTTGACCGTTGTCTAGTATTCCATTCAGGGATCACTTTGGTACCTCCCTACTAAACTTATGGCAAGGTTCATATCAGGTCCGGTACACAACATGGCATACATAATAGAGCCTATGGATGAGTCATATGGGATGACACTGATCTTTTCTCTATCTTATGTCGTGATCGGGCATTGAGCTGTGCTCAATCTCACACCTTGCAATACAGGAAAGAACCCCTTCTTGGACTGATCCATATTGAACTTCTTCAATATCTTGTCAAGGTATGTGCTTTGTGAAAGACCAATGAGGTGTCTAGATCTATCTCTATAGATCTTGATGCCTAATATGTAAGCAGCTTCTCCAAGGCCCTTCATTGAAAAACATTTACTCAACTAGGCCTTTAAGATTTCCAAAAGTTCTATGTCATTTCCCATCAACAATATGGCATCCACGTATAAAATGAGAAATGCTACAGAGCTCCCACTCAATTTCTTCTAAATACAGGCTTCTCCGTAAGTTTGTACAAACCCAAATGATTTCGTTACGTCATCAAAGCGAATGTTCCAACTCCGAGATGCTTGCACCAGCCCATAGATGGAGCGCTGGAGCTTGCATACCTTGTGAGCATTCTTAGGATCGACAAAACCTTCTGGTTGCATCATATATAATTCTTCCTTTAGAAAACCGTTAAGGAATGTCATTTTGACGTCCATTTTCCATATCTCATAATCATAAAATGTGGCAACTGCTAACATGGTCCGGACGGACTTCAGCATTGCTACGGGTGAGAAAGTCTCATCGTAGTCAACTCCTTGAACTTGTCGATAACCCTTAGCGACAAGCCGAGCCTTATAGACGGTCACATTACCATCCATGTCAGTCTTCTTCTTAAAGATCCATTTATTTTCTATGTCTTGTCGATCATCGGGCAAGTCCACCAAAGTCTATACTTTGTTCTCATACATGGATCCTATCTCGGATTTCATGGCTTCAAGCCCTTTGTTCGAATCCGGGCCTGCCATGGCTTCTTCATAGTTCGAAGGTTCACCGTTGTCTAACAAAATGATTTCCAGGACAGGGTTGCCGTACCACTCTCGTGCGGAACGTGTCCTCGTGGACCTACCAAGTTCAGTAGTAACTTGATCCGAAGTTGCATGATCATCATCATTAACTTCCTCTCTAGTCGGTGCAGGAACCACAAAAACATTTTTCTGCGCTGCATTGCTCTCCGGTTTGAGAGGGGGTACAATTACCTCATCAAGTTCTACTTTCCTCCGACTTACTTCTTTCGAGAGAAACTATTTCTCTAGAAATGATCCATTTTTGGCAGCAAAATCTTGCCTTCGGATCTGAGATAGAAGGTATACCCAATAGTTTCCTTAGGGTATCCTATGAAGTCGCACTTTTCCAACTTGCGTTCGAGCTTTTCAGGTTGAAGTTTCTTGACATAAGCATCACATCCCCAAACTTTCATAAATGAGAGCTTACGTTTCTTCCCAAACCATAATTCATACGGTGAGTGTTAATGGATTTAGACGGTGCCCTATTTAAAGTCAATGCGGCAATCTCCAATGCATATCCTCAAAATGATAGCGGTAAATCAGTAAGAGACATCATAGATTGCACCATATCCAATAGAGTTCGATTACAATGTTAGGACACACCATTACACTGAGGTGTGCCATGCGGTGTGAGTTGTGAAACAATTCCACATTTCCTTAAGTGTGTGCCAAACTGGTGACTCAAATATTCTCCTCCACGATGAGATCGTAAGAACTTTATTTTTCTATCACGTTGATTCTCTACCTCACTCTGAAATTCCTTGAACTTTTCAAAGGTCTCAGATTTGTGTTTCATTAAGTAGACATACCCATATCTTCTTAAGTCATCAGTGAGGGTGAGAACATAACGATAGCCACCGCGAGCCTCAACATTCATTGGACTGCATGCATCAGTATATATTATTTCCAACAACTTGGTTGCTCGCTCCATTGTTCCGGAGAACGGAGTCTTCGTCATCTTGCCCATGAGGCATGGTTCGCACGTGTCAAATGATTCATAATCAAAAGACTCCAAAATTCCATCAGCATGGAGTTTCTTCATGCGTTTGACACCGATATGACCAAGGCGGCAGTGCCACAAGTATGTTCGACTATCATTATCAACCTTATATTGTTTGGTACTCACACGATGAACATCTGTAACATCACATTAGAGATTCAATAAAAATAAACCATTGACCAGCGGGGCATGACCATAAAACATATCTCTCATATAAATAGAACAACCATTATTCTCGGATTTAAATGAGTAGCCATCTCGCATCAAACGACATCCAGATACAATGTTCATGCTCAAAGCTGGTACTAAATAACAATTATTTAGGTTTAAAACTAATCCCGGCGGTAGATGTAGAGGTAGAGTGCCGACGGTGATCACATCAACCTTGGAACCATTCCCGACGTACATCGTCACCTCATCCCTCGACAGTCTCCGCTTATTCCGCATCTCCTGTTTTGATTTACAAACGTGAGCAACCACACCGGTATCAAATACCCAGGAGCTACTACGAGCGCTGGTAAGGTACACATCAATAACATGTATATCATATATACCTTTGACGTTACAGGCCTTCTTATCCGCTAAGCACTTGGGACAGTTCCGCTTCAAGTGACCGGTTCCCTTACAATACTAGCACTCAGTCTCAGGCTTGGGTCCAATCTTGGGCTTCTTCCCGGCAACTGATTTACCGGGCGCGGCAACTGCTTTGCTGTCCTTCTTGAAGTTCTTCTTACCCTTGCCTTTCTTGAAACTGGTGGTCTTATTCACCATCAACACTTGATGTTCCTTTTTGATCTCCACCTCCGCTGATTTCAGCATCGAATATAACTCAGGAATGGACTTCTCCATCCCTTTCATATTGAATTTCATCACAAAGCTCTTGTAGCTAGGTGGAACCAACTGGAGGATTCTATCAATAAACGAGTCATTCGGAAGGTTAACTCCCATTTGAGACAAGCGTTTGTGCAACCCAGACATTTTGAGTATGTGCTCGCTTACAAAACTATTTTCCTCCATCTTACAACTGAAGAACTTGTCGGTGCCTTCATATCTCTCGACCCGGGCATGAGCTTGGAAAACCATTATCAATTGTTGGAACATCTCATATGCTCTGTGTTTCTCAAAACACTTTCGGAGCCCCGTTTCTAAGCTGTAAAGCATGTCACACTGAACCAGGGAGTAGTCATGACTACGCGACTGCCAGGCATTCATAACGTCTTGAGTTGCTATGAAAATGGGTGCGTCACCTAGCGGTGCATCAAGGACATATGTTTTCTTGGAAGCTATGAGGATGAGCCTCAAGTTACCGACCCAGTCCGTATAGTTGCTTCCATCGTCTTTCAGCTTGTTTTCTCTAGGAACACGTTGAACTTGAGGGCAACATTAGCGTGGGCCATTGGAGCTACAGGATAGACTGTAAAGACAATTTTAGATTAAGTTCATCTAATCAAATTATTTAATGAACTCCCACTCAGGTAGACATCCCTCTAGTCATCTAAGTGATACATGATCCATATCGACTAGGTCGTGTCCGATCATCACATGAGATGGACTAGTCATCAATGGTGAACATCTCCATGTTGATCGCATCTACTATACGACTCATGTTCGACCTTTCGGTCTCTCGTCTTATGATGCCATGTATGTACATGCTAGGCTCATCAAGTTAACCTAAGTGTTTCGTGTGTGTAAATCTGGCTTACACCCATTGTATGTGAATGTTAGAATCAATCACACCCGATCATCACGTGGTGCTTCGAAACAACGATCCTTCGCAACGGTGCACACTTAGGGGGGACACCTTTCTTAAAATTTAAGTGCGGGATCATCTCATTTATGCTACCATCGTTATAAGATAATAAGATTTAAAAACATGATAAACATCACATGCAAATCATAAAGTGACATGATATGGCCAATATCATCTTGCGCCTTTGATCTCCACCTTCGGGGCGCGGCATGATCACCATTGTAACCGGCATGACACCATGATCTCCATCATCGTGTCTTCATGAAGTTGTCTCGCCAACTATTACTCTACTACTATGTCTAACGGTTAGCAATAAAGTAAAGTAATTATATGGCGTTTTTGATTGACACACAGGTCATACAATAAATTAAGACAACTCCAATGGCTCCTGCCGGTTGTCGTACTCATCGACATGCAAGTCATGATTCCTATTAAAAGAACATGATCAATCTCATACATCACATATATTTAATCACATCCTTTTGGCCATATCACCTCATATAGCATACCCTGCAAAAACAAGTTAGGCGTCCTCTAATTGTTGTTGCAAGTTTTACGTGGCTGCTATGGGTTTCTAGCAAGAACGTTTCTCACCTATGTAAAAGCCACAACGGTGATATTCTCAATTTTTATTGATCCTTCATAAGGACCCTCTTCATCGAATTCGATCCGACTAAAGTGGGAGACACAGACACCCGTTGGCCACCTTATGCAACAAGTGCATGTCAGGCGGTGGAACCAGTCTCACGTAAGAGTACGTGTAAAGGAGGTCCGGGCCGCTTCATCCCACAATGCCGCTGAATCAAGATAGGACTAGTAATGGCAAGCAAATTGACCAAATCATCACCCGCAACTACTTGTGTTCTACTCATGCATAGAATCTATGCATAGACGTAGCTCATGATGCGACTGTTCGGGGACGTAGTTATAATTCAAAAAATCCTACATGTCACCAAGATCAATCTAGGAGATGCTAGCAATGAGAGAGATAAAGTGCATCTTCATACCCTTGAAGATTGCTAAGCGGAAGCGTTCCAAAGAATGCGGTTGATGGAGTCGTACTCACGGCGATTCAAATCGCAAAAGATCCAATCCAAGCACCGAACGGACGACGCCTCCACGTTCAACACATGTACACCCCGGAGACGTATCCTCCTTTATCCAGCAAGGGGTAGGAGAAGTTGAGGGAGAGCTCCGGCAGCATGACGGCGTGATGGCGATGGAGCTCGTGGTTCTTCGGCAGAGCTTCGCTAAGCACTACGAAGGAGGAGGAGGTGTAGGAGGGGGAGGGTTGCGCCAGGGGCAAGGGGATTAGGGGTGTCGCTGCCCTCTCACCCCCATCTATTTATAGGCTCAAGGGGAGAGGGGGCCGGCCCCCTAGATGCATCTACAGGGGGCGGCGGCGGCCAAGGGGGGGGTTGCCTCCCAAGTTGGTGGGAGGGGCCCCCATGCCCTAGGATTCCCAACCCCTTGGGGGCGCACTAGCCCACTAGGGGGCTGGTTCCCACCCATATTCAGCCCACGTGGTCCTCCGGGGCAGGTGGACCACCGGAACCCATTTGGTGGTCCCGGTACAATACCGATAAAGCCCGAAACTTTTCCGGTGACTGAAATGTAACGCCCAAGATGTGGTCCTATCCTTATTTTGGCACGAGGGCCTCGACAGGGATAGAAACGCATCTCGTTGTTTCGCAAGAATGGATATCATTACAAGTACATGTACTGAAAAGATGAGTATAAGGAGTTGGATTACACTCGCCACAAGTTACATCAGAGTCACAACAGTACAATACATACAATCATCATGAAGAAGAGCAGGGTCCGACTACGGACGGAAGCAAACGACAAAATAACGATGTCCATCCTTGCTATCCCATGTTGCCGGCATGGAACCCATCCTAGATTGATGAAGAAGAAGAAACTCCAAATAGCACAATCAGCACGCTCACGTCAAAGTAATCCTTCACCTGTACCTGGAACTAGTGTTGTAGTAATCTGTGAGCCACAGGGACTCAGCAATCTCATTTCCAGAGGTATCAAGACTAGCAAAGCTTAGTGGGTGAGGTATGGTTAAGTGGTGAGGCTGCAGCAAGCGACTAAGCATTTATTTGAGGTGATTAAATTACGAGTACAAGAATAAGAGGGAGATGATCTACGCATAGCGGACGTGAAGTACTGATGATCAAGTGAATGATCCTGAACACCTACTTACGTCAGACATAACCCCACCGTGTCCTCAATGGAGAAGGGGCTCATGAAAGAGACACTCACGGTTACGCACTCAGTTGGCAAGTTTTAATTAAGCTTATTTCAAGTTATCTAGAACCGGATGTTAAACAAAGTTTCCATGTTGCCACATAACCGCGGGCACGGCTTTTCGAAAGATTTAACCATGTAGGGTTGCTCCCACTAGTCCACCACAAACTACCACACGCTATGACGGAATGACCTCGATCAGGGAAACCCGTGATCTCCTCGGGTTCCTATTGGAAAACCTCAACATCGAGATAACCCAAAGCTACCTTGGAATCCCTCGCACAAGACACTCGAGAAAGGTAAAACAAGTCCAGCAAAGTCGCCCGACGTGTCGACGAACCCGATAGGAGCCGTCGTTCTCAGGACACGATCGGATGGGAAAGCCTACGAGTAAAACCAAACCTCGAGTTTCCTCGTGGTGGCACCGCGGTCTGCCCGTTTGGGACCAACACCATCAGCACTGGGCCCCCATGTATTATGTTGAATTACTCCTCGGGTTGATGACGCCCTACGTTTTTCAGTATTAACAGAATTATTATGTTGGGAAAATATAGTACCAATGTTGGTCCTTGCTAGAAGAGCTTTATCCCAAAACCATAATCTAGGGGGTCCCCATAACAACCCCAAGCATGTTGGGAGCATTCATTTATGGAAAATAACACCTGTAGCCGAAACTAAGGCGGCAAAGGTGGAACAAAACACCAGGTTAGAAAGGACGACCATTCCACCTTTTACCAAGTATATAGGTGTGTTAATTTAAATAGCAATTAATATGGTGATATGACAAGGGACCCATGTTAACACATGGAAGCAACAACACTTGCAACTAGCAACGCTAACACTTGGTTAAGCAAGCGGTAACATAGCTAATCAGTGGTTTGCTAGGTTGTGATCAGATTGAACGTTTTCACGGCAATGTTGAGAGGCTGACATTTAACAGGTGGTAGGCAACAAGACATAATGAAAGAAACGAGACAAATAGCATGACAATGATAGTAATGGTATCTAGGGAAATGATCATCTTGCCTGAGATCCCGCTTGGAAGAAGAACAAACTCCATGAAGCAGACGAACCGACGTAGCCAAAGGGATCCTCACACTCCGAAGCAGTTCGGACTCTATCGAGACGAAGCAAACGGGAACAAACATCAACACACGATATTCACCACGGCACATGCACGATATGATGCATGATCAGTGATAAATATGCAAGGCATGGCATGGCAATTCACGTCAACCAAACACTACACGTCAAGTGAAGCTCAATATGCAACGAGTTGCATATTGACGGAACTTCACGTTTAATTATTTAGTTCACTCTCGTTTATTAACACAACAATATTAAAATGTTATTAACATCATCCATAATTATCTCACCAAATACATGAAAACTTCAACGCACAAAATCGAAAAAAACTCATGAGATTCGTTGGTATAATAGGCAAATTATAAACTTTAGGTATTGTTATAAATTTGTTCATATTTAATTATTGCATAAGGTATTGTATTGTAACTTCTCCATGACTTATACCCCCCTCCCCCGTGACACCCTTGGATTAAGCTACAGTCATCATTGTAATTAAGCTACAGAGATTGCCATGATTTAAGCTAATGCTTTAGCTAAACAGTGCTTGATCAATCTTTAAATCATATCTCATTCCAAATTCCTTTTGAAATTCAAACTCCTTTTAATAAGTGGATTAAATATTTTGTCAAACATAAAAACTAAAATCATGGTTAGTTGCAAATATTCACCTGGTAATTATAAAATATGAACCAACATTTTGTCAAGTATTTTGGTGCCTCGACATAATTATAACACATGCCAAATCAATTATTAAATTCTATTTTGGTTTCAATAAATTCCAAATAAATTCTAAGGGCCCACAAACTTTTTATGGCAGTGTCATAAATTGCAAGATGAATAATGGAACTTGTGTCATAATTTTGCAAGAGACTATTGTTACAAAAATAAAATAAAATTGAAAACAAATAAAAGGGAAAAGCAAAAAAAGAAATAAGAAATAAAAGAAAATTGGCCTAAGTGCACTGTGCACTTAGGCATGTCGGCCAGGCCTGCGGCCCAGCCCACGTGACCCTTTCTTCCTCCTCCTGTTCACGGAGGAGGGCGTGGGCACAGACTGGCCGCAACCGCCCGCCCCTGTCGCCACAGAACCCATCTGACGCCTTTCCAGCACCTACAAGAGCCCTCCAACCTCCCTGGCAACCCTAGCCCCCTCCATTTGTTCTCATGGTGACCCTACTTCACCCCATGCTCACACCCAAAGCGCCATCGCCATGGCCGTCGTCGTCCACACACTCCCTTGCCACTCCACGCCCTAGAACCACGCGAGGACCTCCGCCGTCGACCGCCTCGTCCACTCTGACCTCGACCACGAGCTTGCAGCCACCGAAGGGCCTCCATGCCATCGCCTTCTTCCTCTGATCACCGCCACCACTCTGTGTCGATCCGGCCGCACCAAGCCTCCCCCGAGCTCACTTTGAGCCACTACACGGGCCCGGTGGGCTCCCGGTTCTCCCCCCTATCCATAGCCTCGCTCGCATCGCCTAGCTGCTCCGCCATGGAGGCCGAAGCTTTGCTCCGCTGATGACCTTGTTGCTGCCGTTGCGGTGCTCGTCTGGTCCGGCCACGCACCCCATCGTGCTCCTCAGGTCCCACGAGCTTGAAGCACGCCGCCGCACTCCTCCCTTTTCCCCATAGCATCGTCCCCGTCCTCACCCAAAAGCCCTTGCTCAAATGCCCAACGCTGGTGATGCTAACGGCCACCCGAGCTCCTCCCGCTGGCCGGGGTGGATGCGGGCATGCCCTAGCTTCCAAATGCGCCC
The DNA here is from genome assembly GCF_904849725.1 of Hordeum vulgare subsp. vulgare. NCBI lineage: Eukaryota > Viridiplantae > Streptophyta > Magnoliopsida > Poales > Poaceae > Hordeum > Hordeum vulgare. Next base: position 313,170,852 of record NC_058523.1, read on the forward strand.
GGTCGCACATAAAATGGACGCCCGTAGCCAATTTCCGCCGATGCCCGAGCGCTCCGCCGCATTGCTTGGTCATCGGCGGCGAGCCGCTGGTCCCTGTCGACGTGGCTAGGCCAGGGCCACCATCGATGATGTTGGTCAATGGGCCATGGGGCCCCGGTTGACTGGGTTGACCCTCGGTTAACTACTGGCTCGGCACCCAAGTCACTACCATGTGGGGCCATTCCCCCTAGGCCACTAATAGGTGAGTCCAGGGCCATTAGCCCCTAATTAATTTGTTTAATTAAATTAAATTAATTAATTTCAGTTAATAGGACACTCACATGTGGGCCCTGATAGATAATTAGTTGATTAGATTGATATAAAACCCTCTTAAAGCCCACTCTCTATGACTGGTGGGGCCCAGCTAGCAGGTTTGACCTGACACACCTGGGTTGACTCGTGACATCACCGTGATGTCATGGTGATGCAATAAGTCATTTTTTGTATTAAAATAAATATATATTAATGTCAGCATATTATTAAAACTTTCAAAATAAATATAAAATAATCTCTAAGTCACGTGAAACTAATTTATATATGGAAGTTGCCAAAAAAATCTGACAAATCCGAATATGTTCTCCGTTCATGTGTCACATGCTCCTAGCATGATGAACATGGACATTTTGGCGTCAGGATCACGTGTCCGGTAGTAGCGAGAGACTCGGGAAATTTTGTCACATATTTTCCCGCTTCGTCCATGACGTGTAGTACTGTGTTAGCTCAGCCCTACCACTGCATATTGCCATTTAATACATCGTGATGCACCTGCTTTCTTTTATTTATTGTTTCTTCCCCCTCTTCTCTCTGGTAGACGACAAAGCTAACGCTGCTGCCGGGTACGACTACCAATTGCCGACCAGCCTTTTGCAACAGAGCAACAAGGCAACCAAAACTCCTTGATCATTCCTATATCACTCATTATTTCTCCCTCATGCTTGCATTAGATTTATCTATTATTGTTGGGAGCTCCTATTCGGATGCATAGCCTATTTTTGATAAACTGATGTTGTACCTTACTACATATCAAATGCATATAATAGGTGGATTAGTGATCCCCGGTGACCCCCTTAGTCCGAGTTGCCCCTGCTTCATCATCGAAGACTCGGTGACTTGAAGACTCGGTGACTTGAAGACTCGGAGACCCGAAGACTCAGTCGTCTGGTCAACAAGCCATGACCCGTCACGTCACTTCACACCCCCTTAGTTGTATTACTCTACAGAGCTACTATTGTGTACCAAGGGTGATACCTTGTAATGTACTCCTGATATTAACTCTACAGTGTAGTTAACCGGAGGTGGATTGCGGAGGGTGATTCCTCCTTCACCACTTCCGATAACGAATCTGTCGTGCAACCCCTCAAGCAAGAACCATCGGGGGTGATTCCTCCCTGGTCACCTTGAAGATTACATCGATTGGAATCCGTTGAGCGCGTTACCTCGGATTACTCTGATGTTATAAACACACCGTTACTTTCACTTACTAGTTGAACATGATGGGAAGTGTGGTGCAGGAGGATTCCCGCGTCATTGTGACGAGGCGTGGCCGGGTATTCTTGGCCCTTGCCACACATCCTCGAGGCGGGTCGATGGGACCACATATCGTGGATCATTTATCCTCACCATAGTTAACAAAACATTAATGGGATTGGGTATTTGATCCGAGTTGGTCGTTTGACCTTTTCGCACTAACCTTCACGCGGGGACAGTTATGGGAACTCAGCATCGTTGTATCAGGCGAAGCTCTCCGGACGTATGCATTGGAGCGGCAGGTGCCAGAGTGGTCTGAGTAAGCATTGATCTTATATAAGAGGTGCTAGGACTGATCTCGGTCGTCCATGCAACATGCAGGAGTACTCACCATTGCTTTGCTCCCCCTTTTCTTCTTGATACGATTGCCGCAAGTTGATGATGGAGCCCTGGAGATGGTTGATCCCACCGACAAATACTACCCCGGCGAAGCATACTACTACCGGGAGTAGTTAGGACGTTCCGAGGCAGGAGGCCTTGCCTCTTCGATCTATGTTATGTTTTTTCTAGCCTTCTTAAGGCGAACTTGTTTGCTTATGTATGTACTCAGATATTATTTGCTTCCTCTGTCTCGTTTGCATTTGAGCCCTCGACGCCCCTAGCTTGTAACATAAAGCTTGTATGGCTCTAATTTGTGTCTAGAGTTGTGTTGTAATATCTTCTCGTGAGTCCCTAATCTTGACCGCACGAATTTGCATGTATGATGAGCGTACAATTAAGTTGGGCGCGTCACAAATTGGTATCAGAGGTGATTCCCTGTAGGTATCCCCCTTTCCAATTCCTTGGACAAAGTTCATTCTAGTAATTGAAAACTTTTACTAACATTGTTGTTTGTCTTATGGGCCCACATCTCAATTGGGTGGGATTAGGATCTTTTACTCCTCTTCTACACTTTGGGTTCTGATATCTCTTCTCTTTCGGTTTATAGATCTTGCTAAATCTGATATTAGGTTCTCGTAATCACATTCACCGGAGCACCATATTATCTGCTTTTGTTTCTTTCAAAAGTATGTTACACACATTGTCTTTTGACATCTTTGATACTCCTTGTTACAGATGCATCCCGCAAGACAGCTCGTACGCGTGACTATGGCTGTCGATGTGACTAGGTTCTCGGCCATTCTGGTCGACCTTTTGACTACGCATGGATATCGCTGGTACCCCAAGTACAATGTTTACAAGGACTACCACGAGTTCAACTAGGAGCGGTATCAGGTTGTGGTTCGTATCTTTGATCGGCACAACACTCCATCACTGAGTTGCACACCTTTTGTGGTCTTGGGTGACTGTTGATATGGTAGTCCATGATGCTGCCTATACTGCTATCACCCGCCTCCGTGGAGAGTACCCTTGCTTGGAGGAGACTAGATTCAGATACATCCTGTATACCCCCGCTGGGATGAGACTGGATCTGACAATACTGCCTACATCCCTTACGTGCGGCAACGCATCGATCGATCCTACATCTTTGTCTGTACCCTCTACATGATTTTTCGCTATGACCTACAGGTTCTGGTTCAGTACACTCAGGCGCTGGATAGTGTTGTCCTAGCTCTGACTGTTGAGTTGTACACCACCCGTACTCGTCTTTATGACGTGATGACACAGTTGCTACCAATAGTTAGCGTAAGGATACATCCACAGTACATCCTTTACCCGCGGAGGACAGATCTACCACCAGGTCTTGAGTGCCTTGTTGTTGGAGGTCGTACTCCTTCACCTGGACCTCTCCTCCCCATTCGAGATTAGTATCTGCATCAGAGTGTTCGTGGATTGCAGAATCATGCCCGTGTATTTGTCGTTCAGGGTCATTGTCGGTTACCTAGCTTCAATGGTTGTCCCATATGTTTATGTAGCATTATCGCTATGTCCCATTGTTGTATCCCTCCACCTCGTGCCTATGTGCCACCTAGTTGATCTAAGTTATGGTCAAATTTCAAACTTGTAACCTCTGATTTGTAATCGAACTTATGTATGGATTGGTATGTTGTACTTGGCTACTATGAAGTATCTATTCCATTTCCCTTTCGTTATGCTTGTTTCTTCATGAATGATTCTATACCCCTCAATTACGATATGCTAAACTATCCTGTTAAATTTTAACAGGATGGTTAGACCAGGTGGCCATGGCTATGGTGTCGCCAACCCACCACCCCTTGAATATATGGCTGGAATGATCCAACAGTTTGACCTTAATCGTTAGTTCATGCAAGGTCCCATGGATCAGTTCCCACGTCCGAACATGAACCAGCAGCAAGTTGTGACACTGCAGGACTTGTGTCGTCTGAACCCTGCAATTTACCGCAGCTCAACTCGGACCCTTGATGCTGATGACTGGCTCTGTAACATCGCTTATGAACTGGAGTGTGCTAATGTTACCATGGAAAGCTATGTCACCTTTGCGGCATACTTCCTGAAGGGTCATGTTGCTCAATGGTGGGACAGTCCATGCGTTCTCAGCCTGCTCGAAACATCATCACCTGGTCAGAGTTCCAAGCTACTTTCCATGCCCACTACATTCCTCACGGAATCATGGACCAAAAAAAGCATGACTTCCGCAACCTCGCCTAGGGCAACAAGACTGTGGATGCTTATGAGCGGGATTTTTTGGACTTGTCCCGCTATGCTGAAGAAGACATTGCTATTGATGCTCGTAGACACGAGAATTTCTGTGATGGCCTTCACCCTGACATCAAGCCCGCGCTCCTTATTCAAGACTATCCTGATTTCTCCACCATGGTGAACAAGGTCGTCCAGATTGAAACTGGTCTACAAGAATACAATGATGGCAGCAAGCTCAACCGTGACATGCACTCATCTTCAGGCTCATCTGCATAGAAGCAGAAGATCTGGATTCCCCACAACATGTACCATGCACTTTTTCATGCTCCAAGGACGTCTTATGCTGCACCTCATGTGCCTCCTCCACCACCTAGGCATCCGAGGCTCCCATCTCCACCACCCTGAGTTCCTCCTTCACGTCCTAAAGATGGGTTGTGCTTCAAGTGTGGTCGTCGAGGTCACCGTGCCAGGGATTGCAAGCAGCAGTAAAATGAGCTGGCACTACCCTCAACTGGCAGTGGTAACAATTAGAACCAAAACAACAATACTAGGTCTTCTTATGGTCGTGGTCAGGCTAACAACATTAAACTGAGTCAAGCTCAAGACTAGCCTACCACTGTGATGGGTACACTTCTTGTTAACTCAGTACCAGCTTCTCTATTGTCTGATATAGGAGCATCGCATTCTTTAATGTCAGAAATTTTTGCATACATGCATGACATTAAATGTGAAGAGTTGAATGTTCCAATAGTGGTAAACACCTCCGCAGGCAATGTAGAACCTCCATGGTTAGCCCCAATTTCTCTGTTGAAATTGAAGGGTTGGAATTCCTTGCCTCTCACATAATGCTAAAGTCTTCCAATATTGACCTCATTATGGGAATGGACAGGTTGAAATCTCATACAGTGTCAATCGTTTGTGCCACCAAAACCGTCCATCTCCTACATCCTTCAAATGAGATAGTAAGCTACCATGTTCATCTTGTTCGTGATGCTGAAGCCCGACTATATGCCTTGAATGCATTAAATGTGTCACCTCTTGAGAGGATTGAAATCATCCTAGTTATCTGTGACTTCCAAGATGTCTTTCGAGAAGAACTCGCAGGAATTCCCTGTGTGAGAGCTTTCGACTGTGTCATCGACTTACTACCACACACAATTCCTATCGCCAAACAACCCTATAAAATGCCACCACATGAACTCCTTGAACTTAAGGAAGAAATAAACAAATCTCTTCGATGTGGTTTCATTCATCCAAGTTCTTCTGCTTGGGGAGCACCTTCTATCTATGTTAAGAACAATGATGGAATGAATCGTTTGGTTCAAGACTACCGTCATATCAACCAGGCAACAATTCAGAACAAGTATCATCTTCCTCGGATAAATGATCTATATGATCAACTTGTTGGTTCCTCGGTCTTCTTTAAGCTCGACTTGAGGTTCATATACCACGAGATCCGTGTTCGTGAAGAGGGTATCCAAAAAACCCGCCTTCCTTACTTGATATGGTTCATACGAGTACACCGTCATGTCCTTTGGCTTAACCAATGCTCCAGCAACCTTCTCTCGGTTGATGAATTATATCTTCATGGACTAACTCAACAAATTCGTCGTGGTTTATTTGGATGATATATTGGTGTTCACCAAGAATAAAGAGGAACATGTTGAACATCTTCATCTTGTACTGGAAAACCTTCGGGAGCATCAACTTTATGCCAAGTATTCCAAGTGTGAATTCTGGTTGGACGATCTGACCTACCTTGGTCATGTGATCTCCAAGGATGGTACTGTGGACAACCTTGAATGAGTTCAGGCTATTCTTGACTAGACTCCCCCAAAGAATGTCAAGCGAGTCAGAATTTCTCTCAGACTCGCCAGCTATTGTCGTCATTTTGTCAAGAACTTCTCTAAAAGTGATAAACCCTTGACCAATCTGCTTCATAAAGGTGTTAAGTATGTGTGAATAGGTAAATGTCAGCAAATTATTAAGAAACTCAAGGACAAACTGACATCTACTCTAGTGCTTTGTCATTTTTATTGTGACACTTCTCGTCAAGGATTGGGTTCTGTCCTAATGCAAGAGCACAGAGTGATTGCCTATGGCTCACGGCAGTTGCGTGCTCATGAAGACAACTACCCAGTTCATGACCTTGAACTTGTTGCAGTTATGTACTCGTTATTTCTATGGTGACATTACCTTCTCGGTAATTATTGTGAGATCTACACCGATCACCAAAGTCTGAAGTACCTCTTTACTCAGCCAGATATGAACCTCCCTCAATAGAGATGGATGGAGAGCATAGCAGATTTCAACTTGGGTATTTCTTATACACCTGGCAAGGCTAATGTAATGGTTGATGCCTTGAGCTGCAAGTCATATTGTAACCACCTCTAGGTTCATAAGGTTCAGGCCCGTTAGCAAGAAGAATTCAGTAAGATGAACTTCCATGTTGGTCCTCAGGGTTATCTTGATCCCCCTCCTAAAGAGTTCCACAATATGAACCTTCGTGTTGTCAATGAGGGTTCCCTTAATAACCTGGTTGCTAAACCAGATCTCGTGGGCAACTTCTAAACTATTCAGCACTATGGCGATGAAGTTGAAAAGATTAAAGGCTATCTTGCAGAAGGTAAACCCTCTTGCTTTACTATTGCTGATGATGGCGCCTTGTACTTCAAGGGTCGCCTGTTCATTCCAAGATAGAGCGAAAACCTAAATATGACTGAGAGAGTAATGAAAGATGCTCACGATACACCTCGATTTGTTCATCTAGGTAGTACCAAGATGTACCAAGACATTCATCAAATGTTTTGGTGGTAAAACATGAAGCAATACATTGCACGTTATTTTGTAGAATATGACATTTGTTGTTGAATCAAAGTCGAACATCAAAGGCTTCTTGGAACTCTGCAACTTATCTCTATTCCTGAATGGAAATGGGACCATGTCGAAACGGACTTTGTCATTGTCATTAGTTTTACAAGATCAAAGGAAGGCAATGATGCTACTCTTGTCGTCATTGACCGACTGTCCAAAGTTGCACATTTTCTGGCCATCAAGGAAACCATCAGTGCTAGTCAGATGTCAGAAGTATATATGGACATAATTATTTCACTCCGTGCCATTATGTTGGTAATTAGCTCAGACCATGGCAGCTTATTCACTTCAAGATTCTGGGAGAGTTTCCAGAAGGCTATGGGAACTCATTTGTCCTTTAGCACCGCCTTTCATCCTCAATCTGAAGGATAAGTTTAACGAGTCAACCAGATTCTTGAAGACATGTTTCCAGCTTGTGTCATTTCTTTCAACAATAAATGGGAGGAATCTCTCCCATATGTCGAGTTCTCCTACAACAATAGCTATCAAGCTAATCTGAAGATGGCCCGCTTTTAAGTGTTGTATGGATGAAAGTGTCGAACTCCTCTGAATTGGTCACAAACTCGGGAATGGCCACTCTTTGCTCCGGATATTATCCAACATGCTGACGATCAAGTCCGCGTTATTCGTGAGAATCTGAAGGCTGCTTAGTCTCGTTAGAAGAGTCAGTATGACCGTCATCACCAAGATATGGTCTATCAACCTCGCGAATAGGCTTATCTTCAAGTCGAACCAATGAGGGGTGCACACCGACGGTGGAGATGTGATGCTCCTCGCTATATTGGTCCATTCACTATTCTTGGAAGGCGTGGAAAGGTGGCATATCAATTGGAACTACCATTGAACCTTTCTCAGGTTCACGATGTCTTCCATGTGTCACAGCTCCGCCGCTGCTTGAAGGATGCTATTCGAGCAGTGGATACTGATATGCTTCGGCTGCAACAAGACCTTTATTATAAAGAGCACCTAGTCTGCATTCTTGACCAAACTGAACATCGGACTCGTCAAAAGGTTACCAAGTTCTTGAAAGTGCAGTGGTCAAACCATTCAGAGGATGAAGCCACTTGGGAACGCGAGGATCATCTTCGTGATGAATACCTCGAGCTTTTTTCCTTCTACCTCTTAATTCTCGTGGCAAGAATTTCTTTTAGTAGGGGAGAGTTGTGACACCCTTCGATTAAGCTACACTAACATTGTAATTAAGGTACATCGATGGCCAAGATTTAAGCTAATGCTTTTGCTAAACAGTGCTGGATCAATCTTTGAATCATATCTCATTTCAAATTCCTTTTGAAATTCAAACTCCGTTTACTAAGTGGATTAAATATTTTGTCAAGCATGAAAACTAAAATCATGGTTGGATTGCAAATATTCACCTAGTAATTATAAAATATGAACCAACATTTTATCAAGTATTTTGGTCCCTCAAAATAAATATAACAAGGGCCAAATCTATTACTAAATGCTCTATTGATTTAAATAAGTTCCAAATAAATTATAAGGCCCCGCAAACTTTTTATGGGAGTGTCATAAGTAGAAAAATGAATAATGGGTCTTCTGCCATAATTTTGCAAGAGAATTTTGTTACAAAAATAAAACAAAATAGAAAACAAATAAAAGGAAAAATAAATAAGGAAAACAAATAAAAGAAAAGGGGCCTAAGTGCACTCTGCACTTAGGCCTGGAGGCCCAACCCACCTGGCCCTTCTTCCTCCTCATGTTAAAATGGGAGGACGTGGGCACGGTGATGTCCACCACAGTCCGCCCCCATTGTCGTGGCGCCCATCCAGCGCCTCCCCGACCCCTACAAGAGCCCCCCCCCCCCCCCCGCGCCCCCACGACCTCCCTCACAACCCTAGCCCCATCCATTTCTCCGCCTCGCGCCACCTGCTCCTCCTCACGCTCACACTTGAAGCATCGTCGACATGGCCTCCAATGTCTACACGCTCCCCGTCCACCCCGTGACCTCTGACCACACCAGGAGCTCCATCGTCGACTGCCTCGTCCACTCCGACCTCGAACACGACCTCATAGCCACCACAACGGCTCCATGTCGTCACCTTCTTCCTTAGATCGCCGCCACCCCTCGTCGTCGATCCGGCCGCACCGAGCCTCCCCGACCCACTTTACACTATTAGAGGGCCCGATGAGCTCTCGGTTCTCCCCTCCATTACCTCTCTCGCATCCCCAAGCTGCTCTGCCATGGAGGTACAAACCTTGCTCCATCAGTGACCTCGCTGCTGCCACTCCTTGCTCCTCCGGTCCGGCCACGCACCCCATCGTGCTCCTGGGGCTCCCACGAGCCGACGCACGCGGTCGCACTCCTCCCTTTGCCCCGTAGCACTGTCCCCATCTCACCCGAAAGTCACCGATGCAAAGCTCGACACGGTGATGCTAGCGGCCACCCTAGCTCCTCCCGCTAGTCGGCATGGATGCGGGTGTGCCCTGTCTTTTGAACGCGCCCGGTCGCGCGTAAAATGGACACCCGTAGCCATTTTTCGCCGCTGCCCGAGCCCTATGCCGCATTTGTTGGTTGTCGGCGGTCGCTGCCGATGTGGCCAGGCAGGGGTCACCATCACTGAAGCTAGCTAGTGGGCCGTGGGGCCCTAGTTGGCTGGGTTGACCCCTGGTCAACTCCTGATTGGGGGCGTGAGTCACTGCCATATGGGCCCATTCTAATTAATATGTTTAATTAAATTAAATTAGCCCCTAATTAATATATTTAATTAAATTAATTAATTAATTTGAGTTAATAGGTCACTGACATGTGGGCCTTGATATATAATTAGTTGATTAGATTAACATAAAACTCGTGTTAAAACCAAGTGTCTATGACATGTGGGGCCTAGCTGTCAGGTTTCACCTGAGAGAGCTGGGTTGACTGCTGACATCACCTGGATGTCATGTTCATGCAATAAGTCAATTTTTGAATCAAAATAAATATATATTGATTTCACAATATTAATAAACTTTGAAAATTAATATAAAGTAATATGTAAGTCACATGAAAATAATTTATATATGAAAGTTGCTCAAAATAATCACACATCTGAATATGTTGTCCGTTCATCTGTCACTTGCTCCTAGCATGATGAACATGGACATTTTTGCGTCATAATCACATGTCCGCTACAAGACACAAACCTGGGAAATTTTGTCAGATATTTTTCCCGCTTCGTCAATGATGTGTAGTACTGCGTTAGCTCATCCCTAGCACTGCATATTGCCATGTCATGCATCATGATGCACCTGCTTGCTTTTATTTATTGTTTCTTCCCCCTCTTCTCTCTGGTAGACATTGAAGCTCACGCTGCTACCAGGAATGACTACCCCCCTAACATGCAGCCTTTTGCAGCAGAGCAACAAGGCAAGCAAAACCCCCTTGATCATCCCTATGTCACCCATTCTTTATCCCTCATGCTTGCATTAGGTTCTGCTACTGTTGTAGATAGCTCCTATTCTGATGCATATCCCATTTTTGGTAAACTGGTGTTGTACCCTAATGTATAACAAATTCTTAGTATAGGTGGATTAGTGATCCCCAGTGACCCCGTTAGTCCCACTTGGCCCTACTTCATCATCGAAGACTCGACGACTTGAAGACTCGGAGACCCAAAGACCCGGTTATATGGTCGACAAGCCATGACATGTCACATCACTTCACACCCCCTTAGTTGTACGATTCTCAAGAGCTACTATTCATTACCGAGGATGATACCTCGTAATGTACTCCTGATGTTAACTTTGTAGTGTAGATAACCGGAGGTGGATTATGGAGGGTGATTCCCCCTTCACCACTTCCGATAATGACTCTGTCGTGGAAAGCCTCAAGCTTGAACCATCGAGGGTGATTCCTACCTAGTCATCTTGATGGTAGATTGGAATCTGTTGAGGGTGATACCTCGGATTCCTCTGATGTTATAGACACACTTTTACTTTCACTTACTAGTGGACAATGATGAGAAGTGTGGTGCGGGTGGATTCCCGCGTGATTGTGATGAGGCATGGCCGGGAATTCTTGGCCCTCACTACTAGAAATATGTCAACTAACGACCTTCTGTCAGTGACACTCGCAGAATTGGTCGAAAATCTACAACCATTTGAGACCAATTGGTCATAAGCTGTCCGGAGGGGTCCTAACCTCAAAAACTAACGATCATTTTCCTCAGAAAGGTCGTAACTTCCTTACTAGAAATGGTCGTAAAGCGGATAGCCCTGTTCTCTGCCTAATTTGTAGCTAATTACGACCAATATAGATGGTCATAGCTACGACTAGTTGCCACATCATCAGTTTTGCCTACGTGTCATGTCCATGTGCGAATTTTTGCTTAGTTTGTGAAGCAACCTACTATTCTGTCATTCCAAAAATTCTCGAAAAATTCTCATAAATACTTTGGATCATATATTCCTCAAATATGTTAAAACCATTCCTTCCATAGTTCGAAAACAATTCAGCGATATTCATTTTCCTATTATGTTCAGAATAGCACTTTGTGAAGGAAGTTCTATTTCTGTTTCTTTGATTACCCTAAAAAAAAATTGGCACTCTTTCCTATCCAAATCATTGCCTCATGAAAACTTCCGTAACCATTAGCCTAGTAAATCTTACTTAGCAAATTTCCAAAGTTTGTGTTCAGCCAACAGCTTTGTGAAGGAAGTACTAGATAGGAATATCCTGATGAGTTGATATTTTTCACATCTTCTATGTGCCCAAAACATAGCTCTCCACAAACTTTTAGCCCCAACTAACAATCCATGTAAGCTAATCATCCAATCTTTGTTTCTGGTAATAATTTCAGTTTGTGAAGCAACTACATATTATATTTCTTTATAGTTGATGAAATTTTCCATGTAGTAAAAGTGGCCATATGACCTCACTCCACCAAATTTTAGCTCATTTAATTCATCCAGTTTCCCTCAATATTTTTCCCAATATTTTGTTCAGTAGAGAGCATTATGAAGGAAGTACAATTTTTGTTTATCCAAATTTTATGAAATTTTTACAGTGCCTTAATATGCCCAAATTGTCATCCTCCTCCAAATTTCAGCTCAATCCAATCATCTATGTGAGCCCAATTTCAATTACCATTTTCTGTCTAGATTGGCACATTGTGAAGGAAGTGTCACTTTGGCATGTCCAAATGGTATAAAAATCTTACAGTGCCATCATATGCCCAAATTAACATCATACACCAAATTTCAGCTCAATCCATTGATTCATTTGATCCCAGCTTCAACATCCATATTTCTGCACAGTGTGGTACTTTGCAAACCAAGTGTCACCTAGGTTCATCCATTTGAGCTAAAATTTTGGCAAGAGAGTCTCCTTAGTAGATGATCATCATCAGCCAAAATTTAGGCCCATTGTCTATGTGCATTACCCGCACCGCTAATCAAACACTTGGGTGCTAATTCATGTTTTAGCTTAGTTAGGTCTCCTCATGAGATTCTTCTATTGTATTCTTCTTCCTAACACCTACCGAGGGAGTTTCCAACACACCATACATGCCTATTCCACCCAGAATTTGTTGCAACGCAACGGTAACGCGGTGACCACACGGCTCGCATGCAAGTTCACGCGATCTGGAGTTGGGGCCCTCGACCACCATCCAAACCTCGGCGTCAAGGCACCACACCATGTAATTATTATTAAATAGATACTTATGTACCTATAAATGATTTTTGGGAAAAATAAAGAGAAAAAATATAATGCAGTTGCAGTTCAAATTTAACCACTTCTAGCTGAATCGACATAAATTTGTCTTTTTCACTAGAGGTGGATAAAAGCTTTTAACACCCAACCATTTTGTCAATTGTACATTAAATATGGCATAGTATTTTAGAAAAATGATATGGTCCAATTTGGAAACAAATATATGGTAGGTCCTTCACAAAAAAACTCATTTTGGTCACTTGAAAAATGGAAAATGAATTTTTCATACAAGGAAAATGAAAACTTCCTTAATCAACATTGTTTGCCATTCCGATATGCACCCTTGTGCGTAATATTAGATCGTTTCAACAAACTATGCCATGGATGTCCCCATAAGATTGATAATTTCGCTCGAAAGTCATGAATCTTCACACATGATAGCTCATTTCTAAGAACACTTTTTTAAAAATAATTACCGTATTGCAAGTTTATTATTGTTCCTGGTAACTTGGTCACATGTTATGACACAAGGCGAAGGTTTTGCATTTCTTTGAGTTTTTTAAAATTTGGTATGTCCGTTTCAAAATGCGGTCGAAACGGCTGGCATGACCGCTCATAGCTAGGGGTTGAATCTTGCCAAATTTTTGTTGGATCTCTGATTAAATAGATACTTATTTACCTAAAAATTATTTTTGGAAAAAATCATCAGAAAACTATGAGGCATCTCTAGTTCAAATTTGACACGCTTCTTGTTGAATCGGCGGCAATTTGTCTTTTTCACTAGAGGTGGATAAAAGCTTTTAACACCCAACCATTTTGTCAATTGTACATTAAATTTGCCTAGTATTTTAGAAAAAATGATTTGGTCCAATTTTGAAACAAATATATGGTAGGTCCTTCACAAAAAAATTCATTTTGGGCACTTGAAAAATGGAAAATGAATTTTTCATACAAGGAAAATAAAAACTTCCTTAATCAACATTGTTTGTCATTCCAACATGCCCCCTTTTGCAAAATATGAGATCATTTGAACAAACTATGGCATGAATGTGGCTCTAAGATTGATCATTTGGCTTGAAAGTCATGAATCTTATAGCTCATTTCTAAGAACAATTTTTAAAATTAATTGCCATATTACAAGTTTATTTTTTACCTGGTAACTTTGTCACATATAAATACACAATTCCAAAGTTTTCCATTTTTTTGATATTTTTAAATTTGTCTTGTCAATTTTAAAATGTGATCAAAAATGCGGGTATGACCGTTCCTACCTAGTGGTTCAATTTTGGAAATCTTTTGGTGTTTCTATGATGAAATAGATACTTCTGTACCTAGAAATTAATTTTGGGAAAAATAAAGAGCAAACTATGATGCAGCTGAGTTCAAATTTGACCCGCTTCGAGCTGATTCGACGAACATTTTTTCTTTTTCACGAGAGATGAATAAAAGCTTTCGACACCCAACCATTTGTACAGTTGTACATTAAATGTGGCCTAGTATTTTATAAAAATGATTTGGTCTAATTTTGCAACAAATATATGGTAGGTCCTTCACAAAAAACTCATTTTAGGTACTGGGAAAATGGAAAATGAATTTTTCGTCTAAAAAAATGAAAACTTCCTTAGACAACAATGTTTTTCATTCCAATATGCAGCCTTGTGCACAATGTAAGATCATTTGAATAAAGTATTTCATGAATGTGGCCATAAGATTGATCATCTCGCTTGAAAGCTATGAATGTTCACACATGATAGCTCGTTTTTTAGAACACTTTTTAAAAGTAATTGTCATATGTCAAGTTTATTATTTGTCCTCGTAACTGGGTCACATATAATGACACAATGCGAAGGTTTCACAATTTTTTCATTTTTTTTAATTTTGAATGCCCATTTCAAAATGCGGTCGAAACAACGGGCATGCCCGTTCCTAGCTAGTGGATGAATCTTGGAATATTTTTGGTGTTTATGTGATTAAATGGATAATTTTATACCTATAAATGATTTTTGCAAAAAATAAAAAACAATCTATAATGCAACTGCAGTTCAAATTTGACCCACTTCATGTTGAATCCGGGAAAATTTCTGTTTTTCACGAGAGGTGTCTCAAAGATTTTGACACCCAACCATTTTTTTCAATTGTACATTAAACATGATATAATATTTTAGAAAAATGATTCGGTCCGATTTTGCAACAAATATATGGTAGATCTTTCACAAAAAATAGTAATTTTAGATACTGGCTGACTAGTAGCAGCCTCCTATTATTAATCGATTACGAGCAATGGAGATGGTCATAACGTCATCGAAGCCTCTACTTCGTTCTGATTGGTCTATGAGCATGTCACACGGATCAAGCATTAGAGACCGTCGGATACTCCCAGATCCAATGGCCCACACCTCCACCAACCGGGAGCTACCCCTAAAAAAACCACCGCGAGCTCCTCTCTCCCCTGCACACCACTCCTCTCTCTCCCCCGTGCAGCGAACCCTAGCACTCCCCGATCCAGATCCCTCCCCTCCTCATCCCCTCGCCGCCATCCACCGCCGCTCGTCGCCCTCCACCGCCACTCTGCCGTTGCACCGCACCGCCCCGCCTGCCTGCCTGACCGCTCTGCCTGCTACTGCTACTGCTACCTGCAACTACACCCACGCCACACCCATCCCTCATCCTCCTCCACTTGTTCCGGTGGTACCACTCGCTCGGAGGCTACAGCAAGAGCTATAGCCCGCGCGCGCAGGCCTGTTCCGCCATGGTGTACCAGTACCACCACCAGCAGGACCATCCGCTGGGGATGGACGGTGTGGCGGCGGCGGCGGGGAACCCTAGCGGTGTCGTCACGGTGAACAGGCGGACCAACGTGTGCCCACTTCTGCATCGGCAGCTTCACCAGCTCAACCTCACCGTCACGTACGCACCCACGCAACCCCTCCTCCCTCCCATCCCTGCACAATCCCCGGTTTATTGTGTAGCCCCGCCGTGTTCCCGGCCAGAGTTCCGCGCACATGACTGCGCCTAATTCGTTCTGCCCCCGGGCTGGGTGCCCCGACGGCTCCTCTCCGGCGAGTCGTTCGGGTAGATCTGGGGGCAGTGTGGTGTGCAGCCCTAGGGTAGTACTACTACTGTATTGGCGTTCTATATAGGCCGTTGGGCAGGGCAAAATGGCACCAGCTATGTAGCAACGCTTATGTGCCCGCACTCTGCACCCCTGGCATGCCTAGTCTGATACCTGATAACAGGGGAATTGCACGCAACCCACATGACGGTACCGTCCGAATGCAGCGGCGATATTGTTCTACGCGCAATTGGCGACGCTTGGCTCTGTAATGTTCATTGAAACCGATCCATGAGCCGCAGAATTGTGATTCGTAGTTAGATAGATACCACTGTTGGTGCCTAAACCTAATGTTTTTGGTAGAGTTGCGGCTTTGCTTGCTTGAGTAAGATGCATCCAGTTAAACCTAATGTTGTTATTTCTATGATGTTCTCATGTGCTGTCTTATTGATCTGCCTTGCAGAAGAAGAATTAACCTGGGAAGCAAATGGAGCTTATAGGGGCCAAATTGTTGTTGGCAGTGTCTATAGAAATCTTGAACAAGTGTTGCTGGGAGACTAATTCAGTATGCTTTGCAGGGTGTAGCCTGATGTAGAGAACCATGGCACTTTTGGTGGGTTGGTAGTCGTTTGCTCTCCTTTTGATGTACACACGTTTTGTGTGTAAACATAATAAAATAATACATTATCAAATACTATCTAGATAATAGCACCAAAACAATTGCACAACCGTTGTTCCCCGACCTCTCTCTCCCTGAGTTCCCACTACCTCCGGAAGCGGCATGTACCATGTTCCTTTCACTCTGCAAATCCCAACCTTGGTTGTGCATTGAGGTGAATTCACCACGTGACATGTCCAACTGATTTTTATTAGAAACCAAACCCCGTGCGGCGAGTCGACGAGGTGCCGCCCGATGATGACGGCTGCGACGACGCCCTTGAGACCGACGGGCGGGGCATCGGGGACGACGACCCCTTCGACATCCCCGCCAAGCGCGCGCCCGTCGAGAGGCTATGGCGGTGGAGGGTGAGTCGCCATTCCCTACTCAACTTGTTGCATTCAACTCGACTTGCTGGGGCTGCAGGGTGCTTGAGTTACTTTCCATTTGGATCCTCAAATGCAAATGTTAGGGATATCTTTGTAACATTCTATTTAGTGAACAACATACACTGTTTGGACCATGTGCTAGTTAATAGGTTATAATAATTTATTCATTTGTGCTCAGATGTTAAAAATATTGTAGCTTGCATGGCCCTTATCCAATGATTAAATGGTTTACCAGCATTTAGTGAACAACATTAATTTTGATCCAATTTCAGTTTCTTTGATTGTCGATTATTGATTTAGCATTCGGCAACGCAGCTTCAGGCTTTAGTTTCTGCATCTCTTCTTATTTTGATCCTTGCGTTTGTTTTGCATGCAGGTTGTTATGACGCGAACAAGCTGCTGTTGCAGGTGGACGACTGCTCATGGCTGCTCAACCTATCTCTCCTACCCCCACACGTGGTGAGCTCCACTCCGTCTTTCTACCCATGCAGATCTGATGTGATGTGCACAAAATACTTGCAATTGTTCCCAACACAACACGCCATCATGTCTTGTTCTATTTGGATGTGCAATGTCATTGCTATTGTGTTGTTTGATGCTTGCTTCACAAGAGGGAAATCATGGATATAAGTTGAGCTTCCTTTTAATTTTATAGTAATAATAATCATTTTGTTCCATTTTCTCTGCTGCTAGTATAGTTTGCTGCTGCAGTAATCTCATTGTGATGAACTCTGCAATAGTTTGCCGCTACAATAACCAGTTTTCTCATTACACTGATGATGCAAGTCTTCTACTACTGTTGCTGCATGTCTTCATCGACTTAGTTCTTCCATAGGGAGAGATATAAATCCTTTACTTGTTCACTGTATAATCTGCAGATTACTTCGTCCATTAATCATCTAGTGCTCGTGTTAGTGAGATTCATCTAGTATATTTTTTGCAAAGCATGCAATGGTTTGGAGTAGTTGATCATGACCTCATGAAACCTACATGTCGTTAGCATGTATATATATTAAATGCATTAAATCTGGTTAAATGCATTCTACTACAACAGCCAAAAGCAATCCATTTTATTAAATGCATTCTGGTTAGGATTTGGTCATGGCATCACCTTGCTATTCTGTTTTCTTTAAATCTGGTTGCAAGTTTATTATTTTTCCAGAACCAGCATCTTACATTTCGGGCATTGCGCATTGGAATTTAGGAATTTATGTATAATTTTAGTTCTGGATGTGACCAATGCAAACATTACTATGAGCTGGCAAGTTGATTCTAAAATGTCCTATTAACTTCATTTTAGATGGTGATTTCTGGATTTAGTACCAATTTATTGTTGCTCTGGCCTATGCATTGTACCTTGCTCTGTACCAATTTATTGCATTATTAGTTATTTAGGGTTAAATATGTTGTTAGATTATTTTTATTTTGTTCCTAACCATTTTGTTGTATAATGTGCAGATGCTAGGCTTTCATGTTTCTTCGCAAGCATCATGACAAAGAAGAAGAAGCATAGTTCAATGGATCTAGTTATGGGAGTAATGAAGCCCATATGATGCTTCATTACTATACACTTGTAGAGCTATTTGTTTGATTGTGAACTTAATGCTTGTCACATTTATATGTGTTCTATTATGTAAAAGATTGCTATTTGCTATTGTTTGAAGTATTGTGTTTGTTTTTTGTCTATTTTGATTAAAATATTGGTTGTTTAATTATCAACATATTGAAATTTGAAAAAACATGACCTTGACAACACGGACCCACAAAGCAGAATGTGACATGTGGGACCCACTTACTAGGACAATTGGGGTGCATTAAAAAACAAAAAACAAAGGCTACAACCCAAAAATAAAAAGGCTAAAATGTTGGGCCTGGCCCATGTAGCTGAAGAAAATTAATAGGAAAAAAATAAAAAGGCTAATTTGTTGGGCTTGGCCCACGTAAAACATCAAACTGGACCGGGTTGATTCTTATCAACGATCAATCTAATTGGCCGTAACTTTGCCACGTTAGCTTGCCACGTTGGATCTGACGTGGCCTGGGCAGACAACCAACAACCAAAACGATTGGTCATAGAACCAACGACCTTTCATTTGGTCATAAAATTCTACGACGATTCCAGCAGAAAGGTCGTTATAGTTCATTAGAGACCCTCAGCTTTTGACCTTCTGTTTTTGGTCGTAAAAAGGTCGCAAATGGAAACCAACGACCATTCGGTGAAAAATACTGAAGGTCGTAAGTTAGCATATTTCTTGTAGTGCCTTGATACACATCCTCGAGACGGAGCGATGGGACCACATATCATGGATCATTCATCGTTACCACAGTTAACAAAACATTTATGGTATTGGGTATTTGATGTGAGGATGTCATTTGACCTTTTCGCACTAACCTTCACGCAGTGACAATTATGGGCAATCACTGTCATTGTATCAGCCGAAGCTCTTCGGACGTCGGCATTGGAGTGGCGCACTCCCGAGTAGTCCGTGTAAACATTGATCTTGTATAAGAGGTTCTAGGACTGATCTCGGCTGCCCATGCAACAGGCAGGAGTGCAAAGGGCGATGGGCCCAATACCCATGCGCGCTTAGGATTTAGACTGGCGAACTACCCTCACTGTTGATCCTACGGTGGGATAAGACATGTTGATCTCCCGACGCTGGGCATGACCTAGGAAAGTGTGTCCGGTCGGAGTTGATCTAGCATATTGGGAGATGTGGTGTACCCCTGCAGTGATGATTGAACTATTCGAATAGTCGTGTCCAC
Source organism: Hordeum vulgare subsp. vulgare (assembly GCF_904849725.1). Lineage (NCBI taxonomy): Eukaryota > Viridiplantae > Streptophyta > Magnoliopsida > Poales > Poaceae > Hordeum > Hordeum vulgare. The sequence goes on from NC_058523.1 coordinate 313,190,372, forward strand.
GGTAACAGGACGACTTGAAGTTGTATCCCGATCTAATACAACTAGAACTGTGACTGAACTTGAATGACTCGCTCTGAGATTTCTTTCTTGCAGTGAGTCGAGAAAGGATCTCTCGGCGTGACTTGGTAAATTTGCTACAACAATGTGACTACTTATGTGTTACTCATTTGTAATCTTCTAATGTTGCAAGACACTAAAGATGCTAGTCTTCGATAGGACTAGACCCTTCTCTCTATTTTGGCATTTCTACATTTAGTGCAAAGATATATCCCCATTCCTTTGATATTGATGCATACTTAGCATAGTTTTGATATCAACCTTGCGAGTAATTTGGATGAGTACCACCGTTGCTTTGCTCCCCCTTTTCCTATTGATACCATTGTCACGACCAGATGACGGAGCCCAGGACATGGCTAATCCCACCGACGTCTACCACCCCAGTGGATCCTACTACTACGTGGAGGTCTCATAAGACCAGGAGTAGTTAGGAGGTTCCCACGCAGGAGGCCTCGCCTCTTCGATCTATGTTATGTTTGTGTTAGCCTTCTTAAGGCGAACTTGCCTGCTTATGTCTGTACTAAGATATTATTTGCTTCCACTGACTTGTTTGTATTCGAGCCCTCGAGGCCCCTCGCTTGTAATATAAAGCTTGTATGACTTTAATTTGTGTCTAGAGTTGTGTTGTTATATATTCGCGTGAGTCCATAATCTTGATCGTACGCATTCGTGTGTATTATTAGCGTACGATTAGCATTAAATCGTAATTCCGTAACTCCAAAAATTCTGAAACATTGGGAAAACTTTGGTAATTTGTATACAAATACATTGTAAAAAACTCAGAGCAAAAATTTGTTCTAGTAAAATCAAAGAAAAAATGCACTGGACGTAAAAGTTTCTATTTTTGCACAACATCAATTCTACTATCATCCAATTCATCCCACAGGTTTTACTTGGCACTAATACTAATCAAAACATAAAAATAGAATCAATATAGTATAGATAATTATGTCAATACACCAAAACAGAAAGTAAAAAAAATTAAGATAACTATTGGGTTTCCTCACAACAAGCGATATTGTTTTATACCCCTAGTTAGGCCTAATGCATAGTATCAAGTGTAGTAATCATAGGGGAGATCCAGTTTGCTCAATTTATATTCCCTACGTTCACCAGCTAGTTATCTAATGGGTAAGCAAAAAATAATTGAAGGGACTATATTTTACTACACAAGGATCCGTGAGATCAATTTCAAGAGGAGGAGGCCCATCCTTAGGACTCTCATAGGTGATAGCTAATTCCTCATTATATACGTTTCGACAAAGGTACTTCCTTTGTTCTTTATAAAGTATAAGGTATAATCCAAGGTTTGCTATGACTAATTGATCATTGTGTTCCAAAATTTTATGAACCAAAACACTAGGTGGAACCTTTTTCCTAAAATTCTCACCATATCCAACATAATCTGTGGATCTCGGTTTTCTTATTTCTTCTAAGTCATGTAAAGTTCCCTCTATAGGTGGGCATTCACCATTAGTTCTATATTGAGAAAATATTTTCCCTAGCTTCTTTTATAATGTAGCTGAACTCATGTACGACAAATACTATAGTTAAGCATTTAGTAGAAGGATGATGAATACTAAAAAATTCTACGAACAACCATTGTATACGGGGATGGATGTGCACGAATTGTCTCTCCAATTAAACTATAAGCAAAGATATAGCATCTCCATAACTAGTAGCTCTAGTAAGAATAGGTCCTCCTATCAATGGTAACGAGCGAGCAAAACAGAAAAAGTCTTGAATTACACTTTTCCCAATAATATTACCACTACCTATGTGAAATTTCTTTCTTTGCATAATAGTGGGTTCTTCTCTAGAAGGATGCTCAGCAGCAAGATTATCAAGTTTTTCTATAGCCACTTCATCAGAACTTCTTTTAGTACTCTCATTATTTGGGAAAGCTTGAAGATCAAAGTGTTCCATACTAGTGGCATGATAGCGACTAACAAGAAAAACAAGTAAACTAGCAAAAGATAATATTTTTTATGTTTTTGATATTTTTTAGAAATAAAATATATAAGTAAATGAAAAGTAGAACAAGTGAATGATAATTTGTGTGAAGGAACTTCACAAGAATTTGATGATGTCTCGCCGACAACGGTGCGAGAAATTCTTCCTACTACTTGTAAACTAAAGTAGATATAAGTATTTCCATCAGTGAGAAGAACATTATTGAACCAATAGGAGACTCACAAAAACTCCTAGTTTGCAGCACCTACACAAATAGAACGAAACACATGCACCCAACACAGACAAGAGGGTTGTCAAGCCCCTTGAACTTGTTACTTGCAAGGATTAAATAGTGATAGATAGATAATATAAATATAAAATTTAATAAATTGCAGCAAGGTAAATTGAGTTTTAGAACATATGTTTAAGTAGCCCCAGTGGCCGTTGTCTTTGCTCGAGCCTTCTCTCTTGAACATAGCATACAATGAGTAAACAAATTACTATTGGGGAATTGACAGAACAACGCATAGTTATAACATGTTATTCATGGCAATGATCATGTATATAGAAATCACGACCATAAACAAGTAGACTGACTCCTACCTGCATCTACAACTATTACTCCACTCATGCACCGCTATACCAAAAAAGGATTTTTCCCCGCTTTATAGATAAAGCAAACCACCATAGCCACAAGGTTCAATACAAGGTTCCAACCAAACTCACACAACACAACACAAGTACGGGAGGGTTCTGGTGAGGTCACAACTCAACAAGCCCTAAAAATAAAAGAAAGGAAGAAATTCTGCAAAGCGGAGGAGCTAATCCACCTCAGGTGGTGAAGGAAGGAGTGGTGGCGCCAAGAGCAAGGCCATCGTCCGGAGATCAGTAGTGGATGGTGTCCTGGTCCTGGGTCTGGCTAAGCGGACGCGAGAGCTGCAAGTAACCACACATTTTGAACATGGCATCACTCGCACGGTGGAGAGGAACATGCTGAAACACACCCTTATTGTGAACCTTCCACAACGTTCAAGCAAGGACCCGAATAACCAGCCACCTAATGTGGCGTCCCGCAGGGGGGAGGCCTGGATCTCGGTGTAAAGGTCAGGGAAGTTGGTGTTACACCAACGACCTCCAGTAGGGGGGAGGCAGGACCAGAGGAACTGGGCAGACACGCATGAGAAGAATATGTGGTTAGAGTCCTCAATTGTCCCACATAGGGGCCAAATCCCATCGCACGATCGATGCCACTTAAGTACCTCTACGCAGGAGGGTACCCGCCCGCGGATCCATTGCCACATGAAGATTCAAATCTTCAGCGGTAGCCTGATCGTCCAAATCAACTCAAAGGGCTCTGGGGCGAGGGTGGGAACATTGGCCTGGTATAGAGACTTCGTTGAGAAATGGCCTGATGATTCTAGACGCCAGGCGATATGATCACTAATCTGGTTAACATTCAGTTCGTGGAGGGCGATTGTGTTAAGGTACTCATGCCATGCAATGGTGTCCGGGGGGCCAAGTGGCGACTGAAACGCTAGGTGCCCTAAATAAGGGTCGCCGCAATGTATATCCAGGGATCCATCGTGATGGTAAACAGGTCAGGAAAGCGGGCCGCAATCATCAACCGCTATCGAGCATGCATCTAGAGTATTAATTATAAAACAAAGTAATGCTTGGAGCAAGGTGACATGGTGCAAGAAATATGTTCACACACCATCGTTTTCTCCTTAATGGTAACAATACAAATATATGCCATGTCCCTTTCTGTCACTGGGATTGAGCACCGCAAGATTGAACCCATTACAACACACCACTCCCATTGAAGATAAATCAAATCTAGTTGACCAAACCAAACCGATACATGGGAGAGAAATACGAAGCTATAATAATCGTGCATAAGATAATTCAGAGAAGACTCAACTAATTTTAAAGAATAATTTGATCATAAGCCCATTCACCGGATCCGAACAAACACACCGCAAAATAGGATTACATCGGATAGATCACCGAGTGAATCACGATGAAATTTTTATTGAAGATCAAAGAGATAGAATAAGCCAACTAGGTACTCGTTATGGACCCGTAGGTCTGTAGTGGACTACTCACATGTCATCATGGAGGCAACAAGGTTGATGTAGATGGCCTTCGAGATCGATTACCCCACTGACATGACACCAGAAAAGTTCTCTATATGGGATCATGGCGGAATAAATACTTGTGGCAGCACACAAAGTGTTTCGGGTGGCTCTTTGTTGGTTTCCCGATTTTACACAGTTTAGGAAGGTGGAATTAGGTCAGTTGGAGCCATGAGGGGCCCACAAGGCATCAGGGTGTTCCATGTTGCCTTGTGGTCTCCTTGTGTGTCTTATGGTCTCCTTCCTAACCTTCTAGGGTCTCTTTTGTCTAGAAAAAAAGCATCAAAAAGTTTCATAGCATTTGGACTTTGTTTAGTACAGTTTTCCTAGAAAACCAAAAAAACGTGAAAATAGCAACTAGCACTTGGCACTGGTTAATAGGTTATTCCCAAAAATGATATAAAATAGTATATTATGGCACATAAAGTATCCAATATTGATAATATAATAGCATGTAACAAAAAAAATTATCGATACATTGGAGACGTATCAGAGGCAGACGGTTAGGATATCCATGTGGTGGGATTGGATCTTCATCTTGTCCTTTGATACATCTCCAATATATTTTTTTATTGTTCCATGTTATTATATTATCATTCTTGGAGACTTTATATGCATTTATATGTTGTTTTATATCATTTTTGGGAACTAACCTATTAACCAAGTGCCTAGTGTTAGTTGTTGTTTTTGTGTGTTTTTTACCTTTTTAGGAAATCAGTACTAAATGAAGTCCAAATGCAAAGAAACTTTTTGATGATGTTTTCTGGACAAAAATAAGACCTGGAAGCTTTGGAGGGAGACTAGACGCCACACGAGCTGGTGCCAAGCCAATAGGGTGCTGTCAGAGGGGTGGTCGCACCCTGGTGGCTTGGGACCACCTACCGATGCCTCGTGACCTAACTAAGCCTCTATAAATCCTCTAACACTGGGAAAACACCAGAGAGCTACATGAAAGACTTTTTCCGCTGCCGCAAGCCTCTGTTACGTTGTCATCCGGTCTGGAGCCCTGTTCCGATGCCCTGCCGGAGGGAGGATCAATCACAGAGGGCCTATAGATCAACCTTGTTGCTCATATGGTGATGTGTGAGTAGTCTATCACAGAACTATGAGTCCATAGCTATTACTTAGATGGCTATCTCTTTCTCTATATTTTTCAATACGAAGTTCACCGCGGTCCCCGCGGTGATCTATTCGATGTAATCCTCTTTGCGATGTGTTTGTTGTGATCCGATGAATTGTGGGTTTATGATCAGATTATTCATGAAAATATATTTAGTATTCTATGAATTCTTCATGCATGATGATTATAGCTTTATATTTCTCTCTGATCTATCAGTCTGGTTTGGCCAACTAGATTGATTTATCTTTGGTGGGAGTGGTGCGTTGTGATGGGTTCAATCTTGTGGTGCTCAATCCCAATGACAGAAGGGGACATGACACATATTTGTATTTCTTAGATTAAGGGCCTGTTTGGGACTGCATCACTCCATCAAAATCAGCTCCTCTTCATCGAATCCACTTTAGAGCAGTTTCATATAGGAGTTGCAACCATTTCAAGAGAATGTTTGGCTCTCCTTTAACTCCAGCTTCACGAATGGAAAATTTGGTGAAAATGATCTATTTGATTGGATGAGAGGTAAAAACGAAGGGGTATCCACTTACTGGTGGCAGTGGTGGGTAATTTTCTTCCAATTCCAGCTTCTATAATTCTATGGAGCACCTCCTAGGGAGCTTCACAAAAAATAAGGAGTTGGACCCCAGATTCTAGTTTTTTTGCGGAGCGGTATATCGTGGAGCTACCCCGTTTGGCTTACGTTTTCTAGAGCGGAGCTGAATTTTTTGAAGCAGAGCAGTCCCAAACAGTCCCTAAGGATAAAAATATGGGGTTTATTCATATTGGTTGAGCTTACTTTGTCTACATCATGTCATCTTTCTTGAAGCATTACTCTGTTTTACTTAATACTCTAGATGCATGGTGGATAGCGATAGGTGAGTGGATTAATAGTAGTAGATGCAGGTACGAGTCATTCTACTTCCTTGTGTATGTGATGCCCATATATATGATCATTGTTGTGAATAAGTAGTTCATAACTATGCCCTTTTCTATTAATTGTTCAACAGTAATTGTTTACCCACCGTATGCTTTCTTTGAGAGAAAAGCCTGTAGCGAAAACTATGGACCCCAGGTGTTCACAAAATATACTACAAAAACACTAAAAATATTGCTGTCATTTATCTTATATTATTTAATTTTATATTTATATTATCTATCTATCACTACTTAATACTTGCAAGTAACAAGTTCAAGGGGCTTGACAACCCTATTGCTCGCGCTGGGTGCAAGTGTTTGCTCTTTTGTGTGTAGGTGCTGAAGGCGGGAATTTGTGTGGTTCTCCTATTGGTTTGATAACCTTGATTCTCACTAAGGGAAATACTTATGTATATTGTGCTACATCTCTTCTCCTCATCGAGAAAAATCCCAACGCAGTTTACAAGTACGTGCTTCCACACCCAAAATCTGTTGTTGGAGAATGACCACTCGTAAAGTTATAGATCTTGTCTAAAGTTCATCTTGTTCACCAAGTACAATTCTAGCAGGAATGTCCCTAATCTCTTCAACCTTAATTTTGACAATCAACTTAGCTATGGTACCCCTAAGTGTGTCCCACATCATGAATTTTCCAAACTTGCAAACTGCATTATTAACCTTCTATACAAATACATCTCTTATCAAATGGGTAGTCACACAACAAAATACATGCATCTCTGGTAAGAACAAGTCTCCTCCAATTTAGTCCTCTGTTATATTTTAAAAGGTAACATGCACATCCATAAACAAATGAGGCTTATTTGTAATCAAGTCACCTCTATGAAAGATATTGTTCATCTTCACATAAGCTTGGCCAAATGGGCATGACTTAATGCCAGAAAACCCCAAATGTTTCTTAGAAAGAAAATCAGTGAGTACCTCTCTGATCGTATTAAAAACCACAAGCATATTTGGCATGGGGAGAATAGTAAACATCGCCCAATCCTCGCGAGACGGCGGCGTTGTTCTCATGATGACCGGAACCCTGGTGCGCCGCCCCTCCACCTCATTTTTGTGGTGGTTTTGCAACAGGCATGGTGTCTGATCAAATGGGAAGGAGGCCATGACAGGTGATATTGAGCTTGAGGTGGGGAGGCTAAGGGATGATAGGGGGATTAGGTTGGATTGTGGCTAAGTGGAGGCAATGTGTCACTGAGTTTTGGAGAGTCCAGCAATGGATGCTACCAACATGGAGTGATTGCCAAACAACATTAATTGCAATATCCTGAGTGGTCGGCCGATTGACTACTTGTTTAGTCAAAGTCACAGGAATAGTGGTATGCTACCTTGCAATACCAACCCTCTATTGATGAATTAGAATGGGCTCAGGAGGAGAGGTGCATTGGGCAGGGGAGTGATAGTCTCTAGCAATATGGTCCCACTCATTACAAGACATGCATTTGATACAGTTAGAGAAATTGGGCCTAGAATGACCTATTAAAGACAATTGAAAGGACGTGGATCTCGCCTAGAGGTGGGTGAATAGGTGCTTTAAAATAATTACGGTTTAGGCTTGAACAAATGGGGAAGAAAACTAGCATTTAATTTGTCAAGCACAAAACCTAAAACAACTAGGCTCACCTATGTGCACCAACAACTTACTCTAAGCAAGATATATAACATGAAACAATATGTCTATCAAAAAGTAAGAAGTAAAGGGCTTGGGTAAGAGATATTTGAGGCACACAGAGATTGCGATGTATCCCAAATTCCACACCCTTGCGGATGCTAATCTCCGTTTGTAGCGGTGTGGAGGCAAAATGCCCCCCAAGAAGCCAATATGTCCAGCATAATCTCCTCACGCCCTCGCACATGCAAGATGTCATGATTCCACTAAGGGGACCTTGAGGGAGGTCACCGAACTCGTACAAATGGAAACCCTTGAGGGTGGTCACGGCACCCATACACTTTGGTAACCCTTGGGGGCGGTCACTAGAACACGTACAAAGTTCTCGGGGCAATCTCTACAATCTAATAGGAGACCCCAACACTTGCCCGAAGTTTTAAGCCACAATTATGGAGCTCCGAGGCAACACCAACCATCTATGGCACCAAAGCACCCAAGAGGCACAAGCTCTAGGGTGCCCAAACTGTTGGGGAACATCGCATGGCAAACAGAAAATTTCCTACGCTCACCAAGATCAATCTATGGAGATCAACAACTACGAGAGAGGGAGTGCATATACATACCCTTTTAGATCCCTAAGCGGAAGCGTTGAGAAACACGCTTCATGTAGTCAAACGTCTTCGTGGTCCAATCATAATCCGTCCCCGGTCCAATCACGAACGTCCCGATCAAGTGTCGAGCGGACATCACCTCTATATTCCGCACACGTATAGCTCTATGACGCCTTGACCACCTCGATCTAGAGAGCATGGGTGAAATAGTAGTTGAGTTCTCCTGCAACATGATGGCCTGGCGGTGGTGGTGGTGGTGCTATTCCGGCAAGACCGTACTGAGCACTACCGAAACCGCAAACGGAGGAGATCTGGGAAGAGATAGGGGTGCGAAGGGCTTGGTGTGTCCTCTTGGGGTGCCCCTCCCCTGTATATATAGGTGGAGGGGCGTGGGGAACAGCCCCTCCAAGCCCTAGGGTGCGTACAAGGTGGGAGGAGGTGGAATCCTAGTCCTCTTCCTTCCGTTACATACAAAGGTGGACTTTCCACCTTTCCCAACTGCATGGGCATTGAGGGAGTTGTGCACCTAACCCAATATTACCACGGCGCCTCCCCTCATCCAATGCAAACCCTTGGTACGTGGTGGAACCCTTGGTGGAAGTCCCAACTCCTCCAGAAGTTTCCGGAACCTTCTAGAAGCTTCCCGGTACAATACCAAAAAACCTGAAACATTTCCGGTAGCCAAAATATGACTTTTGAAAGGATGTGGATGTCTCCTAGAGGGGGGTGAATAGGCGCTTTAAAATAATTACGGTTTAGGCTTGAACAAATGCAAAATAAAACTAAGTTTAATTTGTCAAGCACAAAATCTAAAACAACTAGGCTCACCTATGTGCACCAACAACTTATGCTAAGCATGATAAACAACACGAAATAATATGGCAATCACAAAGTGAAGTGCACAAGTAAAGAGCTCGGGTGAGAGATAACCAAGGCACACAAAGACGACGATGTATCCCGAAGTTCACACCCTTGCGGATGCTAATCTCCGTTTGGAGCGGTGTGGAGGCACAATGCTCCCCAAGATGCCACTAAGGCCATCGTAATCTCCTCATGCCCTCGCACAATGCAATATGTCGTGATTCCACTAAGTGGCCCTTGAGAGCAGTTACCGAACCCGTACAAACAAGGTTGGGGAAGTCCCCATAACTTAATTGGAGGCTCCCAACAACACCATGAAGCTTTACTACAAAGTCATATGGCTTCGAGGTGACCTCAAATGCTCGGGGCAATCTCCACGACTTAATTGGAGACCCCGACACTTGCCCGGAGCTTTACACCACAATGATTGAGATCCGAGGCACCACCAAGCTTCTAGGACGCCAAAGCATCCATGAAGAACAATCTCTAGGGTACCAAGTACCAAAGGGTAATAAGCTTCTCAAACTTCACTTCCGCGTATCACCGTGGAGAACTCAAATCTATGCACGAAATGCAATGGCAAGGGCACACGGAGTGCCCAAGTCCTTCACTCGCAAATCCCACCACAACAACTAATTCTATGGTGAAAAATGAGAGGAAGAACAAAGAAGAACACCAAGGACTCCAAGAACTAGATCCAAGGGGTTCCCCTCAAGGAGAAAGTGATTGGCAGAAATGTGGATCTAGATCTCCTCTCAAGATGGAGCAAGAATAATTGGAGGGATTGAGAGTTAGCAAGCTCAAACAGGGTCAACAATGGGGGAAGAACACGAGATCAACGGATAAGATCCATTGGGGAAGAAGTCCCCCTTTATATAGCGTGGGAAAGAATCCAACCATTATCCCCACTTTCAACCCGAGCAAAGCGGTATACTACCGCTGCCAGGTGTTGTACTACCGCTGCCCGGTGCGGTACTACCGCATGCACGGTAGTGGCAGAGGGAGGAACTACTGCATGGCGCAACGAGCCGTAGAACCACCGGAGCGGTACTACCGCATGCCCTTACGGTACTACCGTAGGGTAGTATCCAACTGCCACAGGTGGTACACGGGAGTAAAAAAGTTACTTTTGTGTCTACCTCCGCTCAGGCTATGGTTGTGCAAAAATCCGACATGGTAGTACCAGACATGGTTGTGATACTACCGCCTGAGGGCGGTAGTAAAAAACTACGTCCGCTCTTTACACAGCGGAAGTACCGCCCAAGCGGTACTACCGTCTATTTAGAAAAATAGCTCTAGTACTGAAACTGCCATAACTTTCGCATACGAGCTCCGAATCGAGCAAACTCAAGCTTGTTGGATTCAGGACGAAAAGAGCTATCCAATCTTAAGAACATGCAGTTACGAACATGCCAATGATATAGAGATGTGAGACCTCTATGAATGAAGAACCGGCAAACTTCCACCATCGAAAACATCATAGAAGATGCATATGGACTCCGTTTTCGATGAACTCGAGCTTGGCATGAAGATGGCCATAAGCTCTAGAACTCACAAAGAGAAACACCAAACAAGAACCAAGAAATATGATGCAAGTATGCAAATGGTTTGAGCTCTCAATGAACGATACGATCAATCTACTCACTTGAGAGCCCCCTTGACAGTACGACAATCTATCCTAAAATAGAAAAAACTATCAAGGGTAAACCTATACCTTGCACCTAGTCCTCTTGACCTGGATGGTGATGATCTTGGCTTCCTCAAGATGGACCACCTTTGTTGATTGCGTTGGTTCGATGAAGACTAGTTGATTGCTCCCCATACTCACTATGGGTGAGCCACTCTTCAACACATCTTCACAAGTCCATTGCCACCACAATGGACGACATGCTTCAAGCATGATATCTTCATGATGCTCCACTTGAACTTGCAAACTGCAATCTTGATGATGATCACCACTTGATGTCATCCTTAATAGGTTGAATGATATCTTCCTCTTGACGCAAACCCATGGAAACACGCCTAACCCCACATAGAACTCTCACGAATACCATGAGTTAGTAGACAAAAACGTTATGGACAATTCTTACCATACCATGGGATCACTTGATCCCTCTCGGTACATCTTCTAAACTTTGTGTGTTGATCATCTTGATTTACTCTTTGCTTAGTCTTGATCAACCTTGTGTATTTATGACCAATCTTTGGATAATACTTTGAATACCACCTTGGTCATCATATAAACTCCATGAAACCAACAGATGGACTTCAAGAAGTGCCTATGGACAAATCCTTCGAATATAACTCAATGCAACCATTAGTCCATAGGGATTTCCATCAATTACCAAAACCACATACAGAGAAATATGCTCTAACTATCTCGCCCATTTTGGTAATTGATGACAATCACTACAAGAGAGTTTATATAAGGAAATAAGAATAACCAAGCACACACATACAAAGAAATAATGCATGCGTACAAGATGTAAATGCTTAAGAAATAAAAGCAAAAATCCTATAAGCAACACCAAACTAAACTCTCTAAACTTCTCCCCCATTAGCATCGATTGCCAAAATGGACAAAAAGTTTAGAAAGCCAATATAGTAGGTGATCCTCCAAAAAGTGTGTACTTCTCAAGAAATTAGTGCAAAGAAATACACAAATATAATAATAAACGTTCGAGGAAAACGAACTATATCGAGGACCCAAAGATTGCAAGAAGGATCGTATGTCACAAAGACATACAAAAGAGAGAAGCAAGTAATCAAAAGATACCAGTAGGAACAAGAAATCATATGGTCCTTCGAACCACATGAATAAAAGATATTATGATAAGGGCAAAGGAGTGTTTTATCTAAGCTAGAGAAGCTCCCCATGATTTGTGCACTAATAGGATTTTTTTCTATTTGATACAAGTGCGCAAAATAGGATCGTTGCTCCCCCAGAATTAATAAAAACACATAACAATTACAAGAAAATAGATGAGGCAATAAGCATATCACTTGCACAAAACATATGGTTGAGCAACATGTAAAAGAGGAAACTTAAGAATAGGCTCAACCAAATTGATGTGTGTGAGTCATGGCAAGGCACTTGAGAAGACTAAGATAAGGATGAGCATTACTTAGCAACATATATAAATCTTTACCTCCGAACCATTCTGGATCACCTTGTGACATCCAAGATCTCATCCGAGAATCTGAACAACATTCGGTCACCAACACAATAACTCAACTATATTTATATCGTCACTGAATGTTAAGTTCGCAGACCAGGCGGGTTTGAGAGCTATGCAGACATGACTGAGACACCTCTACGATCAATAACCAATAGCGAGACCTGGATGCCCATATTGGTTACCACACATTCTACGAAGATTTATATCGGTCAAACCAATGATGATAAGGATTTAGTTAATCATGTATGCAATTCCCTTTGTCCATCGGTATATTACTTGCCCGAGATTGGATCATCGGTATCTCCATACTTAGTTCAATCTTGTTCGTGGCAAGTCTCTTTACTCGTTCCATAATACAAGATCCCGTGACTAACTCCTTTGCCACATGGCTTGCAAGATTATTGTGATGTTCTATCACCGAGTGGGCCCCGAGATACCTCTCCATCATACGGAGTGACAAATCCAGTCTTGATCCATGCCAACTCCACAGACACCCTCGAAGATACCTGTAGAGCATCTTTATAACCACCCAGTTACATTGTGACGTTTGATACACACAAGGCATCCCTCTCGTGTCGGTGAGTTGCATGATCTCATGGTCATAGGAACATATACATTGACATGCAGAAAGCAATAGTAGTACATTGGATACGACCAAATGATATGCTTAAGGTTTTGGTATTATCCATCACATCATTCTCCTAATGATGTGATCTCGTTATCCACACATGTACTTGAGTTTCCAGTCAATACAATTATAGATGGATAATAAATGATTACCATGAACAAGTAAATATGATAATATATAATTTATTGTTGCCTCTAGGGCATATTTCCAACAGTATCCCACTTGCACTAGAGTCAATAATCTAGTTCACATCACCATGTGATTAACACCCAATGAGTTCTCGGTTTGATCATGTTTTCCTTTTGAGAGAGGTTTTATTCAACGGGTCTGCAACATTCAGATCCATGTGTACTTTATAAATCTCTATGTCATACTATACATGCTGCTACCACGCTCCACTTGGAACTATTCCAAATGAGTGCTCCACTATACGAATCTGGTATCCTACTCAGAGTCATCCGGATTGGTGTCAAAGCTTGCATCGACGTAACCCTTTACGACGAACTCTTTTATCACCTCCATAATCGAGAAACATTTCCTTAGTCTTCTAGTTACTAAGGATAACTTTGACCATTGTCGAGCGATCCACTCCTAGATCACCTTCATGGAAAGGCACGGACTAGGTGTGGTAAACAACGTGGCATACTATAGAGCCTACGACTAAAGCATAGGGGATGACCTTCGTCCTTTCTCTTTCTTTTGTGGTGGTCGATCTTTGAGTATTACTCAAATTCACACCTTACAATACACGCAATAAGTCCTTCTTTAACTGATCCATTTTGAACTCCTTCAAAATATTTTCAAGGTATGTATTTATTGAAAGTTTTATCAAGCGTCCTCATCTATCTCTATAGATCTTGATGCCCAATATTTTCAGTAGATTTATCCAAGTTTTCCTTTGAAAAACTCATTTCAAACCACCCTTTATGATTTCCAGAAATTCTACATCATTTTCAATCAAAAAAATGTCAACCGCATATACTTAACAGAAATTCTATAGTGCTCCCACTCACTTTCTTGTAAATACAAGTTTCTTCATAACTCTTCATAAGATGGAGTGCTTCGTATGATTTAGTGTTGGTGGACCTGAGTCATACGATAGTCCGTACTATCAAGAGGATGTCCGCATTTGGCAAAGTTGGGAGAATCATTCACGTACACATTCGTCTCCTCCTTTCCTCCTCATCTCATTGGAGATATCCTCTTGTGTCTTAGTAAGTGGAAGTACCGCTAGGAGTCGCACGGTAGTACCGCTTGCGTGGTACTGCCGGTCCCTACTTCTGTCCCAACTTCCCCTTAACTATATCGTTTCTTCGATTCTATTTAGCAATTGTTTCGGACCGGAAGTTTGTAGTAGAAGTACCGCCCTGTGCGGTACTTCTGCTATGTTTCTTCCCTATCAGTGCTGACTGGTAGTACCGCTGACCGGAGTTGTAGTACCACTCTAGCGGAACTTCCGCTCCTCTTCTCCTGATCGTTGACTGCTTGACTCGATTCTTCCATGCAAGCCGAAGTACCACTACTCCAAGCGGTACTACTGCTCCTGAACAGATTTCGGGCAAAAAATGGTCACTTTGTTCGTCCACTACATAAGTGGGTCTTCTTCCCCGTGGAGACTTACCTTTTCCCCCAAAGCTCCATTGTTGCTCCAAGCTCCATTTTAACCTAACCTCTCTCCCTAGCCAACAAAACTTATTGATATTCTAGGGTTTGGTTGAGAGGGCCTAGATCTACACTTCCATTAAGAGAAATTTGATTCTCCCTACTAATCCCTTGCGTATCTTGTTACTCTTGGGTGTTTGATCACCCTAGATTGTTGAGGTCACCTTGAAGCCATATTCCATTGTGGTGAAGCTTCGTGGTCTTGTTGGGAGCCTCCAATTAATTTGTGGAGATTTCCCCAACCTTGTTTGTAAAGGCTCAGTCGCCGCCTTCAAGGGCACCACTTAGTGGAATCATGACACCTCGCATTGTGTGAGGGCATGAGAAGAATACGGTGGCCTTAGTGGCATCTTGGGGAGCATTGTGCCTCCACACCGCTCCAACGGAGACGTAATTCCCCTCAAAGGGAAGGAACTTTGGAAACAGATCCTCGTGTTCATTGGTTCCACTTGTGGTTATTTCTTACCTATACTTGTATTTACTTCTTAGTTATTATTGTTGTTGTTAGCATCGTATAGGTTGCTCACTTAGTTGCATATCTAGTCAACCTATTTGTTGCTAAACCTAATTTGTTTAAGAAGAGTTTAAAATTTGTTAGTTTCCTATTAACCCCCCCCCCCCTCTAGTCAACCATATAGATCCTTTCAATTGGTATCAAAGCCTCGTCTCTTTATTAAGGTTTTACCACCCAAAGACTATGGCTGACGATGGGGTTAGTCCAAGGGAGTTGCCGGATGTAGCTGTTGCAAACTCGGTTTCCCGGGAGGACCTAGATAAGGCCATGTCCACATTTGAATCCTGAGTGACAATCGAGATCAAGAACATGCTTAAAGATTTCCTTGATAATTACAAATCGTCTACTGGCCCATTGTTTGTGGCTAATCTTACAACTTCGGATATGGGGGCCAATTCCGAAAAGGAAAATGCTAGTAGTGAAAAAGATAAATTTCCTCAAGGAACGAGTGGGGCAAATACATTTGCCTCGGTTCCTCCTCCCATGGTCTATGGAGGACCGGTTCACCCACCGCATATTATTAATCTCGGTCCTCCACCTAAGCTTGTTAAGAATGATTTTGCTAAGTGGGTTTTTCGTATAAAGGCTCATTTGAATCACAGCTCAACACAACTTTGGAGAATCATCGAGCAAGGCTACTACCCTCATGATCCAAGAAACCTCACTTCAAGAGAAGAGGTTGATAATCAGCTCAACCATTCGGCCATGTTCATCCTTCAAGCGGTTGTTCCTATTGAAGATCTTGCTCATTTGCGTCCCTTCACTCATGCCAAAGATTGTTGGGAGCACATCATTTCCATGTACAAGGGAAGTTCTAGTATTCAACGGTTAAACTATGAAGTGATACTTGATGAGGCCGATGAGTTTGTTATGATTGAGGATGAAGATCCTCATGAGCTATACTGATGGGTCATGACTCTTGTTGTCGCACTTCAAGATCATGGAAGCAAGGATGTGGATGACAATTGGATCAAGAGTAAGTTTCTCAAGGCTATTATGCCCTTCAACAAATGCATGTCCTCCGTCATTCGTCAGAGGCCAGACTTTAACTCCTTGTCTTCACGCAATGTGTTGGATGAGTTTATTGCCATGAACATATTGAGCAAGAACACTAACAATGCTCTTGCTCGTGTTCAACGGTCAAGAAAAGACTCTCCCAACCTAGCCTTGAAGGCAAAGGCTGAATTAGAGGAAGATGAGGAAGAAGAATAGGAATTATGACTCGAAGACACCAAGTATGCTTATCACGAGCATATGGCTCTTGCGTCAAGACGGTTTTGGGGCAACAAGAGAAACTCAAAGCCAAATTTCTCCAAGAACAACTCCAATGGTACCAAAGGCAAGCAACGTGTGAGAACCTTCTATAACGGTGGCAATGTGAGTCACTTTGTGGCTAATTGTCCTTATGAGAAGAGGGAAGATAATGGTGGCAAACTTATTCGCAAAGACAAGGTGAAGCCCTTCACAAACAAGAACAACTCCTTCAAGAACAAGCCCCAAAAGGTGTTGATGTCTCAAGAAGTGTACCTCTCCGATGAGGACGAGGATGATGAAGCAAGTGGAGAAGTGATGGGGATGCCCACTGTGGCCATTGCATCCTCTTTTCCAAGCAAGGTGTCCCTCTTCAACGCCCCCAACGAGAACCGCATTGCCAAGTGCCATATGGCCAAAGCATCCAACAAAGTAACATCCAACATTAAAACTTCCAACCTCAATGCTGCCATTTCCACTACCTCCGTTAGTGGTGATGAAAATGAATAGGTGGAGGATGAGGAAAATGCCTTTGAGAAATTCATGAGAAAAATCAAGGGTAAATCCAAGAAGCATTTTGTTGATCTCTTGGAACAACTAGGAGAGGCTAATGACCTCATTGAATCCCATGAAGAAACCATCTCCACATTACAAGGACATAGTCGTGACTATGTTAATGAGATTGCGGATCTTTCTATTGCTCTTGAAGAAGAACAAGGACTTCATTTGAGTCTTGAGGAATCACACAATGATGACCTCGCTAAATTGAAGAAAGATTTTGATCATGCTCTTGTTCTTACTCGTGTGCTCCAATCCGAAAAGGATGCACTTGGAATCGACCATGTTAGACTCAAGGAAGAGCTTGCAACACTTGACAAGGCTCACAAGGCCTTGAAGAGTGTTCATGCCTCTTTGAAATACTCTCATGCTGAACTCCAAGTAAAACTCACTAAGGAAATAGCCACTTGCTCTCCATTTGTTTTAATTGATAATGTCCATGCTACTAACCCTTGTCATGAGCATGCACATATTGTGGAAGAGAACACCAAATTAAGAGAGCATCTTCAGGAAGGCCTTGTGACATGCATCCATGGTTAAAAGAATCTTAATGACCTTTTGAGAAATCAAAAGGAAGTGGTTGCAAAGGAAGGAGTTGGGTTTGCTCCCAAGTCCAAGAAGAACAAGAAGAGGAAGACTGTCGGTGAATACTCACAACATAAGCCATGGGTAGGCTAAAGATGGTAGGAACCAAAGTGGCGCCGGAGGGCGCTGGGGGCGAGGTTGGTACAAGCATGGGACGCATGATGTACCCAGGTTCGGGGCTCTCCGTAGAGATAATACACCTAGTCCTGCCGGAGTGTATGATGTATCGGGGAAGAGGAAGAAGGAGCAGTCGGCTCGACTCTGCCTCTTCTATGTGGATGGTGTGTCTGATAAGTTGACCGACCCTGTGCATGGAGGGGGCGGGGGTTTTATAGGCAAACCCACCGGCCTACAATATGGATAAAGGCTACAAGAGTGGGACCCGGCTGGCAGCCTCGCCGGCTGGCCAGGGGGCCATGGGGGTCTTGTCTTGTCGCTTGAGGGGCCCGCCGGCTGCGAGGTCCCGTCTGGCTATGGGACCTGCCGGCTAGCCAATGAGGCTCTCGCGTAAGGTTGACGTAGGACACGTATGGTACGTCCAGCGTCGTCCAGCGAGATTCGTCATGGGCAGGCAGTACGGCCGCCTCCACTGTTCCCACGCCGAGTGCAGTAATGGAGTGGGAGTTTGATGGGCCGACACTGTGTAGGGTGATGGATCAGAGCCGGGGGAGGTCAGCGGTGTGGCCGCCGAGGCTGGTACCCGCCGTGCACTCCGATCCAGTACCTTTGCTGACGCGTAGCCACCTTTAATCATAGGGTCTCGTCATGACCTACAATCTGATGTGACTTGAGATCCCCGGCCGGCTAGCCTGCTTGACTAGCCGGCCTGGGCATGGCCGCCTCGCCCCTAGCCGGCTGGCTTGGCCTAGGTGGCCAGGGGGAGGTAGCCGCCTCGCCTCTAGCCGGCAGCTGCTACCTGGCCGGCCAGAAAATTGGCCGTCTCGCCCCCCAGCCGGCAGGTGCTTCCTAGCCGACCAGGGGACTTGGACCTTGTAGAATTGTTTTGGTCATTCCTTCTGGGCTGAAGATATAGGAGCAGGCTCGTTGAGCCTACCCCGGGGTTATCCGCCCGACAGTAGTCCCCGAAGCTGGAGAGGCCCGCCGCTTGGTTGCGGTGGCCTCACCGGCTTGATTGTATGTCGTTGTATTCGTGCCACTGCCTGAGGTAGGAGACGGCGGCTTGAAAGCCGGCTGGCTTCCAAGCCACGCCTCGGCTTCGTCGTAGGCAGCGCAAATCGCTCCACGTGCCACGCCCGGCCTGACGTGATGATGGTTTACGCAGGTGACGTGACCGAGCCTGGGACCTGGGTCCTGCCACGACGCCCTCTCGGCCGTTGTGCGGAGGATCCTTTGCGGATTTACTCCGCGACGGTTGTGTCTCGAGAAACGTTACCGCCCGTAATACACGGGATTAGTGGGGTTGTGCGCACACCGAATGCCCTCCCCACGATCCTTCGTGGGGTTTAAATGGGATGCGGGGGTACCGAGGAGGCCATTCGCCCCCTTCTCGCCCCGCATCGACGCCATGTTCCTCCCTGAGGCTAGAGAGAAAGAGTCCGTCTATCTTTGTCTTCATCCTCTCCGTCATCATCGTGCCACCCGTCGCCACCAGACTTCCCAAGCCTCCGACGCCCGTAGTCATGGCGAGCATCTCCTCTTTGAAGAAGGGCTCGTCCCACGGAGCTTGGCTCGGCAGCGAGATTTGCGATGGCCACATCGAGGCGCTCTGCCACCGCCGGATGTTGCCTCCGGCCTCTCTCGTGACTGTGCAGATCCCCGACGCTGCAGGACGGAGAGATCGTCATGTTCGACGAGCACTTCTACAGGGGCTTCGGGCTTCCGGCGAGCACATTCTTCTCCAACTGGCTGGTCTTCTTTGGCATGCAGCCACACCACCTGGCGCCGAACGCCATTCTCCAGTTGTCTTCCTTCGTCGTCCTCTGCGAGGGCTTTCTGGGGATTGAGCCTCGCCTCGACCTCTGGCAGAGCTTATTCTTCCTAAAGCAGTAGTCCAAGAAGATGGACAAGGCCGAGCTGGAGAAACTCGACGGCCCTCGCCCGATGACGACGTGCCGAGCCGCACTGGTGCACCACCGCTCGAAGTCCGGCTTCCCCCAGATGCCACTGCAAGAGTCCATCAAGAAGTGGCAGAGACGCTTCTTCTATGTGACGAACGCCAGCCCCACACATGACACCCTCAACTTGCCTCCATTCGACATCGCGCCTCCGATGGCGAAGTTGAACTGCCAGGCGAAGTATCCGAGGCCGATTCCCAAGGTAGCACAGATCAGCGCCTACCTCGACAACTTGAAGGGTCGCGGCCTCCTGGGCTGTGACCTGCTTACCACCATGGTCTCCCGCAAGATCTTGCCTCTATAGAGGCGGCCCCAACTGGTTTGCCTGATGAGCGGCCGGTATGATCCCTGCCGGATCTCCACCAAGAGCTTCACAGCCAGCATGGTGGCGCGGGGTGTGAACCAGATTTCCACCGCCCACATGGACGATGGTGGGAACTGGGAGTCGAGGTTGGCCCCTTATGACAGGTCCCGTCCGCCGCCGATGGTAAGCCCTCTCGTTGAGGCTGTTCTTGTTGTTTTTCTTGTAGTCAATCATCTTTTTGAGCTGGCCGCTGACTCCATTGCGCAGATGTTTGACAAGCTGCAAGCACTCAACCCGCCTGCCCCCGATGTGGTGACGTCTGACGCCTCGAAGATCGAGGACGAGGGCATGATCGAGGCTCGCTCTGCCGTCTCCGAAGGTTCGGAGGATGCGCTGGAGTCGGAGGGCACGGAGCCGTCTGGTGAGCATCTGAAGCCCTCCATTGCTTCTTGGACGGATAATGATGAGACACCGCCCTCCTTATCTGATGCAGCCTTCGCGGAAGACTCCGATGGGGTGGAGGAGGACACCAGCCCACCCCTGATGCGCGGTCGCTGCCATGCGGCTGAGACGGCCGGTCTTGGTGAGGCGGCCCGGAGGAAAGGCAAGGGTGCCACAACTTCCAGGCCGGCTCCCAAACGAGTCGCGACAGGTCCTCGAGCCGGAGTACGAAAAGGCGGCACTAAGAAGCGTCGTCCTGGTTCCGGCAAGAGGCAGGTGCCCATCGTCGCGGGGTAAGGGTTCCCTTGCATTCTTTTGCTTTGTCTTGTGTGAAAACATGTTCCTCAAAGCACTACTTGGCAGGGAGGAGGAGGACGTAGAGGAAGATACCACCTCCACCACTGAGCGAGCCGGCTGGGCAGCGGCTGACGTTGCCCACAAGGAAATTGAAGAACAATTCGCCCGCTGCTAGGAGGTGGCGGCGGAGAAGATGGTCGGAGGCCGATCTCGGCCTAGCCTGGCCGAGAAGCCTGCGGAGAGGCGTACGAAAGCTAGACATGACCCCTCCACGCGTGCTCGCGTGGAGGAGCCACCTAGCGAGGTGGCCCCGAGGCGTACCTGGAAGGCCAAGGCAGCCAGGCCGTCCGAGCCGGACGCCTCTGCACCAGTGGACCTCAAGGAGATCCCTGAGTCGCTGGAGGCCTAGGCGGCGGCCGATGCGCCGGAGCTGAACCTGGACGCGCCGGAGGCGCCTATGGGTGTGCCAGAGGTGGTCATGGACGCGCTGAACGCGGACAATCCACCTTCTACTATGGAGACGGCACCGGCTGGGACGTTGGCGGAGCCGGCCGCCACACCGACGCCTGGAGACGGCACCATCGTCGTCTCCAATCGTGGCCCGGCTGCTCCAGGATCCAGTCCTAGAGCCGGGAGCCGGCCCATGAAGGCTTGGCGAGTGGCCAACCTTGAGCGCCAGACGCTGCCCGCGGGCACCATACTCTAAGGCGTCCCGGAGCTGGTATCGTTGTTCGCCAACAGCCGGTACAAGGTGGATCACGCAGCCCGCTTGGCGGGCAGCGATCTGGAGCGTCTGGAGGAGCGCACCAGGGTAAGTGCTTCGTCTTTTGCCTCCTCTTTGTCTGGGGTTTTGATTTTTTTTCTTCTTCTTGAATCAGTGGGGGAATGCCAACACACCCACTGGGTGTAGCCCCCGAGAATCGGGACATCCATGCATTGGCCGGGCCGAATCTCTTCAAGCTTATCTCTTGCTTTGCTTTTTTAGTGGGGGCGCGCTAGTGCACCCACTGGGTGTAGCCCCCGAGAATCGAGCTGGTTATGAATTAACCAGGTCGAATCTTACTTTGCTTTGCTTGTAGGATCTTTATGATGCCCAGGTGCAGGCATATAACACGCTGCGAGCTCAGAACCAGGCGGCTGATGGCTAGGTCTCCGAACTTCAGGCCCGGCTGGGTGAGGTTGTCGCGGAGCGGGACGCCCTACGCGAGGCGGACGTCCGGCTCCAGCAGCAGCTCACTCTTCCCCAGACGGAGAAGAAGGAGCTCGAGGCTGCCCGCCAGGGTGAGCAGGAGCAGTTGCGCGCATCCCTGCAGGAGAAGGATAACTCCCATGTTGCCGACATGGAGCGTCTTGAGACGGTTCATCTAGAGGAGATGAAGCTCAAGGACGCTGCCTTGAAGGAGAAGGAGGAAGCCCTGATATAGAGGCAGGCGCAGCTGGCCAAGGCGCTGGACACAGCCTCGGCCCTCCAGGAAGAAGTCTCCCGCATCGCCCAAGCGAGCAAGGTGCGGGAGCTCGAGGCCCTGGAGAGTGCTCACGAGACCGACGGCCACTTCGACCGTGAGTCCTCTTTGTTTTGCCTTGAATTTTCTTCTTTGCTGCCTCCTCTTCTTACTCTTCTTTGCGCCCCTTCCCTATCTCGGGTCTCTTCCCTGAGACACGGGACGCAGTCGAGACGGCCGTCGAGGTGAGCCGCGAGGAGCATCGCGTGGCCGGGCAGGACGTAGACGTCGCTTCCGGCTGGAGCGTGGAGGAGATCGGCGTGGGCCTCAGAGCCTTCCGGTGTGCCCTGGGCGAGTCCATGGCGCGGCTACAAGTCGCAGGCTCGTCGATGATAAAGGCTATGTGGCCTGATGCCGTTGCGTCAGGGTCGATGAGCCGCCTCTCTCGCTGGCTTGCGGAAGGCCATGATCGCCTTGACGCTTGGCGTGCTTCGGCCGCGCGTTCTGGAGCCTACATGGCCCTGCGCTTGGCCAAGTCCTGGTACCGAAACCTGGACTTGGGCAAGCTCATTGCTCAGCGTGATGGCTCGAAGGGGGAGCTGCACGCCGTGGAGGAGTAGTTGCGCGTGAGGGCGAGCGACATCGATTTTACGCCGCCTGGGATCAACTCAACTTGGAGTGGGGTGAAGACGGAAACATGATCCCTGAGGATTTGCACGGCCTTCAGCCCTATGATGCCGAAGGCAGCTTCGACGAGGCGACCGGTGAGGTGGAAGACGCCACCTCCAGCGGCGAGGCATACGCCGACTCCGCCGAGGACGGAGCCGAAAGCCCTCATGGAGGAGACGGTGCCACCGTCTCGGGAAAAGCCAACGATGGTGAAGCCACCACTTCAAGAGCCGCAACCGAGGCGACAGACGAGGCCGCCGCCCCTTAGCCGGTCTTGTTTTTTGGTTGTCTGCAATGAATTGTCAGTCCAACAGTTCCACCCACTGGGGGTGTGTAATGAACTTCGGTCGTGGGCCAATGCTTTTGAATGCATGAATTTTGCATTATGTTCGTAATGCCATGCGTGCTGTTTTATATCTTCATCTTTTGATTCCTGCTTGACTTATTTTTCTCCAACCCCTCTACTCCCCCTAGCTTCCACCCCGCCAGCCCGACAGCCGGGAGCCGGTCTGTGGCTGGGTCGAGGCTTCTGTCTTTGGGAATATAGGACTTAGATTTTTCGAAGCCATCAAGACTTACAGACTCAGACATAAACCAACAGAGGCCGGCTAGAATGGGATCATAAAAAGATCAAACCAACCCGAGCAGGCAACCTTTTTGTATTCAAAATTTTCATGTATCCGGCCTTACCTAGCGTCGCCTTGCTAGCCGGACAGCCGGGAGCCGGTTTGTAGTTGTTACGAGGCGACCAGGGATCGATCCGACGTACACTATGTGCTTCTCTACAACATAAGGAAGTCGTTCGGGCGGCTAGCAAGCCCCCGAGCCTATTAGAGCCGGTCAAAGGACTCACAGAGTGAGTGAGAACTCTAGATATGAATATAAAAAGAACCATATTTGCATGCTCTTTTCATTGCATTCATTAGAAATCCCTGAAGAGGGAGAAAGATACATATGTGCATGCTCTTTCCATGTTTGATACGTGCCTTCTAGCAATAGAACGGGCAAAGCAAAGCCACGTTCCATGGACGTTCCATCTCCTGGCCGGAGTCGTCCCTATTGCGCTTCCTTGGCTTCTGGGCATCGATCAAGTAGTATGCATTGTTGTGCAATGCTCTACTGATGATGAAGGGTCCCTCCCATGGGGATGAGAGCTTGTGCTGGCCGGCTGTGCGCTAGATTCTTCTTAGCACCAAGTCTCCCTCTCTGAAAGAGAGAGGCTTGATCTTCTTGTTGTGGTAGTACCTCAGCTTCTGTTGATAGATTGTCGTCCGACTCAAGGCTAGGTCCCGTGCCTTCTCGAGGAGATCGACACCGTCTTCTCTTGCCTCCTTCGCCTCCGTTTCCGTGTACAGGGTGACTTGAGGCAAGTCGAACTCGACTCCTTAGGGATGATAGCCTCGGACCCGTATACCAGAAAGAACGGGGTGAAGCCGGTTGACCGGTTGGGCGTGGTGCGGACACTCCACAGTACTGCCGGCAACTCTTCTATCCAGCAGCCGGCTCACCTGACAAGTGGTGCCACCAGTCTTGGCTTGTTGCCGGCCAGGATTAGGCCGTTGGCCCTCTCCACCTGGCCATGGGACTGTGTGTGTGCCACTGAAGCCAAATCGAGCCGGATGCCTACCTTGGAGCAGTAGAGCGCCAAAGCGCCCTTGGCGAAGTTAGTGTCGTTGTCGGTGATGATGCTATGGGGTATGCCATATCGGACAGTGATGTCCGTGATGAACCTGACAGCCATGGGGCCATCAAGCTTCTTGATGGGCCTAGCCTCGATCCACTTGGTAAATTTGTCGATGGCCACCAACAGGTGAGTCATGCCACCGCGAGCCGTCTTGAATGGCCCCATCATGTCCAACCCCCAGACGGCGAAATGCCATGACAAGGGGATGGTTTTGAGGGCCAAAGGCGGCATGTGGCTATGCGCGCCAAAGCGTTGGCAGCCCTCGCATTTGTTGACCATGTCCACGGCCTCCTCGAGGGCCGTGGGCCAGTAGAATCCATGGCGGAATGCCTTGGCCACCAGGGTTCTAGAGGCGGCATGATGCCCGCACTCCCCATGGTGAATGTCTCTGAGGATCTCCTGTCCCTTTTCTGATTCGACGCAGCGCTGGAACACGCGAGTCATGCTACGCCGAACCAGCTCATGATTGATGATGGCGTAGGCTGCAGATCGGCGCTGGATCTGTCTCGCCTCTGCCTCCTCTTGAGGAAGTTCGCCGCGAAGAAGGAAGGCCAGGATGGGTTGAGCCCATGACGGAGCCGACACAAGGGTTGGCTCCGTCTCGACCTATGTATCGAGGGCTTCTGCAGCCCCCGCGCTTGATGAAGCAGTCGCGGGCTCGAGACGCTCTGTCTTTGTTGCCGTCGTGGCAACTGGCTCATCGTCTACCTCCATGACGTCCGCCCGCTGGGTGTCGAGACGACAGGATTCGAGGCTTGGCGGAGCCGGATTTGTTGTTGTAGCCAGCGAAGTTGTCGTAGCCGGCGAAGTGGTTGTAGTCGGTGCCGCAATTGAAGTCGGCAGATCCAGTGCAGCCAGAACAGGAGTTGTAGCCGGCGCAGCTGGCGTAGCCGACGGCGCTTGCACCAAGGAATCAGTCGGCATGAAAATTGATGCCGACTCTGGAGACGTCCTGATAGATGGCATGTGCATCTGCTCGAGGGAGACGCCGGCTAGGATGGCCTGTCTCGTGGAGCCAATCTTAGCCAATGTATCGGCCGCCTCGTTGTCCGCCCTGGGAACATGGTGAAACTCGCAACCCTCTAAAGGGCCGCTAAGCTATTGGATGAGGAAGCGGTAGCTTGCCATGTTGGCGTCCCGGGCGTCCCATTCGCCGGAAACTTGCTGCACCATGAGGTATGAGTCGCCGAAGCAGAGGAGTCGTCGGATGCCAATCTCCTTGGCGAGCCGGAGGCCGTGAGCGAGTGCTTCATACTCGGCGATGTTGTTGGAGGCAGCAAAGTGAATCTGGAGAGCATACTTGAGCTGGTCTCCTTCCGGAGACGTCAAGACGATGCCGGCTCCCAGACCAGTTCACATCTTCGAGTCGTCGAAGTGCATCCGCCAATGAGTGGAGTCTGGAGGTGGCGGCTCAAATTGGGTTTCAGCCGAGTCGACTAGAAAGTCGACCACCACCTGAGACTTGATGGCAGTGCGAGGCTCGTAGCGGTTGTCGTGGTCCGCCATGGCGATGGACCACTTGGCGATCCTGCCAGTCGCGTCACGGTTGCCCATGATTTCTAAAAGTGGAGCGGTGCTCACCACAGTGATGGCATGCTCTTGGAAGTATTGCTTTAACTTCTTTGCGGCAAGGTAAACACCATAACACATTTTTTGTAGTGGGGGTAGTTTTGCTTGGAGGTGGACAAGACCTCGCTGAGGTAGTAGATAGGGCATTGCACTAACAGTACCTTGCCCTCCTCCTTGCGTTCAACTACCAGCACTACACTAACCACGCGAGTGGTCGCTGTAATGTATATGAGTATGGGTTCCCTTTCATCCGGCGCTGCCAGGATCGGCAGGCTCGAGATGACCCGCTTGAGGTTGCGGAAGGCTTCGTCCACCTGGTCATTCCACTTGAACTTCGTCGTCTTCTTCATGAGCTGGTAGAGTGGAAGGGCCTTCTCGCTGAGCCGGCTGGCAAACCGGCTAAGGGACGCCAGGCAGCCGGCGAACTTCTGGACGTCAAGGATTCAAGCCAGCTTCACCATCCACTCGATGGTGCCAATCTTCTCAGGGTTCGCCTCGATGCCGCGAGCAGACACGAAGAACCCCAAGAGCTTGCCTCCTGGAACTACAAAGACGCACTTCTCCAGGTTGAGCCGGATCTTGTACTCGTGCAGGTTGGCGAACGTCTCCCGCAAGTCATCGAGGAGGCTCAAGTGCTGCTTGGTCTTGACGACGATGTCATCCACATAGACGTGGATGTTTGTGCCAATCTGTGGCAGTAAGAACTGATGCATGCAGCGTTGGAATGTCGCACTAGCTTTCTTCAGACCGAATGTCATGGTGGTGTAGTAGTAGGCCCCAAGGGCGTGATGAAGGAGGTCTTCAGGCGATCAGCTGGATCTAGCTTGATTTGATGGTAGCCTGAATAAGCATCCAGAAATGACACCATTTCGCAGCCAGCAGTGGAATCGATCACTTGATCTATCTGGGGCAACACGAAAGGGCCTTTCGGGCATGCCTTATTCAGGCTTTTGTAGTCGATACACATTCGCCATGTGTTGTTTTTCTTTAGCACCAGGACTGGATTGGCTAACCAGTCCAGGTGGAAAACCTCCATGATGAAGCCGGCTGCAAGGAGTCGGGTAATCTCTTCTCCAATCATGCACTGCTTCCCCTTGGCGAAGCGCCGCAAAGGTTGTTTCATCGGCTTTTCATCCGGTCGCACGTGAAGTTTGTGTTCGGCGTACTTCCTGGGAACACCCGGCATGTCTTTGGGGGACCATGGAAAGATGTCCCGATTCTCACGAAGGAAGTCAACGAGATCGCCTTCCTATTTGGCGCTGAGGCCAGCCCCGATGGTGACGCACTCCTTGGGGTTTGCAGGGTCGAGTGGCACCTACTTGGTTTCTTTAGTCAGCTTGAAGGAGCCTTCGTCGGCCGACTGGGATGGAGGAGAAGGGATCGTCCGCTGCTCGGTAGCCTGAGCCACGAGCCGGTCAATTGGCCTCCTCTCCTCAGCAATCACCATGGCGTCAGCCAGGCGGCTGCTGTCGTGTGCACACTCGAGCGACTTCTTGTAGTCGCCAGCAATGGTGATGATGCCCTTTGGACCCGCCATCTTCATTTTCAGGTAGGCGTAGTGGGGGATAGCCATGAACTTGGCCAGAGCCGGTCTGCCCAGCAGCGCGTGATACGGGCCGCTGAGGTCCACCACCTCGAACCATATGGACTCACGGCGGAAGTGATCCTTGTCGCCGAAGAGGACGTCCAGCTGGATTTTGCCGATCGGTGAGCAGGACTGCCCGGCACGATGCCGTGGAAAACAGTGCTGGTCCGCAAGACGTCCGTCTCCTTGAGCCGGAGCTTGAGGAGAGTGTCGAGGTAGAGGATGTTTATGCTGCTACAGCCGTCGACCAACACCCAGGAGAACCGGCAGGTGAGCCTCTTGGAGGCGAAGGTAGGGTCGAGGACGAGCGCGTATGAGCCCGGGTTGGGCATTACCGCAGGATGGTTGACCTGGCTCCATGTGATGGGCTTGTCAAACCAGTGCATGTATTGGGGAACTGGGGGGACCGTGGAATTCACCTCATGTCGTCGCTGGCGCAGGCTATCCTTGTCGTCGCCTTCACTGGTGAAGATGACGAATGCTCCGTCTTGATGGGGGTAGTCGTCGTGGAGACGGCCGTCGTCGCGAGGCGGCGGTGGTGGAGCCGGAGCAGGACCAGGAGCCGGAGCTTGAGGCGCAGCCTGTGCACCTGGGGCAGCCGGCAGGCCCTCCCCTTGCGACAATCGTTGTGCAAAGCATTTTGCAGGGTAGAGGGTTGTGCCTCAGAATGCATTTTGCAGGGCGCGTCAAGCATCTGCTCGAAGGTCTGCTTGGGATGCCAGTTGCCCTTCTTGGGCCGCCTTTGTTGGGAGCCGACCTGAGTAGCCGGCGCCTCACCCTCCATGTTGGATACCAACTTGTTGTTGGAGCGTGAATCTAGCTGATCCGCCTTGCACTTGTTGTTGTTCTGGCCACCTCGATTGTCTCCAGCCGGCTTAGGAGTAGCCGACGTGGGGACAGCCTTGTCCGAGGCGGTCACCTTGACTCGCATCATGGAGTCGGTCGTGGCGTACTTGCCCGCCTTGGCCATGAGCACCGCTAGAGAGGTGCGCTCAGAGCACATGAGCTTGTGCTTGAGGAGAGTTCCGTCTCAGCAACCGTCGATGAAGTACTGGATGGCATGTACCTCATGCACTCCCTCGCAGGAGTTGCGAAGCTCCGTCCAGTGCATGATGTAGTCGCGAAGGGGTTCGTCGGGCCTCTGGACGCACATGGCCAGCTCGCGAGGCCGGCCAGGACGCTTGTAGGTGCCAGTAAAGTTGCGGACGAACGCCTTCTCGAAGTCAACCCATGAGTTGACGCTGTCGGCTGGAAGGCTGTTAAGCCATGTCCGAGCCGAGCCGGCCAACATGAGTGGTACATAGCGGACTGCTACGCGCTTATTGCCCCTAGCAATGCCAACGGCGGTGGTGTAGTCGATCAGCCAGTCCTCTGGCTTGGCGGTGCCATTATACTTGGGAGTATCCCGAGGCAGGGTGAAGCCTCAGGGAAACGGCTCCCTCGGATCCGGGGGGCGAAGTAGGCCAGACCGATGGGACCATCCTCCTCCAGAAGACCTGACTGCGCGAGGGCGTTGAGACGCCTGCGGGTGTCATGATCGCCCTGGGGAACACGAATGCCGATCCAAGCCAGGATTGGAAGGGCACCTTGCGAACCGGTGGCATGGGTCCTCCCTGGACGAGGAACCTCATACACCGAGTCACTCTCGTCATCTCCATGATGCCGGCTCTAAGTATGCTCGCTCTGGCGCTGGGAGCACCTGTCGTGGCTGGCCTCGCCCTTTCGGCCGGAAGTGCGATGCGAGGAAGATCCTCTGGCATGCTGATGACCGCTGGGGTTGCGGCACGCTGCGGGGTTGGGTCCCGGAGACTCCCATTGGGCTTGACCAGGGTCAAGCCGTGGCTGCTGCTCATTGGCGGCGTCAAGGAGATCCATGACCCGCTTCTCCTAGAAGGCGCGCTCCTCGCCTTCCAAACTTGGCATTTCTGCCATGGCTGCCTGGGCCGCCCGCAAGTTGGCCGCAGGAGTCTCGTAGATGGGCTGCTTGCCACCTAGAATCTCAGTGATGACCCGGGCGCGGCCGCGGACCGAGCCAAGCCGGCTTGGGGCCTCGAAAACCGGAGTGAGGCCGTATGCGGAGTTATACTCGCGCTGCGTGTCCTCCATCCGACGTTTAGCCGAAGCAATGGCGATGCCCTCCTCTAAGATCTGCCAGCAAGCCTCCTCCAGCGAAGCCCGCACGTCGTTAGGGTTTGTGGAGGCGGCGATGGGCGTCTTCAGGCCAGTAAGCGCAGCCTGAAGAGTGTCAGCGGTGATAGCAGCAGGCTCATCGGCGTCTGATGATGCCTTGCCATGAGCCGTGCTGGTGCCAGCGCCGATGACGAACACCTCCACAATGTTGGAGATGGTGGCGACATGGTACGGGCTGAAGAACCCCACAGACGGCGTGTGTAGGCCTCTCAGCGATAGAGAGCCTACCAAAGCTAGCACATAATGCCTCGACATCGAAGTCCTCACTGAAGTAGCGAGGACCATCGTTGAGGCACACGTCGCTAAAGAGAACGATGAGGTTCTCTATAGCAGCGACGACGACGCTGGGAGGCGCCTCATCATCGGACTCCCCGTCCGAATCCGCATGGCGGACAGGGACGTCGATCATCATCGGCGTTGCCTCATCGAAGGCAGGCTCCACGGGCATGCAGATCGGTCTGGTGTAGGTGCTGGGCCCCGCCCAACGCGTAAAGCCAGCTGATGCCGCGATCGGCCCCACTGTGGGCGCCAAATGTCGGTGAATACTCACAACATTAGCCATGGGTAGGCTAAATATGGTAGCAACCGAAGTGACACCGCAGGGCGATGGGGGCGAGGTTGGTACAAGCATGGAACGCACGATGTACCCAGGTTCGGGGCTCTCCGTAGAGATAATACCCCTAGTCATGTCGGAGTGTATGATCTATATGGATGGGATTACAAGTTGCTCCTGGAGCTGTATCGGGGAAGAGGAAGAAGGAGCAGCCGGCTCGACTCTGCCTCTTCGATGTGGTTGGTGTGTCTGATAAGTTGACCAACCCTCTGCATGAAGGGGGGCCGGGGGGTTTATAGACGAACCCACCGGCCTAGAATATGGATAAAGGGTACAAGAGTGGGACCCGGCTAGCAGCCTCGCCGGCTGGCCTGGGGGCCCACGGTGGTCTTGTCTTGTCGCTTGAGGGGGCCGCCGGCTGCAAGGTCCCGTCTGGGTGTGGGACCCGCCGGCTAGCCAATGAGGCTCTCGTGTAAGGTTGGCGTAGGACACGTATGGTACGTCCGGCATCGTCCAGCGAGATTCGTCATGGGCAGGCAGTATGCCGCCTCCACTGTTCCCACGCCGAGTGCAGTAATGGAGTGGGAGTTGGACGGGCCGACACTATGCAGGGTGATGGATCAGAGCCGGGGGAGGTCAGCGGCGTGGACGCCGACGCTGGTACCCGCCGTGCACTCCGACCTAGTACCTTTGCTGACGCGTAGCCACCTTTAATCATAGGGTCTCGTCATGACCTACGATCTGAAGTGACTTGAGATCCCCAGCCAGCTAGCGTGCTTGACTAGCCGGCCTGAGCACGGCCGCCTCGCCCCTAGCCGGTTGGCTTGGCCTAGGCGGCCAGGGGGAGGTAGACGTTTCTCCTCTAGCCGACAGGTGCTACCTGGCCGGCTAGAGAATTGGTCGTCTTGCCCCCCAGCCGGCAGGTGCTTCCTAGCCGGCTAGGGGACTTAGACCTTGTGGAATTGTTTTGGTCATTCCTTCTAGGCTGAAGATAAAGGAGGAGGCTCGTTGAGCGTACCCCGGGGTTATCCCCCCGACAAAGACCAAGCAACCTCCCCAGCTTATGGAAACCTTTGTTAAAACTGGGGAGGGTACTCAAGTGAAGAAGAAGGACCAAGCTAAGGGAGGTAATGCCAAGAACGGCAAAACCCTCCTTCCCAACACAGTCGGCAACTTTAACCCCTCTTATGTTTTATGTTGTGCGAGTGATGGAAATGGTTTTGCTAAATTTTTTGGTCCTGCTAATTAGTACATTGATGGTCTATTTTGGTTCTTAAGACCCTTGTTACTAACCCGAAAGGACCCATTAAAGAAAGGATACCTAAATCCAAGCATTGATCTTATGCAGGAGCTTGCTTCCGGTGGGATGACATGGTTGCCTGATAGTGGGGCAAGAAATCATATGACCAGAAGCAAGGACTTGGTGGTGGACTTTCATCCTGACCCATCCATGCCACCCAACTCTCCTTTGGTGATTACACGATTTCAAAGGTATTGGGTCTCGGCAAGGTGGTAATTTCTCCAAAACTTACCATTGAACAGGTTATGCTTGTTGAGACCCTCGCATACAATTTACTTTCCGTTCATCAACTTGCACTTATGGGATTTAGTACCTTCTTTGGCATTCACTCTGTGGCCCTTTTGTGGAGCAAGACTCTTAAACTATCCATTGTTGGGCATGTCGAGAACGGTCTCTATGTGGTTAACTTTTCCGAGCGACCCACTAAGACCACGACTTGCCTAATGGCTACAGTTGATGTGGGATGGCTTTGGCATCACCGTCTAGACCATGTCAATATAAGAACTTTGCAAAGTCTCCTCAAAGGGGATCACGTTCTTGTACTAACAAATGTGAGTTTCGCCAAAGATCGTGCTTGGAGTGCTTGTATTGAAGGAAAGATTCATGAGACTGCTCACCGCCCCACGACTACCATCTACTCAAAAAGGACCTTGGAGCTCCTCCACATGGATCTCTTTGAGGGAAGGGATTATTGCTTGGTGATAGTGGATGATTACTCAAGATATACTTGGGTATACTTCTTAAAGAGAAAGAGTGAGACTCAACAAACCATCATCGACTTTGCTAATGAAGCTCAACGACAACATAATGCAAAGATATTGATGATTAGAAGTGACAATGGCACCGAGTTAAAGAATTACACCTTAAATGAATTTCTAAGTGATGAAGGAATCAAGCATCAATACTCTGCACCTTACACTCTTCAACAAAATGGTGTGGCAGAAAGGAAGTACTGGACGTTGATGGACGCGACAAGCACCATGATGGCGGAGTTTAAATCTCCAAATAACTTTTGGGCTAAAGCCATCAACACCGCATGTCATGCATCAAATCGGCTCTACCTTCGCAAAGTCTTGAACAAGACTCCATGTGAAATTCTTACGGGTAACAAACCCAACCTCAAGTACTTCTGGGTGTTTTGCTGTATGGTTTCATTCTTAAGAAAGGTGCTCGATTGTCTAAATTTCAACCTAGATCTCAAGAGGGCATATTTGTTGGTTATGCTACAAACTCTCGCGCTTATCGTGTCCTCAACGAGTCCTTAGGATTGATTGAGGAGACGTGTAACAGGGAGTTTGATGAGAATAATGGCTCCCAAGTGGAGCAAAGTGGTCTTTGTGATGTAGGTGTGAAATTCCTCCCCAAGCCATAAGAACAATGGGTGTGGGACACTTCCTGTCCATTGAGGAACCCCTTGTGGTTGAAGGAGAAGGACAATGTTCCACTGATGTGGAACCATCATCGACACAAGACCAGCACGCTTCCGAAGAACACTCTGAACGCCCTCAACCCTGTGATCTTGATCAAGGAGAAAATCAACCTCGGGATGGTCCTGCACCAAGTGATGTCCTTGATCAAGCTCACCCCTCTAAGGATGCTCAAGGTCAAGAGCAAGCTCAAGATCAAGACCAAGTCCAAGATCAAGAGCAAGCTTAAGAACAAAACCGAGCTCGAGATCAAGGGCAAACTCGCAAAGGCGGTAAAAGTCTCAAACAGGCTCGTCAGCTTACCCCTAAGGGGACTCAAGAAAGACGTGCGTCCAAGAATGCCAAAAAGCTCATAAAGAATTCTCATATACTCGAGAATGTCTACGACAGCTTAAAGAGAGAGGTAACCACTCCTCATCAATTATCAAACTTTAGTGCTCATCATGCATTTGTTTCTTGCATTGAACCCCTAAAGTTACAAGAGGCTCTCGAAGACATGGATTGGGTTGAAGCCATGCATGAAAAACTCAACAACTTCGAGTGCAACAAAGTGTGGCGACTGGTGACAAGACCAAAGGAGAACCACATTGTCATTGGGACAAAGTGGATATTTAAGAACAAGCAAGATGCGAACAGTGTCGTCTGTCGTAATAAGGCAAGATTGGTAGCACATGGTTACACCCAAGTAGAGGGCATCGACTATGGTGAAACCTTTGCTCCTGTCGCTCGCCTTGAATCTATTCACGTGTTGCTTGCATTTGCTTCTCATTATAACTTCAAATTATACCAAATGGATATGACGAGTGCAGTTCTTCATGGTCCCCTTAAGGAGTTGGTTTATGTCAAGCAACCCCGAGGGTTCGAGGATCCCAAGTTCCCTAATCATGTGTATGTTCTTGATAAGGCACTATATGGCCTTAAACAAGCCCCACGCGTGTGGTATGAGCACCTTACCAAGATGTTACATGACCATGGATTTGAAGTTGGGAAAATTGACCCCACTCGTTTTACTAATAAGGTCAAGGGAAGCTTGTTCATATGCCAACTATATGTTGATGATATTATCTCTGGTTCTCCTAACAAAGCTTTTAATGAACAATTTGTTGTTGCCAGTGTTCTCGAATGGGGGTACCCAGACGTGCCTGCCTGTGGCCCAGGGCTGGCCCACTTCATCAAACAAACCAATGGGCTCGGCACCACTCAAGGCAAGGCCCTCGTGAGAGGCCAAGCCTCACGAGGAGGAACAGCATCAAGACCCCTCCGGAGCGGTGGATATTCCGAGGCGAGGCCTGGCCTCGGGAGTCAAGGATGACGCAAGGGAAGGACACGCGAGCAGCAGACAACAGGGCGGAGCAGTTTCCCCTTTAGTGCAAAGGGGGCAAGGACGTACGAGGGTACCAAAGGCATCTTCCAAAGGTTTCCATTCTGGTGCAACAAGGTCGTCGCCGCCCGCTAGCAGGACAGATGTCATCCCCGGGCCCGTCCCTACAGCGATGGCAGCCGCATTGCACGCGAAGACCACCTTTGGGCAGGGGAGCATGTTCCCCTGTTCCCCTTCAAAATTGGCCGTTGTGGGATCCCTTCTCGCCGAAATGACAAGGGAAGAGGACCGGGGTCGCCACTATACATAGAGGATAGGTTGCTTCATAGAAGGGGACCCCGATACGAACGATTCATTCACCCACTAGCACCACGCAAAGCCACCCAGCCTCCGGAGGCGCCCAAACATTGTACTAGTTCATCCACCAACCTCCACGAGATGCAATCCACCAAAGCACGAGTAGGGATTTACGCTCCACAGCGTCCCGAACCTAGGTAAACTATTGTGTTCTGTGTTTCCCTCACCATCGAGTGAGTTTCCTCCCATCCCATGCGAGTAGAGAGCTAGGTGAGGCGAACTAGTGAGAGATCTTCGTACACGCCCCTGAGTTCGAATCTTTAGGGTTTTGCGGAGCCCGAAATCTAACAGTTGGCGCACCGGGTAGGGGGCGTGTCCGCCTTCACCAAGCTTCGCCTCTCTGATGGCTGACGCCCGCAGAGCTCGCGTAGAGCAACGTGCCACCCGCGTTGCCCAGAGGGCACCTGTTGGCGCACCGGGTAGGGCGTGTGCCGGTCACTGTCGCCCGTGGTGAACGCTGCCACCGGACCCAAAGTTCAAGAGCAGCAGGGTTCCTCCCAGCCAGTGACTGAGCAGGCCGATGGCCGCATGGCCACTACGTCACTCGTTCGGGCTTCAGGGTCGACATCGCGTGCTCGGCCGGAAACGCCGCATGGCCGGCGCGCGCTTGCCATGGCCACCGAGCTGCTCCGCTACCAGCCCGCCCCTAACCACCACAACGACTGGCTCCCGCGCATCGAGGAGCTCGTCGCTGCCGCCAGTGACTCAGCGGCGATCTCCTGCTTGCTCCGACCCCAACCGTCTTTGGCGAACGATGAGGAGCAAGAGGTGCCACACCCACCTCCGCGGTGTGGCGTGGACCACGAGCCCAGACATGAAGCGCGTCCCCGCGATCGGCCTCGCGAACCCAGGGCAGGGCCAGGAGATGAAGCCAGCTGCCAGGTGGTTCCTCGGCCCCATGCCGACGCGCGCGCCCCCGGCGCTGCAAATCCTGCGTCGTGAGCAAGCCCCGCTTGAAGCAGACCGAGTGGAGAAACAAGACCCGACTGCTCCCACGCGCGCCACACCATTCGGGCCAGTGGGGTGCCTCGCCATTGCCCCCGAGATTTACCCAACTACATGGCCATGCAAGTTCAAGCCCGATCTACCCCTGCGGTTCGACGGCTCTCTGGATCCGGTCGAGTTCCTCCAACTCTACACGCTAAGCATCAGGGCGGTAGGAGGAGGCGACAAGGTCATGGCGTGCTGGTTCCCCATGGCGCTCAAGGGCGACGCGCTCTCTTGGCTCGTCAACCTCCCAAAGGCGTCCATCACCTCCTGGGATGATCTGCATGATCACTTCATCGCCAACTTCCAGGGCACCCACGACCATGCTCCTGCCGTGAACGACCTGTGGCGCATCAAGCAGCTGGAGGGGGAGACCCTCCAGAAGTTCATACAACGCTTCACGGTCATGCGCCTCATGATCCCCAAGGCGTCGAACAAAGCCGTCATCTCGTACTTCTCTGACGGAGTCACTGACCTCAAGTTGAAGGAGGAGCTCTCCATGAATGATGAAATGAGCACTGCACTGGAAATGTTCAACCTAGCAAGCAAATGCGCGAGGGCTGAAGAAGGGCGCATGTCGCTCCTCGGCCCCCACGCGGCGGACCCAGAAGAGAAGAAGGCCAATGCCAAGGAGGTGAAGCACAAGGCTCCGGTGGTGCTCACAGCCGAGCCTGAGGCGAAGCACGGACGAGAGGGAGAGCGTCCATCTGGAGGGGGGCCAACGTGCATCTTCCACGGCACCAGCGACCATGATACTTCAGAGTGCCATGAGCTCTGACTGGTCCATGCCGAGCACTTCAGCAGGCGCCCTGAACATGGAGACACAGGCCCCGTGTGCGGTGGTGGACGTGGGGGTGGCCGCTGGGACGACCGGGAACTACGTCAGGGGTGGTACGAGCAGCCTCACGAGGACCACTGGCACAGCCAACCTCAAGAGGACCGTTGGTGCGATGACCTTCGGGAGGGGCAACGGCGCATCAGCCTCGTGAGTTTCGCCCTCGTGAGGCTGGGCTGCCTCCGCTGCCTCCACCACACAGAAGGAGGGATGAAGACAGACAGAACGATGGGGCTGGGAACTTCCAGGAGGTCGGGGCAGTGGCCTCCATCCTGGGCGATGCACACACCCCAGCCTCGAACCATGCCTTCAACCAGTTTGTTCGGGAGATGAATGCCGCTCTCCCGAGGCCTGAAGCGATGTGCCCCCTCAACTGGTCCCAGACCATCAATACCTTTGACACCAGTGATCAGCTCAGGTGCTCGTTCATGGCCGGCAAGCTCCCCATGATGTGCACCCCGACCATCAGCAACGTCCTCATGACCAAGACGCTCATCGACAGTGGAGCGGGGCTCAACGCCCTCTCGATCAAGACCATCGAGACACTCTAGGTGCCTTACGAGCAGCTCATGCCCACCAAGCCCTTCTCGGGGGTCATGGAAGGGTCCACTGTGCACATCGGGCAGGTGCGCCTGCCAGTCACCTTCGGCGAACGCAAGAACTACCACACTGAGATCATCGTCTTCGACGTCGCACACATCCAATGCGATCCTCGGGTATCCGGCTCTTGCCCAATTCATGGCAGTAACCCACCACGGCTACAATGTTCTCAAGATGCAAGGGAGCGGCGGCGTCATCACCATTGCCTCTGACGAGAAGGATATTGTCTGCACACTCGAGTGCGCCTACCGTGAAGCGGCGGCCGAATGCTCGGACGAGGAAGGAGATGAGGCACCTCGCGAGGACCCACACAAGAAGAAGAAGCTCCTCCTCACAGAGCGCCCTTGGACTTCACGCCCTGAGCCCGGGGACGGGGCCATGCCTCCCATCGCATAGGAAGGCGCACTCAGCGCCCCCCTTGGGTCGGGCCTGGGGGCTCCCACCAGGGAGATCCCCAGTCTGATCAGTGAGGCGAGGGTGGCGCTCGAGCACAACCCGAGGGCGAGCTCAGGCGCGCGTCTGCCCAGCCCCCGTGAGTCCGTCATCAGCGCAATCCGAGAACTCTGAGAGGCCCAATTCGTGTGAGGCAGGGGCTTCCCTACACCACCAATCACAGTCTCCGTCATCGGCATGGTCAACCAGCCCTGCATCTGCATCAACGCACTCGCAACCGACAAAGCCACGGCTCAAGGCCCTTTCTGGCCCGCGCTAACTGACCATCAGTGGGTGTACCCGCGCGTCCGTGCCCTCGTGCCCTTTGGGCTAGGGAACGTGGCTGCCACCCTCCAGCGGCTCGAGCGGGCCATGCTCATGTCTGGCCTGCTCGGGTGTGGCGAGGAAGAGGAGGAGATGCTCAGGCCGAGCGAAGGCGCCGAGCCTTGGGAGACGGCGGACCCGTGAGGATCGCGACCGCGGAGGCACGAGATCGCATGATGACGACGCCTTTGGCACTTCAGCGGCATGGCCGCCAGGTGACTTTTTATCGGATGCTACGAGGTAACTTTTTGGCTCACCTTGTCCGAGGGTGCCCTCACGGCCAGGAAGCCTCCAGGAGCTTAGGGCACTCCCCAAACCGCTCCTTTCATTTACGCACCTTTCAGTTGTTTCTATCTCACCCATCTCGAAACCTAACGTTCTACCTTGCTTGTATTGTCAGGCGGTCAGCCCCCCGCTTGGGGGCTCTGGTTGAAGCTCATCCTTCCAGGCCTCATGAGGCAGCAGATACCCAGCCTCACTCCTGAAGAAGAAGAAGTCAACCGGGTTTGTCAGTAACCCAAATGAAATCAACTCAGTCCACCAATAACTCGGGGGTAGGGACACTCGCGATGCCATAGCTTCCTCGCGACCTCCCATATATACCCCCATCGTGACACTCTCACGTAATAACGAGCCAAGGTTGTATATGCCCAGGGCACCCCGAGGACGCGGAGGGGCCATCCCACGCCTAGTGGCAGCTCTACACTCTGCGCTGGGGAGAAGACGGAGGTAATCAACAAAGTTCGCCAATGACTTCCGGAATCAGGAGCCTAATGCCTCGGGGGTCGGGACACTCGCGAGGCCAAAGCGTCCTCGTGACCGCCCATGTACACCCCCATCGTGACACTCTCACGTAATAATGTGTCGAGGCTGTATATGCCCAGGGCTCCCCGAGGACGCGGAGGGGTCCATCCCACGCCTAGTGGCAGCCCTACGCTCCGCGCTGGGGAGAAGATGAAGGCAATCAACACAGTTCACCAATGACTATGCCCACAGCTGGCACCAACACAGTCTGCCAATGACTCCGCCCGCAGCTGGCAAAGAAATCAACACAGTTCGTCAATGACTATGCCGGCAACTGGCAAGGAAATCAGCACAGTCCGCCTGCAACTACGCCCACGCCTAGTGCGGGGGATAGAAACCTAAGGTACGGAGCCGCACGTACGTCAAGGGGGACCCCTGAGCATCGTGATTCAGGGGCCTAACTGCGCCCGTAGCCCCTCCCCCTTTGGGGCGTCCTTGGTTTCTGGTCGGTTCAATCGCGGGGAGGTACGCGCGGAGTGGGCCCTGCCGACGCAGAGCCGAGTGCGCTCAACAAGCCACCTCAAATCTCTTAGGAAGAACGCTGGAGTCACTCGGACGTCAAGGGGGACTCCTGAGCATCGCGACTCAAGAGCTTGAACTGCGCCCGTAGCCCCTTCCCCTTTTGGGCCGTCCTTGGTTTCCGATCGGTTCAACCGCGGGGAGGTACGCGCGGGGCGGGCCCTGCCGACGCAGACTGCCGAAAGAGTTCGGGAGTCTCAAATTATCAGCCTCCTAGGAGGGACATTGGAATCGCTCGCACGTCAAGGGGGGCCCCTGAGCTTCATGACTCAGGGGCCGAACTGTGCTCGTAGCCCCTTCCCCCTTTGGACCGTCCTTGGTTTCCGGTCGGTCCAATCGTGGGGCGGGCCGTGCCGACACGGAGTGTTGAAGGTGTTCTGAAGTTTTGAAATCCTCGCTGCATTCTCCTCATGAGGGCAGCTCGCGTGTCAAGGGGGACTCCTGAGCATCGCGACTCAGGGGCCTAACTGCGCTCGTAGCCCCTTCTCCTTTTGGGCCGTCCTGGAATTCCGGTCGGTCCAACCGCGGCAAAGGTACGCGCGGGGCGGGCCCTGTTGAGCATAGTAACACGGGCAAACATGACAGGAACGAGGCAAAGAAAACATTCAAGCATTTAGTTATTACAAGCCTTGACAAGTTCATGAAAACGCAAATGAGTTTGGCGCCTCCATGAGGCACGATGTGCATTGCAGGGAAAAGACAGGGAGAAGAAATCAGGAGGAGCCGCCTCCGGTCACCCCCTCCTCAGGGGGCTGGTCATCGACGTCAGAAGCGGCATCTTCCCCGTCGCCGGCTTCAGCGGCATCTGGAGACGAAGGAGCTGCGACGCGGGCGAAGCTCTTCACCAATGCCTCCATGGGGCCCTTCACCGCCTCCACGGTGCGGTCGCGGACCTCGATAGGGACCGGCAGGATCACGGAGCCGAGGTCAAATCCCTGCTCGCAAAGATGAAGGTGGCTGAAGACGCGTGTCGCGGTCACGAAGAAGAGGTCGCGGCACTCGCTGTCCAAGCTCTTGTCCACCTGAACGACCGCATCCTCCAGCGCCACGGGGAGCTCCGTCGCGAGCACGGCAAAGCCGCCCTCTGGGGTGGCCAGAGGCTTGTCGAACCCGTCCCGGCAGAGGGAGTGGAGCATTGTGCGAAGCTTGAGCTCAACGTCACGGAAGCGGGCCAGCTCCACGGCCTTCTTCCTCTCAGCCGTCGCAAGGGCTTCCCCCTGGGCATCAAGGAGGACCTCCCTCGAGGCGACCTCCTACTCCTGCTCTTCCAAATGTGCATGCTTCGTGCCCAAGCGATTCGTCTCCTGGGACAGCTTTTCTTCCCGGGCGGCAAGCTTGGCCTTGCAGGCCTCGAGTTCCTCCTCCTGCAGGTGGTGCTGCTTGGCTAGCTTGGCTTGTTCCCCTTGGAGGGCTTGCAGGTAGACCTCACCGCTTCACAACATTTGGTAGGCGCCTTCGCTTCCTTCAGCGCCTCCTCACGTGCAGCTTGGGCAGCCTTGGCCTCCCTCTCGCCCTTCCCCATCTTGACTGCGACCTTGCCCAGGGCAGTGAAGGCCGCGTTCATGACACACTGGGTGAATACCGAGGTCCTCTGTACCTCCTTCTGAAGAGCCTCCAATGTTGTCGCGGGCGGTGCCGTCGGGGAGGCAGCGTCATGACGAATAGGGGGCTCCGAAGGCTGCCTGGAGGTTGCAGGCATTAGCGCATCAGCAGGCTAAGGGGCCCCCAGAGCCTGCCCCTCGGGCAACGGAGTCACCACGACCGCCTCCGGGCGCTTCGGGGGCTCGGGGGGCGCGATGATCAAGGCCTGGGAGGTCGCCTTGCAAGCCTCCCCCTCTCCATCGGCTGGCGGTGATGCGTTGGAGAGAGCCGACGGTGCGTCAAGAGTCACCTTGGGCTTGACGCCCATCTTCTTCCTCCTCGCCCTCGGCGAGACGACGTCCCTGGACATCATGTAAAATAGGGAATCAGCCAAGCGCGGACTTCGGACGCACATGGCATGCCAAGACAAGTGACTCACTCTTCGGGGTCAATCCACCTCTTCCTCTTCACCAACCCCGCGCCGGCGGGAGCAACAGGGCCCCCCACGGAGGGGGGCGAGCCTGGCACCTCAGGTTTTCCACCAGCGGAGGAGGGATGCGCCAAGGATGACCCACCCTCGCACTTTTGGGGGGCGGGCACGCACGCAGACCGCGTAGCACGCGGGGTTGGCCCGGGTCCCCTAGAGGTCCTGGACGGGCGCGAGGAGACCCCCACGGAGACCTCACCGGCGGCATCATCATGTGCAAGCTCACTCAAAAGGATGGCATGTGACGGTAGAGGCGCCCTCGTCGGGCAGACGTCGACGGTCTTATCTGAATCCTCTTCACCGGAGGTGTCGCAAGATCACAGCTCTACCGGACCGGAGCCCTCGGCTGGGAGGAGCCCCCGCTCATCAAATACAGGCAGCCCGGCGATCACGTTGGCCCGGTCGTTAAGACGGTACATCGAACCCAGATCGTCAGGCAGATCACGAGGGTCACCGCCCAGCAAGATCGCCACGACCCTGCTCAGCTCCTCAGCGGGGAGGTCCTGGGACCAGAGCCTGAGCTCGTCGTCACCAGCACGGTAGTCCCACAAGGGCCTAGAGTAGGCCTGAAGGGGCACCAGGCGCTGCGCCAAGAATTCCTTCACTATCATCCCACCAATCAGCCTCTTCGCGCTGATGTCACGGGACAAGCGCTCCAGGACGGGCGCGACCCGAGGGTCGGAGAGCTTTGCTGAGCTCCATGCGGAAGTCTTATCCAGCAACCCCTTCGGCTCCTCCAGCTCAGGGTTGGCATCCTTGAGGCTCTTGAAAACCCAACGGTGCCTGAAGCTCTCCACCTTCTTCCCATCCTTCAAGAGCAAATTTCGTCTCTAGGCCGCCACGAAGGAAACACATGCCGACAAATGGGCGCCGTCATGCAGGCGCATGCTGAAGATATGGAAGAAGAGGGCCACTGAAGGTTGCACACCTACGAAAGCCTCGCAGTAGAAAGCGAAGACGGACAGGAGCAAGACAGAGTTGGGCTGGAGGTGAAGGGCCTGGATCCCGTAGTGGTTCAAGATGGTGGTGAAGAAAGAGGAGAAAGGCGGCACTAGCCCGGCGAAGACCCTTGCCACCCGCCAGCAGGACAGACGTCATCCCGAGGCCCGTCCCTGCAGTGTGGGCACCCGCTTTGCAGGCAAAGACCACCTTTGGGCAGGGGAGCATGTTCCCCTACTCCCCTTCAAAATTGGCCGCTATGGGATGCCTTCCCGTCGAAACGATAAGGGAAGAGGACCGGGGTCGCCACTATATATAGTGGATAGGATGCTTCGTAGAAGGGGATCCCGATCCAAACGATTCATTCACCCACTAGCACCATGCAAAGCCACCCAGCCTCCGGAGGTGCCCAAACACTGTACTAGTTTATCCACCAACCTCCACAAGAGGTAATCCACCAAAGTAGGAGTAGGGTTTTACGCTTCACAGCGGCTCGAACCTCGCACTACGGGAACCATACTCTTTGCCATCTGCCATAACGGACAGCAAAGAGGTGATCCACCGATGGCAAAGGTCTTTGTCGTCAGCCTCCTGTTGGCAATGTTCCTACGACTACTTTCGACGGCATATCACCTTCTTTGCCGTCAGTCTGCCTGAAGAAGACGGCAAAGGTCTTTGCCGTCAGTCTCTCACTCCGAGCAAACGACACACATTCATAGACGGCAGCCGACAGGGAACGCCTCCGTTAGGGCTAACGGAGGCTTTGCCGTCTGCCTCCCTCCCTCCCTTTGTCGTATGCCTCCCTTCCTCTCTGTGTCGTCTGCCTTCCTCCCTCTCTGTGTCGTCTACTTCCCTCCCTCTCTTTGTCGTCTGCTTCAATAGGCCGGCACAGAGTTGGGCCAGCGCAGGAATGATCCCTTTGCCGTAAACCTCCGTCCCACTATGTCGTCAGCCTCCCCAGGAAGCAAACGGCAAAGAGACTATATGGCCAGCTGCTGCTGCCCCAGGTTGCATAGCTGGGTGCCACGTGGCACCTTTGCTATTTGTTGTCTGATGGCAAAGGCCTTTGCCATCAGCTCGCAGACGGCAAAGAGCCCATATTGTCACAGTTGTTTTTTGTTTATTTAATAGCAGATATACATATACATAGCACATATATAGGTCACAACACATATACATATACATAGCACATATATAGGTCACAACACATATTCATACCACAAAGTTTCATCCATATATATACATATACATATAGTTCCACATATATTGTTCATCCATATATACATATACATAAAATTTCACATTGTTCATCAACTCAAATGAAAACTAGAACTAAAGCACTCCATCAATGCCAGCTTCCATGCATGTAGTCCATCCAATCTGCAAAATGGGAATAAGAAAGTCAGAAGAAGAACAACAACAACAACATATATATGACAAATAAGCTAAATTGAAGAACAAAGAGAAGAAGCAAGAAGAGAAGAAGGAGAAGAAAAACAAGAAGGAGGAGGAGGAGCACGAGGAGGAGGAGGAGAAGGATAAGGAGAAGGGGGAGGAGAAGAAGAAGAAGAAGAGAAGAAGAGAAGAAGAAGGAGAAGAAGGAGGAGAAGAAGGAGGAGAGAAGAAGAAGGAGAAGAAGGAGCCCTCCTTCTTCTCCTCCTTCTCCTTCTTATGTTCTTCTTCTCCTCATCCTTCTTCTTCTCCTCCTTCTCCTTCTCTTCTTCTCTTCTTCTTCTTCTTATTCTTCCTTCTTTTCATTTCTCCTCTTCTGCTCTTCTTGGAGCTAAATTAGCTAACTATGTCTTTTTGGAGCTAAATGGGATGATTATGTCATTCTAGAGGAACACAAGCTAAGTATATAATATTAATGAGCTAACCAAGGTTCTTATGCCATTTTGAGCTTATTATGTCTTTTAGGAGGTTAATTAGTCATTTTATTGAGCTAACCAAGGTTCTTATGATGTTTTTACCTAACTAAGCTAATTATGTCATTTTGGAGGATAATTAGCTAAGTATGTCTTTGTTGGGGAAAATAAGCTAAATTGAAGAAGAAAGAGAAGAAGCAAGAAGAGAAGGAGGAGAAGAAAAAGAAGGAGGCGGGGGAGGAGGAGGAGAGAAGAAGAAAATAAGAAGAAAAGAAGAAGAAAATAAGAAGAGAAGAAGGAGGAGAAGAACAAGGAGAAGAAGGAGGAGAGAAGAAGAAGGAGAAGAAGAAGGGCTCCTTCTCCTTCTCCTTCTCATTCTTCTCTTCTTCTTCTCCTCCTCCTTCGTCTTCTAATCTTATTATTGTTCTTCTTCCTTCTTTTCATTTCTCCTCTTCTTAGAGCTAAATTAGCCAACTATGTC
The DNA here is from genome assembly GCF_904849725.1 of Hordeum vulgare subsp. vulgare. Classification (NCBI taxonomy): domain Eukaryota; kingdom Viridiplantae; phylum Streptophyta; class Magnoliopsida; order Poales; family Poaceae; genus Hordeum; species Hordeum vulgare. The sequence continues at coordinate 313,235,090 of NC_058523.1, forward strand.
TTTTTGGAGCTAAATGGTCTAATTATGTCATTCTAGAGGAAAACAATCTAAGTATATAATATTAATGAGCTAACCAAGGTTCCTATGCCATTTTGAGCTTATTATGTCTTTTAGGAACTTAATTAGTCATTTTATTGAGCTAACCAAGGTTCTTATGATGTTTTTACCTAACTAAGCTAATTATGTCATTTTGGAGGATAATTAGCTAAGTACGTCTTTGTTGGGGAAATAAGCTAAATTGAAGAAGAAAGAGAAGAAGCAAGAAGAGAAGAAGGAGAAGAAAAAGAAGAAGGAGGAGGAGGAGGAGGAGAAGAAGAAGAAGAAAAGAAGAAGAAAAGAAGAAGAGAAGAAGAAGGACAAGAAGAAGTAGAAGAAGGAGGATAGAAGAAGAAGGAGAAGAAGGAGAAGAAGGAGGGCTCCTTTTCCTTCTTCTCCTCCTTCTCCTTCTTCTCTTCTTATTCTTCTTCTCCTCCTTCTTCTCTTCTTCTTCTTCCTTCTTTTTATTTCTCCTCTTCTCCTCTTCTTGGAGCTAAATTAGCTAACTATGTATTTTTGGAGCTAAATGGGCTAATTATGTCATTCTAGAGGAAAACAAACTAAGTATATAATATTAATGAGCTAACCAAGGTTCTTATGCCATTTTGAGACTATTATGTCTTTTAGGAGCTTAATTAGTCATTTCATTGAGCTAACCATGTTCTTATGATGTTTTTACTTAACTAAGCTAATTATGTCATTTTGGAGGATAATTAGCTAAGTATGTCTTTGTTGGGGAAAATAAGCTGAATTGAAGAGGAAAGAGAAGAAGCAAGAAGAGAAGAAGGAGAACAAAATGAAGAAGAAGAAGGAGGAGGAGGAGGAGGAGGAGAAGAAGAAAAGAAGAAGATGAGAATAAGAAGAAGATAAGAAGAACAAGGAGGAGGAGAATAAGAAGAGAAGAAGGAGAAGGAGGAGAAGAAGGAGAAGAAGGAGCCTTCCTTCTTCTCCTTCTTCTCCTTCTTCTTCTCTCCTCCTTCTTCTCCTTCTTCTTCTCCTTCTTCTTCTTACTTCTTTTCATTTCTCCTCTTCTCCTCTTCTTGGAGCTAAATTAGCTAACTATGTATTTTTGGGGCTAAATGGGCTAATTATGTCATTCTAGAGGAAAACAAGCTAAGTATATAATATTAATGAGCTAACCATGGTTCTTATGCCATTTTGAGCTTATTATGTCTTTTAGGAGCTTAATTAGTCATTTTATTGGGCTAACCAAGTTTCTTATGATGTTTTCATCTAACTAAGCTAATTATGTCATTTTGGAGGATAATTAGCTAAGTATGTCTTTCTTGGGGAAAATAAGCTAAATTGAAGAAGAAAGAGAAGAAGCAAGAAGAGAAGAAGCAAGAAGAGAAGAAGGAGAAGAAAAAGAAGAAGGAGAGAAGAAGAGAATAAGAAGGAGAAGAAGGAGAAGAAGAAGGAGAAAAGAAGGAGAAGTAGAAGAAGGAGGGCTCCTTCTCCTTCTTCTCCTTATTCTCTTCTTCTTCTTATTCCTTCTTTTCATTTTTCCTATTTCAATTGATCTTATTATGTCATTTTTGAGCTAAATTAGCTAAGTTATGAAACTAGTGGTTTCACTAACCATTTTGGAGCTAAATTAGCTAAGTTATGAAACTAGTGGTTTCACTAACCGTTTTTCCTAGTAGACATCAAGTAGGGGCTTATTATTTCATTTTGGAGAAAACTTACCACAGTGGTCATCAAGGAGGAGAAACACCAGGGTTGCTCGCGTCGGCTTCGTTTGGAGACGGTTGTCCTAGCGAAGGGTCTTGCGATGCCACTCGGGAGTTATTCTGCAAAAAAGATATTTTGCAATGTCTCAGTTAGCATGATGACACTCTATTGTTAATACTAGTTTACAATGACCATTGAAATGAAACTCGGTGTGTCAATCGCGAAGAAGACGGGCATCGGCGGAGGGGCTTGACCGGTCTTCTCGCACATAGAGTGCACATTCGGTTTTGAAGAGTCAGTTGTATTAGTTAGTAATGAAACAAACACTACTCACATGATTTGGCTAATGTAAAAAAAGAAACTTAACACAATAAGCTTGTACATGGCCAGGTGAGCCGCCTCATTCCGGGCCCTCTCCTTCTCAATCAACCGAGCCGTGGTCTGGTCCCTCTCCTCAAGAGCATCCTGAAGAGCAGCCTGGCTTGCCAATCTCTCTTTCTCAAGAGCAGTCTGGTTTTCCTCTCTCGCTTTCTTAAGAGCAACCTGCAACACCATTCCTCGTTACCACGGTAATGACCGATGGCCACGCACACAATGAAATGGATGAAAGTTTTCTAAGACCGTACAACTAACCTCGATGGCAAGATCGACTGGTCGTGCACGAGGCGTTATCTCAGTACAGGAGCTCGACTGGCGCACCTTGATCTCCGGGAGAGTGAGTGGACAACGTATTATCCCATATCCAATGGCTATCGAGCCATGGGGCCTCCCGCCACCAGATATTATCACCATCTCTGGATCCAAAGGTTTCTGGCTCGGGTTAAAGTCCTCCCCTTTCCAAGCCTTCCTTGTGTCCCTATATTTCACGAGCTTGTGGTGGGATGAGATGTTGGTGAAGTTATTTGGATCATCCAGGTCAGACTCACAGAATGCCTTCGCCTTCTTGTAGGAGGCGGTATGGGCCATGCCATAAAGGTCATACAACTCTGGCATCTCCATCTTATTGTGATGCGCCTAAAAGAGAGGAACAAAGTATTAGTAAGGGGCTCAAGCTAGCATGAATAATGAATTGCATGAATCATGAAGCAAACCACATACCCAGTTTTGTCCGAACTGAAGTAAGTTGGCGCTGCCTTGATGGTGTGGCACACCAACCATTTGGCTACGCTGATCCTTCGCATTGTCGTGGACGGCTTGCCAGTTTCCTGTGCACCACTCATCCACCAATGCCTCCCAACAATCCATCTTATCCGCACACCATCTCGGGGGCATTTATAAGTTATTAGAAAGAATTTTGAGCGCTACGCCTATGAATCAAATCAAGAAAACTATGTACAAGGCCTTAAGAATAGGTAATTACCTTCATGTACTGCTCCTTCTTGAGATACTTTCTGTGGCACTCCTTCTGCTTCTTAATACCACGCGTGGCGTAGTAGTCTCGAATGGCATGTGGCCGAGCCTCATGGCATAAGTTCTGTAATAACCGCCTACACTCGGCTTCGATAACCTTGGCCGCCTCCTCCTCATATCCCTCCTCACACCTATAGAAGGTCTGCCATCAAACGAGACAACACCGATTAGTACAATAATTAGCTATATTGTTAATTTTAGATTGTGGAAAAGGATAATTTACCCAAAAGCTTGTGGGGACCCCGACTTATGAGTCGAGATCGCCGAATGAACGTGCTCAGTGATCCCAGTGATCAATGCTCACCGAACACACAGAAACTGAATAATAAGAGTCCTACATCCATACATACCATTTGATACAATAAATGACCGTTGCGGTCGAGTCTTACATATATAGGGCCTTGAAGGCCAACACACCAAACTGGACCAATAGCGGAATTATTGGTTGAAAGCGTGAACCCATGCCCGTGGAAGTGGATCCTTGGTGCATCTTGTCTTGCTGGTCTTCAGCTTTCTAGAGGGGTGAAAGAGAGAGAGAGATAGAGAGAGAGAGCAGCCTAAAGGGGAGTGTCTAAGGGGTTTTAGTGTAATCAAACAA